>NC_047118.1:10683096-11411323 GCF_902500255.1 Thalassophryne amazonica
AGCATGTGGGCTTGCGGAGTTGAAGTGTTTCCAAAGTACTTGACTTTCATTTTGCCGATTCTGCACACTGCGTAAGTCATGTCAAGCTCCTTCTTACGCAGCAAATAATAAAATCCAAAATGCGCCCAAACGTTTGCCTTCAGCAAAGACATTGCTGGCTGAATTAGCTCTTCGTCCGCCATGCTAAGCTACAGCCACTGAACTCTGCAGCTCACGAGTGTTTGAAGCACGCCGGACCACCCCCACCCTCGCGGGGACGCTGTAATACAGAAGCCTGACAAACAGTACACGCAGTGAGTAAGTAAGATTATGTTTAAAAAATACTTTAAAAAATGGATTCTTGGACATTTTGGATCGATTCTGAATCGTAATAAATAAGAATCGCGATTCGGACGTCAATCGATTTTTTCCGACACCCCTAATATATATATATATATACACACACACATATACATACACACATACATACATATGTAACACACTGGACACCTTGTTTTCATTCAGGACCACAGGTATAAGTTCCTCGTTTTCTTTGCTCTTAAGTTCTTTTTAAAAATAGAAAGTAACATAGCATTTGTGTTGGGTTTTTCTGATCTGAAAAACTATCCAATCCATAGCTTAAAAACTGTGTCCAATCCAAACCATGTGTCTTTTTTGTGATTTGTGACACCCCTAATATTGTAGATAGTAGAGAAGCTTGAATCTTTGACTGGACAGGGTTGCTTGACGCGAGGACGTTTCGCTTCAAATCGCAGAAGCTTCCTCAGCTAAAATTCTTGCTCTCGTGGTCTGACATCTGACAGAATCCTGACAGTTTTCCTGACATGTGATAGAATACTGTAACGAACACTACATAGGTGAGACTAAGCAACCTTTACACAAAAGGCTATACCAGCACTGCAGAGAGGGCGCCAGTGGACCTCAGTCTGCAGTTCATCTCCACCTTAAAGACACTAACCACACATTTGAGGACAAGGAAGTTAAAATATTAGCCAGAGAGAAGAAATGGTTTGAGAGAGGGGTCAAGGAGGCATTCTTTGTAAAACAGTTGAAACCCAGCCTTAACCGGGAGGGGGTCTGAAACACGCTTTATCCCCTGTTTACAATGGGGTACTCAGGTCAAAGCACTTTCAGTCTGTTGTTCATGGTAATGAGTCATTCACGTCATCTGCAGAGTCGTCAAGGGGGTCATCAGGAGAGGGTCCGTCCCATCATTAGGAGGGACAGCTGCCCTGTCATTAGGAGGGTGCTAACTAGAGCACAATAGGTGCTAATTAGAGCTATTGTTTAGTCACTAACCTATAGCAGTCTGCCTCTCAGTAGGGGTCTGGTTAGGTTTAAAACTCCAGCTTTTGCGACTTCTTGATTATTCTTCTCTACAAGAGTCAAGACAGAAGTCAGACCACCAGACCAAGAATTTTAGCTGAGGAAGCTTCTGCGATTTGAAGCGAAATGTCCTCGCATCAAGCAACCCAGTCCAGTCAAAGATTCAAACTTCTCTACTATGGAAACCACCTGGACAACTGAGAGCCTACACAGAAACCCCTAATACTGCGAAAATCCTATATTTAAAATTAATATAATTTTCTAACTTAAAAGTGTTTCTCAAACAGTTTAAATTCTAACAGATCCTAATACACTGTGGTAGTGTATTGTTGGAGTGGTAAGCTGGTCTATTGTTTTTGGATATTTGGGGAATTGGGTGGGCCACAATTTTTTTTAATTGGTTAAGTGGTCTTTGGTCTGAATATGTTTGAGAAACACTGATCTATACTGACTGTAACTCCTCATTGTTTCCTAAGTAATGAGATACACTGTCATTGCATTCATTATTTCACAGTCCTAGGGGTCTTCCCTGGTGGAGGTGTCAGAATTTCTATTTATATGTGTGTGAACACACACGCACCACAAATAGAGCTGGGTCAAACATTCCCCGATAGCAGGGTGAAGGTGTTGGGGAGGGGCACATTGTGAGACATGTCCCACAACATCCTGTGAAGGGCAGCGTTGTGTCACACCCCCTCTCCGCCCCATTGGTGTTGCTGCAATCTGACACAGGGTGCCACAAGCAGTGTGGCACCGGGAATTTCACTCCAAGGTGCCAAATAATGTAGCGTGAGCACTAAGTTACTGGTCACACTGCAGCAAGGCAGCGACTGAAAAAACCCAACAAAATGCTATTTCAATAGGTTCTGTAGCACTTTGTGTGTGTGAATCATGTATATTTCTAGTCATATACTTACATAACCTCTAACAGCAACATGCATTTGCATTTCCAGGCAAACTTGCCTGCAGATATCTGCATGTTCACAGCGATTGTCAGGGGACTAAATGCAATTCCATTGACCGTCTTACCGGCGCGATGTTCTCTCACAAAGTCCAAACACTCCACCTGACCGACAACCGTCCAGTTACCAGCCTGCTTCTCCAAATTTTAGGTCACAACGTCTTACAATTATGCATTCTTTCTCAAAGCCAAAATGCAGTCACTTTATCAGCAAAATGCGCTTGCAGCTCTTCATAGTCAGGAAAAGGAAGAGGAAGAAATGCAAATCTCTACTACTACAAAAGGTAGGAACATTCCATACTGAATTACAGTGAACTGGTTTCAGAGTGCAACTCAGTATCAACGAATAACATGACCGCAGGTATCAGACTCGGTATCTGGAGAGGAAAGTGGACCCGGTTGCATCCATACTCAAAAAATTCACATGTCAAAGGCTAATGTGGGCAGACGTCGAGTCACGGGCTGTTAAATGTAAAACTGAGTAGTGAGATGTCCAAGATGCGTCACATAACATGAAGAATGAATCTGTATCGGCCTTGCTGCAGGAGAGTAGACACAGAGCTCCTTTCCAACCACGGCTTGATTCCTCCCCCTCCCACCAAACCTCCAACCATCCCACCTCCTCATCGGAGCTGCACTGGCTGCCTGCCACGGACTCCTCTCAGAGGCAACCATGGTCTGCAGGAAGTAGTCAGGCACGGCTCGGTTCATATCACCCAGAGAGCTCCGGTGTTGTTTGCCTGTGCAATGTGAATCCATGAATAAAACCACTGGGAGTGTGGTTAATGTGAAGACACAACAGTGCAGAGCGGGGCGCAGTGTTGCATTTGGCTGCACACGTGTACACTACATGAGGATCATGGGATCAATGTCTCTACACACACAGTGAACAACAGTCACAAATAAGCCCCACTAGACATTGAATTCACACCCTGACAACACAAACATACGCAACACAACTGCTCACAATGATGCCAAAGAGTCCCTATTAACGATTTCAGTGTCAAACTGGGAGTCTAATCGATACTTAAAGGACATGCCGCACAGAAATCATAACAACTTAGATTTAGGCTGTTAGTGACCATCTGATAATACTTTATGCACTTCCACAACCAGTGTCAAAGTATACGGCATTTGGAAGAAACGGCAGCAGCGACTGCCAAAAAGAGAGTACTCATAAGTACTCATTTTTCCAAGTGTTTCCAACAACATTTATGTAGCTTTGAGAAAATGCCCCAACGCGCACTCGAATGGAATGTAGTTGGTAACATTAAGAACAGAGCCGCAGATTAATTGCACATTTAGTGTTTACATTAGTGTGATGTCGTGTTATAACTCGTGTTTAAGTGATAACTGTTACTTCTGATGCAGTCACGGTAAAAGCAGCAGCAGCTTTCCACTGTGAGAAGTGCGCATGCACGTCCACCATGAATGCAGCCTGTTAAAAACGGCCTGCTAGAGGCTCAGCTTTGTGCATGCTTATAAGTGTTGTCATCAATATAACTGTGAGAAATCCAAGAAATACATCTGTGTGATCAGACAGCCTGAAAAACAGTAGACAGCTCTGCATGCTCATTCATGGTGGGAGCTACAACAGGGTCAAAACAGCATGCTGCTCCGGTACAGACAGCAGACTCCACACACACATCGAGATCCAAAATCTGTGAGACTCTCTCAAAGTAAATTAAAAATAACAAAGCTTGCCAGCTTCACTCAGGAGAACAAAATACAAAAGGAAAAAGAACTGAACAGCGCACTCACCCACTTGTAGAATGATTTCCAAGATTAAATATTTAAAGTCCATACCACCAAAGAAGTCGTCACACATGGATCACTCGCAATCACCAGCCGGAGAATAATGTCCAGGTCCATTTCATAAAAGCGGTACCAAATGGCACTGTCACACACAGATGACACCTAATCGCTAGCTGGAGAACCACTATCCAGGTCCACTCCATCCTCCTGTAGACTGATGTCCGCCATGGTTCCGCTGTGATTAAGCCCACCTCTGTGCACGGAGGCTGACCACGGCTACCAGCATGAGAAGTTTTCCCATTGTGGCCACGGCTTCTGGACTATTGGCCACTTCCAAAAGTGGCTCTCTACTCCAATCATCTCTGCTATTTTGGCGTGCTCCCATGACAGCTCCACTGGCATTTCTTCACAAAGCTCTCTCATGATTCTGGCACGTTAGATAGACTGATGTCGAGAAATGGTGAGAAATGCCAAATAAGACATTTTCCAGAAATGCACCTGCTGACCCGCCTAGCAAGAGGGATAATTAGCAACAAAATACATAAGTGACCACTAATTATTACTGCATGTGCACAGATAGACTTACAATCATGAATACTTTGATGTTGTGTTGCTAACGTGACATTAAATAACATGTGACATTTAAATCTCTATATTTCATGTAGTCTTGCCAAAAGGACATACTTTCATATCAAATTCAACATTTTGATCACAGCAGCTCCCGCCTCAGTTGACAGAAATGTTGATTTGTCAATATTTGAGTTATGCTGTTAACACACATGCTCACGACAAAATGTGGTGACCAAAACTGAGTGACCATGCAAAACAGCAACACGCGAGGGAAGCCACCAAAACATCCATTCATGACCCTGAAAGAAACTGTGCCTAGTGTAAATTTTGTCTGTTCCAGCTTCCTGGTGAAGTGGAACAGAAAAGGATTTTGTTCACAATAAAACATGAAATTTCAGCAACAGTCTGCCAGAAGGCACATGGAAAACAGCCTAAATATGATCCCTTTTTTTTGTTGTTTTTGTAGGAAGGCACAACACAAAAAGCATATTAATGTTTTAACCACTGCAATAAGTAGCTTTTTTGTGGACCTTTGTATCTGTAACTGCAAATTATTTAAATTACACCCATTTTTTAACTTGCAGAATGGAACTCTTTCCACCTTTCAAAAAATAAAATAAAATGAGAAAGGCAGAGGAGTATTAACTTTCTGCAGGGTGTATTAAAAAATCTCAAAAAGCTGTCAGTGATGTACATCAATGTAATTTGTTTTCCCTGAATAGTTATGAGTGATGAGGATCAAGCTTTATAGGATACAAAAAAAGTCGGAAATTGAACAAGTGACAAACAGATTACAGCTCCACTTGACTATATTAACAGATGAGGATAAACTGTGCTTAAAGTGTATTATGTTATCTCGGACAGTCGGACCAAGGACCTGATGTCACGTCCCTGCAGACCCACGGACAATCAAAGAGCTCTGGATTTTGCCTCGGAGGACTTCACAGCTGAGCAAGCTCCAGTCTTCTAGTTGAGGAAGGTGGCAGGTCATCACAGTCTGTCCATCACCACCCCGAGGCACCACAGCGCCACCTCCCTCTCACATAGCACGAGTTTACACAAAGTGACATCTGAATCCTGCTGTGCACAGCTTAAAGCAGACATCAGTCAACATCTGAGAGGCTGTAAAACTCAAAAGGAAGAAAGAATGACGGAAGTAAGTTTAATAACTTTAATGTCAATCTGTGGAGACACTTTCCCTGTGATTAGCGATAAGAAGGGCAGGGCAATCATTCTAAAGTCAGTTTTAAGCAGAAACAAGGCTGTTTTAAGCAGAAACAAGGCGAAATTCCATGATGTTTTGAAATGTCCGACACACAGTGAACGCATCAGCTAGCAGCTCATTTAGCCGGGGCGCTCTGATCATTTCTGTCGCCTTTTATAATGAAATAATGCTGAATTTTTGTGGAAATCATAGCTGTACAAAAGCTTCAGATATCTGTCGCTGACACAGATGATGACTGGTGTGCAGTTTGAAGCAGAAACAAGGTGTTAATCCATGAACCACGTCATCAGGGGGACCTATTTTTAGGGGGACCGTTCGGTTGGCGACACCAGGAAGAACTCAGGAATTGACAACCCTGCACAAAGGCTTCAGTGATTTGCCAGTCTAATGAAGATTTGATCCAAGGATCACCTCCACTGTAAAATAAATGTACATACTGCTCAGTGTTATTATACCGTCCTCTAGGGGGGAAGGCATATAGCGACTGTGCTTGTGAATGTGATAACTTGAGAACAAATAACAGCAGGACCACTAAACTTGGTGTATAGGTGCTTCTAATGAAGACTTCGGATGAGTTCCCATATAAATTGCCCAAGCTGCTTTTCAAGGTTACAGAGGTCAACATCAGAATTTTTTGTAAACATGATAACTTGAGAACAAATAACAGCAGGCTCACCAAATTTGGTACATGGATGGCTCATGTGATGACCTCACATGAGTTTCCATATGGCTGACCTTGAGCAACTTTTAAAAGGTCACAAGTTAGCAAATTCTTGAGAAATCTTGCTGACATAAGACATCATTTCTTTGGTGGATACAGCACTGGATAAACCTAACTTCAGCCTGATTTACTGCCTGAGGATCAGTCACAACATATTAAACAGTCAATGGGTCAGGAGGAGATCACACCTCATGTACTCTCTGAGCACCACTTTAATATAATGAATATAATTCTTCTCATATTCTCATATTTACTAAACACCACTCACGTCTGAAATTTGGGGTTCCGACAGATGCAGGGGAGGACCAGTGAACCTTGTATTTTGAGTCATGTTTGCATCTTTTAACATGCAAAATGACTATAACTTAAAAGAAAAATTAACTGGGCTGTCACATTGCTTGTGAAGCCTTGTTGCTGGTCCTGGTGGTCACTACGTTTGCTGTTGTTTGCTTTTCACAACTGTAAATTGTGCTTCTCAAGAGAAATTGCTGTACTTCCATCCATCCTTCTGTATAGCAAAACTTTCCACCTCCTAAAACTCAAGAACCACGCAACTATCAAAATTTAAATTTTTACACATTAACACTGGGAGGTCAAATATCTGCCTGCCAAAGTATCATGTATTTCTAACATTTATAAATGCCTTTTTTACTTATTTTCTGTTTCAAGAAGGAAATGTACAGAAGCCCCGAAATGCTCACATCGCCCGCTAGATGGTGACAAAAGCTGCTCAAATGTGCGGCAAGGTCTCGACTGTTTATTCATTTGAGAAGTTAATTTGTGACAAAAATAAGATGGGCTGACAATCAAAAATGAACTTAAAGTTGTCCACCTTGTCCTTATAGGCAACTTACTTATGATGCAACAGTTCAAGCTAAATTCCAGTAAAGCACAATATTTAACATTGGCCTCTTTGGCTTTCTATGTATCATGGCAATAAAACAACTTCATCCTGAAATTTTAGAAGCAAGAGAGGAGTGGAGTGAGAGAAAACAGTCTAAGTCATGCAGAGGGACAGAGAAGTTGGGACTGTCACCATTTGTCATTGTCATCTCTCATGTGGGCGACTGCTTAAATTTTCACGGTGGAAGTCTTCACCGCCCATTGTGCAACTCGTCTCAACATCTTAGTGCAGAACACGAGCATAATGTGTGAATAGGCAAGAAAATTGATGTTCTGGGAGAGAAATCGGAGAAATGAGTATGTGGGGACATGGATTTACATCTTCATCTGGGTGATCTACTTTGCACCGCAACCCCTTTGCCTGAAAAATAAAACCCCAGCTCTTAACACTTCTTACTCAGGGAAGAAGTGCAAATTCTTCAGAGAACTCTGAAAAGCCAAAGAGGACCAAACAATCTCACTAATTACCTGCCCACAGAGTGGAGGTCAATCGTACTGAGCCACAGAAACGCCACAGAACGTGAAGTGTGCTGCCGCCTCCTTAGTATACATTTAGTAGTAGTTATAACACACCTGTGACAGGAAGTCCTTTTCACAGATTGTCTGTTATGTCACGTTGACACTGTGGACACAAGAAGGACCATAACACTTCGCACCACACCTTCCTCGGTGCAGAATGCGTTCGCACACACCAGCATCCGCCTCTCGTTGCTGCTGTGTCACCCTCATTCTCCCCTGCTGCTTTCCATCGCTTCCCATCACCAATGGGGCCAATTATTTTTCGAAAGAACCTATTTCATAAGCAGCGTCAGGCAAATTTGCTTGTGTGCATGCATGCATGGCTGCATGCACATTATCACAGAGGAGATACAAAGACGGACAGTGCAAGAGAGAGAAAATCTGTTTTTGCAGGGTCAAGTCAGTTCAAGATTTCCTCTCAGTTATAATGCAGTTTCTTATGAGTGTGTCATCGTTTTCCCGAGGCAGCGAACGTGCTGTCAATCTCAAGTCAGCGCCGGCTCACTCGTCTGTCTGCTTGGCTCACATTAATTCTGTGGAGGCTATGTTAAATAATAACAACACAATCTTTCAAGTCACAGGAAGAATCTTATATGTCCAACAATTTGCAATTCCCTGGAAACTGTGCTCCCTGCCGTTTGCTTGGTTTACCAGAGGATGCTTAAGGCTTGTTCAGTAGTGCATACTCACATATTTGTCTACTGAAGCAGCTCCTATGCCAATACTAATGTGGTGCACAACAACAGACTGTCAGAATTTTTGGGGGGTTAAATTATGCCTTACCAAGCCTGAAATGTTGGGACATTAGATGCATTTTTTTTTAATGTTTTGCAGGCCTCAAATGCAGGATCAGATGTATAGCAACAAATTAAATGAAGTGGACCACAAGGACAGGAAACAGGAAATATCTTGTATCCATACTGTTTGCAATGACACAGAAGAAAATGTAAGAATCACTGCAGTTTTTGTTTGTTTGTATTTTCCATACCATTCTAACTTTTTCAGATTTGGGGGTGTGTAAATTCGTAATGTAAACTAACATTGGCAGATTAATGGTGCAGAGGCATTGTTAGCTAAGGGCCCCTTCACACACAGTGCGAATATGTACAACTCAGGGCGACTCACAGCGGTAGAGCTTGTATGAGCGCACCACGAAACATCGCGCCGACGGGCAGGCGTGCACAATGCAGTGCGACGGTTCATGCACATGATGGTGTCTTTCGAGCAGGAACACAATACGAGGTGCTGCAGCTGCTCGCACTGTGTTCCATGGGACAAGGTGCACCACATCGTGCCGCTGATGTGGAGTAAAAAAGTAAAAACCAGCTGTATAATTAGCGAATATCACAGGGTTGATATAAATAATACATAATAAGGGATGCAATACAGAATCCCACAGTTAAATAAACGTGCCACAGGATTCAAACCCGCATGCTCTGATTACCAGATGGAAACTTTACTACTGCGCTACAATCACTGTCTTGTAACAGGAACGTGAAAAGGCTAAAATCAACAAGCAGATAAACGTATTTTCTAAAAAAAGAAAAAAGCGCTGTGATAACTGACCAAACGGCATATAGAAAAATGGTGCACAAAATTATACACCCGGTGTCATAAATGACCCCACTCGGTTGCTTGAGGGTTAAAATGCAGATATTTTTTGCCCTAACCCCACCAAATGTCTGAGTGCAAACTGAAGGATCGCAGCTCCACTTTCTTGTTTGGCTGTGCACACACGTGCATGTGTAACAGCTGCTGAT
Organism: Thalassophryne amazonica; assembly: GCF_902500255.1. Lineage (NCBI taxonomy): Eukaryota > Metazoa > Chordata > Actinopteri > Batrachoidiformes > Batrachoididae > Thalassophryne > Thalassophryne amazonica. The sequence continues at coordinate 10,692,837 of NC_047118.1, forward strand.
CATTGTTTTCAGTCAATGTATGAAGTAATTTTCACCTGCAAGTAGGAGCAAATGTAATTGAAAGAGGGTGTAAAATGTGACTGTGAACTACACACATGCACGGAATGTGTGCGCACACTGGCCTCATTAACACAGCACTCCTCAACACCGCTGCTTAATTGTTAAACAAGTAGGATTGTGTAAGTAAACTATTACCATTAACGCTTCACAGCACTGGGTCCCTTGAAGCCCCACATTAGTTTCCACCAAAATGTTGTGGATTGCACATAATAAAATATATTTAAAAAAAAACATCAACAGTGACTAATAACATACCTACCATTGGTAACAGAACAGTCTCACTGCATGATGCAAGTGATGCACCTCAGGACGCCACACTATTTTAAAATATACTACAGCGAAAATTCAAAATCATGTCCAAAGCTGTTTAATTTTAACAAACAGCTTCACAAGTTTGTATTAATTTTAGTGAGTGCCATTCAGGTCCTCACAGCCCCACACATAGGAGGAGCCCAGGTCACTTTAATCAGCCAATGACCACAACTCAAACTATATTTCTATGTGCCCCATGTTTTGCAAGACATCAGTGCTCCCAACCAGATGTTCATATGGTGTGACAATTAGTCTTTGTTAACTGTTTTAAGAACGATAGAAATTACTTAACGGTTTTAATTCAAATGATTCATGGAATTTTCCATTCAGGTTTTAACTTTCAAGGAGCAGTTCTGAAAATGAAAACAGTCCAGATTAAATTCTTACATGGTGTTCCATGTAAGAATGGCTGATGACGGGGGTGGGCAGATGCAGGAGCACGGCCACTACTACATTCGTGGGAATGCCCACGTCACCATATATTTCAATAAAATATGCGTTTTCATCACAAATAAACACTCATCTCATTCATCTTCAACTGCTTTTCCGGGTTCGGGTCGCTGGGGCAACAGCTCCAGCAGGGGACCCCAGACTTCCCGTTCCCAGGCCACATTGACTACTTCTGACTGGGGGATCCTGAAGTGTTCCCAAGCCAGGGTGGAGATATAATCTCTCCACCTAGGCCTGGGTCTTCCCCGGAGTCTCCTCCCAGATGGACGTGCCTGGAACACCTCCCTAGGGAGGCGCCCAGGGGGCATCCTTACCAGATGCCCGAACCACTTCAGCTGGCTCCTTTCAACATGGAGAAGTGACTCTACTCCGAGGTCCCTACGGAAGACCGAACTTCTCATCCTATCTCTAAGGGAGACACTAGCCACCCTCCTGAGGAAGCCCATTTCGGCCGTCTAAACACGCAATCTAGTTCTTTCGATCATGACCCAACCCTCATGACCATAGGTGAGAGTAGGAACGAAGACTGACCAGTAGATTGAGAGCTTCACCTTTTGGCTCAACTACCTTTTCGTCACAACAGTACAGTACAGCGAATGCAACACCGCCCCTGCTGCACCGATTCTCCGGCCAATCTCACACTCCATCATTCCCTCACTCGTGAACAAGACCCTGAGGTACTTGAACTCCTTCACTTGGGGCAAGGCCGTATTCCCTACGTGGAGTAGGCAATCCATCGGTTTCCTGCAAATAAACAATAAATCACAAATAACTCCCGTTTAGTGCCAGATCTGTTCCACTTTGTATGCAACTCTCGCACCACAAACTCTTATACCACAAACTCTCGAACTGATGTCATTGTCATGCAGTTACTACATAGTGAATTTTGCTGAGTATAACATTTGGTCCCACTCTAAACAGAGTAAAATACACTCTATTATAGAGTGAAATCAGCTCTACTGTCTTGTCAACTTGTGTTTCTACTCTAATAAAAGTTGATTTTACACAGTGATAGAGTTGATTTAACTCGATTTGGACTGGGACCAAATGTTATCCCAGCAGAGTAAATTGTACTTTGCAAAATTTATTGTGTACCAGCGCACACTGATGAGGTCGTCACAGGTAAGACTTAGAAAATATGAGGAAAAACGTGAAAACATTTTTTTTTTTCTTTTTTTTTTTCCTTTTACGATTTGTTGGGGTCAAGAAATTATTTATTTTATGAACAATTAATGGACTTTAATAAAAAAAACTTTAATTTAGGTTGGGTGTTTAATCAGTTTTTATTTAACAATTGGGGTGGGCAGATGCTCGAGGGGTGGGGAGGCGGGTCGTTCCAAACAGCCCATAATGTACACCATCAGATTGATGGACCTTTGACAGTATAGTTTCAAGTGTTTGATGTTTTATATTGTACATAAAGTCCCACAATTCAATAACCGTGCTCAGTAATTCAATGGTACATATTAACAACAACAAACAAAAAAGCTACTCTGTGGAATTCAGTCTGCTGAAATACTGTAAAAGGAACAAGTCAAACATTTCATGTCTCTGCCGCAGTATTCTCAGGACTGGACCCAACATCAAACTGACTTTCTAAAAGTCCACAAAACCTCTCTCTGTTTCAGTTTCACCATCTCATTTACCTTTGAGAAACAAAGCACATAATTTCACAATCTATTATGGCAACAATTTGAGTCACATTCTCTTGGAGATTATTACCCAAATGGAGGCAAATCCAGCAGCAGGGGTTCCCTGATTTGCCCTGATCCCTGTACAAGCAAGAACCATAATTTAAGAGTCTGACTACCTGCATGGAATGTGTGACACATGTTTATACAGTTCTTTCCTATAAGTGCCACAGGATGTCAAGCAAGAAAGATCTGAGGAATAAATGACCGAAGTCAAACAAACACCCACAACAGCAGCATTTGTCAGATTTGTTTGTCGTGGTGCATCATGGACCATGGAAGGAGATATGTGAGGGAAGCCACAAAGACAAAATAAAAGTTGTAGTATGCACAGCTTTTTACAACCACAGAAGCCTATCTCTACGGTCACATTAGTTTTTTTAATCAAAAACCCAGACAGAGCTTTAATTCATTTGAAAGCTTGTCTCTTAGTCTTGTCCATCCAAATTGGAAGTCCCAAAAACCAGTTTTATTTGTTATTATCTATCGTCCACCTGGTCGTTACTGTGAGTTTCTCTGTGAATTTTCAGACCTTTTGTCTGACTTAGTGCTTAGCTCAGATAAGATAATTATAGTGGGCGATTTTAACATCCACTCAGATGCTGAGAATGACAGCCTCAACACTGCATTTAATCTATTATTAGACTCTATTGGCTTTGCTCAAAAAGTAAATGAGTCCACCCACCACTTTAATCATATCTTAGATCTTGTTCTGACTTATGGTATGGAAATAGAAGACTTAACAGTATTCCCTGAAAACTCCCTTCTGTCTGATCATTTCTTAATAACATTTACATTTACTCTGATGGACTACCCAGCAGTGGGGAATAAGTTTCATTACACTAGAAGTCTTTCAGAAAGCGCTGTAACTAGGTTTAAGGATATGATTCCTTCTTTATGTTCTCTAATGCCATATACCAACACAGTGCAGAGTAGCTACCTAAACTCTGTAAGGGAGATAGAGTATCTCGTCAATAATTTTACATCCTCATTGAAGACAACTTTGGATGCTGTAGCTCCTCTGAAAAAGAGAGCTTTAAATCAGAAGTGTCTGACTCCGTGGTATAACTCACAAACTCGTAGCTTAAAGCAGATAACCCGTAAGTTGGAGAGGAAATGGCGTCTCACTAATTTAGAAGATCTTCACTTAGCCTGGAAAAAGAGTCTGTTGCTCTATAAAAAAGCCCTCCGTAAAGCTAGGACATCTTTCTACTCATCACTAATTGAAGAAAATAAGAACAACCCCAGGTTTCTTTTCAGCACTGTAGCCAGGCTGACAAAGAGTCAGAGCTCTATTGAGCTGAATATTCCATTAACTTTAACTAGTAATGACTTCATGACTTTCTTTGCTAACAAAATTTTAACTATTAGAGAAAAAATTACTCATAACCATCCCAAAGACGTATCGTTATCTTTGGCTGCTTTCAGTGATGCCGGTATTTGGTTAGACTCTTTCTCTCCGATTGTTCTGTCTGAGTTATTTTCATTAGTTACTTCATCCAAACTATCAACATGTTTATTAGACCCCATTCCTACCAGGCTGCTCAAGGAAGCCCTACCATTATTTAATGCTTCGATCTTACATATGATCAATCTATCTTTGTTAGTTGGCTATGTACCACAGGCTTTTAAGGTGGCAGTAATTAAACCATTACTTAAAAAGCCATCACTTGACCCAGCTATCTTAGCTAATTATAGGCCAATCTCCAACCTTCCTTTTCTCTCAAAAATTCTTGAAAGGGTAGTTGTAAAACAGCTAACTGATCATCTGCAGAGGAATGGTCTATTTGAAGAGTTTCAGTCAGGTTTTAGAATTCATCATAGTACAGAAACAGCATTAGTGAAGGTTACAAATGATCTTCTTATGGCCTCAGACAGTGGTGGTTTGAATCATATTTGTTTAATAGATTACAATTTGTTCATGTAAATGGGGAATCTTCTTCACAGACTAAAGTTAATTATGGAGTTCCACAAGGTTCTGTGCTAGGACCAATTTTATTTACTTTATACATGCTTCCCTTAGGCAGTATTATTAGACGGTATTGCTTAAATTTTCATTGTTACGCAGATGATACCCAGCTTTATCTATCCATGAAGCCAGAGGACACACACCAATTAGCTAAACTGCAGGATTGTCTTACAGACATAAAGACATGGATGACCTCTAATTTCCTGCTTTTAAACTCAGATAAATCTGAAGTTATTGTACTTGGCCCCACAAATCTTAGAAACATGGTGTCTAACCAGATCCTTACTCTGGATGGCATTACCCTGACCTCTAGTAATACTGTGAGAAATCTTGGAGTCATTTTTGATCAGGATATGTCATTCAAAGCGCATATTAAACAAATATGTAGGACTGCTTTTTTGCATTTACGCAATATCTCTAAAATCAGAAAGGTCTTGTCTCAGAGTGATGCTGAAAAACTAATTCATGCATTTATTTCCTCTAGGCTGGACTATTGTAATTCATTATTATCAGGTTGTCCTAAAAGTTCCCTAAAAAGCCTTCAGTTAATTCAAAATGCTGCAGCTAGAGTACTGACGGGGACTAGAAGGAGAGAGCATATCTCACCCATATTGGCCTCTCTTCATTGGCTTCCTGTTAATTCTAGAATAGAATTTAAAATTCTTCTTCTTACTTATAAGGTTTTGAATAATCAGGTCCCATCTTATCTTAGGGACCTCGTAGTACCATATCACCCCAATAGAGCGCTTCGCTGTCAGACTGCAGGCTTACTTGTAGTTCCTAGGGTTTGTAAGAGTAGAATGGGAGGCAGAGCCTTCAGCTTTCAGGCTCCTCTCCTGTGGAACCAGCTCCCAATTCAGATCAGGGAGACAGACACCCTCTCTACTTTTAAGATTAGGCTTAAAACTTTCCTTTTTGCTAAAGCTTATAGTTAGGGCTGGATCAGGTGACCCTAAACCATCCCTTAGTTATGCTGCTATAGACGTAGACTGCTGGGGGGTTCCCATGATGCACTGTTTCTTTCTCTTTTTGCTCTGTATGCACCACTCTGCATTTAATCATTAGTGATCGATCTCTGCTCCCCTCCACAGCATGTCTTTTTCCTGGTTCTCTCCCTCAGCCCCAACCAGTCCCAGCAGAAGACTGCCCCTCCCTGAGCCTGGTTCTGCTGGAGGTTTCTTCCTGTTAAAAGGGAGTTTTTTCCTTCCCACTGTAGCCAAGTGCTTGCTCACAGGGGGTCGTTTGACCGTTGGGGTTTTACATAATTGTTGTATGGCCTTTCCTTGCAATATGGAGTGCCTTGGGGCAGCTGTTTGTTGTGATTTGGCGCTATATATAAAAAAAAAATTGATTGATTGAATTGATTGATTAGCTACAAATTAAGGCAACAAGAAGTTAGCGTTTGTCACTTGATGGGCGTGCCTGAGGCGGGCCAGGTTGTGGTTACTTGGCGTTAATATGTACAATGTTGTCTGACAGATCAGAAAGACGGGTAAGTAAGTGAATTCTTCCTTCATGCTTGACTGCTTACAGAACCAAAGTTTGCTTGGTTTGTTTCAGTCCAACATCTTTAACAGTGACATTTCTTTATGCTAGATAGCATGCTAACCAGTGTTGCCACAGTTACTTTGAAAAAGTAATGCAATTACTGGTTACTGATTACTCCTTGAAAAAGTAACTTAGTTACTATACTGATTACTCAATTGGAAAAGTAACTAAGTTAGATTACTAGTTACTTTTTTAGTTACTTTCCCCAGCTGCCGACAACAACCCAACATGACAATGATACCTGTTTTGCCAAAACTCACTTTATAGTCACCCTTTCTTGACTTCAATGAAAATAAATACTTGTTTTATAAAAAGTAAAATAAAGACCTCTTTCTTGACCTCATATTTAACTGTTGACAGCACTGTAACAGTAAAACTTGCCATTTCTAACCTACATTATTTATAAATGTAACTATTAAATTCATTCTAACATTTAAATTATCTCTAAACATTTTACTTGTCAAAATTATTATTTTAAGTAGTATTAGTAGTTGTAAAAGTTGTCAAAACTGGACCTTTAATCTAGGGGTGTTGTGGGGGAGGGGGGCACATCCTTGCCCCACGCCCCATTCCATCTGGATTCGCCCCTGCTTTGGCGTTTGAGCACAAAGAATGGATAACATTTATTTATGCAGAAAACAGGACCAGATTTACAGGTAAGAAAGTTTTGTGTTTTCACATCATGTGGTCCTCAGAAAGAGAGTTTAGGTGCATTTGAGTGGAAAACAGTGTTAGTTGTTGATGCGTCGCGGAGGATCAGCTGTTTTCAGCAGCAGATACGGAGCGGCTTGGAGAAAAAAAAGCATAAAAATGTCTTTGTAAAGCTCAGTTGTCACCATGCTTTAAGAGGTGAGGATGAGTCGCAGCTGTTGCAGAAAAACGCGGATGAAAAGCTCACAGCTCTCTTAAAGTGTGTAGTTCAATCAAACCTCGACCTCCTGCCCACAGACCAAGTTTAATGCTGCTATCGACCCACAATGCAAAAATAATAGTAACGCACAGTGACTTGGAGAAGTAACTTTAATCTGATTACTCATTTGGAAATATTAACGCGTTAGATTATTTGTTACTAAAAAAAGTGGTTAGATTAGAGTAACGCATTACTAAGTAACGCATTACCAGCATTACTGACGCTAACATAACCATAACATGTCTTCTAAAGCACTTCAGAGATATTATTTGGTTACAAAAACATCATTTTGTGATTGAGAAGTGCTTATTATTTGCTAACTTTTACAAACTACATGAGAAAACATGACAAACAAGTTGGATTTCTACAGAATTACAGCTGTTTCAAAGTGTTTTCCACCATCTTGGCTTATTTTGTTCCAACAAGCAGCCAGCTGATGCCACACTGGCTTTTTACTAAGAATGGCAGTCACTGTGTCGACTCGCTCAGGAATTGCATAAAATAATCTATTTTTCCCCCACCTAGCCGGCACAGAGCAACTGTTGTCTCTTGTTGCTGCAAACGCCCACTCTGACAATGTGACCGTGATATAATGTGTAGCTTCCCTCACTTGTCCTTCTTTGCTCAGTCACTCAGTTTCTGAGAACCGCCTACTGCTGACAATTAGGCCAGTCATATGAAAAAGAAATAGTATGGTACGTTTGGTCAAAGTGAAGTCCAAGAGATATATTTAGTGGACATGGAAATGTTCATGTATCCATCCTCTGGTTAATCTACAGAAAGCTGCCTGTTAAAACTGATGATTTATATCTTCAATACATTTAGTTTTGACATCAGCCATGGGGTCTGGAAAGTGAGAACCATGTGTGCAATTCCAAAATGTGAAGTGAAGTGGAAATTCTACACGACATGCACATCATGACTGTTTCATTTCATCTCTACTGTGTTGGTGCACAGAGACAAAATCACAAAAATGATGTCACTGCCCACATACAGGTGAATGCTGTTTAACTCGCACAAGTTGGGGTCACAAAAATTGGACTGCAAGTTATCTGAAGCTGCAAATTAATGAGGCTGACCAAAAAACTTCAGCTTAACTTTGCATATTACAATAGTTTTGACCATTTGAAGCGCGATTCCTTCCTGGATGGTGATGATTTCTTCATCTGAGTGGGTTTGGGAACGTCTTCTTCCTCCTCTGGCTGCTGCACTTCAGCGATGAGGGCTTCATCACTGCAGATGTGATGAAGTTTTTGGAAGTTTTTGGATGTGACCTTCCTCTTTGGATCCTTCTTTTAAACAGTAGTCTAAATTTTCGGGGTTCACAAATCGACCGTAAGGCTGAAACGCAACTTATGTTTTTTATCATTTTTTTTTCCCTCATTTATTTATTTTGTTGTTTGAGTTCAGTTAACCAAAGATATGTCCACGGTATTCCAGGACTAACAGTTTCACTAAGTGTTTTAATACCTGGTTCAGTGGCTTTTGATAGGACTCTAGTAGACGTAATAAAATCATCAACATCACTAAAATTAAAGTTGTAGGCTGATAACAGTTTTCCGCTAACAAACTGACAGTAGTGTTCTCTGCCACCGGCAGCTTACGGCACTCATGGACTCCGATCAGATATAACTGTCTAATCTCCCCCTGTGGTCTACACGTTGCTTTAATTAAACAATTCTGTCGTCTCTCAAAGCTTGCCTCTCATTACATTCACCACCACAGTGTTTTCTCATTTCCACAAATGGTTTTTTCAGCCAGAGGCTCCGGATCTTGGCTGTGTCTGCCAAGGATGTGGATGTTTTGGGTGAGTGTGACATGAAAGCTTGTTTGCACGACTCCCAATGATGACTGACCGAAAGGTAGCCGTTCGGATTAGTGCATTGACAGTTTGTTCTTGTTATCAATTCCCCCTTTGTTCTTTAGCTCCCACAACTGTTTACTTTCTTAATTTTCTTTTTTCTTCATCACTCAATCTTTCAGTCAAACAGGTTTTTCACTTGCAGAATCTGCAATAAACAGGGATGTTTCTGGACAGTGACAGTATTATATCATTAATATTACTAGTTTTCCATAATATGACCCCTTTAATAATTATGTTATTTAACCCTCTGGGGTAAATGAATATATGCTGGTGCATCTAAGTGTATGTTGTTGTCATGTTTCTATGAAGAGATCAGTGGCAAAACATCACTTCATTTGAGCACTTCCTAAAATTACAAATTCTCATCTGGAAAATGAACTTCCCCTCGAGACAATCTTTGTCTCACAGCCAATCCTAGAGGCCAAAGAAGTACAATCTCAGCAAACATATATTAGTTTTTACAAATTCTTTATTTCCTGTGGGTCATAGGGCTCTTTGTGAGTTTAGTTGAGGAGCATTCAAAAAAGGTGAAGCGCATAACAGCAACTTCTTGTAACCAGAAAACAGCCATGTGACTTTTTTCAATCGCTGAAAAGGTTTGAAAAAAATGGTTTATATTTTTCATCCCTTTGACCTCGTCTCTATTCAAAGAGATTCCAATAAAGTCCCTTCGCTTTGTCCTTTGTTTAACTCAAGGTCACCACAAAAGATCAGCGGTGGACCTGCATGTTGATTTAGCTCAAGTTTACACAGGATGCCCTTCCTGACGCAACTCCACATTACATGGAGAATAGGAAGGGTTAGTCCTGAACTGGGAACGTCCTTCCACTAACTGCTTGGCAAACTATCAAATTGGTGATGACTACGACACAATGTAGTGCGCATGTCAAGTACACACACAGGATTTGGGGAATTTGTTGCACTTTCCCACTGCTCTTTTGCATATCTTTGTAACTTACTCATCCTGACCCACTTCCAAAGAAACCTCAACACAAGAACCCCCAGACATGCTGACCGGCAGACACCTCAGCAGTTCTCAGTACCTGCAAGTGGCATATTTATCATGAGCTCATAGATATATCAGATGATGAACTTCAGGCAGATGAAGAGCAAATGTCAACCTGCTAGTCACATGAGACACATCTGTGGCATTTACCTTCCACCTCGGAGACAAAGCTTTCATCTTCATTAGCAGCCTGATTACAGTCAAATCTGCAGCAATGCAGAAAACACAAAGATGTGATCTGTGCACAGTAACAGAAGTACAACACCAGCTTTCAAGATCCAGAACATCAGCTACCACTGAAGGAGATGATAGGGGATTTGCAAGTCTGAGCATGTTCTCCGGCTATAAATAAAACCATTAGAGGATGAGGCCATGAGTTTTCTAAAGCTTGCTCTTTCTCTCTCAGGCTGGCTGTCCCAAAACACCCCCAGTACTTCACTCGGGTATAACCTTGACTGGTGTCTGCATTGCAACAGCTGGTGGACAGCTGCAGTACAGGACATCTCTGCTTTATTCCTCTGTCATCTCTTTTTTTTTTTCTTTCCTCCACTCCCATAATGGGATGCGAATGAGGGCAACATCACGGTGGAGCAGCATCCTGTGTTGTCCTGGAACAGATGTGTTATGTGGCGTTCAAAGGCTCCACAACCAAACACGCAAGGAGATGCGACCACAGCCCGTCACTGACCGTGATGAACAACGCTTCAGAGAGAAAAATCACAAAAAATGGTGGCATCTATAATCGAGGCCTCTGAATCTGGTTACAACATCTTTGAAGAGACCGTTTTTGTCCTTGACACCTTCTTAAATAAATGCATGTGCATCTACACACACCCACACACACACATACATATCACTGTTTCCGTGTGAAATGCATATTACTGTGCAGGTACAATGCTGCCTCAGAGTGCTGTGTACTCTCTCCAAACGCCTACCGTGTGTGTATTTTAAAACATCCAGGGCTGAGCAGCTATTTAGGTGCTGGAGTAGAGGAGTAGAGAAGGAAAGGAAGGCTAAAATTGGCAAGTAGTCAGTGAAGTCCATTCACCTGTGTAGGTGTTGAGGACTCAGTGTGGGCAACACAGCATCAAGATTACTATAGAACAGAATGTAACCTTTAGTTAAAGCACCCCCCCCCCCCCCCCCCAAAAAAAAAAGATCCCAGGCTGTGTGTTTGGCAAAAATAAGACGATGTCTCTCAGCAGGCTTTGATCATTGATGCATTTTCTCTCTGACACATTCAACGCCTGCAGCCGTAAAGCCCACTCAGCTCTATAAATAATCGCTCTGAGCCTGATCCTTGGCCGTGTTCCTTCTGTCTCATCAGGAAGCTGCCAATCTGACTTGTGGACTACTCCAGAACGACCAGTCAAAGAAAAATACATTCTGGTTCGGGATCTGTCAACTTATCTTTGATCTGTGGCAGGACAAGCTGTCTTGCAGGACTCTTTTCCTCCACAAGATAATCATTCAGCATAAAGCTTCTTCTGCAAATAAAAAAATTAATTGCGCCAAGCGTGTGAAGTCACACTGGCAATAACGGTAAACGAGAGCATTAATGCAAAAAGTATTTAATTCATGTCACTTAAATTCAATCCAGAAAACACATACTGCTGAGATGAACAGCTTTTTTTTTCTCTGCTATTTCTCCCAGTAGTCCAGACTAATGTAGAGCATGAAGAGGCACCCAGAGGATGTGCGTGTGTTTGAGTAAATGCACAGTGAAGGGAAGGGAGGGAGGCATGAGAGCAGTGTGTCCACTTTGCAGAAGAACGCACTGGAGAAGGTGACCTTTGTGTTTGTCCGGAAATCCTGGCTGGTAGGACGGCGGTGAGGAGAGTCAGGTACACCCTGCTCCACGGAGCAGGGTGGGGTGGTACTAGAGGAGCATCAGCAGGTGGAAAAAAAGACACTGGGTAGACAACTGGGGATCTCCTACATCAGGAAGAAAGGATGGAGTTGGCAGGAAAGAAGAGACAGGATGATGGTTGCTATTTTTAGGTCTAGCTGCTGCTCTCATTTACTGAGTAGAAAAGGGAGTCTGGGATCCCACAGAGGGAAGTGAGCAGGAAAAGAGGAGGTGGACGTGTAAGAAAGCAACGCCGACATTAAGGCCTTCATGCGAAGTGACCTAGTTCACAGAAACACACAGAAAAGCTACAATGGTAAACTGATTTATACTTTAAAGTGTAGGCGACACCAAAAAATGTGCACAAATAATCACTAGAAATGATGAAATGTTGATATTTTAAAAAATCCTGAACAATAAAAGTTGATGATAAGTGCGTGAGTGAAGGATAAACAACAGCTGTCTGAAGCCTGCGCTCTATTTCAGCCCTCAACTGTGGCTGTATTGTTGCTAGGTACGGAAAACGGGACCTGCTGATTCAGCCCAAATCAATGGAAAACACAGCGAAGGTCGAGCTGTTTTCAGATTTTTTTTTTTTTTCTAGTGTGGAGCTTTTTTTTTAGTCTGAAGGTGATTCTCACGCAGCTGTGGAGGACACAGCATTACGGATTTTTAGCCTTATTTAGACCACAATGAGGAAGACTAAACCTTGGACGAAAACCTTCAGTCTGACAACAGTGATGATATGGGCAGAGGTCAGAACACAGAACGGTGATTATAAAATATATAAATAAATAATGCAGGCGATTTTGGCATGCGGGTGGAGGTGCTAATTTTTTTTTTTTTTTGCCAGCTCTTTGGTCGTAATGTACTGATGAAAAAAAGAGTTTGTTTTACTCTATCTGTGACATCAGAAAAAGTGATGAGGAAGTGTGGAATTATTTTTTTTTCTTCTTAGAAACAGGTACATACATTGCAAATCTGAAAAATGACATGAGGGACTGAAAATATTAGCTATTTTTAATATACATATTGTTTCCTTCTTGAATAGAGTTAGTGTACTGTACGTTAGTAGTGTAACACATTATTATATATGCAAACCACCTATCACTGAGATCATCTTCAGTCTGATGAAAACATATCCACATGAAGCCTGAATTTGGAAAACAACATCTGAAAATAATCTAATTTCTTGTCCTGGTTGAAGAAAAGTCTGTCACACCAGCAGTTTGGTGCCAGGTGTTACTGCTGGTTTGACTCTCTGCTGTACCAATCCAGGAAGGCACGGTCAGCTACAGGCATAATCCGTTGATGGCGTCTGCGATTGATGGTTTGAGTCTCTGTAGCCTCTGCTGTGAATGGAGCATCCTCTTCCTCCACCGCGGGCCACTTTGCGCCGCAAGTTGAAAGACTCACAGCCCCTCATCTGCTCACATGTCTCAGTCTGCATACAATGAAATTATCCCATGATCCACAAAACAAGATAAAATAAGATAATGTGAAAATACTCAGTTTTGCCTCCATGTAGAGTGGAGAATCTGCACAACACTGTGTGTGCGCACTCGTCAATATAAGTGTTCCACCTGCCAATCAAAAGGATTCTGCCAGCCAGAATTACCCGTTCTGACACGGAAAACACCATGCAGCACCAACCCGAACTGCTCTATGGAAATAGGGCTGTCAATAGCCTGTAAAAATCCAAAAATGAATGGGACTATTAAGATAACGGTTCTCATGGTGATGTCACTTCCTCTTTTTTCTCCAATGTCGGGACATGTTCAGAAGTTCCTGATTGTTAGTGCAGCATAGTTCAAAATCTGAATATTTATCTCTTCAGTAACTGTGCACCAGGAAAGGATCAATTTCAAACTTGTTTAATTTTAGTCTTAAATACTCAAAAAACATTACATATCGTGTCACCTACACTTTAAACACATGTTGTAATAACATAACTGAGACCTGATATCACACAGTAACACCACAGACCAATGTCGATTACAAATAAATACACTATGCCAATGCATGTCCATTATCAGAACTTATCCAGCGCCAGCACAGATAGCAAGACATGTTGGCCTAAATTAGCATGTCTATGACTTGGCTCAATCTGCACAACTGATTTCAGCAGGAACACAGCAAGATGATCAGAAATACTAAACTTAAGGCCAGTTTTTTTTTTGTTTTTTTGTTTTTTACCATTTTAAAAATTGTTGTAAATCAAGTTATACATATGGTTGTTTTTTTATTTAATGGTGTGCACTCCCACCAACACGCAGCACCATTTAATCTCTGCTGCATGATGGGCTTAAATGTGAGGTTCACAATCTGATGGAAAAATCTTTGCTATAAGTTGCTGATATTACCATTTCTATGTACAGGAACAGTAGATAGGTTAATTATATTGGCACATTAATTGTTAAACCAGCAGTACCTTTATATTTGGACATGGCCAAGGGAACAGGATTGTGGCGTAACAAGTAACACTTCCATCACAAGGTAATGTCAGCTAAGACACTAAAGCCATCAATGACAAAGAAGAACTTGCAGTAATGAATGGAAGTAAAACGCCATCCATGGTGGCAACATTTATCACACTTGCTTGCCATAGTGCAGAATATTGTGTAAAAATGTTTAAATTTCTGTTCTACCAAATAAGGGTGCACGGTATATGCAGTAGACAGTATAAATTATATAAATTTGGCCTACAGTAGCGATTTGCACTCCACCAACCAATTGCGATGACGCTTGTTGATGCAAGCAGAGACCACGGAACCACTAATTAAAAAAAAACAAAAAAACAACAGCGTGCAGTTCGAGCTCAGTTCGGTGCGTGTCTCTGCAGAAAGCCGAAGCAAAAAGTCTCATTATCTCATTCAACTCCGTCTCGGGGCAGGGGAAGCAGAGAAAATAACCATGCCTTCCCCTTTGTCATTGGTGGAAACGCACGACCTAAGTCAATCAGGATCACCAACCCACATGGGGTGGTCTCTGAGGACTTTCTGGACAAAACGCCACCAAAGGCAGACAAAAGTACTAACACTGCCCTCAGCTGGACAGAAGCAGGAATGACAAAGTGTGAGGTCATTCCAATGAACAAAATTACATGTTCAACAGAAGTCAGAGAGGTCTTGTTTTGAACAGCAACTGCTTTACTGAGTGGCACAAATATAATTTGTGTTGTTGGGAAAGTGTAGTGACACGGACCCACAACAGGGGGCGTAAATGAACGGACAATGGAAGGAGTCAAATTATAACACTTTACTGTTGTGAATGACACAACCAAACACAGCAGATTTCAGAATGTGCAAAAGTCAATCAATAAAGGTGTCGTGTGGGCAGGCTCGACGATAAGAGACGCCCGTCTGGAAACGAACCGGAACCACACGATTTCCACTACCACCGAACCCGAGGAATACTGGAGCCGCCAAGTCCCTAAGTCCCCAGGTGGCCACCGTCTCAGCGTGTCGGATCTGGTACTGCTGGAAGAAAGCAAAGACAATCAAGTGTGGGTGTGTGAACACCCAGCAACAATCCTGGTGGGAATTCCACCTCCACCTCTCACTCAATACTTGCAGCGCATCCTCAGAGGAAAAAGAGTGCAGTATTGCACAGCCTCCACAAAAGGACCGGTACTCCTGCAAACACTCACAATAAACAGATTTTCAGTATTACCACAAAGGCTGAGGATATTACCTCTAGATGAAGATGATATCTCGGCAGTGTGGTGGAGGTGTCTTCCTGCTTTTATTCCAGATGTGGGTTGGTTGATTAGTGACAGCTGTCACGGATGATGGGTGACAGCTGTCATCACGGCTTGTTCCTGAGGCGGCAGCGCCCTCTCGTGCCTGAAGCCTGCACTTCAGGCAGGGCGCCCTCTGGTGGTGGGCCAGCAGTACCTCCTCTTCTGGCGGCCCACACAACATTGTGTGGCCTCTTATTGCAGGTACATAATGTAATTAGCTGTCCATAAATGAGGTTTTTTTTGCTACATTTGTTCATATTTTTGAAATTTACTATTTATATTTACATTCTAAGTTATAAAAATGGTGTTTGTGTTCCTTTGCACTATTTTGCACCACAGAGTGCTGAATTTTAATCTTGAGTTTTGAGATCTGCACAATAAATGTTCTCAAAATTACACTATATCTGTTTTTGTTGTTGTATTTCTTTTGTTTTTAATCAATTTAACTTTGCTAAGGGACTACATAACCCATTCAGAAACACTTACATTATAATTTTTATACTTAAATTTATATCTTGATATATATCGTTACCATGAAGGGGTTCAATTTATACCACAATATGAATTTCAGGTCATATCGCACAACCCTACTACCAAAGTATAGAAGTGTTGCAAACAGTTCAAAGTGGTCTGAAGTGAGTAAGATAACACCAGATAGTACAAATACCTACCCTTCAAAAATCTGTTAACTTCTGTGCATAGCACCTATATTAGATATATAGTTATTCTAAAATCAGTCACGGCAGTACATTTCCATGCTTGCTTACCGTGCATGTTAAGTTCAAATGTCATTACAGTATAGCAAATAATATAGTCTATCAATGTGTGTTCATCAGATGCTAGGCTGCTACCCAGTTAATGATTTTATTGAATTTTATTGACAAGATGTTATTTGTGCATGAGGTTCTACGCTGACAACACAACTGCAGCACCAAACACCCAATTCCTCCTGTTAAAATACAGCATGCAAAATAAATCTTTGCCATCAATCCTGAATTTGACCAGAGCATTAATGACATTTCAGGTATGTGCTCTTCAAGTTTCAGGTTTATTTATTTTTTCAAGTTTCTCTTCACTGCAAAAGCTAATTTGATATTTGATGCAAATATTGCATACAATTTGAAACCAAAACAAGCCACAGAGATCAAATTAAATTTTTGTCAAGTCTAATGAAGTTGGCTATTTCTAATTTAAATGTGCCACATTACACGTTGCACAAGAGTTTAAGTCACAACTATCAAAAAATAGATCACAAAGAGGAAAAATATGTACATAAGCTGCACCAGAATAAAATTTTTAAAGAATTCAAGAAAAAAAAAAGAGCATTTTGTAACAATCTGGAAAGACTATTGAGTCACACACTTTGACGAAAAGACATCAGCTAAATAACATTACTGTTGTGTTTCCACTGTACTGAAAAACATACCAAAAAAAAAAAAAAAAGGATTTTCGTGGATCATTGCGCTCCTATTTTTAACATATGAGTCACTTTGGAATATTTGGTACAAGACTTCCCAAATGTATATAAAAAAAAAAAAACCCTTGTGACTTACAGTCTGGAAAATAAATTGATTGATCTTCACAAGACCACAGCACAACCATATAGAGGTTACAAATGCAACTGCACACAATACACACGCACACATTGAAACCGCCCACAAAACATCCATAATGAGTTTGATGAGTGATGTACAGTTTGGCTCTTTTGGAGCTCTGTTGCAGAGCACCCCCACACACATATACACACACACACACACACACCCCCACCCACCGCTCCTTCTGGCTGTTTATGCTATAGCTCCTCATGGAGGACAAAACACCTTGTAAACCGCCACCAGCAGCAACAGCATTTGCACAACCCCATCATGAGTGTTTAACAGAAGAACTGTGTGGACTGGCCACTCACCATCCTGTCGTTACAGCCCCGTGGAGAGTCACAGAGCGCCGCCTCGGAGAGACCCACAGCTTTCTAACCTTAAGCAGCATCACTTCATTGAAGGTTTCCCTACACGCCTCTCCCACTCAGCACGAACACAGGTGGGAGGAATATACAGCATGTGTGAGTGGCTACTTGCGTTAAGACTCGAGAGATGGAAAATTATAAAGCGACAATAGCGCATTAACCCACGTGCACTTGTATTTGAAGCATCGCATGCAATAACTAGAAATACAACCTAGGGAAAAATGAAGTTCATATTTTCAAAACAGTTAAGGCACACACACCTCAAAATTTCCCTCTTTGGACTTGGTAATTCACATGATTTTTTTTTTTTTGGTGCTCTGATTGCTCTAGTTAATTAAACATACAAATCAGAGGCCCACAGCAGCAAACTGGGATTTGAACAGGTCACAACGAGATGGGCTGATATTTTGGCATGATCTAATTCTGGTCACAAGTCATTAGAACCAAACTGACTGTGAAGACCACTTATTTGAATAACTGATGGGAACACTGGGCCATGCAATGACTAATCACCAGCACAGCAGATGTTAATACACCACCTCTGAAAGTATTTAATAGGTTTTAACCAAGCTGTAATGTTTCCATTTTAATTGGACCTATACCTGTCTGTGAGGTCATGAAACCATCTGCACAGCAATTAAAATGAACAGTAAGAACTCACAACAGAAGGCATCAGACATCATGTGTTCCACAGAGTTTGACTCCTATCAACAACAAAATTCGGCCATTACCTCCACTTCCAAAATAACTTTGGATATATATTATATTATATATAATAATATATTATTTCATGAAATACTCTGTTTCTGTGATCCGTTGGTACCATTATCACACCTCCTCAGTAACGCCTGTTTCACACCAGACATTTGCATTGCTCAGGGCCCCTTGACACATAGTGCGAATTTGGTTTAATTGCGCATAAAGTGCGCATGAAGCAGGAATCGTATGCAAAATGTGTAAATTTGTAGCTGGCTTCAATGCCTCATACACCTGTTGCTACAAATATTTGCACACACCAGCAGCTGAAAGACAGAGTATGCGCTGTGCGAGCTCATCAAACCCCCTCCCGGCAAATTCCAACTGATACGCACGAACATCTAACACCGCTCGCATGGCACCTAAAAAAAAAGTGTGGCCATTTGCACTGTTAACATGAAAACAGTCTGTAGATAATCACTAGTCAAGCTCGCAGTGAAATTTGTCTAAGTGCCCCACGAGTGTCGCGTTGCAAACAGAGTGACACGTTGGTGTGTGTGCTGAATTGACAGGGGGTGCTCCGCCCAGAGAAGCAGCTGTGGAGATCTGTGGATCTGGATGTCACGGCAGGATAACACGTACTGTGTTTGGATGGACATGGACTAACAACTGCCCACTGTGATGTGCGTGTGTCTGCTTGTTGTCATCATGTGGACATAAATAAAAACATATATCGCTGTGGCGATGGGCTGCAGTGAGTGAGTGCGCGCACATGACAGGCTGCCCCCAGGTTGAAACAGACTGTCAGATCATAACATGCAGCGGGCGATCTCACTGTCACATTACCCACGTAAGCTCTGTTCCACATGACGCGGTGTCAGTCCTGCGGCGCGGTGTCCACAAGACGCGTGTCGGGCAGGACACACACGTGGGGTCGGCTGGACACTATCCAACAGATGTGCACATGATGAGACGAGCGCACTGCTCCATTCATGTCATTTCATGACTGTACGTCTGTGACCATGGGTCATCTACAGAGGAACAGACGGATCATATTTGTATTGTACACTTAATAAGAAGGATTTAATAAAATGTGGTGTTATTATGTGGCGTGTGGTTTTATTTTATTTTTTGAAATACGTCCATGTCCTTCCTGATATCAGGCAGTTTCCTGCACCTTTTACAAAACAGCGATGGTAGCTCAGTGGTAAAGTTTCTGACTGGCAATCAGAGCTTTTGGAAAGTGCAGGTTCGAGTCCCGTGGGTCGCATGTAATTTTTATTTTTTATTTACAAAAAGCTGAAAAAGTGAAAAGCTCCCTCATGCACAAAACCATCGCAGCATGTAATTTTTTATTATTTATTTATTTATTATTATTACTATTTCTTCACACACTGCGCAGCTGCTGGCACAGTGTTCCCACATGCAGAAACTGTCGCAGCGGCATCATACACACCTGCCCGCAATGTTTTGTGGTTCACTCATACCAGCTGTTCTGATGTGAGTCGCCCTGAGTTGTACATATGTGTGAAGGGGCCCTAAAGGTAAAGTGGAATGTAAAACAAATAGTGCAGCAGATAACAGAATATTTACAGAGGAATCCTTCAAATCTGGAAACAAGCACCAAAGTTGGCACAAATACTCCTTAGACATTACTCTTTTTAAAAAAACTGGGTATCCACTTGAATTTTCAGTAGGCGGCCAGGTAGGGGTCAATTGAAGAATTACACAGGTGTCAAAATTTAAAAATGTTTCAGTCATATTGAAAGGTATACCACGTTATTTGTCTGATCACAACGATACCAAAAAGGTATAGTTTGGACTATCTATGACTAAATATTATGGCGTTATGGGGTAAAAATAGCAAGAATGGTAACAAAGGTCAGCATTAGTTTGTACAGGGCTCAGATGTTAAAGTTGCTCTAAATATTGTAAAATGTTATGCAAATTATTGGTTGAGTTAATAGGATTTTAAAAAGGAATAGTTTGCACTATGTGGCATGCTTAGTTATCATGTTACAGGGTAACATATGTCTATGTCATAGAATCCAATGGGCGTAGACATTGCTCTACCTTTATCCTGCAGACCAAGCATTCAACACAGTCAAAACTATTTCATTTATTAATCCTATTAGTTCGACCAATAATTTGCACCACTTTTTTACCAAAATTGGAGCAACTTTAACTTTTTCCCCTATACAAACTGAATTGACCTTTGTCACCATTCTTGTTGTTTTTACCCCATAACTCCATAACATTCAGTCATAGATAGCCCAAACTATACCTTTTTGGTATCATTGTGATCAGACAAATAATGTGATATAATTTTCAATATGATTGGAGCATTTTTAAATTTTGACCCCTGTGTAATTCTTCAATTGACCCCTATCTGGCCGCCTACTGAAAATTCAAGTGGATGCTCAGTTTTTTCAAAAGAGTAATGTTTGAGGAGTATGTGTTCCAATTTTGGCGCTTGTTTCCAGAAATGAACAATTGTTACAGTTATCTGCTCCACTAAAAATAAAAACATACAAAACTTTGTGATTCTTAAAGTGGTATTTCCTGACTAATCATGGGATAAACACTGCAAAAGTGTTTTGTGCATAGAGTCGGCTTTGTAGCACCAAGATGAGACTCACTCGTGCAAATAAGCTTTTGTGAGGCACAACACGAGCCTTGCAGACACAAATTACAAAACTACACTTTTGTAAAGGCACATTTAGAAATACGAATTTTCAGCATTTTCTACAAATAAAACAGTACAAAAATATGCTTGTGCTTTCTTGGATTTGGACCGGAATTGTTCTGATTCTGGTTTAGTCCAACTTAATTTTTTTGTTTTTTTGTTTTTTTACAAAAGTTTGACTGTGAATGCACCAAAGGTTTTTTGTTTCTGTTTTGCATGCAGGGGGGAAGCTTCTTCTTCTTCTGTGGTTTTGACATTTCACTGCCAGCAAAGTTCAGCAGAGTCCAGTAGGATGAATGAAATCGAGCAATGCATCTTGGGATGTACTGATAAAAAAAAAAATTAAAAAAAACCTAAAAGTATTTTTTGCCAGACTGGCACAGGGTAGCGTACAATTGCAGAGGCTTAGTGTACAGTAGCGCAGTGTTATGTAGATTTGCATATGGTAGCAGAGTGTTGACTTGTATAGAACACTGCGTTCAGTGCTCTACGCCGAATGTCAGTGAAATGTCAATTTCACGGACCTCAAGGCATCCCTCAGCATATTGCCACGTAGGGCTGCATAAGCTCAGTGTAGGTAATACACCACATTACGCAACTCTGTGTTGGTCAGGTGTGAAAGGGGCTTTTGTGGTTAGCACAGTTGTCTCACAGCAATAAGGTCCAGGAATCGCTTCCCCTTAGTCCTTTCTGTGTGGAGTTTGGATGTTGTCCCCATGTTTGCGTCGGGTGCACTGGCTTCCTCCCACATCCAAAGACATGCGAGTTAAGTAAATTGGTGACTCTAAATTGACTGCAGGTGTGAGTGAGAGAGTGGATATGTTTGTCTATATGGGGCCATGCAACAGACTGGCAGGCTGCCCAGGGTGAAAACTTGAAATACAAGGGCACAAGAGCTGATGCACTATTTTCACTCCATAGAAAATGAAAGCTCAAGTGGCACATAAACACAAATGGAGCCTTTATTTCAGACAGAAATCAGTTTGCCCAAAGTCACAACAGAACTCCTGCCTCACCAAGGATAACAAAAGGTTTCTGCTGGGCAGGGGCTTAATTAAGGAGATGAAAAGCACTGTGCAGTACTACATGTCCTTTAAAAAAGAGAAAAACTCAAATAAAATCCCACTGTGGAGTGGTTGCTTTGACATAGTGGTGTGTGGGTGTTACAAGGGCACCGAGTGCAAACCAGGGTCAGATTCAGAGCAGCCAAAGGAGAGAATGCGGGAAGAGAACACAAAGCTTTATTAATTTAAACAAGTTTCCTTTCAGCAGCATATCACAATCAACAATAGAGTTTCTGACTTTGCTGGAAGACCTATTTGTACGTCTCCTGCCCTGAAACAAGTTCCACATACTGTATACAGTGTTCTAACCAACAGAGTCGATTAAAGTCTTTTGTGAGCTTAAAAAAAAAATCAATTCACTGCCATTGCAGAGGAGTCAGGAGTGATGACAAAACTGAAAAATCTTGTGTAACTTAAGAACTCTGCAGTATTTGAGGCCACTCCAACACATGGTCACATCCAGCAGAGATCAACCAGTGCACTAGTTTGTTCAGCCAACCAATTCCTTCCTTCCCTCTTTCCTTCCCGTCCTGTCATCCTGTTCCATTTGGACATATGTTTACATGCAGTATGTTCCTTCCTCACCATAGATAAATATATCCATTATTTGTCCTGTTTTTGTTGTGTGTGCACACACGTGTGTTATTTGCCCCGCCTGTGCTGTTTACCAGAAGCTGTTCGATCACGAAGCCGTGCAAGAAGCAGCCCTCTTTTGTCACTTCTTGTACAAAGGGCTTATTGTGATTTAACATGCCGTATTTGTAAGCATGGCTGATTTACTGCACTCATTAAGGACAACAGCAACACCAGCTCGAGTCTGCACCGCTCCACTGTGCAGGCTGACTGTGCAACTGCACCGGAACATGACAAAGTGATAATGGCATCACCAGTACCTTTTAACCGCTGTCTTCTGCAGGTGTTAGGAGTCCATCTGCGGACAGGAAGGAAATGTGGTTTCTCTCTGTGTTGATTGATGTCATATTTGGCACTTCAAGGGCAACAACGACAACATGGAATTGGATATTGCATAATCCAGCAGCTAGAGATGCATTCAGTCAAACCTCCAACAAGGTACAATAAGTCCTTCAACCACAGTAACTGCAGTTCACATCTATGTCTTATTTATTGAGGAACTGGTAAAATTGGATTTACATGCAACACGATATTTACAGTGCCCTCCAAAAGTATTGGAACACATTTTAATTTGTTAATGCCATTTCAAATACAAAAAAATATATACGAGGTCTGTTAGAAAAGTATCGGACCTTCTTTTTTTTTTTGCAAAAACCTGAAGGATTTGAATCACGTGTGCTTGCATGAGCAAACCTTGGACCTTCGTGTGCATGCGTGAATTTTTTCACGCCTGTCGATTGCGTAATTTGCTGGCAAGCAGCCTTTGTGTGAGGACGTGTGTTGTGATCTCGGCGGATTTTTATTGCAAGGAAAAAGACGGAACAACTGAAGCAGCGCTACTGCATCAAATTTTGCCAGAAACTGGGCAACAGCCAGGTGGAAACCATTCAGAAGATTCAGACGGCTTTCAGTGATGATGCTATGGGCATCACACAGATTAAGGAGCAGTACAACCGGTTTAAAGACGACCGCACAACGGTGGAGAGCGAGCCACGCTCCGGTCAGCTATCAACATGCTGAAATGACCAGATCATACCAAAGTGAACGCTGTGGTGAAGCGGGACCGTCGTGTGACTATCCGAGAAATTGTGGAAGAGGTGGACATCAGCACTTTTTTGGCACATTCCATTGTGACAGAAGATTTGGCCATGAAAAGAGTGATGGTGAAATTCATGCCGAAGCTGCTGACGGCGGAGCAAAAGCACCTTAGTGTTGAAGTCTCACAGGACATGCTGTGACATGCCCACCTCTTCCACAATTTCTCGGATAGTCACATGACTGAAAAGTCACCGAAAGCCGTCTGACTCTTCTGAATGGTTTCCACCTGGCTGTCGCCCAGTTTCTGGCAAAATCTGATGCAGTAGCGCTGCTCCAGTCGTTCCGTCATTTTCCTTGAAATGAAAATCTGCCGAGAGCACAACACACGTCCTCACACAAAGGCTGCTTACCAGCAAATGATGCAATCGACAGGCGTGAAAAAATTCACGCATGCGCACGAAGGTTCAAGGTTTGCTCATGCAAGCACACGTGATTCAAATCCATCAGGTTTTTTTTTTTTGGTTTTTTTAAAGGTCCGATACAGACCTCGTATATATATCTTCCTTAAACTCAAACTGAAAGCAAATCTCTACAGTTTGATATATAGTTATTAAAAATATAAAAGCCAAGATGATGGGTTGCACAAGTAATGGAACGCTTTGGTATAATACCTGTAAATAATTAATTTTATTGCCAGTTGTCTTGTGCCAAATCAACAGGTACGGTGCATCTGGAAAGTATTCACAGCACTTCACTTTTTCCACTTTTTTTTATATGTTACAGCCTTATTCCAAAATGGAGTAAAAAAATTTTTTCTCAAAATTCTACTTACAACACCCCATAATGACATGAGAAAGGGTTTTTGTTTTTTTTGCTAATTTATTAAAAATCAAAAACTAAGAAATCACATGTACTTAAGTATTCACACCCTTTGTTCAATACTTTGTTGATGCACTTTTGGCAGCAATTACAGCCTCAAGTCTTCTTGAATATGATGCCACAAACTTGGTGCACCTATCTTTGGGCAGTTTTGTCCATTCCTCTTTGCAGCACCTCTCAAGCTCCATCGGGTTGGATGGGGAGTGTTGGTGCACAGCCATTTTCAGATCTCCCCAGAGATGTTCAGTCAGATTCAGGTCTGGGCTCTGGCTGGGCCACTCAAGGACATTCACAGATTTGTCCTGAAGCCACTCATTTGATATATTGGCTGTGTGCTTAGGGTCACTGTCCTGCTGAAAGATGAACCATCACCCCAGTATGAGGTCAGGAGCGCTCTGGAGCATGTTTTCATCCAGGATGTCTCTGTACATTGCTGCATTCATCTTTCCCTCAATCCTGACTAGTCTCCCAGTTCCTGCTGCTAGAAAACATCCCCACAGCATGATGCTGCCACCACCATGCTTCACTGTAGGGATGGTGCCTGGTTTCCTCCAAAACTTGGCGCCTGGCATTCATACCAAAGAGTTCAGCCTTTGTCTCATAACACCAGAGAATTTTGTTTCTCATGGTCTGAGAGTCCTTCAGGTGTACGCTCTAACAAATGAAACACAGGGGTTTTAAATGTAATTAATACTATTATTTTCAATATACCTGAAATTGTTAATTTTAGGGATTTAAGTAATAATGTTTCATTTGATTTAATTAATTTCAACTACAATATTGTTTTGCACTTAATTGACAATGTTATGCGGAAAAAGTTACCTTAACTTTATCAATTAAATTCAACGCTCTTAGGGTGTCGGTGAAGCACTGTGAATACTTTCCAGATGCACTGCATGTCTCAAATGGACCTAACACAAAAGCTCAACTGACTTGTTGTAATGCAGAGATATAAATGCTGATGTCCATGAGGCTACATCCAACTCTGATGAAAAAATTCAGTTCCAAAGAATACAGCGGTTCTCTGAAGGACACCCACGTCAGAGTACAGCAATGGTGCACAAGGAAAAGAGCGGAGCAGGCAAAATGAGTCATCCTGCTTTAATTCTGCCTGAACAGTGTGAAGAAAAGAATCAATGCACAGGTTGATGGCTATAAGCTTAGGTGGGTGAAGCTGGGGGTGTTTTGCCTGTACATTTTCCATTACTAATTCTGACAGTGTCAAAGAGGCAGATGCGCTCAAAGCACACCAGGGGTATACGGATGCAGCTCAGCCAGGATGCAAAGTGGAAAAGAAATATCACACTTATTTCCTCACTCTCCTGATGCTCTCATCAATGTGTCATAGCTCGATGGATAAAATTCAGTTTGCACACACAATGTTCTACTGTTATGTTCCACAAGTGCAAGAGCAGAGAGCGAACACACACACACATACATATAGATAGATAGATAGATAGATTCGAGGATAAGCAGACAGACATGAAAATGGATTTAATCACCCACAATTATTGTGTTCCCAGACCTTGAAAGCGCTTTCAAATGTGACAAAATGTATGATTCATATTTATGATTGATATGCTTCAAGTTACATTGGCAACACTGATTATATGAATGGTTCACAAATCACCTCATCACTCATGTACATGTCAATGTTCAGACATGACGAAGACAAATCCATATTTCACAATATACTGTAATCCACAATATGAACAGAACTGAGAAAAAATAATTCTAGTAATGTGACTATTAATTTGCAGAGCTGGGGAAAAAACTGTACTGAACAGAAACTATTATTTTCATCTGACATATGCAATTAAACTAATAGTTGGCTGCCATCTCTGATGGGAGGTGATTTTTATAAATGGCAAGATTTGGTGGATTAAAAAAAAAGAATGTTGTTTCTCTGCACCTGGCAGCAAATTCTGCTGTTTCTTGTTTACTTTGTCATTACTTTGACTATTTTGTGCTATTTGTCACAAATTCCAAGATTTTCAATTTAACACAAGAAAAATATGGTCTCTGTAAAAAGCTGAAAACAGTTTTGTTTTCCTATACATCACTATCATAACGACTATTTTTATAATCAGTTAATCTTGGTTATTTTTTCGATTAATCACTTGGTATAATTATTTTTTCAATTAATCCTTTGAATAGTTTTGGATTTATTAATTGATCCTTTGAATTAAATCATAACCATAAAATCTATCATTAAATTTCCTGTAGTATTTTGTCATAAAAAGTACTTTAAAAATTAATAATAATAATAAAAGTATAAAGGATATTACATGCCGGAAATTAAAAATGCATCTATGAAGGGGGGAAGAGTGGAGTCGAGGAAGAAAGCTTACACAGAGCTTATAGGCTGCAACTATTATTTTCATTATCAATTAATATGTTTATTATTTTCTGGATTAACAACTGATTGGTCAACAAAAATGTGAAAAAAATGGACAAAATGTTGAGAATTGGCTCCCAAAGCCCAAAACAACATCCTCAAATGTCAGTTTCCTGTCAGAATTACAAAATAAACTGGAAAATGTTCAAATTTAAGGAGCTGACATCACAGTGGTATAGTCTTGGTTTTAGTATGAAATTATTTCCAAGATATGAAACATTCCCGTTCAACATTACATCGCAAAAATAAAATATTCAACTCTGATTGTCTACATTATGTTGATTTTTTTCATGTCAAATTATATATGTTGAACTGCTGACCTGTTACTACTCTGTCACACTTTGACTTAAGAGTGCGCTGATATGCATCGTAGTACGATGAAAAAGTTTGAGCATGCACAATATTTTTGACACATGCCAGCATGTGGCTGATACGTCCCGCATACGCAGGTCATACATACATTGTCGGTACGTTATGTGATTGTTGACACATGTTTCTTGTCAGTTACTTAAGTCGAAATACGTCCATTGATGCTGTCCATTGATTGGCTCAGTCATGCGATTAGTTCAAACTGTTTCAAATATTAAAACTATTCATACACGGATAAAGTTTTAATCTTACCTGTTCGTTTCAGTCAGATTCATCATAACAGACTGACGAAAAATTATCTACATAAAGTGTCCTGATTTTGGAAAACGACCTCTGAAAATACTTTAGTTCCTTGTTGTGGCTGAAAAACATAGCATTTTAAAAGACGTCCCTCTGTGTTTTGTGCATTTCTCAGCCTGAACCAGAGAATGCCGGCTCTTTGTTCCACAACAAGACAGTTATTTTAAACGTTGAAAGAGTCACAGCGCCTCATTCATTCACATCAACATTTACCACAGACATCAGTCAATTCTTCACCATTCTGCACATGATGAAAATAAATCCCATGATCCACAAGGCAAAAAATAAAATTAAATTTTTAAAAAATCTTAATTTACTCTCTTTGGCCTCCGTCTGGAGGGGGCGAGGCTGAATGACAGAGTATGCGTGCTGAATAACATGCTTGTCAATAGCTACATGCTCCACCTACTAAACAAAAGGGTTCTGCCAGAGGTGGAAATGCAAACCAACTCATACTTAACTGTTCCGACCCATACCATACCGACCCGGACTGCTTGATGGACACAGGGCTGTCAGCATATGCTAGCTAAATCGTCATGGTGTGACAGCTGTATAACGTAGTTGACATATTCGCGTATTTTTCATATGTCGGCATACGCAGGGTAAATCATCAAGGTGTGACAGTGCTTTTAGTGAAATACAAGGAAGCATCAGATTATGAGGCTTAAAGCCAAAACAAGAACCTCTGGCAGCTTTTTGGAAAATGATCAGTTGGGCCAATAGAAACTTTGTGTTGTGTTTTATCAGAGACCACAATCTGTTCTCAAGCTATGGTGGTTATTATGATAAGATTGTCAGGGTTAGACTCCAAAACAGACATTACCAGTCACTTTCATGAAAATAATCTTCAGTTGGGGCAAACAGAAACTTGTAGTCCCCAAATAATTTCAAACTAAGTGGCTCTTGAATTGTGGTGCATGATGATTTCAGTGTAAATGATGTGCTACATCAACAAACTGTGTGATAGATGACATACATGGGCAACCGTGAACCTCACACGTGGATGTTGAGCATCTGTGATGCATGTTCATGAAAGTGAGTGTCCTCGTACCTCTGCCCAACTGAGAGAGTTCTGGCATACTGTTGCTCTGTGTGGTGTGCCAACCACTCAGCGGTTAACAGAAGAGCACTTCAGAGACCTATCAGTACCCCCAGATGATCAATGGCTGTTCACGACCCTCTCTGGAGGAATTATTCAGCTCTCAGGAGTGGAGCTGGTATACTGAATGGCCAGCCCTACCTTGGAGAGCATCTGTTTCTTCTTCCCTGTGGTAGACACTTCAGGTCCATCATGTCACAGAAAAATAGACTTAACAGCTTCTACACCAAAGAAATACGACACTACACAATAATACACCGACAGTGAATGTTTGAGATCTGTGTGATTATCAGTGCTATTTTAACCTCTGTATTGTTTTTCCCCATCCCAGGGCAGAACCTCACAATCTCCCGGACAGCAGGCAAGCACTCTAACCACGAGGCTAAAACCCATGGGTGCTAGCATCAGTCGCTAGAAGGTCTTTTGGCATTGGGAATTGAGGTTTACGGACTTCAACTGCCCAGTGACTCCTGCTGGCCCCGTTACATTATAACATTACATCACATTTATATCGGTAGCATGGCCCAAGCAGTGGGTCACCCCTTTGAGTCTGGTCTGCTTGAGGTTTCTTCCTCAAATCATCAGAGACAGTTTCACAGTCAGGGTACACAAGTATGTCACTAGTACAAAAAAAAAAAATCAAAGTGGTTACTTTGGTCAAGTTATTCATCCATATCTAGCTTCTGACTGGGGTACTTAAATGCACAACGTTTCTGACCTGTCAGACGTTTGCATATATGAGCTCACAGATATGATCTGCTATACTTTCTGGAGAGGACTTTTTTGACTAAGATAATTGTTTTGTAAATTATACAGACTAAGATTAGTGCAATCTACCTATATATACTATCTACTAAAAACAGTTGATGGTAAGTATGTACTCAGAGTATACAACTGCTATTGTGTTTCTGCATTTTCAAATAGTGATGAACTATAAGCATTTCTGGAGAGGACAGTTTTTGACAGATGGAGAGTTACACCCCACTATTAAAGACATTTGAGTGAATTAGGTACACATCCTTTTGTGGCATCACATATAGTGATTACCTCTTTCAAACAAAAAATTATTATTCACATAACACTGACGCTTTAGTTTGAAATGCACTCTATTTCCAAAGAGGACATTTTGATGTCCTCCATTTTTGAATGTTTGTTTCAAGATGTTTCCCCACTGGGTAATGAACCTGGGAGAGACTGTTATATAGTAGGCTTGGTAGGTATACTCAACAAAAATATAAACGCAACACTTTTGGTTTTGCTCCCATTTTGTATGAGATGAACTCAAAGATCTAAAACTTTTTCCACATACACAATATCACCTTTTCCCTCAAATATTGTTCACAAACCAGTCTAAATCTGTGATAGTGAGCACTTCTCCTTTGCTGAGATAATCCATCTCACCTCACAGGTGTGCCATACCAAGATGCTGATTAGACACCATGATTAGTGCACAGGTGTGCCTTAGACTGCCCACAATAAAAGGCCACTCTGAAAGGTGCAGTTTTATCACACAGCACAATGTCACAGATGTCGCAAGATTTGAGGGAGCGTGCAATTGGCATGCTGACAGCAGGAATGTCAACCAGAGCTGTTGCTCGTGTATTGAATGTTCATTTCTCTACCATAAGCCGTCTCCAAAGATGTTTCAGAGAATTTGGCAGTACATCCAACCAGCCTCACAACCGCAGACCACGTGTAACCACACCAGCCCAGGACCTCCACATCCAGCATGTTCACCTCCAAGATCGTCTGAGACCAGCCACTCGGACAGCTGCTGACACAATCAGTTTGCATAACCAAAGAATTTCTGCACAAACTGTCAGAAACCGTTTCAGGGAAGCTCATCTGCACGCTCGCCGTCCTCATCGGGGTCTCCACCTGACTCCAGTTCGTCGTCGTAACCGACTTGAGTGGGCAAATGCTCACATTCGCTGGCGTTTGGCACGTTGGAGAGGTGTTCTCTTCACGGATGATGCAAAGGAGATGTGTTGCACTGCATGAGGCAAATGGTGGTCACACCAGGTACTGACTGGTATCCCCCCCAATAAAACAAAACTGCACCTTTCAGAGTGGCCTTTTATTGTGGACAGTCTAAGGCACACCTGTGCACTAATCATGGTGTCTAATCAGCATCTTGATATGGCACACCTGTGAGGTGGGATGGATTATCTCAGCAAAGGAGAAGTGCTCACTATCACAGATTTAGACTGGTTTGTGAACAATATTTGAGGGAAATGGTGATATTGTGTATGTGGAAAAAGTTTTAGATCTTTGAGTTCATCTCATACAAAATGGAAGCAAAACCAAAAGTGTTGCGTTTATATTTTTGTTGAGTGTAAATTAGTCCATTTAGTGGTTACCTACAAAATAAATAATAGTTCTGGCAGCCCATCAAAATTAGACATCAGGGAAATGACACAGATACTTTGGTAAAAACTGGTATAATTAGAGTTCTGCTGGTAAACAAATTGGAATATCAAACTAAATGGCCATTGCTGCTGATAGACCAGTTGTAGTTATTGTATGGCAAACTAAACTTTGTTGGTCATTTCCACCTTGTTATTAAACCAACCTTCATTTATAAAATCCACTTATGTACCCTGACTGTAAAACAGCAGTGGTATACTGGAGAACTACAATCCGAAAAACACAAAATCATAGCTGCTGACAGTGGATGGATGGATGGATGGATGGATGGATGGATGGATGGATGGATGGATGGATGGATGGATGGATGGATGGATGGATGGATGGATGGATGGATGGATGGATGGATGGATGGATGGATGGATAAGCTTTATTGTCATTGTCATTACCAGTGCAACAACAAGATTACGTCCACACTCAAATTGCCACAGGATGTGACCGCCCTCGCCGGAGTCCCAAGCTGAAGATACAGACCCTGCAGACCGCTTCTGTAACGGCTCTGCTTTGAAGCATGATACAACGAAGCAGTGCTCCAATCCGCTGCTTTGTTGGTTCATTGCTTCACTGATTTTCAGAAGCGGCAAGTCTCAAGTAAAGAGTCCGGCCAGAATTAATAACTTCAAAGTGAATCACCGTTTAAATCAAATGACACCTCTTTCCAAACACTGTAACACAGACAACAAACTACAACAGACTAAAACGTTTTTTTTTTCCCTCCCAAAATGAGACATCCTGTGTTTTTTATGAATTACACTGATGTTGACTTGCAGCACAGCCAGCTGCAAGAGCTCAGAACAGAGGTATGGAGTTAAATTTGTGCCATTAATATCTGAAAGGAAATGCTTTTGAGAAAAAAATACAGATTTTGTTTATTTTTATTTATGTCAAGAGATCAAGAATCCAGTGACCAATTTCATATTTCTTTAAGACTCATTAAAATGTTATTGACATAGAAAACCTGTAAAGCCTACTTTTAGTGCACAGAAAATTCATAGGAGGTATTGATAAGGGAATTGATAGAGCTGCAGAGCTGCAAATAATTATTTTCATAAAGAATTAATCAATTGATCATGGGTGCAATTTGGTGGGGGATGGGGGGACATGTCCCCCCCACCTTTTCAACCAGGGGGGGACAGAATATGGTATGCCCCCCCCCACCTTCTGACATATATGTGTGTACTTGAAACATGCTATGCCAGTCTTATGTGCAAATCATTTCAGAATAGTATCTTTGTTTCTGCAAGTTTGTATTTTTAGCAGAACTGACTTGTTAGAAACACCTGTTTCTTGTTTGTCACATTCTGAATTATCTGGGACTGCATTTGCCCAGATTTGAAACCAAAAATAGTTGCCTCTAGGGACTAGTGTCGACACATAAGTATCAATGGACCATATGCTAATTTACTAAATTCTGAAAGTTAGAAAAGGAAATCAGAAAAGCTATCTGGGACCTCAGAAAGCCCATCAGCAATTATTGCTTGAACTCCAAAATCAGTCTATGCAAGCGAAATTATGTTAAGTATGAGTGTTGTCATTAGTGCCACTTCAAAAATTAAATTCATGATAAGTAATTTATCCTAAACTTATGATCTGTTGTTTCTTCAAACTTATGCAAAAACAAATCTTGAGAAAAAAATACAGCATTTGGTAATGTGTATATCTGTATGTACGAGGTCTGTTAGAAAAGTATTGGACCTTTTTATTTTTTTCAAAAACCTGATGGATTTGAATCACGTGTGCTTGCATGAGCAAACCTTGAACCTTCGTGCGCATGCGTGAACTTTTCCACGCCTGTCGACTGCATCATTTTCTGGTAAGCAGCCTTTGTGTGGGAAGTGTGTCGTGCGCTCTGCGTTTTTTCATTCCAAGGAAAAAGACGGAACGACTGGTGCAGCGCCGCATCAAATTTTGCCAGAAACTGGGCGACAGCCAGGTGGCCCAAGCCCCAAAAAGTTGCTGGGATCTGAGCATTTCTGAGTGATTTTGAGGGCAATCCTGAGTGTTATTTATTATGATTTTCACCGGTTTGAAGGAACTCATTTCTAGCCATATCAGGCAATATTTTAACAACACAATTTCTGCATTATTTTGCGTCACTCAAAGATGGGACCACAGGAATGTTGAGTAACCATGATGGCTGCCAGGATTTGCTTCATGTCCCAACAACAGAACATTTCCCCAGTGTGGCCCTCTGCTATCATTTGTTTCCACTCAAGCACTCCATCAATAAGGGATGCAAGCAATTGATCTGATATGGCAAATGAATCAACAAACCTACATACATGCCAGCCATAACACAAACAACAGCGCACAGGTAGGTAAGCACACCGCCACACGTCTGAGGACAATCACACGTCCTGTCAGTCTGAAATCAATAGTTGAAGTGCAGCTGGAAAATGTGGATCTGGGAGATCCTTATGACTGATAGCTGACTGCCAGCTTTCCATATCGCATATGCAGCATTGACACTGAGAAATGTGATCCTCTTTCCTTTCCTTTGCTATCTCGGACTTCTCTTATACCGAGTTGGGTTACGACTGGGAGGGGCCGAGCGGGATAGAGGAGCAGCACACAACGCATCACAATGGCACACTCCAGAGAAGAGTGTTTTACCATGTCAGCAGACATGCATGTGTGGATGTCCTGTGTGAGCCTTGTGAGTCTGAAATCATGCGCTCTGGGACGTGCGAGCTGCGCGCTCCGCATCACTGTTTGATAAACCAGGCTCTAATCTCATAATTAGATTACTGCTCATTTATCTGCTAATCTAATAGCACCTGGCCAGCATCAAGATTGAGGTGGCCATCCTGAAGTTCTCCTCCTTCCCATTTGTCTCCCTCCTCCATCCCACCACATAACTCTGTTTTGTAAACACCTTCACAATCCATTCAGCTTTCACCTTCACCTCTCCAAGCTTGTGATAGCTCAATGTCTTCTCACTACCTGCGTTTTTCTTTATGTGCCTCTCTGAGATACAGTATTTTCTCTTCCTCCTAGAACGTCAAAATACCTCCACCACGAAAGCAATCACCACAACCTACTTCAACCTTTCTCTCATGTTGTTCCCCCCCCCCTTCCTTTTCGGCCGGTGATACAAGGTAGCGCCATGGTGCTGCCGCTATCATATCCTGAAATGATGCACACAAATGTGTACAGTGTGTCCTCATCTCCAAAAGCAATGTCAACAAAGCACGAGTGGACAAATTGGAAGTTGCACACTAGAGTCACATACTAGGGCATGAGGGAGTTTTATTAATTACTCCATGATGTGTCAGTGAACACAGTGTGAATATTATGAGAGGTGATGGAGGGCGGCTGACATGAAAATACAGATGTTAAGTTCTATTAGTCACCAAACAAAGGCCGCCCCTGCTTGCTGTATTATGAACTGGAATAAGTGGGTTTAGGAAAGAAAGAAAGAAAGAAAGAAAGAAAGAAAGAAAGAAAGAAAGAAAGAAAGAAAGAAAGAAAGAAAGAAAGAAAGAAAGAAATACATAGATAGATAGATAGATACAACCCCAATTCCAATGAAGTTGGGACGTTGTGTAAAATGTAAATAAAAACAGAATACAATGATTTGCAAATACTCTTCTACCTATATTCAATTGAATACACCACAAAGACAAAATATTTAATGTTCAAACTGATAAACTTTATTGTTTTTGTGCAAATATTTGCTAATTTTGAAATGGGTGCCTGCAACACATTTCAAAAATTTGGGACGGGGCAACAAAAGACTGGGAAAGTTGGTGAATGCTCAAAGAACTGTTGTGTGAGCCGCTGAAGAGGAGGTACTGCTGGCCCACCACCAAAGGGCGCCCTGACTGAAGTGCGGGCTTCAGGCACGAGAGGGCGCAGCCACCTCGCAGGAGCAGCCGGGAGTGACAGCTGTCAGTCATCACCACCACATCACCAGCTGTCACTCATCAACCACAAACCACCATCACCATAAAAGCTGGGCAGCAACTCCACCTCGCTGCCGAGATATCGTCTACCCTATAGGTAAATTCTCAGCCGTTGTTGTGCCGACGCACGTTGCTTGCTTTCTCCTGTTGTGAACTGTTTACAGGTGTTTAACCCACTACTGTCAGCTGGAGGCTGGGGTTCGTGGATGGCCGAGGAGTGAACGATTTTCACTCCTCACTCCGAACTGCAACAAGTAGGTTAACCCGACACAAACTATTTTCTGGTGTTCAGAGGTGGAGGTGTTTGTTCCCACCCGACAAAGGAGAGACTCGTATTGCTGACTGTTTACGGGGTGTGTTTTCACACACTCACCCTTAACTGTTTTTCTGCCTCCTGCCAGCAGTACCAGATCTGACAGCTGGAGACGGTGGCCACCTGGGGACTCAGGACTTGGCGACTCCAGCGTACTTCAGATCCGCTGGCAGTGGAAATCGTGTGGGACCCGACTCTTCTCTGGACAGATGTCTTCTATCCTCGAGCCTGCGCACACATCACCTCTGTATATTGACTGATATCAAATTCTGTGATTGTCTGTATTTCGTTGTGCACATTCACAACATTAAATTGTTACCTTTTGGCTCATCTATTGACCGTTCATTTACGCCCCCTGTTGTGGGTCCGTGTCACTACACTTTCCCAACAAGAACACCTAATTGGAAATGGGTGTGTGTCATGATTGGGTATAGAAGGAGCATCCCCAAAAGGCTCAACTGTTCACAAGCAAAGATGGTGTGAGGATCACCACTTTGTGAACAACTGCATGGAAAAAAATGGTCCAACAGTTTAAGAACAATGTTTCTCAATGTTCATTTGCAAGGAATTTAGAGATTCCATCATCTACAGTCTATAATATAATCAGAAAATTCAGAAAACATTAAATATCTTGTCTTTGTGGTGTATTCAATTGAATATAGGTTGAAGAGGATTTGCAAATCATTGTATTCTGTTTTTATTTACATTTCACACAACGTCCCAACTTCCTTGGAATTGGGGTTGTAGATAGAATGTTTGCAGATGTAGGAGAGGTGATGGTCTAGTGGTTAAAGCGAGACGATCTTCTGTTCAAATCCCAGCCTGACCGGATAATCACTAAGAGCCCATGAGCAAGGTCCTTAATCCCCTAGTTGCTCCTGGTGTCTAGTGAGTATCTTGTATGGCAGCAGCCTCACACCGGGGTGAATGTGAGACATTATTTGTAAAGTGCTTTGAGCATCTGACGCAGATGGAAAAGCGTTATATAAATGCAGTCCATTTACCATTTATGTAAACTTGTTCATTGATGGCTCTAAAACTCAATAACGCATTTGCGTGCTACCATTCCTTTCAGTTTAACCAATTTTGATGCAATTCTAAATCTGACTTTTCTTTATTGTTATTATTTTTACCTTTGACCTCTTATGTATTTCAACTCGCATAACACTGTCGCATAGGTTTTCCTGTTTTTTCATTTTGCTTGCATTCAGCAGCATATTCACTTTATGTCATCATAAAGCAGTGGTGATGATGATGAAAGTGACATTTCATATGACCGTCCTGTGTCAGATGTTGTGTGGGCCGCCAGAAGAGGAGGTACTGCTGGCCCACCACCAGAGGGCGCCCTGCCTGAAGTGCAGGCTTCAGGCACGAGAGGGCGCTGCCGCCACGGACACAGCCGGGGGTGACAGCTGTCACTCATTATCTCTTGACAGCTGTCACCCATTCATGCTTCATCATCTCACTCCATAAAACCCGGACGTCATCTCCACCTCATTGCCGAGATATCGTCGAACCGTTCAGGTACTATTCTCAGCCTTAAAGTAAACTGTGTGTCAGTCTGAACTCTTTTTTGCAGCCGCTTTCCTGTGGTGTTCCTTATCTGAGAGACCGGCGTTTGGTGTGATCAGCGTCGGCTTCGCTTCACACCTCTACCAGATAAGTGGGTAGACAGGAGCTGCAGGAGTGTGTGTTAGAGGTGGAGGTGGAATTCCCACCGTTGTTGTTACTGGGTGTGCACACACCCATATCTTATTGTCTCTGCTCCCTGCCAGCAGTACCAGATCCGACCTTCGAAGACGGTGGCCACCTGGGGACTCGGGACTTGGCGGCTCCAGTATTCTCCGGGTTCGGTGGCGGAGGAAATCGTGTGGTTCCGGTTCATCTCAGGACAGACGTCTTCTATCCTCGAGCCTGCCCACACGTCACCCTTGTGATTGACTGAATGCAAAATTTCACATTCCTCTGTGTTGTGCTCATTCACAAAAGTAAAGTGTTCATATTCGACTCTTTCATTGTCCGTTCATTTACGCCCCCTGTTGTGGTTCCGTGTCACTACACTTTCACAACATCAGATGACAGAAGAAATAACAGTTTGCCTTTATTGCATCTCTAAAAGCACCTTTTCTACTTTAATCAACCAACCGACTTTATTTATTAAGCACTTTAAAAATTAAATACGCTTAAAAAAAAACTTTGTTTGAAAACCCAATTAATATTTTAGTTAATATCTGAATGGAGACTCTCACTTTGCTAAGAAGGGGAGCATTGTGAAATGTTCTATGAATGGATTTATTTTGGCATTGCGATTAGCAAGAAAAGATCTAGAATCAATTCTGGATGCGATGTGCATCAATCTGCACACTGAGAGATGTCAAAGTTAACATTTCAAAGTGGGAGGGCAAAGGGAGAGCACTGGGATTAGGCCGTTGTTTGCTCACAACTTTCTTAATGCCTCCTAAATTCAACTGATTATCATCTTCGATTGGTAACGACAAACGTGATCTTTGCTCATCTAAGACTCCTGAACACCCACTCAATAAAAAGGAGTAAAAAGATGTGATCAAACATGCAATGCAGCTTATATTCTATAAATAAACTTCTGATTTGGAAAAAAATGCACTGACTACTTGGACACTTATACTTATTTTCTCCAATTCTCCACAATGTCCTCACTTGTTCGGTCAACCACTAGCAAAGCAATTTGCCTGAAGTCTTTATTTATTTATTTATTTATTTATTCTTGTTTAAAAAAAATTCACCCACCAACCCTGATCCCAAAAACAACAATTTTAGTGGTTATGTCAGTATGTATTTAGGTTTATGAATCTGGGGAGCACGGTGGTTTAGTGGTTAGCACTGTTGCCTCACAGCAAGAAGGTTGATTCCCACCTTTCCATGTGGAGTTCGCAGGTTCTCCCTGTGTTTGCTTGGGTTCCTCTGGGTGGTCCGGCTTCCTCCCACATTTAAAACCATGCAGGTTAGGTGAGTTGGAAGCTTTATAATTGTCCAAGTCTCCCTTGCAAAATGTAACCTGGTTAAATAAAGGTTAAATTTAAATTAAATTAAATATATATGTGAGTGCCCTGTGACAGACTGGTGTCCTGTCCTGGGTGTACCCCACCTCCCACCCTATGACTGATTTTGATATTTTGAAAAATCAAACCATTTGAATTGGGACTGTAGGCATTCCTTCAGCTTTGGCATTAATGTGAATGTTATGCTCCAGATATAATGATTTATTCATAGCTCTGTTGTGCACATACGCCTCCACATGTTCTAAGCTGCTGAGCACACGTGTTTACACACTTACAGTAACTGCGGTCTGCACCTGTTACTCCAAACCTCAAGAGGACATAAAGAGGAAGCCTATGCCACACTCAGGTTAGAGGAGTCATGGACCGAAGAGGAGAATGAGGAGGAGGAAGC
The DNA here is from genome assembly GCF_902500255.1 of Thalassophryne amazonica. NCBI lineage: Eukaryota > Metazoa > Chordata > Actinopteri > Batrachoidiformes > Batrachoididae > Thalassophryne > Thalassophryne amazonica. The sequence goes on from NC_047118.1 coordinate 10,731,437, forward strand.
GTATCATTGTAGATTTACTGACGCGTGCACATGCTAAATGTGCATCTTCATTCGCTCTCCCTTCATCTGTGTCACACATCCCCTCCCCAATCTATCGCCATGCTTCGTGACTGGCTGCAGGATGATGCCGGCAGCCCTCGCTGCACAGAATTACTGGCAAGTGACAGTGCTGATGGCCTGTATCCGCACTCCTGCTTCTCCATCCTCATCCCTCTCCACCTTTTCATACATCTCACGATCTCTGAAGGACTCTCTCCTCCTTCGTTCTGTTGACAGGCATCACGCAGCAGCACAGTCTGATTGGTATTCCCTCAGTGCTTAACATCCTGCCACATGTGGCCAACCCAGTATACCCAAGAACATCATGAACCTCATTTGACGTCCAGCTACACAATTCCTGCAGAGCTGAGAGACCAATAAACAGTGCAAAAAAATCTGATCAGTCACCTTTAACACCTTTCTGTTGTGGTTTTAACTTATATAAAAGGTACGAAGTTGTAGATTTGTTGCTTCACTCAAGCTAGTGTTAATACCTACAGGCATATGGCGTGAAAATTAGACGCGGGTTTTGCATGACATACAAAAAGTGGCCTTTATTTTACTACTTAGTTCTGTTCAAACTGCAGACCTGTAAATAAAAACTGCTATTATGTGTTTTATACCACAAAAATAACACCTTTTAATTTCAACAATATGGGTTAAGAACCTATGATTTACACTTACGTGATTTATCATAAGGTTCATCAGTAAAATGTAATTATCAAAATAGTAAGAGTATTTTGGCAGCTAGATTAAGCTGAGGAAATGCATTTGTGTGCATGAAAACATATCAATATTCAGGATTTTTGTTGTTTTTATGAGAGTTTTTCCCCCTATGAAAACTAGTAACAACAACAAAAATGGTACTTACAAATAAGATAGTAATTCAAGATAAACTGATTCATCAATTACCTGATCAAAAATTACAAATTTTTGGAAGAAAAAAAAAATCAATTATCAATCGAAAAATGCCACATGTCTGTGTTTCAAGCTTAGCTTCAGTGCAGATGGTTCATGGTTCAACCCCCACACCTGCCACAATTCTCTATGTAATGTGGACTTGTACCAAATCACCATGCAGATCTGCTGTGGCAACCCCAAGTGGAAACAAGGGAGCAGCCAAACAGTCTGACTTTATTTTCTTTGAGATTAATTTGTTCTGAGTGATTTCAAAGAGTTTCACATCAAGGAAAGTATGGTTTAATCTGTTTTAATAAATAATCATCATCATCACCACTGTCGTCACCATAAAATAAATATAATATAGCATTTAATTTTCTGTTTAAAATATTGTAATCTAGATACTATAAAGGGTGTTTCATTCTTGGTCCAGTAATGAATAAAAGGTCAAAAAACAAAAGCGTAATCAATCAGTCTATGGAGCAGCCAAATCTGTGAAGGGCAAAAATTATGAGGCAGCTCCGTGAAACAGGCACGAGGTCGATACACGTAACAGCAATGATACCAGGGACAAGAGTCCAAGAGAGCGGGCTAAAAGACAAAATCAGAGACAGGCTGCAAAGGTCAGCAACAGCAAGACAAGAAAACATGAAGGCCCCTGTGATGCTTGGCATTTCACATAAGATTTTCTGGCACAGGGGAGACATAAAAAAGGTTTGAAATACACTAAGGAGTAATCAGGACAATGAGAAACAGCCGAGGAGACAGACAGGAAACAAAATAAAGAAACACAAGGAGGGAATGTCAAAATAAAGCAGGAAGCAACACAGACGAAGCGGCACGTGACGTCTCTGAGCGCAATCAGTCAGTTAATGAGAGCTGCTTTCTCTCCACAAATTTACAATACAATATCACACTCATGGCATTAGAAATATTACAAGGACTGTTTTCTTCCACCTGCGAAATATAGCAAAGATTCGTCCCATCCTGTCTATGGCTGATGCTGAGACCCTGATCCATGCGTTTATCGCTTCTAGATTGGAGTACTGTAATGTTCTATTTTCTGGTTTACCACAGCCTAGCATTAGGGCTCTCCAACTGGTTCAAAATGCTGCAGCCAGACTTTTGACACGAAGCAGAAAGTTCGACCACATTACACCCATTTTGGCATCCTTTCACTGGCTTCCTGTCCCAGTGAGATCAGATTTTAAGGTTCTGTTACTAGTCTATAAAATTGTTCATGGACTGGCACCTCCCTATCTAGCTGACCTAATTAAACCTTACATACCGGCCTGGGCTTTGCGTTCTCAGAGTGCAGGACTACTTTGTGTCCCTAAGGTGAATAAGAAGTCTGCTGGTCACAGAGCTTTCTCTTATCGTGACCCTGTTCTGTGGAATGATCGCCCTGCGTCAATAAAACAGTCAGATTCTGTGGAGACTTTCAAGTCCAGACTTAAGACACACTTATTTTCCCTTTCATATGGCTAGCATACTGGTATAGTTTTGTTTTACGCTTTTTACTCTTTTAATTCATTTTATTAGTAAACGGTGCATGCAGCGGCCTCAACTTTACCTAAATTCTGGGTCTTTTAGTGAAGCTTAGGGCTAGTAGCCGGCAATCACCTTAATATTTCTTCTGTTTTTCTTGTTGATTAACCTGTACCCGCTATACTCCATTGGCAGGAAGAATAAAAAACATAATTACAAACATTTGCATATTCTTAAGAGTAACCCAATACTTAAAGACATCTGTGTTGAACCACCAAAATTTATATTTAGGAATGCCCGTAATATTCGTGATCGACTTGTTCACTCAGATATGAATATTCTTGTCTCGTCTACTTGGCCTTCCAGCCTAGCAAAAGGTTTCTTTAAATACGGTAATTGTGCACATTGTTCCAATTCCACTAATGCGAAGTCTTTTTCTCATTCCCGTACTGGTAAGCAATATTCTATTTCTTCATTTATCAACTGTAATACTACACATGTAGTATACCTCCTAAAATGCCCTTGTGGATTGGCATATATCGGCCAAACAAAACATCAACTTAGATTATGGATAGCTGAACATAAAACAGCAATTTGTACTCTGAATTTAACTTATGCCATGGCAAGGCATTATAAAGAGGCCGGTCATGGCTCTCCAGCATCTTTAAAATTCTGGGGGATTGAGTAAATCACAGTTCCACCCAGAGGAGGTGATATCATTAAAAAACTTTTATGTAGAGAAGCATTTTGGATTTACACTTTAGGCACTTTGGAACCATTTCACTTGTTTTCTTTAATATTAATATTTGTTTTTATTCTGGGTTTTTGTCATGTTTGTTTTTTGGGACAGTGTGTCTCTAATTATGAAATGATTACAAACGGAGTGAGTGCTCTGATTGACAGATGGTCATGCCCCCTTTAAGCATTATGACACCTGACTCCTATTAGTATTTAGGCTGCACTATCTACGACTCTTCAGGAGTCCGATGAAGATGTGATGCTCACATCGAAACGTTGTTCAGCACCTTAATAAATTTTTTAGCACCTATTTCTATGTTGCACCAGCTGCTTTTCTCTATGAACTATCTTGCGTTTACACAAACAGAATGTTGTGGCTGGCGTGCCTGGCTGGCTTTTGGTTGTCTTTTGTTTCTGTCTTTTGGTTTTCCTTCCAGGTGGTGCGCATTTGGGACTGAGTGGCTGTGTGGCTGAGATATCAGGACCTCACCCTGATCACCTGCGGCTCGTCAGGACTCACAGCTGTGGTGCATCTACACGGATTGGAACATGGTAGCATTTAAGTCTGGAGTACACAGTGTGTATTTGCCAGAGACGCGACCTTGTGACCAGACGGGTGAGATCGTCATCTCAAGAGCCATCTCATCATCAGTGGATGCAGAGAACGTCCAGGTTTGATGCATGGTCTGTGAAAGAGGAGGGGGTGAGGTCTCACGCTCGTCAGCACACTTCCTGAGGTACGTTAGATTTTGTGACTAACATTTATACAGTCAGTAAATGTGGTGTCCCTCACACCTTATTATATTGAGCTGTTATGTTAGTCGTTTTAATTAGCTTCCGCTGCAGTGAGTTTGTGAACAGGGTGTTCCATGCCTGCAGGGTGGGAAGCTGATTAGTAATTAAGCCAGGAAGTGTTTGCTGTTTGTACACCTTTGAGCGTTCTCTCTGTGTGTTGAGTGTGGACTCACATAATGATTTCTTCATTCACAGACTCGGTTTGTCGCGGCCACCTGGGGGGTGTCGGCGGGGTCCTTGGGTCCGAACTGGTTCTGGCTCCGGACCGTTAGTGCTGCTGGGAGCGCACCGCAATCCACCACGCCAGACCGCGCACTCTTATATTTATCACATCACTGTTATGTTTATTAAACTCTGTTATCCTTTGTACCGTGCTCTGCTTATTTTATACTGGGTCCTTCAAACGCTGGTCGGTTCTCCGGGCTGCGTCCGACACATAACAGTAGTCTCTGGCCAAACATCACGGACCCAGCGGTAGCAGAGACGGTAACGTGCCGGGAAGGCGGCAGCAGACGTTCAGAAGTTATCCGGATCAGTTGCGGGTGCTCTCCGCCCGGATGGTGCATGTTTGAGGGCCCATTGCTGAGTGCTGATTCGTGCTCTCTTGCAGCCGTGTTTCCTGTGTTTGTGCCTTATCCGTGGGTCATGGTGGAGTGTGACTGGCGACGGCTTCGTGTCGCGCTCCGACCGGATAAGAGGTTTGAACGGGAGCTGCAAGAGTGTGTCTGTAATGGGTGAACGCGCACGGCGGAGCTCTGTGGCACGGGTCGCTGAGCTTCCCGTGTTACAGTTGTAGCCCCGTTTCCCCGGATGAAGATAACTACTGCGTCTGTTGTGACAGCTCCGGCGTTATTTAGTTGAAACACATTTTGGTTGTGTGTTACACACAGCTGCGCACAGAAAAGCAGCTAGAGTTTGTTTTCTCTGTCACCAAAGGGGTTTTTATTTTTGGCACTCTGGCTCCCTCTTTTGGTGACTGAGTCACATTACCGTTAAGCTCTTAAGTTGGAACAGGTGTGTTCCATTTGTTTGAGCTTGACGGTATAAATCACTTATTAGTTTTGTGTTAGTTCATTTTGTGTGGGTGTTTTTTGAGTTGGTTTTTGTGTGGGATTTTTTTTATTTTTTTTACACTATTAGTGTCTGGGGTCGTGTCCCTGCAGTCTGTTTGGAGCAAAAAAAGGACCCAAGCAACTTTATGTTAGTCTGTTAGTCTTTGTTTTTATTTCTTTTAGTTTCACCTCCCCAGGGTTTGATGGGACGGTCCCCTGGGGGGTGATGGGGGGGTAAGTGGGTTGTTTTTTCTTTTTTTTTGTTTTGTTTTTTGTTATGCCCTCTCTTCTCCTCTGACTCCAGCCGTGTGAGCCGTATGTGTCGGCGTTGCTGGAGTGGTGCAGTTTGGTTATGCTGGGCGTTTCCCAGGTAACCTCTGCACCCGGGAGGGGGGGGGGGGGGGGTTTGGGGTATTTTCTTTTTGTTCCCTCTCTTCTCCTCTGGCTCCAGCCATGTGAGCCGTAGTGTCGGCGTTGCTGGAGTGGTGCAGTTTGGTTATGCTGGGCGTTTCCCAGGTAACCTCTGCACCTGGGGGGGAGGGGGGGTTCGGGGTGTTGTTTTTTTTTTTTGTTGATTCCCTTTTCCACCTCCGGCTTCAGCGCGCCTTTGAGCCGTCTGCCATCGGCGTGGCTGAGGTTTGGGGCAGTGGGATATACCCGCAGCTAGTGGCTGGTTTGGAAGTCCGAGGAGTGGCGCTGTTTTGTGCCGTCTGCCATAACCGCTGTTCCACTCCTCCCGGTTGGCTTCTGGGGTATAGTCACGGTTGGTGACGCTGGACGTGCTTCCAGTTCCCACTGCGCCAAGGGGGTGGGGTTGGGGTTGTTTTGTTTGTATGTTTTTTTTTTCTTTCCTTTTGTTTTCCCCCCCAGTTTCCGCCCTCAGGGTTTGACTGTGGTGTCCTCTGGGGGGGAAAGGGCTGTGGGTCCATCTAGCCATAGACGGCCGGGGCTGGGTCCGTTGGTCATGAGGGGGGGCGTCTCCTGGGGTTGATGGAACGGTCCTCTGGGAGGCGCTGGGAGCCCCCGTGGGTGACTTTGGAGCCCAGAGGGACCTCGGCTGTGGTTATTACTCCTGGAGCTGGCGGGATGCCCTCTGGGGGGTGTTGGTCCCTACATGTCGTCGGGGGGGGGGGGGTGTTAGCGTTTTTATTTGCAAGCTTAAGTTTGGGTTGTTTTTCTTTTCTCCTCTTCCCGGGGTTTGATGGGACGGTCCTCTGGGGAGGGGGGGGGGGGGTGGTTTGGTTGTTTGTGTTTGTCTTTTTTGTTTTTTGACTAATCAGCCTGTGAACATGGTTGGACAAAGGCTGACCGCACAGGTTTAAGAACTCCTGGCCATACCTGTGCTAATTGACAGACAGAAACAAAGGCAAAGATGCAGCCAGAGGAGAAGACATCGGCCGTTCTGTTGGATGAAGATTCTGTTGGAAGATGAATGCAGATACGGTTTCCAGCCATGGTCCCTGGAGGGGGGTGTTTCTCCTGGGCCAGATTTGTGTGGTCGCTGGGAGGCTTCCCGTGAGGGTGGGGTGCTGTTGTGGCTGGCGTGCCTGGCTGGCTTTTGTTTGTCTTTTGTTTTTGTCTTTTGGTTTTCCTTCCAGGTGGTGCGCATTTGGGACTGAGTGGCTGTGTGGCTGAGATATCAGGACCTCACCCTGATCACCTGCGGCTCATCAGGACTCACAGCTGTGGTGCATCTACACGGATTGGAACATGGTAGCATTTAAGTCTGGAGTACACAGTGTGTATTTGCCAGAGACGCGACCTTGTGACCAGACGGGTGAGATCGTCGTCTCAAGAGCCATCTCATCATCAGTGGATGCAGAGAACGTCCAGGTTTGATGCATGGTCTGTGAAAGAGGAGGGGGTGAGGTCTCACGCTCGTCAGCACACTTCCTGAGGTACGTTAGATTTTGTGACTAACATTTATACAGTCAGTAAATGTGGTGTCCCTCACACCTTATTATATTGAGCTGTTATGTTAGTCGTTTTAATTAGCTTCCGCTGCAGTGAGTTTGTGAACAGGGTGTTCCATGCCTGCAGGGTGGGAAGCTGATTAGTAATTAAGCCAGGAAGTGTTTGCTGTTTGTACACCTTTGAGCGTTCTCTCTGTGTGTTGGGTGTGGACTCACATAATGATTTCTTCATTCACAGACTCGGTTTGTCGCGGCCACCTGGGGGGTGTCGGCCGGGTCCTTGGGTCCGAACTGGTTCTGGCTCCGGACCGTTAGCGCTGCTGGGAGCGCACCGCAATCCACCACGCCAGACCGCGCACTCTTATATTTATCACATCACTGTTATGTTTATTAAACTCTGTTATCCTTTGTACCGTGCTCTGCTTATTTTATACTGGGTCCTTCAAACGCTGGTCGGTTCTCCGGGCTGCGTCCGACACATAACACAGAAGTCAAAGTAAATCAGTGCCTTTTCTTTTCTTTTTCTATACCGTCCCAACTTTTCTGGTTTGGGGTTGTACGCTACTTCTGTAATATAGTAGAACTAAAAGCTGCAGCAGCTTTGTGAATACAGTCTCACGCACTTGGCATAAAATATGACATTCAAGATTTCAAAGTTGACACCAAAACAGCAAACACTATACTGTCAGAATCAATCAAATACATAAATTCCCAATTTGACTCCTTGTTCCAATCTGAAAATGCGGGTAAGGATCTTATTTATTTCAGGAATGGTGGAGGTCACAGTGTCCCTGAATAGGCCACCTGTCAATGGAAATAGGTCTTTGATTAAGAAAGAAAGAATTGTCAGGCCTTACCCCAGGGAGCAGCCCTAGGAGGTGAATGTGGGAAGTTCTTTTAAATCACTCATAAACACCATCTAAGAAGAAATCCATTAGTTTAAGTTGTTTGTACATGAAGTCCAATATCTGCTTGGCACAAAGGCAACTCCCACAAATAGGCAAAACACAGCAGGATGAAAATACAAATGCGTAGTGAGCTGCATGAAGTGGATCAATAATCAGCCTTCCAGATGCACCAATATTTTTCTTAAAATATTCATCTGAATTGCTTGATAAATATTATTATAATATTCTAACATATTAAGATATTACTATGTGCACCAGTAATACAAACCTGGAATTTAATTACTGGGGAAAAAAGACATTGTGAAATACATCACAACTGCAACAGCAAAATCATAATAATAAATTATTCATTACTTAAAAAATAAATAATATAATTTGCACAATTAAATATTTTCCTCAAATTGTTAAGCCCTATAAAATCTATTTCTGGTTCACCAGGCTACAATGCAGCCCCACTGGACCAGAAAGAAGGGATAACATGCATAAATCTCTGACTAATCCTCCGATCCCCAGATTCTCAAGGCTGACTTGAGCCTTCTTCTTTCACCAGCTACACACACATACTGTACATTATACCACTGGACTCACTGGTGCCACACAAGCACACACTACAGTTAACATGAACAAGTACACACCCAACACTCTCTGACGAGGCAAAATTCTGAATGGCCAAAAATGTATTTTTGTAGCTTGTGAGAAACAAATTGTTGTGTCACGCCTGGGAAGTGTCAGCTTCATGTGTCTGTGACAGCTTCAGCATAATATTGGAATGTCTGACTGACATGCCTGCACTTGAACTGTGACTGTTCACTGCAGAAAGACACCTTGGGCAAGGGCACACGAGATCAGAGGTAACCAAAAACAACCAACCAGCTTCTCAACAAACACCATACTGACAGCTTGACATCACGGCAAGGTCCAGGATGAACAACAATTACTACTACTTACACTATTACTACTGCTATAACACACACACACACACACACACGTCCATCCCTAATCTATCAGGATTTTCCTGAAATGCTATTTTCCCGGTCAGTGCTGGGTTTTCTTTTCTATCTTCCCCCTAAATAAATACTACTATTACAAAAAGTATTATAAATACTACCACTTTTCAAAAACCTTTGGCAACATAATAGTTGGCAAATGATCCATCGAGCGTAATGGTCTATAACCAATTGACTGATTTTATTTCTTGTCCTTGTCATGTCTCCACACACAGAATGGATGACATCATCGGTCACTGCCTGGAAATGTACTAACTGGTGCCACTGCAGACAAAACAACGTCTGCATTGATACTTTATGAAAGTAAACACTTCTGTCTTGTAAATATTGCTGATGAAATTTGTTTTCCTGCAACACTGGCCTCATGAGCATATACTGCACTGTACCACATTTATAACAAAGAAAACTAAAAATGCTATTTTATTTATTTGTAGATACTGTAACACTGCCCACAGTATTTACCAATACGGTCACCAATAGGGATGGTATTGATAAGATTTTATCGATATCAATGCCATTATCAATTCTGCTTATCGATCCGATTCCTTATCGATTCCCTTATCGATACCTCTTGTGAATTTTGTACTAAAAGAAGGCTTTACAGGTTTTCTATGTATTTCATTGAGTCTTAAAGTAAATAAATATGAAATTGGTCACTGTATCCTTGATCTCTGGACATAAATAAAAATAAACAAAACGGTGTTTCGCTTTGAAGTTATTAATTCCGACTGGACTCCATCGTTCTAACTTGACTCGGCAGAGAGTCACGCAGCATTTGGAGCTGTGTGAACAGAATGGAGGACGATTCTCGTTTCTTTCTCACAACAAGACAGGAGTCCCAGTTAGTAACTTTAATCTGCACAAAAGTGACTCACTATTGACATGTTCAGGGATGAAAGTGGTGAAAAACAAAAAAAGCTGAAACCCAAAATTACCCCCCAACACCACCTGCACGAAAATGTTTGAATTCTAGAAGCTCTGAAATGCAATCTGGGACTATTCCAGACAATAAACTACAGTGAGTGCAGCATGCATTTAAGTGAGAAAAAAAAAAACAACTTTCCTTATTCAAATTCATTCCAGTAGTATTCTGCTCTTACAAGGATGCAGCAGTTTTCTAGTTTGGAAGATAGTTCTGGAGGAAATCACTGAAGAAATTAACACACTAAAAATATGGTTTGACCCAAACAAACTGTCATTAAACTTAAATAAGACAGGGATGAAATGGAGGCGTAAGAGTCACTAGGTGTTCAGAGGAAACACTCATTTATTTATTTCTGTATGTATGTATTTATTTATTTATGTATGTTCATTGTTAGTTGGTTTTATATTTTCTGTTGTTTTTATTCAGGTTTTTTTTTGTCTCTTTCTCTAAAATTGTATATAATCATGAGATTAGTTATTATTACTAATATTGTTGTGCTTGCTATTATTATTAATATATAAACAAAAAGAAATTTAAATAATATTACAATTTTTAATACATTTGACTCTTTTATGACAACAAACGCTTGACAGCTGCAACTGCTTAATGCTAACTAACATTGAAAATACCACAGACATGCTAACGTGTTAGCATCGGTCCCGTTTTTAAGTTATAAAATACAAAGTGCAAATATCTTTCCAACATAATTTCTACCAGTTGCAACCGTCCCCGTGCATTATTCAATACAATTCAATCAGTCGTAAATCCTACAGATAAAAATTTCAATAATGCAACCACGTCAACTTGTGAAGACTTTCTTCAATTTTTCGTTGACAAAGTGGCATCTGTCAGACAAAGTATAAAACCAAACCACCATATCTCTACTTTGCCAAGCTCACCTCCCTCTGTTGTCTGCAGTTCCAGTGTTCTCAAAGAGTTTGTGCCAGTGTCGCTCTCTCAGCTTTCTGAGGTTGTGCAGAAGTTGAGACCTACCACCTGTCCCCTGGACATAATTCCACCAAAGATGCTGAAACAAATTTTTGACACAGTAGGACCAAGGCTTCTTTTACTTTTCAACAACTGTTTAAGATCTGGGTCTGTTCTGGCTGTTTTCAAACAGGCTGTGGTCAGACCGCTGCTTAAAAAACCAAACCTTGATCCAATAGTACTGTCAAACTTCAGACCAGTGTCCCATTTGGCTTTTCTCTCCAAAATTCTAGAGAAGCTTGTTTTTAATCAGTTGCTGTCTTTTCTGGACCAGAATCAGATTTTTGATAAATTTCAGTCAGGTTTTCGTACACGCCACAGTACTGAGTCCGCGCTGTTGAGAGTCCAAAATGACATCCTGTTGTCCCTGGACTCAAAGAGACCTGTACTGTTGGTAATGCTTGATCTCACTGCAGCATTCGATACATTGGACCACTCCATCCTCCTGAACCCTCTAGCCCAGCAGGTGGGCTTTCAGGGACCCGTGCTGCAGTGGTTCAGGTCCTATTTAACAGGCAGGCACTTCTGTTTTCATCAATGGCCACTCCTCTTCTACAGCCCGATTGTCTTCTGGTGTCCCGCAAGGCTCCATTTTGGGCCCAGTTCTGTTCTCTCTTTACATGCTGCCTCTGGGTTCAATCATCTACAGCCATAATGTGTCTTTTCATATGTATGCCGATGATCTTCAAATCTATCTACCAGTCTCACCAGATTCTCCAGATGCATCTCAGGCTATCAACACTTGTATGGCTGACATCAAGCACTGGCTCACACAGAATTTCCTGAGCCTAAATGAATCCAAAACAGAATTCTGTCTTTTTGGCACCACAAGCCCACTCGCCGTTGTCTCCTTGAAACTTGGGAGTTCACTTGGACACTGACCTAAATCTCCATAAACAAACTGACTCTGTTGTTAAGACAAGCTTCTTTCAGCTCCGCATTCTCACAAAAGTGAAACCCTTCCTCAGTTGTTGTGACCTGGAGAAAGCAATCCACGCATTCATCAGCTCACGCTTGGACTACTGCAATGCTCTGTACATTGGACTCAGTCAAACATCCTTACACAGATTACAACTGGTACAGAATGCTGCTGCCCAGCTCCTCACAAATTCTCGTAAACATCACCATATCACACCTGTTCTGTGCTCTCTCCACTGGCTGCCAGTGAAATACAGAATCCAATACAAACTTCTCCTGTTCGTTTTCTGCTCCATCCACAGCCTAGCACCTTCGTATCTATGTGAGATTCTGACTCTTCACCAGCCCAGCAGATTTCTACGATCTGCACAGCTCTACTTGTTGGAGCAGCCCAGGTCTCGAAGCAAACAGTGGGGTGATCGTGCTTTTGCAGTAGCAGGTCCTAAACTTTGGAACTCGCTGCCCCTCGACTTGCGTGCCATCTCCGATCTGCCCCTTTTTAAAACAAAACTCAAAACGTATTTGTTTAGATGTGCTTTTGATACTTAGTCTTGTTTAGACTTGGGAATAAAATGTATCTGTGTTCTTCTTTTTAACTATATTTTAAATACGATTTTTATAATGTACAGCGCTTTGGTCAACTTTGGTTGTTGTAAAGCGCTTAACAAATAAAATTTGATTGATTGATTGATTAATCCATTTGATCGCTTTGCGTGAAGAGACTCTGTCTCAGACGAGCTGCTCAGCTCTGAAATGACGCATGTGCAGTGAAGGCAGGGCAAACCAATTTTTAGGGGCGGACCATTCGGTCTGTGACATCGGCTTCCACATCCAAAGACATGCAGGTTAGGTGGATTGGAAACTTTAAATTGTCTGTAGGTGTGTGTACACGTGCGAATGTGTTTGTCTGTCTATATGTGGCCCTGCGACAGACTGGCTTCCTGTCCAGTGTGTACCCCGCCTCACATCCTATGACTGCCAGGATAGGCTCCAGCCCCCCATGACCTGATCTTGTTGTGGGCTGGGGTGTTTGGCTGGTTTGGTTTTTGTTTTCTGTTTCTCCCACCAGGTGGTATGCATTCAGGACTGAGTGGCTGAGCATCAGGACCTCACCCTGAACACCTGAGGCTTGTTATCACGTGCAGGTCATCAGGACTCACAGCTGTGGTGTATTTTGTCATAATCAGAGATTGCTGCATTTAAACCTTGAATGCACAGTGTGTGATTGCCAGAGACTCGACCTTGTGAGCAGACGTGTGAGATCGACGTCAGGAGAACAATCTCACCATCACGGACGCAGAGACCGCTCCAGGTTTGACGCCACAGTCTGTGAAGGAGGATTGGGTGAGGTCTCATGCTCTTCAGCACACTTCCTGAGGTAATTTGGTTTTGGTGACTTTTATGAAGTAATGACAGTGGATTTGGTGTCCCTCACACCTTGTGTTAGTGAGCTGTCACGTTATGCTAATTGTCTAATCAGCTTCTGCTGCAGCAGAGATTTGAACTGAGTTGTTCCGTGCCTGCAGGGTAAGAAGCTGATGTATAGATTTAAGCCAGGAAGTGTTTGCTGATTGCGTGCACCTTTGAGGTGTGTCTCTCTGTGTGGAGTTGGACTCACCTCATGTTTTCTTTCTTCACAGACTCGGTTTGTCGCGGCCACCTGGGGGGTGTCGGCGGGGTCCCTGGGTCCGAACTGCTGTGGCTCCGGACCGTTTGCGCTGTTAAGAGCGCGCCGTGTTTCCACCTCACCAGACCGCGGACGTTTTAGTTGTTTAGCACTATTCACTGTTATGTTTATTAAATTCTGTTATCCTTTTGAACCGTGCTCTGCTTATTTCATGCTTGGTCCTTTCAAACGCTGGGTCGGTACTCCGACCGCGTCCGAACCATAACAGATCTTGTTTGAAGATGAGTGTGTATTTACAGTGCATCCAGAAAGTATTCACAACGCTGCACTTTTTCCACATTTTTTTATGTTACAGCCAAAATGGATACCCCCCCCCAAAAAAAAAAGAAATTCTACACACAATACCCCATAATGGCAATGTGAAAGACTTTTTTTTTTTTTTTTTTTGATTTTTGCCAATTTATTCAAAACAAAAAACTAAGAGCTTACGTGTCCATAAGTATTCACAACCTTTGCCATTAAGCTCAAACTTGAGTTCAGGTGCATCCTGTTTCCACTGATCGTCCTTGAGATGTTTTGACAGCTTAATTTGAGTCCACCTGGGGTAAATTCAGCTGATTTGACATGATTTGGAAAGACACCCAACCTGTCTACATATAAGGTCCCACAGCTGACAGTGCATGTCAGAGCACAAACCAAGCATGAAGTCAAAGGAATTGTCTGTAGACATCCGAGACAGGATTGTCTGGAGGCACAAATCTGGGGAAGGGTACAGAAACATTTCTGCTCCTTTGAAGATCCCAATGAGCACAGTGACCTCCATCATCCATAAATTGAAGAAGTTCACATCCACCAGGACTCTTCCTAGAGCTGGCCGCCCGTCTAAACGGAGCGATCGGGAGAGAAGGGCCTTAGTCCGGGAGGTGACCAAGAACCCCATGGTCACCCTGTCAGAGCTCCAGCATTCCTCTTTGGAGAGAGGAGAACCTTCTAGAAGGACAATCATCTCTATTAGAGTCTATTAGAGTGTCCAGACGGAAGCCACTCCTTAGTAAAAGGCACATGACAGCCTACCTGGAGTTTGCCAAAAGGCACCTGAAAGACTCTCGGACCATGAGAAACAAAATTCTCTGGTATGATGAGACAAAGATTGAACTCTTTGGTGTGAATGCCAGGAGTCATGTTTGGAGGAAACCAGGCACCATCCGTACAGTAAAGCATCGTGGTGGCAGCATCATGCCGTGGAGATGTTTTTGAGCAGAAGGAACTGGGAGACTAGTCAGGATTGAGGGAAAGAAGAATGCACCAGTGTACAGTATGATGCCACAAGCTTGGTGCACTATATATATATATATATATATATATATATATATATATATATATATATATATATATATATATATATATATATATGTGTGTGTGTGTGTGTGTGTGTGTGTGTCCTGGTAGTCAGGAGGATATTCAAGAAGACTTGAGGCTGTAATTGTTGCCAAAGGTGCATCAACAAAGTATTGAGCAAGGGACATGAATACTTATGTGCATTTGATTTCTTAGTTTTTATTTTTAATAAATTTGCACACATTAAAAAAAAAAACCTTTTTTCATGTCATTATGGGGTCTTGTGAGTCGACATTTGAGGGAAAAATTTAATTTACTCCATTTTGGAGGAAGGCTGAAACATAAAATGTGGAAAAAGTGAAGCGCTGTGAATACTTTCTGCATGCAGTTACTTATTAATTTGCATGTTATAGACGTGCAAGTTGAATTTTCAATGGAAATTCCGATGACATGGAAAGTTTATTTCTATCAAAACAATAAAAATCACTGACTCAAACACAGGAGAAACAAAACTGAAAAAGCAGCATTCCTACACACAGCTTCTGTGATTAAAGATCACATTTTCCTCCTCATTTTCTACCACTTCTGCAATGACTAAAAGAAAAATGTAGCCATCTGTGAAAGATTTGTGCACCAGTGCCTCACATATTAGCATCAACCAAGTCAATGACTGAATCATTCTGTACTGGTCAATGTGGTTCATGCAGAAACCGTGCATGAAGTGCCACCTCATATATTACAAAGCCTGGCAGGCCGTAACGTGCACCTCACAAAGGTGCATTTCAGATCTGCAACTGTTTGACTTGAAATTGAATCAACTTAATCGCACAATTTTTAACAGCAGTTTCACTCGGTGTTTCCGGTATGCGTTTTGCATAATGCTTCATGCATTTTGCATGATGCTTTTGCATCACTGTGCATCTTCATTTTATATGCTCTTCACTTGTGAGTCTTTCGCAGTTGAATAAATAATGATTTAAGAGGAGGAATTATATCTGCATCACATAGATAACTGACAGGTTTTGTCTGCAGACACATTGACTTCTCTGGTATAAATAAGTTAAGAGTTGCAATTTGCGTTACTGCACTAAAATGACTGACCCATGAAGATAAAATAATCCCATAAGGTTGTCCATCAACAGCAACATGACTTCACGTTACTCTGCCCCGCTTTGCAGATTTGAAGACCAAAAATAAGTACAATGTGCTGTCCAGGGTTCAAAAAGGGCAAACAGGAGAACTTTCCCATGATTCTTCTGTGTTCTTTTCCCTCAAAAGCTGAGGTTAATTTTGGACTGATCACTTGGGTACCTGACCCGAGCCTAGATAGTGACCATTCCTCCTGCCTGCCATGTTTCTTACTCTGGGTTATACTAATTATTATCAGTTATTTAGAACAATAAAACCTGTTCTAACATCCTTCATTAGGGTTGTCTGCACTGGGGTCACTGACTGCTGTCTTGAGGAAGAATGATAAAAGGAAAAAGGAAGTACAATGATGAAAAATAGAGGTAACAGAACCAATCAACCGGACTGGCATCTCTACACCTAAAAGGGAGTATTTTTCAGCAGGACCTAAAAAGAAGTCTGTACTTAAATCTGCTGTATTGTTGTTGTAATGTAAATGCCTCCAAATCAAACTGCTAAAAACTGTCTTTTCATAAATCAGAGATTAAATGTGTCAAGCTTGGCGGAGGCGTGGCTCAAACAGGGTAGGACACAACTGCAAACTCTCACATGCAGATGGAGTAAGAAAAAAGGTTTAATGTGGCAAAACAAGCAGAGATTTGGTACACAGGTGGTCAAGCAGTGAGGCGAATGTAGCAGACAGATGAGAGACTGAAGTGCGGTCCAAGAAACAGGCACAGGTCAAAAATACATGGCGTGGTGGAGTTCAGTGGCAAAGACAAAATCCAAATCAGGGTAAAAATACAAGCAGGAATTAAACTGAAGCAAACCGTGACTGAAGAATTAGGCTGGAATGTGAATTAAATTCAACAAACTTGCCGTGAGGAGACAAACATAAATGGCCTAAACAGAACCAGTGGTAATTAGGAAATGAGACACAGGTGCAGGAGGACAATCTGGAAGGGGGATGTGGCAAACAGAAGAGACAAGACACACCCACACCAAACCCTGAACACCAGACAAGAGTGTGCAGTAAGACAAAAGCAAAGTGAACAGGGTCCAATTTTACACAGTGAAAGCTTCTGCAAGCATGATGGAGGCTAAGATGTCTTTGCTGAGCGTTTAGTTCAGCATTTATTAAAAGAAAACAGACGACGTGAGCTTGCCATTTCAAAGGGCAAAAAGTACAGTCAAGATATCCACACAAACTTGTCTGGTTCCGGTTGAGCACCCTTCACAATAAAAAATTTCTGGTTTTCCAAAATAAATCATTCAATGCTCAGAATACATTCCACTGTACCTTATTGTAATTAATGTACAATCACGTTAAATTCAGTTAATAATCATGTAAACTGTATTCTTATAACATACAACTGTAAATAAGTCACAACACCCAAGTCAAAAATGTACCTAAAACCACAGTGAACAAAACCCAAGCTCTACTAAATAAGAAATAAAATAAAGAAGACCCAACATACAAGAACAAAGAAGTAACCAGAAAACAAATATAAGAACTGAAAATAGAACAAAAACAAAAATAAAGGCTAAGACTAAACTAGATTGGAACTCACAAGTGGCAACAGTAATATAACCCGATAATTCAAAATAAGACAAAAGAAAAACAAACAGGTCAATCAATCAATCAACATTTATTTGTAAAGCGCTTTACAGCACCGACTGGTGTCCAAAGTGCTTAACATTAAAAACACAAATTTACAAAAATAAAACACATATAAAATAAAATTTTAAAACAACACATAAAAAAGAACATAAAAATAACAGAACATGTCACCTCCCCACTAAGTGTTAAAAGCCAGTTTAAATAAATAAGTCTAACTTAGATTTAAAAAGTGCTAGGTCAGGAATTGTACGTAACTCAAGAGGTAGCTCATTCCACAGTCTCAGGCCAGCTACAGCGAAAGCATGATCACCCCAGCGTTTATATCTTGACCTTGGAACATCTAAGTAAAGCTGGCCAGACGCCCTTAATGTCCTACTGTAGGTGCGCAAAGTTAAAATTTCAGACAAGTAGGGAGGTGCAAGGCCATAAATAGCTTTAAAAACAAACATTAAAATTTTAAAATCAATTCTAAAATGAACTGGAAGCCAGTGGAGTGAGTACAGGATGGGCGTAATATGCTCACATCTAAAAGTGTTTGTCAAAAGATGAGCAGCAGCATTCTGCACCAACTGGAGAAATGCAAGAGACGACTGATTAATGCCCGAATAAAGTGCATTACAATAATCAAGTCTGGAGCTGATGAAAGCATGAATGGCCGTCTCAAGATCACATCTACTGAGAAAGTGCTTTATTTCAGCCAAAAGGCGAAGTTGGAAAAAACTAGCTTTGACAACAGAATTTATCTGTTGATCGAACCTCAAACAGCTGTCAAAGATCACTCCCAAATTCTTGACAGCTGGTTTTACATGGTTAGCCAAAGCACCAAAATTTGGTGTTACCACATTTGGTATGCCAGAGCGCTCAAACACCATGATCTCAGTTTTACCATCATTCAGGTAAAGGACGTTTTGGGACAGCCACTGCTTTACATCACGAATACAATTAAATAATGATGACAAAGCATCACTCCCATTAGTCCTCACAGGCAGATAGATTTGCAGATCATCTGCATAACAATGAAAGGACAGGTTGTGCTGGGTTATAATTGACCCCAATGGCAGAATGTACAAAGAAAATAGAATCGGCCCAAGGACAGATCCCTGCGGCACTCCACAGCATAGAGGAGCAGTTGATGAGGAATGGTCCCCAATCATGACAGAAAAGCTCCTTTCAGCCAAATATGATCTAAACCACTTAAGTGCAGTACTATGAATGCCAATAAAATGTTCCAACCGGGAAACAAGTACTGTGTGATCCACAGTATCAAAGGCTGCTGTGAGGTCCAACAGAACCAGCACAGCAGGATTCCCTGCATCCACCGACAGAGTAATATCATTATGAACTTTTAAAAGTGGTGACTCAGTGCTGTGTCGCGATCTAAACCTAGACTGGAATTTTTCAAGGATGAGATTGTCTTCTAAAATGATTGTAACTGTAAAAAGACAACCTTTTCTAAAACCTTAGATAGAAATGGCAGATGAGACACAGGTCTAAAATTGGATAAAACTGATGAGTCCAGGTGAGGTTTTTTAAGAAGAGGTCGAACCACAGCATGTTTAAAAGCAGCTGGAACAGGTGATACAACTAATGATTATACAATAGAGAAAAATAAAGGCTGGACACAAACTAGGAGGGAACTAGACACATGGCCAGAGTATGATACACAGAAGATAAATGATAAACAAAACCAGAGACTACAAAATCACAAACAGAAAATCAAAGACAGAGGACCAAAGAGGGAGGATATAGAGACAAAACCATAACAAGGGCTTCGAGCGAACAGAATCATGACAAAATGTGTGGATCATCAACTCTTTAAGAGTTGGCTTATTGGGCCGTATGTTCCGCCCAGCACAATAGCACAGTGCAACAGTCATTGCTGTAAAGTAGACAGAAGTTGAAAACTGGCACTCATCTATGTACCCCTAGGTTTGCTGGTCAGAAAATGAAATGTGGTCAGGCGCCGTGCTGGGCCATTGCTATCGTGATTATGATTTAACCACATTCTGAAAAAAGAATACACTGGCTTAACTTAAAAAAAGTTAACAATTCGCCTTTGTCTTTTTAAGTGTTTCCAAGTAAACCATGAGAATTTTATAGTATGACAAACTTGTACGGCCTTTGGCTTTTTTTAAGATTTAAGTCATAAAAAGAATTTTATAACTCAGGATCACTCTAATTTTATTGATGAACCTTTAAATAGGTAATTCACAATAGGACATTGTCAATATGATCAAAAAGCAAACTGACCTGAACTATTTCGGTAGTGACTCATACAGACTATGACAGCAACCATAGCAACATCATAGATCATGTGGGAGCTTCCCCTGACTTGAGCAAGGGACGCTGGGAAGCACACAGAGACAGCCAATCAGAGTAGATAGGCAAAGGGATGTCAACGGGCTGCTCACTTGAACAAAATAATCTAACATGGTGGAAAACTCTCTGAAACATCTTATTTCTGTATAAATCTGTTTCTCGTATATTTTGGAAAAGTTACTGAGAAATAAACACTTCTAAATCTAAAAACACTTTATTTGAAACCAGATAACACCTCTGAAGTGATTTACAAGACACCTTACATACATTAGCGACGTTTACACCCCATGTACGCACATCACGTGAAGTCAAAGGTAACTTCTGGTAATTTCAAAACCTCGTGCATGTGCACATGCACTTCCTCGTGAAGACAGCGTTAAAAATAAGGTAAAATATTCATTATGGAATCCCCCTGATAAATATGTTCTCTTCATTAAAATGAGCTGTAATTTTGCAACACGTTACAAAACAAGCAGACATTAAGATGACTGGATTTCAGTAGAAACTAAATTGTCAAATTTTTGTGAAATTTGAAAGGCCGTACAGCTTTAAAGTTATTACGTCCACCAAAAACTACTGCATGGAGTTTGATGAAATTTTCACCACAGAAAGATATTAGGCCATGGAAGACTCTATTAAATTTTGGAGGTGATCTGGATCCGGATTCTGGATCAAGTTTCACTTTATATAGGCTTTGAAGGATTACGTCAAAACTCATTCATGGATTCTCACCAAATTTTCACCATGGACATAAATTAGGCCATGGAAGACTCCAGTAACTTTTGGAGGTGATCCGGATCTGGAACCAGATTCTGGATTAAGATTTCACGTTATATACGCTTTGAAGGATTGCGTCAAAACTACTTAATGGATTCTCACCACATTTGCACCACAGATAGGTATTTGGGCATGGAAGACTCCATTGAATTTTAGAGGCAATCCGGATCTGGAACCAGATTCGGATTCTAGATCAAGATTTTCCTTCATATACGCTTTGAAAGATTACTTCAAAACAACTTCATGGATTCTCACCAAATCTGCACTACAGATAGATATTAGGGCATGGAAGACTCCACAGAATTGTGGAGGTGATCTGGATTCAGATTCTGGATCAAGATTTCACTTTATACAAGGTCTGTCCGAAAAGTAACGGACCTTTTTATTTTTTTCAAAAACTATATGGATTTCAATCATGTGCGCTTGCATCAGCCAAGCTTGAACCTTCGTGCGCATGCGTGAGTTTTTTCACGCCTGTCGGTTGCATCATTCGCCTGTGGGTAGGCTTTGAGTGAGCACTGGTCCAGCCCCCTCGTCGGATTTTCATTGTCAGGGAAATGGCTGAGCGACTGCCGCTTTGCTCCATGAAAATTTTTTCAGAAACTGTGTGAGACAGCCAGGTGGAAACCATTCGGAAAATTCAGATGGCTTTCGGTGAAGATTCTATCGGCGTCACACAGATTAAGGACCATTACAACCGGATTAAAGACGGCCATTCAAAACACCTCCGTGTTGGAAGTCTCACAGGACATGTTGTGGCATGCCCAGCTGTTACACAATTTCTCGGCTACTCACTCGACTGAAAAGCCACCGAAAGCCGTCTGAATCTTCCGAATGGTTTCCAACACGGAGGTGTTTGTTGTGCGCTATGAGCGGCTCAGTCCCGACGCGCGAATTCCTCCGCACGTCTTTCATTACAAACTCTCCTGTAACAGTGGAATGTGCCGCAAAAGTGCTGATGTCCACATTTTCTGCGATTTCTCTGGTAGTCACACGACGTCCCGGATCAACACAGCCTTCACTTTGGAAATGATCTGGTCGTTTCAGCCTGTCGATGGCCGCTCGGAGCGCGGCGCACCCTCCGCTGGTGTGGGCTGTCTTTAATCCGGTAGTTAAACCATGAAAAATTCCTGTACCAACTAACTAAAATGTGTATGTGTACAAAAAAACTTATTGTTCATGCTGAAAAGGTTGTTTAACTTAAGCCAGGGGTGGTCAACTTGTTCCAAAAAGGGCCAAGAGGGTGCAGGTTTTCTTTGCAGCCACTGACTCTGATTTCACTGATTAATATCACTTTGAGCAGATGGAATCAGTTAATCAGTGAAATCACCTGGTGGAATCAGTGGCTGCAAAGAAAACCTGCACCCTCTTGGCCCTTTCTGGTACAAGTTGCCCACTCCTGACTTAAGCTATTCACACTAACCTCATGTAAAAAAAAAAAATTTTTTTAGAGTGAATAAACCAACAAAAACCAGGTTTGAAGTCAAGAGTAGAGGTTTTCTGTTATTTATACTGTATGTTTTAAACAGGTGAAATCAAGATGTGTTCATACTTTGGTTGCACATACAGCAATGGTGCATTAAACTACAATGAACAAAAATTCTAAATTAAATAAGCTTAATGACAAACAGAAAAATACTTCACCTTACTGCTTCACCTCAAGGAGCTTTGGTGGTGGTTCCCATAAAGGATCCATTTGCAAGCTTTGACACAAATCTGTTTCTGTGCAAGAAAACCTTTCACGAGAGTCTGCCATCCAAAAAAGCAATGCACTGAATTTCATTACACTTCGGCTCTTAAATGATCGATGACTGTCTGATTGGTTTAATTCATGTTATGCCCAAAACACACCAATGATTAAATAAGCGACCAAATACAACCCCTTTGCAGAATGTGCCTTAGTTTGTGCTCAAATTCCATACTGTGTAAACAAAAGGGTGGAACTGAACATACCCCCAACACAATTGAGCTGTGCACATGTCTGAAGCAGTGGCTCAGTTTATTCTCTGTATGCCTGCAGACATCCATGCACTCCAGACTGGAACATACACGAGTTTGACATGTGGTGTCCTTTCATGTCCACTGTACTCTGATGCTCATTCAGGATTGTCTTCTCCAGGCTGCAAAATCCCCCAACAGCATGAAAACCAATGGCAATAAAAAAGACCACACGTGCACACGATCACACGTACCGACTGTTCTAATTCATCATTGCACCCCTCCCATCTACTCAGCAGACCACTCTGGCAGGAGGGGGAGGAGGAACAGAAAAAAAAAAATTAATGGTGTGGACATGAAGACGATGCGCTCGCTGGCAGGCCTAATTGAATAGACTGGGTGTCGGAATAAATAAAGCCAGGCTGGTGATGAGTGGTTGCTGCTCTTACCAGCCTTCTCTGATCATTTTAATTAAGTTATATGATGAAAGAAACCCAAAGCAATAGAACCAGGCCAGTTTTGTGTTCCCTTTCCATCACACCTGGATGTTCGTGTTTTCACCGATTGCATAATATGCGAGGATACAAATGTGAATGCGTCATCCTGGAGACAATAGGAGCTGTAGCACAAAAACAACTCGACTGAAGCTCTTCCCAGTCTCTTAACAACATGAGAGCTACAAAAACAACATGGATATAAACAGCCATGAAATGAAGGCATGCAATAGCTGCTTCTATTATTGTAGTTCCATCATACTGTATATTATTCCGAGTGTGCTGTTATGATCCCCTTCTGCATCTTGTGCATTAAAAACAAGAAAAACTGTTATCAAAAATAAGTATCATATGCTCTGCAGGTGATCTAAAACACGGCAGCAGCTCTCACAAACATATTGTCCTATTCATCCATCACACCCCTGTGTTGCCTGTCCACATGAACCCGGGAAACATCCAACCTGACAAATCTGAATATTACTCATCTTTGCTTATGTAGAGCCAAGGACATCCTGGCTCATGCTGTTTCATTTCATCAAACTGATCAAACTACCTGTACTGAGAATTTTCTGATGAAGCGAAAAGCATGGACCGCAACACATGCGCTACACTTTTGAAGAGACAGCCCAAAAAGACAGACAGAAGCTGGACAACATGTGAATACTGGTAGAAAAATGTCTACAACTAGGCTTATTTTAAACAAGAGAGGTTGGTTTGGCATACAGCCGCTGGCTGCAGGTTGAACCCACGTTGAAAGCCATCAGTGCTCGACACTTGTCAAAACAGTGTTGACACCATTCACTTGGGATCTCAGGCATGCGTTTCTAAATACATACTGCCATGATGGCATGTTTCATTTGCACTCATCCTGGGGAAGGCAAACACATGCTGTTTGAGTAATATATGCATACCGCATTAATGTTACGTAAACAATATTATTATTATAAAAATAAATGTATGCACATTTGGAACTGTGCATGAAGCACTTCCTGTCAGGCATCATACTTGTTGTAAAATAACAGATTTTTTTTGTGCAGCACTGTGGAAGAATAACTACTACAGCAGAGCGCAACATGTGCTTGTTTGCAGAGGTACAGTACGAATGTGTGAATATTTCCTTCTGTGTTATGAAATTATGAAGCTTTATGAGCTTGGAGAAGCTGTGGGCAATATGATCTCACCAGTTCTGTGCACGGGCATCCCAAACATCCGTCCATCTGGAACAATCTGTACAGCAGAAGCACATTAAGCCACAGCTTCTATCACGGCTACTCCGTAATTTGAATAGAGTTACAATAAATGGATGTATTATAGGACGACTTTGTCCCAAAGATGTTCTTTACTGTTAGTTATTATTTTTTTTAAAAAGTTCATGTTCAGCATGGTGACTTCATAGTTAGCACTGTTGCCTCACAGCGAGAAATTCCCAGGTTCAATTCTGAGCTGGTGTTTTCCATGAGGAATTTGCATGTTCTCCTCCGTGTTTGCATGGGTTCCCTCTGAGTATGCCAGCTTCCTCCCACTTACAAATACATGCAGGTTAGGCGAACTGGTCACTCTAAATTGACTGTGAGTGATAGGGTGAATTTGTTGGTCTGTAGATGTCAGCCCTTCAACGGACTGATGGCCTGTCCAGGGTGTAGGGTGAGAATCTTGAGGCACCCCATGATTCAGTTTGATTAAGAGTCACAGGACTGCAATCTATATATGAAATGATTACTGGTGCATCTTTTTTTGTGCAGCTTGGCACCTGCAGCTGTTCTGCACGCTGTCTGTCTCTCCCAGATTTTGGAGCAGCGAGGCTACAATGCAGTCATGCGGCAGGACATTATTTAGCGCAAAAAATGATTTGAATACAAGTAGAAATCAAGGCTTACACCCTCGGAAACTCTAAACTGGAATAAACGAGCTTCAAACATTGATGGATGGATGTTGATGCACCTGTCACATGTACTGAATAAGGTTGGGTATTGTATTAATTTTATCAATTCTGGCACCTATTACAATTGTGCTTATTGATTACAGTTGTCTATTTCCTACTGGAATTTCGAAATTGGTTCGAAACAGTGTCGCAAGTTCACCGTATGCTACAAATTACAGTATGTTTCCGTCAGATTTTCCATTTATTCATTTAGTTTATTTTACTGTATTTTCTGGGGTATAAGTCGCAGCGGAGTATAAGTCGCACCTGCCAAAGAAAAAAAAATGGTTGTTGAAGAATCACAGCAGTGCTGAACAGTGCTAAGCCTCCTCCGACCAACATCACAGGAGAAGAACGGAAAGCTTTGTCAGCACTGCAGAAGGACCAAAGCATCCTTATCCTGCCAGCGGATAAAGGCAGATGCACGGTGGTCCTGAACACATCGGACTACGAGGCCAAGATCAACTGGACAAAGTGCAGAAGTCCCAGAGAACAAAGAGACCAGATAGACAGGAGACGGAGACAAGAAGAACAGTGTCTCTCCCTTATTTAGCAGGAGTAGGGGAAAACTACAGAGGGTCTTCAGACAGCACAAAATCTCAGTTTACTTTAAACCGGTTAACACCTTGAGACAGAAATTAGTTCACCCTAAGGACAGGATCCCTAGTTACAAACAGAGCAATGTAGTGTATTCTATCAGATGTCAGGAAAACTGTAACGAACACTACATAGGTGAGATTAAGCAACCTTTACACAAAAGGCTATACCAGCACCGCAGAGAGGGTGCCAGTGGACCTCAGTCTGCAGTTCATCTCCACCTTAAAGACACTAACCACACGTTTGAGGACAAGGAAGTTAAAATATTAGCCAGAGAGAAGAAAGGGTTTGAGAGAGGGGTTAAGGAGGCATTCTTTGTGAAATGTTTGAAACCCAGCCTTAACCGGGGAGGGGGTCTGAGACACGCTTTATCCCCTGTTTACAATGGGGTACTCAGGTCAAAGCAGTTTCAGTCTTTTGTTCATGGTAATGAGTCATTCACGTCATCAGCAGAGTCGTCAAGGGAGCCATCAGGAGAGGGACAGCTGCCCTGTCATTAGGAGGGTGCTAACTAGAGCACAATAGGTGCTAATTAGAGCTATTGTTTAGTCACTAACCTATAGCAGTCTGCCTCTCGGTAGGAGGGGTCTGGTTAGGTTTAAAACTCCAGCTTTTGTGACTTCTTGATTATTCTTCTCTACAAGAGTCAAGACAGAAGTCAGACCACCAGAGCAAGAATTTTAGCTGAGGAAGCTTCTGCGATTTGAAGCGAAACGTCCTCGCGTCAAGCAACCCAGTCCAGTTGAAGATTCAAGCTTCTCTACTATGGAAACCACCTGGACAACTGAGAGCCTACACAGAAACGTTGTTGAAGAGGAAAAAACATATAAGGCACACCGGTGTAGCCAGCATAGCTTCGCTTTGTCGTAATTAAATAAATGCATTGTTTTCTCAACCAAAAACATGAGGTTTGAATTGAAGACAAAGACTGCTTTTACTCCTGACCAGGAAATTCCTGGTTCCATCTGGATATAGCTCGAAAACCCTCCCTGGGCTCCTACACTCAGCTCACATCACAACAGAACTGTAATTCAGAGTTCTTCAAAGGGGTCCTTGAAACCTGTATTAGTGAGATTCCAGTCAGTGTGAATTATAAGATATTTATCATTGCAAGGCCAGAAACTTTCCAGATCCACCAGAGAGGAACTCTTCCAAGATAAGGTGACCATAAAACTCAGAGTCTTAACAATCAGTTTCTCCACAGATCTAAGTGAAGAAAAAGGCCTTTGTTTAAATGAAAAAGGAACCGCATTTTGTCTGCATATATAAAAATTCTAATGTTGTCAGGTTTGTTTATTCAAGCAAATGCTTTACATATTCCATTTAATGTGTTTCTTTCAACTGATGTTGTGTTAAATGTGATTTTCTTTTCTGACTTATTTATATTATTTATATTTTGATGGTGAAATATTCTGTTTTAACCAAATGGTGTGTTTAGGATGTGTAAGTAAATTTAATAATGTTATATTCATTATATTCAACATTAGTTATAAGTTTCTAAGTGTCTTAGAACAAAGTGTGACAACATAGTTAATGTTTTTAAATAGTTAACTCATACGTCTGCCTCTACACATGAAACTTTTCTGAAGTTAAATTACACTCCCAAAAAAGAGGTGGAGTTAATGACGTAAGCCCTTTTAAAAGTTCCAGAACAGAGTTCCCTTCTGCAAGCTTCAAGTTTTCTCTTCTCCGCCAGTCTTCTTTCTTTTTGCAAACACTTCATTTTTCCTTTTGTGGCCTGTGGCCAAGTGGTTAATGCGCTTGGTTTCAGTCCAGAAGGTTCCGGGTTCAAATCCCACCCCTGCCACATTTCTCCATGTAATGTGGAGTTGCGTCAGGAAGGGCATCCGGCGTAAAACCTGTGCCAGTTCAACATGCAGATCCACCTTGGATTTGCTGTGGCAACCCCGAGTGCAAACAAGGGTGCAGCCGAAGGGCCTATAGCCTATAGCTAAGCTACCACATGGCTCCTTTCATTCTTTGTTCAACAACAAGTTTACAGCCTGACGACTCTTTTTAAGGCTCATCAAGTTGATCATTTTTATAACTTCCTAGCGGAACCTTTCAGAATATGAGCGAATTTAGAGAAGAGCGACTTTTACTATTTGCAATTTACAACGCTGCTCTTAAAACTTTAACTTTTTCTAAATTCACAAATACTTTTAATCTGGTTCTACAAATTTTAAAGCTACCAGAAACCCTTTTCAACAAATGCCTTCACCTCTTGGGTCGAGCAAGCTGCAATGAACCTGCCGAGCACATCAGCCATCCTACCGGCAAACCCAGCCGAAAATGCTCCTGGTGTCACCGGGGAAAACCTACGGTTCACTCCAGAACCAGGCAAGCTCAGCCCGAACCTGGCCAATCAAAAACTGACACCGATTGGATCGTTACACCTCTTCAAGGATCAGCTAACTGACCTCATTAACATTTTCAACAAAGGTTTTGTTGTCAATGGGTGCAAAGTGGCTTTAAACATATTCATATATTTGTTGATAATTTTCTTAATAATAATTGGCTTCAAAATTCACAAAATTCAAATCAGATTTATTTACTTAATTCCGCTCCTTAAGCTTTATTTCACCGCTTTCTTTCAATGTCTGATGAGTAACATAATGTGTCCATGAATGAACTTATTTAATCACTGTCCAGATCCAAAATGCCAGCAAACTGTTCATTACCGTGTATATTTGTAAATAAAATGTAAATATTTCTGCTGTGGTTCATTGTGACAGATGGAAACTCTTGGCCAGTCGTACCATAGAATTTACGACTTTAATGATTTGAGACTGATTAATTAATTTGAGACTAATTAATTAATGTTTAAATCAAAGCTCCCAATCTATTAAAAAACTTGGGTGGTGCGCCCAGAGGTAATTAACTATCATTCTAATTAAATATTGCTTTACTAATGTGGTGTGACTTAACCTGGGTCCCTCCAAATAGGACTTTTCTATATTAAAGATTAATAAATCTTCATATTCAAATTCCTTACATTTCTGGTCTGCCCATTTGATCCACATAATTACTAAATCTGAAAATTTTTAATTATTTTGATGATCTATTGAATGAGGTCCAGTCCAATTTAATTCAATTTAGGATATTAATAATTCCATTCGCTACATATTATTGTGCCTCTGTGTGAGGAGCCATTAATCCTAAATTATTAAATTAAGTGATTTAATTTCACTACACCATCTTATAAGTCATATCCTTTTTATATATGTAGTGTGCTTTTTATTATTGCCATTTTTATTATTAAAGTTAAGGCCCCATAAAATAATAATAAATAAAAAAAAAACAGTTAATCATCCTTGACATCAGAAAAAAAGTGATGAGGGAGGGTGGATTTTTCTTAGAAACAGCACAAACAATACAGTAAAATTTTGTGGCGAGGAAATTAAACTTCCCTTTTAACATCTCTTTAGGAGAAGTTTCATTTTGTAAAAGTTATAACAAAACCAGCCTCACAGCTCTGCAATAGTGTTTGTTTAAAATCCACAAAAATGTGTATATAATGCCAGAAGTGTCATACACAGGGTTCTAGCTAGCACAAACTTGTGTTGCGGCCCGTTAGGGCCCGGTCCCACTGGCATTTAGGAGGATTTGCGTATGGATTGCGCACAAAATTGGCTCATATTCGCTTAACATCCACAATATGCGTGAAACATGCTTGTATGAGTCGGCCGATACCCGCACACGTCCGCAATTATCCGCAGAGGCACATTTTTCCATTGCCAGGATTTCTGAGCTGCACAAAATTTTGGCTGCGGATGACATCCGCCTTACATACTCAATACACTGAAAAAAAATTATACTTTGGATCATTTGTTACAGCTATTTTTTTTAGTTTCTCACAACGTATATTTATGATTTTGTAAAGTGATTCCAACAGATTTAACCTGGAAACCACAATTTTCCATTAGACCAATGTAAATAAGTACTTTGAATGAAGTGCACTGTGTTTCACTTTTTTCAGTGTACATACTCAATACATACACAAACATACTCAATCTATGCGCTGTATATTCGCTGTCATCTGCTGATTTCCGCAACTGACAGGGATTTCCAGCTTGGCAGCGGACTGGGACAGTGTGTAAAACGGATATTTTGCATGCGCATCATGTCCACATCACGAACTAAAATAAGTTGTAGCGACTTCATACAGATTGGCCATGAATAAAGCGTTTTTATTACATCTGCTTTGCATCTGATTTGCCGCAGATGCAAATCAGATGCGCTGTGTTCACAGCTAGACGCTGTTCTTTGTTCTACCGGCCGCCACGCGCTCTGCACTGGATGCTGCCTATATAAAATAATTATTTTGTGGCGGATTAACCATTTTATTCTGCAAACTGGCTGTTGAAAACGGCTCTAATCACCTCCTAAATCACAGAGAAAGCTGCAGCTGGGGTGCACGTGCGCGAATGGCTAACAAGCTGCAGAAAGCATTTTGAGCCGTCTAAAAAGGTAATTATTTGACTTGTTTACATCGTCAAGGCTTGATAAAACAGTTGCATGTTTTTTCCTTCTTGTCTGCGGCTGTTACAGTATTTATTCCTATGTTTATAACAGATTTAACTTCTTGTTCTAATCGTTCAGACAAGTGGCGCTCTGATGCAATCCACTGACATCACCACTCGTCACCACTCTTTACTCCAGTCAACTTGTCCAAGTCCAGCAGTTGCTCCAGAGGCTGTATTGTTGGTGTGAATAGTGATGCCGATGGCCCCAGTGCGCTTCTTTTATGACTGCAATGCAGATGCCGTGCACGCACAATACGTGCGCGATGCATTCATAATACTCCCGCAATTCTGCCGTGGTAATAGCAATGCGCCGGATCCGTTTTCTCATGACATGCGTTATACAACAGTGATTGTTCATATATTCGCTGTACATTATTAATATATCTGTAATTCATACTGGGACATTTGTCATTTTTGGCCATTTTTTTTGTGGACGACAACGAATGCCTGAAATTTGTATACTCAATTCATGTGCAATTAATCCTCTCCCCAGTGGGACCAGGACCTTACACTATAATTTTGGAACATTACGCTTATTTTCAATACAGCATGAAAATCGCAACGCTCCCTCGACATTACCACTACGCTAAAATTTTTTCCTAGCTAGAACCCTGATACAACAAAAAAAAAACCTCACAGGCCAGACCAAGCAGCCTGAACTACCAAGTGTGAGTGCTTTTTGGCACTTATGAGTCCCCATAGCAGAAGAAGCGGACAAGGAAAAACTCACCTTGCAACCGTTGTACTTAGTTTCCAAGCTACCTCCGTGGTCCAGCATACCACATGCATACTGGCTGTAAATATCGCTCATGGTTGCCTTGGGGGGACACTCATATTGTACCATGGCTTCAGCTTCTTGGCTTTGTCGACAATCTGTATCACGATAAACGGCATCGTCCTCGCATCTGTGGTTGTCAATGACGACAAGCAGTAAGTTCTAGGTCCGGCTCTGTAAACTTCGGCCGTCTTCGGCCAAAGCACACTCGCCACCTAGCGGACATGCCAGTTCTTGCACCAGTTGTAGCGCTGTCAATAAAATTCACCAAAATAAAAAAAAACTACAAAATTTGGCGTGGGACGATTTCGGTATGCGTGGGGGGGATGATAACTAATTTTTTTTTATGGGGCCTAAGCTCAATACACTTATTATTATAGGCATGATTTTTCAGAGAAGTTGCAGGGCCTCCCATACTAGTTTTAAAAAAGTGGATTATACATATGAAAATACTACTACTATTTTGTTTCTCCCATAAAAAGGACTATATCACTTACAACACTCATCCATTGGCTTGAGTAGCTACACCTTCCATATCCTGAGCAGGTCAAATGTTTCAATAAAGTTTTTATCACATGATGAAAACAATATGAAAAAAAGCCCGAGGTCAAAAAGCTTCAAGTCCATGATGGCCCAGTTTATCCTGAAAGGACCAGTCCCAACAGTACAAAGCAGGTGTGATGATCCAATGAGGCTTCGTTGCCAAGACCCAGGCAGTGTAAACAATTTGTGTGAAATTCAACACACGGCTCAGATGGCAGTTGACAGAGTTGTTAATTCTACCGTCAACATTAATAATCAGAAATATAAACACTAGGGATGTGAATCGTACAACAACTCACAATTCAATTCGATTCCGATTCTTGGGGTGACGATTCGATTCAGAATCGATTTTAGATTCAAAGAGCTCTGAGAAATAGTTATATTACTTAAAAAATGTTTATGTTTAAGAAAATGCAGCTTTACAAGGTTAATCAAGTGATTCTAGATGTAAATTTACTTATCTGCTTTGCTCGTCCAGAGTTGGCTGGCAGTTTAGCGAAGCGCTGGTCAATAGTCGGCAGAGACCGCTGCTCCCCTCTTTTAGCTCCAGGTGATAGCGTAGCATGTGGGCTTGCAGATTTGAAGTGTTTCCGAAGTGCTTGACTTTCATTTTGCAGATTTTGCACACTGCATAAGTCATGTCAAGCTTGTTCTTACGCAGCAAATAATAAAATCCAAAATGCGCCCAAACATTTGCCTTCAGCAAAGACGGTGCTGGCTGAATTAGCTCTTTGTCCGCCATGCTAAGCTGCAGCTCACGAATGTTTGAAGCACGTTGGACCCTCCCCTCACGGGGACGCTGCAGTACAGAAGCCGTTGCCTAACAAACAGTACGCGCAGTGAGTAAGCAAGAAAATGTTTTAAAAAATGCTTTTTAAAAATCGATTCTTGGACATTTTGGATCAATTCAGAATCGTAATAAATAAGAATCGCGATTCGGACATGAATCGATTTTTTCTGACACCCCTAATAAACACAAATGATTAACTGTTCTTTCTGGATACAAAAAGAAAAAAGGTGAACCCATGCATGGTTGAAAGACATCTTTTTGCCTTGATAACTGTACATCCTTTGAGGTATGCTGAACCCTTCTTTAGCTGTGACTTCATTACCGTGGCACATGACGCACAAGCATCTGCAAGATAAGGTGTCACTGAAAAAAATACCCAGCGGCTGCCCAATCATATCAGTTGTTCTTGGTAGAAAGCCTTTCTGTGTGTTTCCAATTTCAAGCATGGGTGACTCAGATTCCAGCAAAAGTCATTATCCTTTAAGGCTATAAAGGAGCAGGATGAATGAGATACAGAAAACTTGCGGGTAACCCCCTGAAGAAGACCATGACTAAGACAGATGACCCCTAAGTAGAATGTGACAACAATCTACGATGCCATCGGGGCACAATCTCAAATACTTTACTGGTCTGAACCATCTCTCAAGAGTTTACAAAGAAGGACAATATCACAAATCCCTGTCAGCAATGACTTACCAGTAAGTATATCGTTTGGTAATCAGCATGGGGGCTGAAACGATTAATTGAGTAACTCGAAAAGTTCAATTACAAAAAATATTTGAGCCAAATACATATGCCAGGTCTGTATGTGGCGCTGTAACGCTCCCACAAAAAATCAGAAGACCACCATAGAGCATGCGCATAATTAATACAAGAGCTAATCAATCTCAAAATTACAAACTTATGCCCTGTCCCAAACATAGTGACATATATTAAATCACTAATTCTTAAAACACACACACACAACACAATTTTTTCCACGTTTTTTTTTTTCTTTTTTTCCCAAACTATACCTCTTTGGAATCTTTGTGATCAGACACATAATGTGGTATATCTTTCAATATGATTGGAGCATTTTTAAATTTTGACCCATGTGTAACGCTTCACTGACCCCTATCTGGCCGTCATATTGGATTTTCACGTGGCCCGCACTTTTTTCCTCAAACACTGATTCATGAAGAACATTCATAAAAAAATTAGCATAAAACTACCCTCTATAGTAAAATTCCACAGGCAACAGTGATGACTGTAATTCATAAATGACATACTGTACAATGGCATTCATTCTTAATTTTGTCCAGAAACTAACGCCCCTCCTCCCTGTGCACACCCCAACAAATCCTGTTAGTTTTCACCCTCAGGCAAGAAAAAAAATGTACATTGTTAGCCGGCTGTTTTTATTCCAACTTTTTCCTTCCTTCCTTAATGAAACCCCTGAGGGACATTACTGACCTGGTGACTGTCCCTGTTATCAATCTCAGTACCAGATTAAAAAACGCACTTCATTGCTCAAGTGTATTTGACATTTTCTTTTCTCTACATAACTTACAATTTAGAGACACGAGAGTACTGAAATTATGACCCGGGTTAGTTTGTTTTACACTAACCCATATACTTATGTGAGAGACTGATCACCGCGTTATTGGATCTGCATTCATCATCTTCAGTCCCACTGGAAATGTCTTCCCATATTTTTAATCACTTTAAATTAATAAAGCAACAATGAACCACATACAGGGCTCAGCGGATGTCGATCTCGGTTCAAATCATGGTATCTGTACCTGTCTGTGTCCTTCAACAAGACACTTCAACTGCATTGTCTCAATCCACTCAGGTGAAAAAAGAATTGCTGTCCTATCTAGGGGACAACAATCCAATTCTTGGTGTAAAACAAAAACATGCTGTTCCAGTTGTTGGCCTTGGAGTTGTCTGTGATCCAATCTTACGTAACAAAGCTGAATCACACCCCCCACCACCACTTTAAAATGCTCTCCACGTGGCTGTCACCCCAATGAGGAGGTGACGAGAGGACAAAGATGGAGGCTCACACACAAACTCCTCTCTTCTACGATTTGCTTGTTGAGGTCCAAGTTAATGAGGTAACGCAGGACTGTAATTGCTAATTTGCGTCTCCGTTCTCATGGACCCACAGCACCTTCACCACTTCAATTTCCACTCAAACATGCTCTCAGATTCTGCTAAGTGGGTAAGTGCTTCAAATCTACGTAGATATGAACCAACTGTACAGAACAGCTGACCCACTTTCTCGCTGTGTTGTTAAAAGTTAAATTACTAATTCTAATTCAAAACAATGTTTTATTTTCAATGGAATATATACAAAAATGGTTTACAAGTTCACCATGGTTAATTCATGACAATTATTATGACAAACAATTAGCTAAGCCAAAGCCAAAAAAAATCCTTAACTATTTTGATAACCAGATCGTTGTTTAAGTCATAACATGGAGAAAATGCTAAACAGTGGCTTATTTTAGCATTTTGATTTGTTCCTTTTCCATTTGCTGCATTGAAACTGTTGTACAACAAAACCAGATTCAATTAAATAGTAAATTAAATCAGGTTGAAAACTGATATTTGATTTTTTTTTTTAACTGCTTTTATTATTATTATTTTATTTTATTATTATTATTATGGGTATTCATTGTTTGTACTTCCGTACCATTAAATGTCATCTTATAATAAATGCATTTATATTCTGATGGCCCCTCCCTGGATAGTCACCTTTTCGTGGTGGAAGGGTTTGTGGGCTCCAGTGATCCTGGGAGTTGTGTTGTCTGGAGTATTAGCTCTTGGTAGGGCCTCCCTTGGCAAATTCGTCCAAAGTGAGGAGACCACAGAATTGCATCTCTGCTTTTTGCGGATGATGTGGTTCTGTTGACTTTAGACTGTGACCTCTGATGAGCACTGGGCAGGTTTGAGGCCAAGTGTGCAGTGACTGGGATGAGGATCAGCACCTCCAAGTCTGAGGCCATTGTCCTCTGTCAGTAAAGGGGGTATTCTCCCCCTCTAGGTATAGGAGGGTTACTGCCCCAAATGGAAGAGTTTAAGTATCCTGGGGTCTTGTTCACATGTGGAGATAAGATGGAGCATGAGACTGATTGATTGGGACTACTGCAGATGTTATACTGAACGTCGTGGTGAAGAAAGAAGTGAGGATGGATGGATGGATGGACATTGCTGTATCAAAGGCATTGCTTTAATCCAAATCCAATAACAGCAACACAGATGTGGAATCTGTATCCATAGCCAACAACAAATCATTAGTGGCATAAATCTTGGTCAGGTGAGTTTTTAAAAGAATAGCATAATTATTATCAGTATTATTCTTACTGTACTTCAGTTGTGCACTTGAACTGGTGTCATTTCAATTCTGTTGCATTCTGCATTTTTCCACTGGTCCCGGTTTCATAAAGCAGTCTAATCTTTTAGTCTACTGAGCTTACTTAGTCGACTAAGGTTAGTCGCCCAACATTATCCATCTAATCTCCGTTTTACATCAACAACTAAACTTGTAGATTAGCCATTTTACGTTAGTCAATGATTTTTACAGTCATAGCGACCTCGCGAGTGCCATTGTCAAGAAATGCCTCCAATGTGCAACAGTTTTATTTACTTCTGGGTTGGTCTGTCTGCTACAAACATGGCTCAGTCTGCCACATCAGAGGAGAAGTGCTCCCGACCTCGCCGTCCGTAATCATCTCCAATGGATTATTCCGGTCCCAGAAACACCCACTCCCACCGCAAGTCTCTCCTTCCTTCCTCCTCCATCAAGTGGTGGTACATGATAGACACCTTTTTGAGGTAAGACACTGAAATTTTGTTGAATAAAATAAAATAGGACTAATACTTTTGGACAAACTACGGATATTAGCTAAAAACAGCGAATAATGGATGTTGATAAATACGTTTTGGACTCACATGCCATTCCAGCAGGGGGTGGTAAATCGTCTATATATTAAAAGCCAAGTGGCCTCTGTGTATGGGTATGCTTGCACACTCAAAAAACTGACTCATTGGATTAGCTTTCCATCTAATAAGTATATGTAGTCCCAACTAAATTAAATCAAATTATCTTGCATGAATGCGCTTTTTTGAGTTGGGGCTATATATATTTATTTGATGGAAATCCTGCACATAACTGAATCGAGTTCATCCAATGAGTTAGTTTTTTGAGTGTATGCTTGCATGCGTATAACTGTGATCACGGAGAAACTAGGGAGAGCTGACATTTGCTGTTTGTCATGCTTGTGTATTTTTGTCAAGGATGAACGCCGCTAAAACGGAATGGTGACAGGACTAATATTTTTGGAGAAACTACGGACATTAGTTAACAACAGTGAACAATGGACGTTGATAACTGCATTATGGACTCATATGCCATTCCAGCAGGGGCCAGTAAATCATCCATATATCAAAAGCAAAGTGGCCACTGAGTATATGTGTATGCGTGCGTGCGTGGCGTGCATGCGTGTGTACCTTCGATCACGGAGAAACTGGGGAGAGATGACATTTGCTGTTTGGTATGCTTATGTGTTTTGGGTCAGGGATGAACGCTGCAAAAACGGAATATTGATATGACTAATATTTTTGGAGAACTTAGGGATATTAGCTAACAACAGTGAACAATGAACACTGATAAAAATTACATTCTGGACTCACATGCCATTCCAAATCATTATAGAAACTTTGCATAATTTATTACTGTCATGATCCGGCCCTTTAGGGCCATGTGTCATTAGTCTGGATTCATATCTCCTTCCATGCTCTGAGTCCTCAGTGTTTTTATTCATGTCTTGTCAGGTCATCATGGTCATGCTCATGTAATCTTTGGTTTTGTTTCTGTTCATCATTCTTTTATTTGTGCTCTTCTTGGTAGTTTTGTCTTAGTAGCTGTTTTGCAACTTTCCTTTTTGCTAAAGCTTATAGTTAGGGCTGGATCAGGTGACCCTGAACTGTTGTGTGGGCCGCTGAAGAGGAGGTACTGCTGGCCCACCACCACCAGAGGGTGCCCTGCCTGGAGTGCGGGCTCCAGGCACCAGAGGGCGCCGCCGCCCCACAGGAGCAGCGTCGGTAACAGCTGTCACCCATCACCTGAGACAGCTGACGGCAATTATCACTGGGGTATATCAGCAGGACGGCATCTCCACCTCATCGCCGAGATATCGTTTCTACCAGAGAGGTAACGTATCAAAGCTACGGAGTGTATCTTTTTGGATTTGTGCTTAGTTTGTGGATTACTGTTCCAACGAGAGGTGGAGGTAACTTCCCTGCTGTTCGGAGTCCTGGGTGCAAACGCGCCCCCATCTAACTGTCCTTTGTTCCTCGCCAGCAGTACCAGGTCCGACACGCGGAGGCAGTGGCCACCTGGGAGTTCGGGACTTGGCGGCTCCAGTATTCCCGGGGTCCTGTGGCGGAGGAAGCCGTGTGGTTCCGGTCTTACCTTGGAGAGGCGTCTCCTATCTTCGAGCCTGCCCACACGACACTTTTGTGAATTGACTGTTGTCCATTGCTGTGATTGGTTGTATTCGTTGTGCACATTCACAACAGTAAAGCTTGTTATTTTGACTTACTCCATTGTCCGTTCATTTGCGCCCCCTGTTGTGGGTCCGTGTTCCTACACTTTCCCAACAGGATATCTCGGCCAGCGTCATGGATCCCGAGGGGCGTCAACCGGCTGTTGAACGGCCAATGGAAGAACAGGACGCGCAGGCGTCCGCGGGAGGGGTAATCGGTGAGTTGCAGCGGATCCTCACCGCTTTCACGACTCGGTTGGATTTCATGACCGAGCAGAACGTCCTCCTGAAGCGCAGGGTGGAGGCTCTCGCCGCGCAGGTGGAAGCGCGCCCTCCGGGCGCCGCTGCGGCTCTCCCTCCCGTAGATCCTGTGCGTAACGTTGACGTTCCACTGGTTGTTCAACGACCTCTCCCTCCTTCCCCGGAAGCACACATAAGCCCTCCAGAGCCGTACGGAGGCTGTGTGGAGACGTGCGCGGATTTTCTGATGCAGTGTTCGCTCGTCTTCGCACAGCGTCCCGTTATGTACGCGACCGATGCTAGTAAAGTAGCTTATGTCATAAACCTGCTTCGCGGTGAGGCACGCGCTTGGGCTACAGCGCTCTGGGAGCAGAATTCACGGCTCCTTCTGACATACGATGGGTTTGTGAGGGGGCTCAGAACCGTGTTCGATCACCCTAATAGGGGCGAGACCGCTTCAACCGTGCTACTGTCAATGAGACAGGGGCGTCGGAGCGCAGCTGTTTATGCAGTCGACTTCCGCATAGCGGCTGCGAGATCCGGCTGGAATAACGCTGCCCTCCGCGCCGCCTTTGTAAACGGACTGTCTTTGGTTCTCAAGGAGCACCTGGTGGCTAAGGACGAACCGCGGGATTTAGACGGGCTTATCGATCTTGTCATACGGTTGGACAACCGGTTAGAAGAACGTCGGCGGGAACGAGACGAAGGGCGTGGCCGGGCACGCGCCGTCCCTCTCCCTTCCGGTTCCGACCGCGCTCCGCCTTCCCCACGCTCCACGGCCCCTGCGCTCCGTGGGGCCACAGCTCCCCCTACTGACGAAGCTATGGACACGAGTAGGGCAACATTTAGGGCACCAGCTGCACAGAGGAGACGGGCCCATGGAGCTTGTTTTGTTTGTGGTGCACTAGAGCACCATGTGAGAGACTGCCCCGAGCGGTTACAACACCAACGCCCGCCCCTAGAGACTGGGCTAGGGGTGGGCCGAGACATTCACGTGGGACACACCCACATTGCTACACGACTCCCAGTCACGATCCTGTATGAGGATTTAACCCTGAAGGCCCCAGCACTGGTGGACACGGGCTCTGAGGGGAATCTGTTGGACTGCAGATGGGCCAGGGAGATAGGGCTCCCTCTGGTGGCGCTTACCTCGCCTGTGCAGGTTCGAGCGCTAGATGGCTCCCTGCTCCCTCCGATCACACATAAGACACCACCTGTAACGCTGGTGGTGTCAGGAAACCACCGGGAGGTGATCGAGTTTTTTGTGACTCAGGCCACTTCCCGTGTGGTTTTAGGCTTTCCCTGGATGTTGAAGCACAATCCCCGGATTGATTGGCCGTCCGGGGTAGTGGTTCAGTGGAGCGAGACCTGCCATCGGGTGTGTCTAGGTTCCTCGGTTCCTCCCGGCTCCCAAGCTAAGGAGGAGGTCAGAGTCCCGCCCAATCTGGGGACGGTGCCGGTGGAGTACCACGACCTTGTCGACGTGTTCAGCAAGGATCTGGCGCTCACACTCCCCCCCCACGGTCCGTACGATTGTGCCATCGATTTGGTTCCAGGCAGTGGGTTCCCGTCCAGTAGACTGTACAACCTCTCACGGCCTGAGCGCGAATCAATGGAGACCTACATCCGGGACTCGTTAGCTGCCGGGTTGATCCGAAATTCCACCTCCCCGATGGGCGCAGGTTTCTTTTTTGTGGGTAAAAAAGATGGCGGACTTCGTCCATGCATCGATTATAGGGGGCTGAACGAAATCACGGTTCGCAACCGATACCCGTTACCCCTGTTGGATTCGGTGTTCACGCCCCTGCATGGAGCCAAGATTTTTACCAAGCTTGATCTTAGAAACGCGTATCATCTGGTTCGGATCCGGAAGGGAGACGAGTGGAAGACGGCATTCAACACCCCCTTAGGTCACTTTGAGTACCTGGTCATGCCGTTCGGCCTCACAAACGCCCCCGCGACGTTCCAAGCCTTGGTTAACGACGTATTGCGGGACTTCCTGCACCGGTTCGTCTTCGTATATCTAGACGATATACTCATCTTTTCTCCGGATCCTGAGACTCATGTCCGGCATGTACGTCAGGTCCTGCAGCGGTTATTGGAGAACCGGCTGTTTGTTAAGGGCGAGAAGTGTGAGTTTCACCGCACCTCTTTGTCCTTCCTGGGGTTCATCATCTCCCCCAACTCCGTCGCACCTGATCCGGCCAAGGTTGCAGCGGTGAGAGACTGGCCCCAACCCACAAGCCGTAGGAAGCTGCAACAGTTCCTCGGCTTTGCGAATTTCTACAGGAGGTTCATTAAGGGCTACAGTCAGGTTGTTAGCCCCCTGACAGCCCTGACCTCACCAAAAGTCCCCTTCACCTGGTCGGATCGTTGCGAGGCCGCGTTCAAGGAGTTGAAACGGCGCTTCTCGTCTGCACCCGTTCTGGTGCAGCCCGATCCTAGTCGCCAGTTAGTGGTTGAAGTGGACGCCTCGGACTCAGGGATAGGAGCTGTGCTGTCCCAGAGTGGGAAGACCGATAAGGTCCTTCATCCGTGTGCCTATTTTTCCCGCAGGTTGACCCCGGCTGAACGGAACTATGACGTCGGCAACCGAGAACTCCTTGCGGTGAAAGAGGCTCTTGAAGAGTGGAGACACCTGTTGGAGGGAACGTCCGTGCCATTCACGGTTTTCACTGACCACCGGAACCTGGAGTATATCAGGACCGCCAAGCGGCTGAATCCCAGGCAAGCCCGCTGGTCACTGTTCTTCGGCCGTTTTGACTTCCGCATCACCTACCGGCCCGGGACCAAGAACCAGAAGTCGGATGCCTTGTCCCGGGTACACGAAGACGAGGTCAAAGCGGAGTTGTCAGATCCACCGGAACCCATCATCCCGGAGTCCACTATCGTGGCCACCCTCACCTGGGACGTTGAGAGAACCGTCCGGGAGGCCCTGGCACGAAGCCCGGACCCCGGGACTGGACCAAAGAACAGACTTTACATCCCACCAGAGGCAAGGGCTGCAGTCCTGGACTTCTGTCACGGCTCTAAGCTCTCCTGTCATCCAGGGGTGCGAAGAACCGTGGCAGTTGTCCGGCAGCGCTTCTGGTGGGCGTCCCTGGAGGCCGACGTCCGGGACTATATCCAGGCCTGTACCACCTGTGCCAGGGGCAAGGCCGACCATCGCAAGGCTCCGGGACTGCTACAGCCGCTGCCCGTGCCTCATCGCCCCTGGTCCCACATCGGCCTGGATTTTGTCACGGGCCTCCCGCCGTCCCAGGGAAACACCGTGATCCTCACGATAGTGGACCGATTCTCCAAGGCGGCCCACTTCGTGGCCCTCCCGAAGCTCCCAACGGCCCAGGAGACAGCGGACCTCCTGGTCCACCACGTCGTCCGCCTGCATGGGATACCATCAGACATCGTCTCCGATCGCGGTCCCCAGTTCTCCTCGCATGTCTGGAGGAGCTTTTGCCGGGAACTGGGGGCCACGGTCAGTCTCTCGTCCGGGTATCACCCCCAGACCAACGGGCAAGCAGAGCGGGCCAATCAAGAAATGGAGCAAACACTGCGTTGTGTGACAGCCGCGCACCCGGCGGCCTGGAGTACTCATCTGGCCTGGATCGAGTACGCCCACAACAGTCAAGTGTCATCAGCCACCGGCCTCTCCCCCTTTGAGGTGTGTTTGGGGTATCAGCCCCCGTTGTTCCCGGTGGTTGAGGGAGAGGTCGGTGTGCCCTCGGTCCAGGCCCACCTGCGGAAGTGCCGTCGGGTGTGGCGTGCGGCCCGTTCTGCTTTGTTGAAGGCCCGGATGAGGGCGAAGACCCATGCAGACCGGCGGCGGACCCCGGCCCCTACGTATCGCCCCGGGCAGGAAGTGTGGTTGTCCACAAAGGACATCCCACTACAAGTGGCCTCCCCTAAACTACAAGACAGGTACATAGGACCGTTTAAAATCCTCAAGGTCATCAATCCCGCCGCAGTGAGGCTTCAGCTTCCAGCCTCACTGCGGATCCATCCTGTATTTCATGTGTCGAAGCTCAAGCCCCATCACACCTCGCCCCTCTGTACACCCGGTCCGGCACCACCTCCTGCCCGGATCATCGATGGCGAGCCGGCTTGGACAGTGCGCCGGTTGTTGGACGTCCGTCGGATGGGCCGGGGCTTTCAATATCTGGTGGACTGGGAGGGGTATGGTCCCGAAGAACGCTCCTGGGTGAAGAGGAGCTTCATCCTGGACCCAGCCCTCCTGGCCGACTTCTACCGTCGCCACCCGGACAAGCCCGGTCGGGCGCCAGGAGGCGCCCGTTGAGGGGGGGGTCCTGTTGTGTGGGCCGCTGAAGAGGAGGTACTGCTGGCCCACCACCACCAGAGGGCGCCCTGCCTGGAGTGCGGGCTCCAGGCACCAGAGGGCGCCGCCGCCCCACAGGAGCAGCCTCGGTAACAGCTGTCACCCATCACCTGAGACAGCTGACGGCAATTATCACTGGGGTATATCAGCAGGACGGCATCTCCACCTCATCGCCGAGATATCGTTTCTACCAGAGAGGTAACGTATCAAAGCTACGGAGTGTATCTTTTTGGATTTGTGCTTAGTTTGTGGATTACTGTTCCAACGAGAGGTGGAGGTAACTTCCCTGCTGTTCGGAGTCCAGGGTGCAAACGCGCCCCCATCTAACTGTCCTTTGTTCCTCGCCAGCAGTACCAGGTCCGACACGCGGAGGCAGTGGCCACCTGGGAGTTCGGGACTTGGCGGCTCCAGTATTCCCGGGGTCCTGTGGCGGAGGAAGCCGTGTGGTTCCGGTCTTACCTTGGAGAGGCGTCTCCTATCTTCGAGCCTGCCCACACGACACTTTTGTGAATTGACTGTTGTCCATTGCTGTGACTGGTTGTATTCGTTGTGCACATTCACAACAGTAAAGCTTGTTATTTTGACTTACTCCATTGTCCGTTCATTTGCGCCCCCTGTTGTGGGTCCGTGTTCCTACACTTTCCCAACACTGAACCATCCCTTAGTTATGCTGCTATAGACGTAGACTGCTGGGGGGTTCCCATGATGCACTGTTTCTTTCTCTTTTTGCTCTGTATGCACCACTCTGCATTTAATCATTAGTGATCGATCTCTGCTCCCCTCCACAGCATGTCTTTTTCCTGGTTCTCTCCCTCAGCCCCAACCAGTCCCAGCAGAAGACTGCCCCTCCCTGAGCCTGGTTCTGCTGGAGGTTTCTTCCTGTTAAAA
This sequence comes from Thalassophryne amazonica, assembly GCF_902500255.1. Taxonomy (NCBI): domain Eukaryota; kingdom Metazoa; phylum Chordata; class Actinopteri; order Batrachoidiformes; family Batrachoididae; genus Thalassophryne; species Thalassophryne amazonica. Next base: position 10,774,496 of record NC_047118.1, read on the forward strand.
GGGAGTTTTTCCTTCCCACTGTAGCCAAGTGCTTGCTCACAGGGGGTCGTTTTGACCGTTGGGGTTTTACATAATTATTGTATGGCCTTGCCTTACAATATAAAGCGCCTTGGGGCAACTGTTTGTTGTGATTTGGCGCTATATAAAAAAATTGATTGATTGATTGATTGATTGATTGATTGATTGATTTGCCACATTGTTTTCATTTATTGTGTTGCCTTTTATTTGTTCACTCTTGGTCTCTTAGTCACTTCAGTCTTAGTTTGATTCTGTTTATTTCACTTCTTGTATCATCCTTTTGTCACTGGTTTGGTTTTCTGTTGATCATCTTGTAGTCTCTGGTTTCACTTAATTTAACTTTCTGTGTTTAGTAATCTGGTGATGTTACTTTTGTTATTTATTGCATTATCTGTTTATCATTTATTTTGCGTTTACATCATCTGTATTTTTTGGTCATTGATTTTGCTTTCTATCATTTATTTTCTGTTTAGCTTACTGTGTGGGGGGGGGGCAGCTTCAATGGGCTCAGGCACATTACATAGGCCAGAATTAATCTTTTGTGTGGATATAATTAATTATTTTGCCACAAGCAACTGCTGAATTTGAAACAACGAAAAAGTTGTGTAATTTCCGACGGTACTTGAATGCAGCATCAGCGGCAGCAGGAGCAGCTCTTGCGTGTGCTTATTATTTTGTATTAAATATAACAATATGAGTGTAGGAATGATAATCCAGTCCTTCTGTACATGTGGCAACAGGCAGATGAATCAAAATGATGATATAAAGAGCTGTTCTGGAAGACAGAATTCACGTTGTGGATCAGTGATCAGCTGGTGGAAATAACTGCACATGTGAGTCAGTGTGCGCGTTCACACGCACTGATTAATTTACTGCTCTGATATGTTCAATCATCTTTACACTTATATTTATATTTATTCTCCCTTTTGACAGTTTTCTGTTATAAATCAATATATATGGCTTAGAACATAATACAGTGATACAGTGACCACGGGTCACTTTTTTCTTTTTTTTCTTTTTTAACTGGAGCACGACGGAGCACGCAGCATGTCGACAGACAGTGTGGATTCTGATGATGATGGAGATGATCCCTCTTTTGTTCTGGACAAGGAAACAGAGCAGGTGGTCCATCGACATGCACACAGATCTCCACAGATTCTGTTTGCAGTTTCTCCAGGACCCAGGCGCTATGAGTTCCGTCCCAGCGCCGAGTGCTGGAGCAGACACGCTGTGCTCCAGCAGTGGCTCCAAGCGCGTTTCGTCGAGATTGTGAGTTTCGGTTTTGTTAAGTTCCTCTTTCGACCCTTTTGCGCTCTTGCTTCACAGACTGTTCGGTGATAAAAGCTCTTTCGTCCACCTTTTCTCAACTAATTGTTACGTTTTTTACTTTTTCCCTTTGTTCAGGAATCGTCGTGTGCCATGTGACTGGGCCATTATTTCCTTGGTAGCTCCCTTTGTGTTGTTCACATCTATTATTGTTTGTCTTGAGCACATCATGTTTGTCACCGTTGGGTTTTCCTATCACTTCTTTATCTTGCCCCAGTCAGCTTTGCTTTTTGTCTCGCTGCATCCTCTTGCACCCGCTCTTCTCTTTCCCGGTCACACCCCTTCTAGAACATTCTGCACACCTGTTCCTCATTTCATGTCCTGATTTAGCCTGCCACTATTTAAGCCCTCACAGTCTCACAGTCCCCTGCAAGATTGTTGAATGTTATTTACTTTCCAGCCCTCACACCTTGCCTTGCTTTGCCTTGTATTCAGCCTGCCGGTATTTGACCTTGTTTTGTCCTCAACCACGTTTTTGTGTCTGCCTCTGATTGCCACCACACTGTGTTTCTTGACCTCTGCCTGTTTGTTGGACCAAGCCTCAGCCTTATGCCTGTCTGCACCTTTGCTTCACTGCTGGACCACCTGTGTACCGAATCCCTGTTTGATTTATTATATTAAACCTTTTTTCTTATCCCAGTCTTCAAGTGAGAGTCTTTGCATTTGTGTCCACCCGGTTTGTGCCATGCCTGGGTTTTGAAGCCAGGCTGTTTGAGAGAGATCTCTTCCACAATGTTCTAGTTGTGGTTAGCAGCAAATTTCTGCCTGGCTCTTGGCTTTAGATTGTCTGTTCGTCAAGCACGGATTTTCCGAAAAGTTAACGGAATTGTTGCTGAAAATGTGTGCTAAAAAGTTATCCGCTTCACTGTCTCGAGGCTGTAAAAATCCAGCACAGTGTGCAGCTGAAATGGAAAAAGTCTCCATTAAAATCCTGCACGCGAGCGTTGATGATGATATTGATTTTATAGTTGAAAGGCTTCGTGTTTCCCAAAAGTTCGAAGTTTGCACAACACTTAAACAGCGAGAGAGGAAGAAAAAGAGAGAGATGGAGGGAGAGAGAAAGCGAGCAAGAGAGAGAAAGAGAGAGAGTGAGAGACAGACAGAGAGAGAGGCAGGGACAGAGACAGAGAAAGAAAGACAAGCAGAAAAAGAAGGGGAGGGGGAGAGAGAGAGGGAGAGAGAGAGATTGGCAGGGAGACAGAGAGAGAGAGTGACTGGCAGGGAGAGAGAGTGCTGTCTTTTGTCTTTAAGTCTATAAAAGTCTACAAAAAATAAAAGTACTTAATTCTTTCACCAAAACATCAAATCCAGGCTTTCATCTTAGATGTACCTTCTGGCAAATTGAACTTCCAGGTCTCCTTTTTAAGAAAATCCTCATATTAAAAAAATAAAAATAAAAAATTATGATAATATTAAAGCAAACAGAGCTCTGGTATCGGATTGGAAAAGTATCAGTATCAGCAGATACCCAAATTCAGTGATTGTATCAGAAGTGAAAAATTGTGGATCGGTGCATCCCTAGAACAAATCATGTGTAATTGGCATAATCCTTTCCAGCTTTACAACTTGTTTCACAGAGGAAATGAAGGGTTTAGAACTTGTGCTCTATGTAATATTTTTACATTTTCATAGAAAATACAAAAAAAAGACTCAGGTGAAAAAGGAGGAACACCAAAGAGAGCTACACTTTTATTATCATTATTATTATTATTATTATTACTACTACAATGACTAGGCACGTATGCTGCTGGCAGCAGACTGCAAGTCTGCAGGTTTGTGTTCATACATATTTGTGGGACAGTGTTTTCACTGAGAAATTAATAAAGGGGCAAACACACGCACAAAAAAATGCCCTGTTGTTTTGTATCAGTTGCTAAGCAAACTAAGTCTAATCTGAGAGAATGCGACTCCAGAGTGTGTCCACCTACGCAATACTCCACCATGGTCCCCATGATACAGGCTGCCATGCAAACAGATTGCATGCTGCCTTGTAAAACCAAAGCATCCTTGTGTAGTAAAGGCATAAAATGGTGTAAGGAAACTCAGACTTAAAATTGTGTCTGTGTCAGTGTGGTAGCAGTGAATTAACCTCCAGTAATGGGTGCACTTATTAGGGCTGGATGTTAAAAATACAGCGTAAAATCACTAGCAGTTACTGAAACATATGGGAAAAGTCATTCTGACCCCAGCCCACAAATCATCTTTACCCAGGGGTCAAATCTTCAAAGAATACGTCTCATTTTACTCCACTGCTTTTACAGATGTGATGCAATTAAGCTATTAAAACGCATTACTTATCAAAAGTATAAATATATCATTTTTTATTTAATGCAACACATTAAATAAAAAAAATACTACAGATAAGACCACTGTTAACACAAACACTGGCAGATATTACATAAAGGTGTGTCTGCACCTGGTGATCACTGCTATTACCGCTAATTAAACCATCAGTAATGTTTAAATTAATCTTTAAATTACCTCATAAAATATTTTAAAAATGTCTGCTACGGTGTCCCTGAACCCATTTTCTCCTCATGACATAAAACAGAAAAGCAACAAATTGTTACATTTATGATGCTCGGGGCCCAGAAAGTGTTTGTAGTATTTACTTCAGCAAGGACTTTTTTGACTTCTTCAGTGGTATCGCGCTGTTGTAGTGATGCTCATGGGGACGGACAAACGTAGCAACATCACCTGACACAAAGAATACACTCCTCAGACTGTAATGGACACACACCATGCAGATGGTTCCACATTTCCTTTTGGATGGAGAGTTGTGAAAATTTCTATACTTTCAACAGCATTTTGTTAAAAGACCTAAAAAAAAAATAGCATGACAATTGGCATTTTCTTGCAGTGTTGGCCGTATGGAGTCAAACCTGTTTAACTTAAAAGATGGTCTTCTTTCTTTGAAACAATTGTTTAGTGTTTTGTTTGTACTATGAGAAAATGCAAAATTTCTTTCACTTGAAGGCTCTTATTTCAAAGAAGTTTTCTTTCTCTTGACAATCTAGCTGGTTTGTAATTGTAATTTTGTTGTAAATAGGAAAAATTTTATTCAGTGCTTAACACTGTTAAACTGTTCTTATTGGCATGTGTTCCAACAAGAGTTCATAAAAGAAAGAAAAAAAACGTTCTGCTTATAATGTGGTATCAAAACCAGCATGAAGTCCAAAGTCCAGTGTTGTTTTTTTTCTAATGGTACTATATCTTTATTTGGTAAAAATGTAGGTGTCGTAACACTCCTACATGGAAGAACCAAATATAACATTGTGAGTATGTGTGTAAATGGTAAATGGACTGCATTTGTAATTCAGTGGAGAAATCTTTATTTAAAAATGACAAATTTGCAGCTAAAATTTAGCCCTCCGTGAAAACAGTTTGTACATCCGGATCATTTCCATGACGTCGGGGACAAGACTGAGTGCTCCCGCCTTCAGTCTGATCCCGCATTGAAATAGATTTTATCTGTTAGTAATGTTACTGTTATACACATCCTGGTTTCAACATCCAAAAGTAAGCTGCAATGAATGCGAGATACAGCTCTGCGTGCTCAGATCAGCGGCGGCATCGACAGCGGGCGCCGTTCTTCCCTGACGCCTCGCTCTCACTGCCTCTGATGCGCTTACCGAGTGCATGCGCTCGTTAAATTCCGCCGCGGGCAACTCACACCCCCATGTCTGCTGTGCAGCCGCAGACACGTCCCTGTCTACTGAATGGAGGTGCAGCCAACTTAGCACAAGTCCAGAGAATACGCTCGCCGTTTTGATGCGGAGCGGCCGGTGACACCTGTTGCTCGCAAGGCAAAACCTGCAGCGCCACACGTCTCAGTAATCGGAGCCGCAGAGAGAGGTTAATATCTTTTTAATGACTTGGATTCTTTGCGGGTCTCGCCTCCATACCCCACGACGGTAACACCGGAGGCAAAATACAGTAGATTTTCAATGCAACACCACTCAATCAAACAGGCATATGAAAAAGTCCCCAAAAATAATTTTCAAGCACAAATAAAAGAAATGTGTACTCACCAAGCGTACCGCAAGACAATATGAAGTTTTAAAAAAGTAGATCCTTCTGTATAAGACAAGAAAAAGGTGCAGATGCAAACTGACGTAAATCCACAAATTACAGTTGGCGCGCGCAATGCATGCTGGGATAGGGTCTTCTTCCTGACGTCTCAGCAGCGTCCCAGATGTGATGACAGTTTTGCGGAGGGCTAAATTTTAGCTGTAAATTTCTCATTTTTAAATGAAGATTTCTCCGTTGAATGACAGATCTGGGCTTGCAGATTTACTTTACTACATTCAGAAGGATCGTATGTGTAAATATGTCATTTTTTGGTCCAAAGATCTGACTGCATTTATTTCAATGCAGGTCTACTTTAAAGATTTTCCAGTCAGGTGGGGATTTGAATAGAGGATCTTCTGGCCTCAAGCCCAACATCTTAACCACGAGACCATCACCTCCCCATAAAATCATTCTCATCCTACTGCACAAGTATTCGCAAAATTACTGGTTGAATACCTAATCAGGAAAATATTTGACAGTCATAACTGCCTGTTATGGGCTAAAAGTAATACAATGTTTAGTGAAACAAACCTGCTTTGTACAAGAAAACTCGAGGATTAAAAGTGTGTAGAAATGAAATTTGGTTAACGACTAGATTATATTACTGATTTTTTTTTTTCGCTTTTGAATTTCCATATATTATTACTGTTATATACAATTTGTGTGTGGGAGCCTGTATGAGATTCAAGAGATTCAAAGCTTTTATTGTCATATGCACAATAAAGAAACATGTTTCCCTGTACAATGAAATTCTTACTTTGCTGCCCACACTGGATGCCCAAATATATATATAAATGTTGTTGTCCATTCGGCTGCTCCAGTCTTTTTGTGTTCGGAGTCGCCACAGCGAATACAACCAGATCCACATTGATATTTGGCACAAGTTTTACGCCGGATGCCCTTCCTGACGCAACTCCAGTGTTACCTGGAGAAACACACAGCCGCTGACATTCCAAAGAGATCTACCATCCAAGTACCAACCAGGTCCCGCACTGCTTAGCTTCTGAGATCTGACGGGATCAAGCTTACAAAGAGCAGATTGGCTGCTCACTAAGTATAAAATATCTAAATATAAGTGGGGGGAAAAATAAAATAACATAAAATAAGCATGCTGGTAAGAACAATGTGTGTGTTTGTTTGGCCTTTGGTTGTTGACATGCAGCTGGAACTTGAAAAATGTGGACTAAATGTATAAGTTATAACCTGTTTTGCTTTACTGCATGTTGAGTTTTGTTAAAAGAAGAAAGTTCAATAAATAAAGTTTGGGAAAAAAAGAAATGAAATTTGGGGGCAGGGGGTATCCTCCCATTTGATAAACATCAGGATTTTGTGTAGACCCCCCCCACCACCGTGTTTTCCCTCCTCAACATATTTTTACACTGACTTCAAGTGAATTATCTTAATTTTACCTCTTATAATCCAGCCCAGGACTCACAAAGTCCCCTCACTAAAAAGAGCCCAAGACACAAAAATCTAAAAGCAATGCACACGCTGTGATTTTATGTTGAAATGAAGCCAAAACGTAGTTCAGTTTGGCATTTATCCTGTCACCAATTTAGCACAGGTAACTATACCTAAAGTATAGCCTCACTGCAGTTTTTAGCTGTTTTAGGCTAATGCTCAGTGACGGCCACTTTTAGTAATAATGTTTGTAAAATAAATAAAGAAATAGCAAAATAACAGCAAATGAATATCATTCTGGAATATCACATAATACTACAATTGTTACTGTGTACTTTTTCTGGGGTGGGGGGGATTTCTTTGAGCCAAAGCTACACCCCCACCCCCACTCCACTTTTAAAATCATTCCTACGCCCCTGGTCATGAACCTCTCCTCTATGTGGAAACACTTTCACACTCCATCCTTTCTTTGCTGATGTTAAGTGATGGTGTTGCGTACTGTATATGTACTAAAACACATGACCTGACCCTCTTAACCTCCAGGTGCATTTTGATCGGGTTAACAGCTCTTCACACTTTCTTGAAAATGAAGTATTTCAACCGACCAACCTTCATGATGCCGCAAGGTGTGAACCCGCTTCCCTGACTCCGTTCAGCTGAGTTGTCACGGGTGCCACTCCCGGTCCTCGGGCTGCTGTGCTCCCGGTACTGTCCGTTAGAATAAACTCCCTCGGTCCCGTACCCCTGAGCGGCGGCCGACACCTCCAAGTACGTGCGGGCTCCGGCGGGAGGCAGCGCGGCTCCATCACCGCTCACTCCCGCTGCGGTGGTCGCGCCCTGGACCGCCGGAGGATCCAAAAACCGTCCCGACAAAACATCTGAAGCGTGCGCTCCTGCCATGTCCGTCCAGTGCTCCATCAAATCCCTACCTAAAGAAAAAACAGCCCATTTTGTCGAAGACGGCGGACTTGTTGGCGTCCAGGCAGCTCGGGTCAGAACATCAGCGGAGCTCCCCGCGAGTGACGCCGGGGAGCGGACACCCTCAGGCAGCCGCACGAACACCGGCTCCCCCCGGCTGTCTTTACTGCGGCCAGGTGGTCAAAAATGCTAAAAAGAAAAAGAATAACACAAACAAGCGCTTGCTTTGCTTGTGTTTACACTTTTCGCCGTCCTCCGCAGACGCTGCATGCGCTGTGTGCGGCGGCGCCTCGCGCACTGCACATTTCTGCAGCGCGTGCGAACAGGAGGACCTCCCCCTCCTCCCCTCCCCTCCCCTCCTCTTCTCTCCGCGCGGGACAAATTCAAGAGCTGCCACAGCGCGTGCGCAACAAACCCACTCCGATCCACAAACCCGCGCGTGCGCGTATAATTAACAGGGGAAGATGGCCGCGATCGCGTGCGTGTGCGCGCGACCACTCAGTTCGTCGGTAAATATAATTCGTAACGAATTAAATTTATGTATTTTTTTAGTGCGTAAGACAATACCTGTAAGTATATAAACGCGCGCGCACACACGAATGTAATAAAATAGAGTATACCTGGAAAGTATTCACTTTTTCCACATTTTATGTTACAGCCTTATTCCAACATGAATGAAATTAATTTTTTTTTCTCTCAAAATTCTACTCACAACATCCCATAATGACAACATGAAAAACATTTATTTATTTATTTGCCAATTTACTAGAAATAAAAAAACTAACAAATCACATGCACTTAAGTATTCACACCCTTTGCTCAATACTTTGTTGATGCACCTTTAGCAGCAATTACAGCCTCAGATCTTCTTGAATATGATGTCACAAGCTTGGTGCACCTATCTTTGTACAGTTTTGCCCATTCCTCTTTGCAGCACCTCTCAAGCTCCATCAGGTTGGATGGGGAGCGTTGGTGCACAGCCATTTTCAGATCTCTCCAGAGATGTTCAATCAGATTCAGGTCTGGGCTCTGACTGGGCCACTCAAGGACATTCACAGAGTTGCCCTGAAGCCACTCCTTTGATATCTTGGCTATGTGTTTAGGGTCATTGTCGTGCTGAAAGATGAACCGTCGCCCCAGTCTGAAGTCAAGAGCGCTCTGGATCAGGTTTCATCCAGGATGTCTCTGTACATTGCTGCACTCATCTTTTCCTCAATCCTGACTAGTCTCCCAGTTCCTGCTGCTGACAAACATCCCCACAGCATGATGCTGCCACCACCATGCTTCACTGTAAGTATGGTGCCTGCCTGGTTTCCTCCAAATATGACGCCTGGGGCCTGTACTACGAAGCGGGGTTAACTTACTCAGATGTAACCCAAGGTCAACCTCTTAAACCGGGGTTGACAAAACCTGGTTTCCTCAAGTGGTGTTAATCGGTACTACGATGCTGAATAAGATGTTGATTTGTTGAAGCTGTGTTAACCTAAGTGGAGTTTGTGCGCGTTCACATAAAAGGGGCAGGTTGCACAACACGTCACCATTTTTCAATGATGGCGCGGTGACCTTACTTTACCGGAGCTATGAGGAATTTAAATTAACGTTAAGGGGGAAATCGAACACATCGTCTGCCAATAAAGCAAGACAGGCTTGTTGGCAACGTATTGCTGATCGGGTAAATGCGTAATTGTTCTGCAAATCTGTTACAGATGATTAATCTGTGGAATGTTTAATATGTGTAAAAAAAAAATGCCTCTCTTCCATTAATTACGCCCAGATGCAACACGATTCAGAGGTGGGCATAGGCCTCCTAATAAATGTTAGGTTAATTTAATGTTTCCTAAATAGGCTACCTTGACTGTATGATTGCTATTCCTAAAAGTAAGTCCCTTCGGCTGCTCCCTTGTTTGCACTTGGGGTCGCCACAGCAAATCCAAGGTGGATCTGCATGTTTGAATTGGCACAAGTTTTACGCCAGATGCCCTTCCTGACGCAACGCCACATTACATGGAGAAATGTGGCAGGGGTGGGATTTGAACCCGGAACCTTCTGAACTGAAACCAAGCGCATTAACCACTTGGCCACCACCCCTGCCATGATTGCTATTCCTAATCCTGTCAATATGTCAGATGCAATAGCAGTGCCAAACGCACCTGGCAGCAGGTGAAGATGAAATATAAAAGCATCCTTCATCCTTCAAAACGGTAGGTTTATATTCATAGCTTGATAAGCCCCACTTCGCCTAATTAATGGACATGCATTAGACCCATTTTGATATTAGTAATTACCCGCGATTGCATAAAACCCTTCTTTGATTTGCATTGCGGATAAATGGCCAGGGAAAACGACAAATGCATCCAACAGTTTAGATAGAGCAAGTACCACCTTGCGAATCATACGACATACAGTATTCTTGCCCAGATGTTCAGCATCACCGATGGAATACATAAATTGTCCACTGGCAAAACAGGCACAAGGCACATTATCTGCGCAATCGTCGGGGCATTGCTACACTGTAAAAAATGACTTGTTTTTACAGGAAAACGCTGGCAGCTGTGGTTACCAGGGAATTCCTGTAAAACATACAGCAGCACAGTAGATAACATTACAGACATAATATGTATGTGGATTTACAGTGAATGAACCACGGCTGACTCACATTAAAAGAACTGTTAAATCTACAAACAACTCTCTTTTTTTGCACATTTAACTGCTGTATTTTTTACAGGAATTCCCTGGTAACCACAGCTGCCAGTGTTTTCCTGTAGAAACAACAGTCTTTTTTTACAGTGTACGATGGGTGACGTTACAGACTTCTGGCCCGATCAGCTGACAAAGATAACGAATTCCCTCGGCTGAGAATCTATATCTTTCATAGAGAATATCTGGTCGGTTGACTAGTTACCTGATGTTTGCTTAGATTGTTGACTACCTGGATTTTTCATTTATTGGCTGGTCGGCTGACGAGTTACCTGATGTTTGCTTAGATTGTTGACTACCTGGATTTTTCATTTATTGACTGGTTGGTTGGCTGACGATTTAGGTGAGTTAGCTGACTGGCTATCTAACATTTGGTTAGATGGCTGACTACTTGGGTTTTTGACTTATTGACTAGTTGGTTGGCTAGTGATTTAGTTGGTTAGCTGACCGACTACTTGGTGAGGTGATGGTCTAATACAGGGGTCACCAACCCTGTTCCTGGAGAGAACCCTCCCTGCATGTTTTCATGTCTACCTACTCAAGTCACACCTGATTTTTTTTTTAAAGTGCTGTTTTCCAGCTCTTGATTGGCTGAGCACACCTGAGAATGAATTACTTGGGAGTGGAATAGAGAGAGTTAGAAAACATGCAGGGCAGTTGCTCTCCAGGAACAGGGTTGGTGACCCCTGGTCTAATAGCTAAACCGTTGGGCTTGTGACCAAATGATCCTTGGTTTGAATTCCTGTCCGACTGAAAAATCACAAAGGACCCTTGAGTACAGTCCTTAATCCTCAAGATGCTCCCATGGGCAGTTGGGCACCTTATAGCAGCATAGTGATGTACGGGTGAATGTGAGGCATCAAGGTAAAGTGCTTTGAGCATCTTCTTCAGATGGAAAAGTGCTACAGTAATGTAGTCCATCCATTTGTGTGGATGGTTGACGTGAATGTGAACAGGATTACTCAAAAACCTTATGGAGATATCTTAAATTTCATTGGTGGAGGAATGGTGCACCAAATAATCCATTACATTTTGGTGTGGATCTAAGAATTTCCTTTTGTTCCAGTTTTGTTAAGAGAACATTTTGGGCTCAATTTCTTATGAAGTAATGTATGAAGTCCAATAAAAAAAAAATACATGTGTAGAAATTTTATGTTTATAGACATTTCTAGTTTTGTGCTACAGGTGCCAGTGAAAGTCAGGTCTGAGTATTACACATGCAACAGCCCCCTCAGGTTTGGGATGGCAACCACCCAGGCAGAAACCTGATTTATCCCCAACTCTTGATCTGACTCAACTAGATGAAACACAGATGTCCCCCTTAGCTTTCTCCAGCTGCCAGATTCATCAACACTGAGGCATCCAAGTGCTGAATCGTGCCCAGAAAAACATGTCACTTGGCCAAATTGTCTTATTGACATTTCCTGACAATGCTTCCCCATCTGAGTTTCCAGAGGTTACCTCAAAAGTCATTCCAGCAGCGTCCAAGTCTCCCAACCATATTGAAAGACAGAAATCACCAAGACCCTAAAGATTTGGACACTCATTCTGCAAAAGTATGGGCATCATCAAACACTTTTCTGTTCAGTGACCTTTTCCCACTACGAGGAACAATGCTCGAAGTAGTACCTTGGTGGAGACGTATACTTCACCGAGCAGCTCTCTAGTTAGAACATTTATTTCCTTTAATTCACATTCTAATGAACATGACTGAATAATAAACTTTGGTCATATGTCAAGATGATTGAAATAAAGTTAAGAAAAACAGATGAATTAACAGTGTCAGTTCACACAGCTGAAGGATGCTCTTCCACCACCGCCTCCTTTCCTTGCTCGCTACTGATTTGAAGGAAACCAGTGGGAGTAAACACAAGTGGCTGTGAATATTAGTCCCATTCATTAGTGCTGGCATTCTGACTGCTTGCAGAGACATGGGTTGTGTAACATCACCACATGCAGGGTAACCTTGAGACTCCCGTTTCACATACCAGAAATCTCGACCTCTGCTAACGTCTGAAGCCAGGACACTAAAACACTGGCAGGCCAATCACATCATCAGACCAGTCATGGCTGATAACAAGGGCTAATGCAAACCCTATTTATAACCCACAGAGGAGCCAAATCGAATTAGCGCCAATTTGTACAAAAGAACTTATGAAGCAGGGAGCATGAGCTCAGTGTCTGTTCATAACTGTCAAATATGACCAGACTAATCACAACCGATGTAATGTCTTTACATCCTCAGTCTGATACAATACTGTGGAAATTCTGCCAGGTGAATAGTAAAACCAACATGAGACGGGGGATTATATGTAATCATATGTTTTGTTAGAGGGTGGTAGAAGTCAAGGGTCTTATTCAATGGCACTAGTTAGTGGTAAGTATAGAGTCATACTGTACAAGAAGAGAACACGGACATTTTCAATGGTTAAGGGCTATAAAAATGGTGGCCATATTGTGAGGGGCATGCATGTTTTGGAATTGAATCAACTTGTGAAACCATAGGTGTAGGAGGTGGGGTCTATTTGGGGGGGTGACACCAAATTTGCCCGAATTTCAGAAATCCCCATGACTCTTTAAATTACCATATATTTATACTCGTATATCCATATTTATATTTATATTGGTGACCAAATAGCGGTTTGATTGTTTACATTAACTGCGAAAATAAGTCTGACATTTTAGGTCATTCTATTCTGTATTCAGAGTCTACATGGCCCATGCCCAAATTTCCCAGCCCATCTGCCCAAATTTGAGCATTTTGCAGAGCCCAGGGGGGGTTGCTCCCCCTGCCCCCCCACCTCCTACGCCTATATGTGAAACTGATCATGTATTGAAAGATTTTCCATCAATTTTGAGGAAGTATGCCTAATTTAAGAGCGTATAAATTTAAATTTAATTGAAATAAGTTGATATTGCAAAGTTGGAATTTTATTACTACATTTTGGAAAAGCCTCAGCATGTATTCTGTAAAATGAAATGAATGAACACACACACACAGACAGGCAGATAGAGTAGTGCATCTCCTGCAGTTTAACGGAATAACTAAAAAATAATAAATATTATCATCTGGAAACAACAAATAGCAAATCACGAGGGCAAATCATTCAAATTTGGTGAATTTTGATACACCAGATTAACAGAAAAAGCAGCTTTGATTTGCCTTTGTAATATCCCATAGATGTACAGTATTTCTCATCTGCTAGATGATTAGTGGATGCTAGATTGATGATGAACTACAGTAGGAGCATATGTGGCTGTCAGAGTGTTTCAGTGCAGAATTTTGTGAAATCAGTAATATGTTACTTTCTGATTGTTTCACAGTGGCTACGTTCTAAAACTTAAAAAATATTGTCACACTGCCGTACGAACCCTGTGGAAATGATTTAGCACAGATGTAACCACATCTCTCTCAACATATGCATTGCTGAACTTACACTGCATTTGCAATGAGCTTGTTTGTCAGTTTTCGTCTCCAAAGCTTTGGTCTTTTTTTCACTGTCTTTTTAAAAGGCCTTCGATTCAACTGAATTTCAATTCAGTTTATATATAACACCAAAAAAAACAACAAAGTCACCCCAAGGCACTTCACATGGGTCAGGTCGAATATTACCAACCTTTGTGAGCAAGCACATAGTGGTTAGGAAAAAAACACTCGCTTTGGGGTTTTTTTTTGTGTGTGTGTGTGTGTGTGTGTGGGAATTGAGGGGATTCAGGAAGAAACCTCAAGTAGACCAGACTCAGAGGGGTGACCCACTGCTTAGGCCATTCTAACAGCAAAACAAATGAACAAAATGCAGACACAAACAGTATGAACAAGACAGTCCAGAACAGATCCGATTCTCAAGAGTCCCAATTTGAAATCAATGTGAAGTGTTGTAGCTCAGCAGTATCCTTCAGGCCAGCCACCACGGGTTGCTGAGTAGTTGTCCAGTGGTCCTGCAGATGGTGACAAAAACCCTGGTCCCAGGACCATTTTCTGTGACAGCACCTCAGACAGAGAGAAAGACCGCAGAATCAGTTGGTTGGCGCTAACACCTAAAGCACCATCAGTAAACCAACACAGTAAAATTGCCAGTGTAAAACTAACACTGACAGTGTTAAATTAGCACTTCCAGTGTACATATGGCCCCAACCAGAGTGGGACCATATGTACACTGGGAGTGTTAACACTGGCAATTTTACTGTGAACAGAGAAGCACAGATGTTACTAATGTGGTTGTTGGCAGCTAGCCCTTTGCTCCACTAACAGACCCAGAATTTAGATATAATGAAGCTGAGATCTGCTCCGTTGTTAACACAGTTTAAACAGAAAGGGAAACTAGTGCTAGTCATATGAAACAGAAAACAGATGAGTCTTTAATCTAGACTGAAATGGCTCCAGAGAATTGGACTATTTCATGTCAGCAGGCCGATTGTTCTGCACAACAGGCGCACAAGATGAAGAGAAAGATCTGTGGCCTGCTGACTTCTTTTTAACCTTAAGGACACACAGTAATCCTGCATCCTGAGATGTTTCACATTTTCTAAGTGCCTTTTTTCCCCCTCTATATTTATTTGTATGTGCACGTGCATCACACTCAAGCACGTCACAAATCTGCACATTTCTCAAACACGCTAATGGACACAAATTAATATTGTTTGGACAAGTGGAACAACGACGGGATGCTATGAGAGCCATCAAAATAAAACCACTAGAACATTTAGAAAAAGTATTTACTATGAAGCAAATCACACTCACCAGTTTTATATTACCTTCTGGTCTGGACCTTCTGCTCACCATCAGTGTGTTTACATCAGTTTCTGCAACCCACTGCTGCACAAATGTGCAGCCATCTTGCTGTGTTCATTCTGCAAGAAGGGGGTGAGGTTTATATATCATTTTGTCTGTGTTACCTCCACTGTGTATATAATTCTGCGGTGATAAGTGGCTACGTTACTGGCAACATAGAGATTCTGGTACGTATTGACAGGAATGATGTCCATGTTCATGCTGCTCAAGGAGAAGCAGAGGTGATGTGATTTAGTAATGGAGAGAAGGTGGGCTGATGGAATGGAATTGTTATTGTAGACTGAAGCAAGAGATTTCATTCCTCCTTCTCTTCCTCCCCATGTTCTCTCCAGGTCATGTATTATGCATTCTCAGAAATAATTCAATGAAAGTTCTGCTTTTAAAAGCCTTCCCTCCACCTTCCAGCCGTCTGACTTTATTATGAAGACAAGCACTTCTTCAAGCTGGAATTGGATCTTCGTCGTGCGCCGCAGTCGACGGGGGGATCAGAGAAGTTCATGAGAGTGTAGAAGATGTCATCAACCATGAATCCACACATGAATACTGCGCACTGGGCCTCGCTGTGAAGACATACAATACAGGTGAATAATGGAGTCGCATCAACAGAACGCCGAGCGGAGCAGCAGCTAAAATAAAGCAGCAGGACGCCGTGAGCTGCGTCAGCACAATGCAATCTTAAATAACAACAGTGGTGTTTTCCAGTGAGGTTTGCGATCGTTTCCTGTGGCAGGATGTGAGCCATGGGCGCATACGGCGCCTCTCCCTCGTGCTGCAGCAGCTGTCAGCCTCAAACCAACGAGTCTCCGTCTCCACCCATCGCTGCTGCCATGCCTTCAGGCCTGTAAGGGCTCCCTGCTCCTCGGAGGGACCAAAGAGCAGGATCCTGGCCTTGGATCAGGAGAGCATGCTGGAGGGGTAACTTGGTCAGATGTTCAGGAATTATCTGGAAGTTTCCTCATATTTTTACCACTTATTTCAGAGCGAATCATTTGTAATCACAAGAAGGATGCAGAACGTGTAAAATGTGAATCGTGGATTTCTATTACCTGACCTTTCATTAAGGAAGTTGTGGCTTCTTAAAGCCAGGGAGCACAGACTTTTGAGACTGGAGTTCCTGTGAGTGCTCATGTGATCTTCACTCCAGCAGGAACAGAAACCAACACCCTGATGTGTTTTTGTTTTTCCCAGCTTACTGCTTCCACCACTGAGGGGGCTGATGTCTTCTTGTTTTTGCCCACTTGTCTGGTTGTGAGATTGCTTTTATTTTATTTATTTGGGGGGGGGGGGGGGGGGATCCAATAATTGAATGATTTTTGTCAAACCGGGTGGGAGGGTTGAGTATTGTGGAATTTAAGCTGTTATTAAAAGAATTTAAATACTTTAAAAAAAAACATAATTACATTTAATTTGTCATTTTCCACAGTTGTATTTGTTTAGTTAAAACTAAACTTATTAAAGCTAGTGTGTTTTAGGGTGCAGAAATGAAATATAACATTAATAATCATCTTTTCATTTGTGCATAATTAATAATTGCCTGTATAATGAATCAATGTGATTTCAGAGCTTAGAATTAGCCCTTTATGTATACCTACATGAGGGTGGGCCCCCCTCATGGAGGCTGCCATGTTGATAGAGTAGCCCATAAGGGGACATACTTGTATCCAAGGGCGTAGGTTTGGTCTCAGCTTTGGTAGGGACAATACCCCCCCGCCCCCCTGCCCACCACCACCACCCCCTAACCCACTCATACCATTAGACGCACAAGTACAGCATAATACATAACATATGACGACATAATGCCGAATAATTTAACACTTTATTTACATTATTAAGTGTGTAGGCAGACAAACAAATAGCTTAAATAACAAAATTGCACCCAAAATCACGAATCTATTCTATAGGCCTACACCTGAGAGAACAAGACAACAAAAAAAATACTTGTGGAGCTAACAAAAAAAAAAAGTTTTTGCAACCAAGATGTATAATCTATTCTCTTCATCAATAATGCAGTTGTTGCCAACAAAAAAAAAGGGCTTTACAATGATATATAGGGTGTATTACGGTAAACGTAAGCCTGTGATGTCATAACGCAGAGGAAAAACATGGAAGTTTCACACTAGTGCGCCGCTGATTCTCATTACCGTAAGTTCTCATGTAAGCCCTCACGCTGAAAAATTTCAACACTGACAGCAAGCCAAGAACCCGTGCTTTCAAACAGTGTGCTATATGTTGCATATATTACGGTAAAGTGCGTTCGGTGACTTTTGAAACGAGGGAAAAGTATGAAAAAGAGCGCAAAAGTGACAGAAAAGTACAGGCAGCAAACATAAATGCAGTAATTTTTGAGGAAAAGGCAGGGTGTTAGTGTCATTTGTGAAGGTGTGCGTGCGTGTTTGTGTGGGTGTGCAGTTTATTTTAAGTGTGGCGCACAGCATTGTTCGCAAGCCCCGCCCTTCTTGTTTTTCTGCACCGGAGCAGTGTTGCCAGATATGAAATATGAAACTATCGTACCAAAACCTCAAAATTATCGTATTTTGGGAGAAATTATCGTCCACAAACAAAACGCATACAACGTAGCTATTTTAGCGTTTGTTTTTTTTTATTTACAAAGAATTTTATGTCACATTTTTAAACAGTAATTATAGTAATGGGGAAACTATGGCACAAAAAGAACGCAAATGCACAAGCAAATGCACTACCAGACTAGAAAGATTTTTTTTTTTTCTGTGAAGGGACACAAACATGTGTTAATTACCAGACTAGAAAGAGTCGAATTCAACCTCGAGGTCGCTGTCGTCATCCGATGCCATGGACACTTGTGCAGATTTTGTTGAACACAGAAAAAAATGTTGACACCTCCATAAGGAACTTGAACTTTTTTTTTATTCTTCTTGTATATCTCTTTGCTCTTGTGTTTTGTTCGTTTATTGCATTTGTTGAAATAAAGTTTCGAAAAAAAAAAAAAAAGATGTTGTTTGGGGAATCTTCCTGTCACGGTACAGATTGGATGGAACTCATTACTTTGTATGAGGGGGCGGGCTTTCAAATGACTGTCCCGGTCGCCCAAAGCCAGCATTTGATGCCGCCTGAGTGCAACGCCTGCAAAATGATTCTTGGGTGTCAGAGAGAGATGCGTGTTTGGGCAACCAACTGAAATTATCGTACATATTGGATTTTTTCCCATTATTGATCGTACATCGTACAGAGGGCAAAACTATCGTACAAATACGATAATTATCGTACATCTGGCAACACTGCACCGGAGCCACCCATCCTCTGCGCTCCGGGACCTCCCACTTTACAAATGAAGCACTGCCTGCCACGAGATGCGCTTTGTTTACGTCCATGTGAGAAGAACGTGAGCTAATGAAATTGCAACATGGGTAACCCTGTCACTCTGGCACGTCGAAAACACAAAACGTGACGACTAAAATTATAGTATCGAGTTCGCAAAAAAATAGTGAATGATTTTGTTATATAAAAAAAAATTCTAAATATTGGTAGGGACTATTTTGCCATCCCAAAATATTGGTTGTGACTTGTCCCTGTGGTCCATATGCAAACCTACGCCCCTGCTTGTATCACTTTGCACATTTTACAGTGTGGCCACAAGCCTGAAGAAAAAGAAGATGTAGCACAAAAGAAGGCAAGTGAGCAGGAATCTCCACTGCCTAACAAGCAAAACCATGAAGGGAAACAAAAATGTTAATGCAATAATGCAATGTGTAACATCACCACTAGGTGACACTAAATCCTACAAATTTAAGATTAAAGCTCATCCAATAAAATTAAGTTATTCTTGATTTTATTTTTTACCTTAAACACATGTATCTCAAGAAAACTGACAACAAAAAGGTGCACAACTCACCTTATTCACTTTTTTTTAAGAGTACGTAAGACAGGTCTGTAACTGCCATTTTCCGACTGACTGCTGGAGGACTGTGGCACTCACATGAAAAAGAGATACCTGAAAAAAATAAAAGTGTACATATAGCACTACAAAGTAGATAAAGTCCAGCAGTCAGAAGTCTTCGTGCTTTAAGATCCTGTATTATTGTGGGATTATTCCTGGCTTGTCTTCGCAAAACATTTAATTTGCTGTGTTTTCAAGTTGTATTGAACTCCATTTGATTTTTCTATCATTTTCACATCACTTGACATAGAAATCATTACAAAGATTACTGGAGATTTCATCTCAGATCTACCACAAAACAGGCAACAGCTTTGCAGCTTATGCATGACTTTATTGCCACCTAGTGGTGATTTTGCAGACATAAATCCACCTCCTCCCCCACTTTTTTTTAAGCAGAGAGATTGGGATGTGTTTATTGAATAAATGGTAAAATTCTCTGCTGGCTGTTGCCTCCAACTGCCTGCTTCCCAGCTATTCCCAAACTTTTCAAAAGGTGCAAAAGTTAACCAAAGTATCATGTTGTTTTTGCACCCCATAGTGCAGCACTGAAACAATCCTGCAAATGGTGATACAAGCATCAAATTCAGCACAAATACTCCTTAGACATGACTTTTTTGAAATAACTGATTAGCCACCTGAATTGTCAGTAGGCAGCCAAGTAGGGGTGCGTTGAAGAATTACACAGGGGTCAAAATTAAAAGATGCTCTAATCATATTTAAAACTATATCACATTATTTGCTTGATCATAATTATTCCAAAAAGGTATAGTTTGGACAGTCTGTGACTGAATGTTATGGAGTTATGGGGTAAAAACAGCAAGAATGGTGACAAAGGTCACTTTCAGTTTGTACAGGGGTCAAAAGTTAAAGTTCCCCCAATTTTGATAAAAAGTGATGCAAATTATTAGTTAAGCTAATGGGGTGAATAAATGGAATAGTTTTAACAGTGTTGAATGCTTGGTCTCCAAAGTAAAGGTCAAACAAGCTCAACGTCCATTGGATGCTATGACATGCCACATATGTCAACCTGTAACATGATAACTAAGCATGACACATGGTCCAAACTATTCCTTTTAAACTCACAGAGGAGGATTTTATTAAAAAGAAGACCTGAAAGTTCAGCTACAATTTTCCAGAAGGTACATCTGAGATGCAAGCCTAGATTTAATGTTTTGGTGAAAGAAACTCCTCCTCTGTACCACTTCATCATGAAGCTGTATAACTGGGGATATAACATGCAAACAATTTCTCCAATCACAGCCAGAGAAGCCTAAAACAACTTCTGGGCTGTCTGGGCATTTTGGTGTCTTTTCTCCTCACACTTCTCCTTCTTGTACAGTCACTCAGTTTTTGAGAACTGTCTACTCCACACAGATTTACCATAGAGTGTCATACTGTTTGTATTTCTTCATAACTGATGTAAATAAAGTCCAAGACATGTTCAGTGACTTGGAAATGTTCATGTATCCATCCCCTGACTTGTCTGAAGAAAACTGGCAATAGAACTGATTATTTACAGGTATTATACCAAAAGGGTCCATTACTTATGCAACCCATCATCTTGGCTTTTATATTTATAATGAATTTATATCAAGTTGTAGAGATTTACTTTCAGTTTGAGTTTAAGGAAGATCATTTTAGAAGTTTTTATTTAATATTTTTGTATTTGAAATGGCATAAACAAATTAAAATGCGTGAAATACCATGGGGCTGAATACTTTTGCAAGCAACTGTATTTGCCTGGGTGATGTTGCATTTGCGTGGGTTTCCTCTGGGCACTCTGGTTTCCTCCCACAACCATAAACCTGCTTCTTTCTCTGCGCCTAACCAAGGCAGCGTCTCTACATCTGGAGTTGGTCCCCGGGCACCGGACTGTGGCTGCCCCTAGTGGTTGAATTGTGTCTAACTGTAATTAGGATGGTTAAATGCAAAGGACACAATGAAAATACATATACATACATATATATACGAGGTCTATTAGAAAAGTATCCGACCTTATTATTTTTTTCAAAAACCATATGGATTTGAATCACGTGTGATTACATCAGACATGCTTGAACCCTCGTGGGCATGCGAGAGTTTTTTCACGCCTGTCGGTTACATCATTCGCCTGTGGGCAGTCTTTGAGTGAGGAGTGGCCCACCCTCTCATCGATTTTTTCATTGTTTAGGAATGGCTCAGAGACTGCTGCTTTGTTTGATCAAAATTTTTTCAAAACTGTAAGGCACAACTGAGTGGACACCATTCGATAAATTCAGCTGGTTTTCGGTAAAAATTTTAACGGCTGATGAGAGATTTTGTTCTGATAGTGTCACCGTAAGGACGACCCACGGCGCCTGACGGCGATCTGCGCTTCGAGGCGGCAGCGTCTCGCCGTTTCAAGTTGAAAACTTCCACATTTCAGGCTCTGTTGACCCAGTAAGTCGTCAGAGAACAGAGAACTTTCAGAAGAAGTCGGCATGAGGAGTTTATTCGGACATTCCATTGTTAACGGACATTTTGTAATGAAAGAACGTGTGGGCAGAGTCGCATGTCGGGCCGGACCCGACCGCGGGGGGTCGCGACAGGAAAAACACCTCCGCTGGAAACTTTAACGGGCAAGTTGGAACATGCCCAAGCTGTTAAACAATTTCTCAGTTACTCACTTGTTGAAAGTCATCAAAAGCCGCCTGAATTTTACAAATGGTTTTCAACACGGAGGTGTTTTTCCTGTCGCGGCGCACAGATTCACCGAGTCGTCACGGAAACGACTCGGCGAATTTGCGCGCACGTTTTTCATTACAAAATGTCCTTAAACAGTGGAATGTCTGCATAAAGTCCTCATGCCGGCCTCTTCTGAATCTTCTCTGTTCTCTCACGACGTCCTGGGTCAACAGAGCCTTAAATTAGGATGATTTCAGCTTGAAACAGGCCGACGGCAACGCCTGGAAGCGCTGCAGGACGTCCCACTCCGTGGGAAGTCCTTACAGCGACAGAAACACCCCATAATCTCTCATCAGCCGTTAAACTTTTCACCTAAAACCAGCTGAATTTCTCGAATAGTGTCCACTCGGATATTCCTCACAGGTCCAGAAAAAATTTTGATAAAGCAACGCGCCGTCTCGAGCAGCGTGTGAAACAAAGGAATTCAGCCGAGAGGGCGGGACCACATCTCACTCAAGGTCTGCCCACAGGGAAATGACGTCACCGACGCGTGAAAAAACTCACGCATGCGCACGAGGGTTCAAGCATGATTGGTGTAATCGCATGTCAATCAAATCCATATAGTTGTTTTTTATAAAACTGCCGGTTAGTTTTATAAGATACCTGTATATATATATATATATATATATATATATATATATATATATATATATATATATATATATATATATATATATATATATATATATATATTGTCTATGTGTTGAGCATGTGTGGCTGAAAAAGTAATGCACAACAGCATTTCTTTGAGCTTTTATTGTGGCTGGTGATTCTGTGCAGTCATGCATTCATCCTGCACATCAGCTCATGTTGTCACACAGAAACACAGCTGCCAGCATCAGGCATCAGGACAAGCAGGGAGAAATGGCACACTATCAAGACCGTTGGCGCGACAGCCAGACCTGTGACACTTTGTGCTTCGAGAGTGGGTTCAAGTGCAAGTCAGCCAATGCAGCAAAGAAGGCCTTCGGGCAAATACTACAAGAGACTACACGGACAAACCCAGTGAAGGTGCCACGTGTGACCGTGGGGTAGAAACTGTCAGGAGAAAGGTGCGAGGTAGCCGTGATGTGGGGAACAGAGGGACCTGAGAGTATGAGGAGCAGCGCCGAGTGAATGTTTGACTGCATCTTCTAGTCAGAACAGAAGATGAATAGTACTGAGACAGGGAGTGAGGTGCATAAAATTGTCTGAGGTTTCAGCTCCTGGACAACATTCCACCATCATACACTTGTGAATGTGTACTCTGCTGTTCTGTGTGCCATCAATTGCAAAAAGCGAGATGCTTTCTGTGGTTACTTTAGTGTATGCAGACTGAAACGCCGCAGAGCAGTAACATGGATTGTACACTTCATTGTGAGGTTCTTCTTCGCTGCCCTAAAAGGGGCACGTTCATCATCACTACAAAAATACAAATTAAATCATTTGCTAGACACTATAACAAACATACATAACTATATAGCTATATAAACGAAAATAAACTGAAACTGAAATAACTGCTAAAGTGAATTCGCATAGTATCACCTTTAAAAAAAAAAGTGAATGAACATTAGATCTTGTTTGCACTTTTTTACTATAACACTGTAGCTTGTCTGTATACAAACACGTTCAGAAACAAATGAGACAAAGAGAAGTCACTGACATGCTGTCATGCTGAGAAGAAAAAAAATACATATATCACAATCAATAATTACATTTCACATTACAGCTATTTAAAAAAAAAGAATGTATCTGAACCATCAGAAACGTCATTGCAGGTGTGAGGCAGGGTTCATTTGGTGTCATGGGGTCAAAAGTTTAGCGATCATGATTGTTGTCCCCCCCACTGGCACTCTACAGGTCGTCGGAGGAGTTCTTCTACGTGTCGTGCCACATCCATGGTATCATCCAGGTCAAAGTCTCCTTCTGTGTCTAGTATTGGGTCCGCCCTGCCGGAGGACACAGAGAATTCAGCAATACCCCCAGTAAGAGTAAGATGAGGCACTAGAATTCTACCTACCGCATATAGGTACTTACGTACCACCATAGGGGGCGCACAACTTGTTTTTGCCTGAATTTTACAAAGTTGGCCGGCAAATACATTTCTGTCTCCGCTTCCTTTGTAACCCACAGCGCATTCAGAAAGAACATCTAAACAAGACTGGATAACCGCACATAATGTAGTAATAAATACATACCCTGAAACACAACTGCATCCCTCTGATTTTACTTCTGTTAGCACACAGCAGCCATGTAGAATATCCTTCAGCTGTCTGATGCTGCTCTGGTTCTACATGGCTTCATATGTAAGCAGTTATTTCCTTTTGACACTTCCAAATGACGGTTCGTAAACATCCGATAGTCATCTTCATGTTTGCGTTGCTTGATTCTTTCATTTGTCTGTCCACAGACAATGAGCTTGTAAGCATACACATCGTGAACACCAATGGTTGTTAGCCGTTTCAAGTCCCGTGTCCACATCACAGTTCTCCCATCGACATTGTGAACACAGCCGCCGCCATCGTCACCCGCCACTACTTTCTCTAGGACTCTTCGTGGTCACAGTTCTCCAAAATTTAATAAACTTGTGCAGCTTTCTCTGCAAGACTCACCGTTACAGTGAGACATTTTTTTCAGATGTGAGAAGTGCGCTGATCTAAAAACAGATGTTGACGCAATGCATTCTGGGTACATTTTTCCTATATACAGTAGGGAGAATTATCTAATATCCCACCAACACGCTACAGGTTAGAATTACGATAATGTGTTGACTTGAACATAAGATGGTCCTGATTATAAGACACTCACTTCCTCCTTTAAGACATATTTTGGAAAAATACTTCCTGAAAACCAAATGCAGTTTTTGAAAAAGAAAATGCTTTTATTTGACAATAAAACCATGTGTATATATATATATATATATATATATAGAGAGAGAGAGAGAGAGAGAGAGAGAGAGAGAGAGAGAGAGAGAGTGGGCTGGATTACATCAAGCAGTAGTAACACCAACAGTCTTTGGTCTTCCCAAGTGGTCTCACAGCCAGCTACTAATCAGGACCTACTCTGTTTCACTTCAGGGATCTGACAGTATCGGGTGTAACTAGAGCAGCACAGCTGTGAATGCCATCATCTTGTAACTCACCTAATCAAATGAACATATGATGAGTGCACACCCTAACTCAGCCAGTACATTCTGAGTGCAGGTCCCAAGCCCGAATAAATGAGGAGGGTTGCATCAGGAAGGGCATCTGGCATAAATTTTACCAAAAATAACATGCAGATCACAAACTGAAATTTCAAACCGGATTGTTTAAGGCCCGTGTTAACAATGACTGCTACCAGTGCTGTTGTCCAACAGGATGCTGGCACAAACTGGGCAAATAAGAAGTAGAGAACGTTATAAGTTGTAAGTGTGGAAGTGAGAGTTGGGATCTTAAATGTTGGCAGTATGACTGGTAAATGGAGAGTTGGCTTATATGATTTAGTGGGTGGATGGGAGACATACCGTGTGTACAAGAAACCAAGTGGTAAGAAGGTAAGGCCAGGAGCATCGGAACTGAGCTCAAACTGTTGTATCATGGTGCAGATGGAAGAACAAATGTGCTGGTCACCCTAAAGGCAGATATATTAGGAGCGTGTTGGAGATAAATGAAAATAAATTGAAATAAATTGAAACTGAGGTTAAGAGAGTGTCTGACAGGGTGATGAGTGTGAAGTTGGAAATTGAAGGGCTTTTGATGAATATCATCTGTGCATATGCCCCACAGCTGGGCTGTGAGATGGAGAAAGATTTCTAGAGTGGGTGAGATGAGGTGCTGGAGAGAGTACCTAAGCATGATGGAGTGGTGATTGGAGCGCGCCTCAGTGGGCATTTTTGTGAATGCAAGAGATGGATGATGGATGGAAATGGCTGTCATGAATACTTATTTTAAGGAAGAGGAGGAGCAGAGGGGTAACATATAAGAGTGGAGTACATCCTGTGTACGAGATGCAACCTCAAAGAAAGTGGAGACTGTAAAGTAATGGCAGGGAAACGCGTATTGACACAGCATCAGCTGGTGGTTTGTAGGATGACATTGGCAGTGAAGACAAGGAAGCCAACGGAGAAACACTGCGGTGTGAAATTCACGGATGAGCTGAGACAGGCAGTGGATGGAGGTGAAGCAATTTTGGACAACTAGAAAGTACTGCAGAAGTGGTGAGGGAGACAGCTAGGAAGGTACTGGGTGTGACATCTGGACAGTGGAAGGAAGATTTTCAGGAAAGCATAAGGAGAAAGCGAATGGTAAAAAATAACTGGGATAGTCTGAGAGATGATGAAAGTAGACTGGAGTACAAAGAGATCCCACACAAGGTGAAAAGAGAAGTGGCAAAGGCTAAGAAAATGGCTTATGGGAACTGCAGATTCAACTGAACACTAAGGAAGAAGAAAAGGACTTGTACCAATTGGCCAGACAAACAAACAGGGTTAGAAAGGATGTGCAGCAGGTTAGGGTGACAAAGGATGCAGATGGTAATGTGCTATCAAGTGATGAGAGTGCGTTGAGAAGGTGGAGGGAATATTCTGAGGAGCTGATGAATGAAGAAAATGAGAGAGAGAAAAGGCTGGATGATGTGGAAAGCGTAAATCAGAAAGTGCAGGAGATCAGTAAGGATGAAGTGACGAGAGCTATGAAAAGGATGAAGAGTGGAAAGGCAGCTGGTCCAGATGACATACCAGTGAAGGAATGGAAATGTCTAAGAGAGATGGCAGTGGAGTTTTTAACCAGAGTGCTGAAAAAAATCTTGGAAAATGAGAAGATGCCTGAGGAGTGGGGAAGAAGCCCACTGGTTCAGATTTTTAAGTACTTGAGCCTCACTAACCACAGATGCAAAACCTTTATCAGCCAGAGCATGAAGTTATAGGAAAGAATGGTGGAAGCTAGGGCTAGAAAAAAGTTGAAGATCTGCAAGCAGCAATATGGTTTTGTGCTGAGAAAGAGCACTACAGATCTGATGCTTCCACTGAGAGTGCTGATGGAGAAGAACAGAGAAGGCCAGAATGAGTTGCATTGTGTTTTTGGATTGAGAGAAAGCTTATGACAGAGTGCCAAGAGAAGCGTTATGGTACTGTATGAGGAAATCTGGATTGGCAGAGAAGTATGTAAGGGTGGTGCAGGATATCTACAAGGACAGTTTAACAGCAGTGAGATGTGCAGTAAACACAGTCGAATGACAGATGCATTCAAGGTGGAGGTGGGATTACATCAATTATTGGTTTTGAACCCTTTATTGTCTGCAGGTGTGATGGGCAGGTTGATGAATGAGATCAGACAGCCTCTACTGACAATGATGTTTGCCAAATACACCGTGATCTGTAATGAAAATAGAGAGCAAGTCGAGAGGAGCCTGGAAAGGTGGAGTTGCACTCTGGAGAGAAGGGGAATGAAAGTCAGTAGGAGCAAGACTGAGTATAAGTGTAAGAGAAATTGCTACCAACAAGCATCAGTTGCCGGTTGAACAGTTTTCCCTCCTTGGACCACTTTTAGTAGGTACTGACCACTACAGAGTGGGAACAACCCACAAGAACTGCAATTTTGGAGTGAATCTGTCCCAGTCACGTAGCCATCACAATGTGGCCCTTGTCAAAGTCACTCCAATCTTCATGTGACCCCATTTTACCTGATTTCAACACAATGACTTTGGGGATAAAATGTTAACTTGCTGGAATATGTTTCACCCACTGACAAGTGCCACTGTAACAAGATAACCTGCAGTATGTTATTCACTTTACCTGTCAGTGGTCACAATGTTATAGCTGACTGGTGCAAATAGTACTTGAATTGTGGACAATCATATGCGTCGTATGATTGTCCACATATGCTGAACTCAATTTGTAATCTACCAGTTGTGTTTAAATATGCCAAAAGTGTTTCTAATATTATTCTACAATAATAATAATAATACCCTGTGATAGACTGGCATCCTGTCCAGGATGTGCCTTGCCTCACACCCCATAACTGCTGGTATTGGCTCCAGTCACCCACTCCACCCGACCCTTGACTGGAGTAAGCGGGTACAGAAAATGAATGAATGAATGAATAATAATAATTTATTTCAGACTCACACATGGGTACATAAAAACATAAATAAATATATTAAAGTGAATGTTGCACTGGGTAATTATAGCTGCAGAAATTCTGTATGCCTTGAAATGTCCTGAATTGACAAAGGCCAAAGCCTATAAAAATGGGTTATATGACTGTATTGTAGCACAGACATAATAATAATAATCATGATAATAATAAAGATAATAATAAGCGGCATGGTGGTTGTTAGCACTGCTGCCTCACAACAAGAAGTCTGTAGGATCGCTTCCCGCCTGGTCCTTTGGGTTTGTATGTTTTCCCAGTGGGTTTCCTCAAATGCAGGTTAGGTGAATTGGTGACTCTAAATTGACCGTATGTGTGAATGTGTCTGCCTTTATGTGGCCCTCTGATAGACTGCCGTCTATCAAACCGAAAATACGCAGTACTTGGGGTCCTGACGACCAGGATTTGGGACCCACTGATGGCTTTCCAAAGAATGTATGCACAAACAGACGCAAGCATGACATTATTTTGCCAACATACGACATATGTTAATTGTGAATGGACTTTTAAAGACACGGTCATGTATGAGCTCGTGTGTCCACATGCGACTCACATAGGTGGGTAGATGCCATATGTGTGAGGGTGACTGACAGGTGCCGGGGAGGCGCCTTGTTCCATATAGGTGGAGTTCCCACTTGTTGGGTCAGGATTGGCTGTAGCAAACCTGTAAAAGAAGAAAAGGTCCAAACACACGATTAATGCATGTGATTTTATATTAAGCAGTTACCTAAGCAACGACCCTCCACATGGTTTCCAGGCCTTGATGCATCATTACATCCATTCTGTGTGCAGCGGGTGAACCGGCCGCAGACACAAGCAGCGAGTGGGGCCTGTTCACTAACGAGCTTAACACTAGTGATGAGTGCAAGACGAGCGTTCTCAGGAACCCGGGCCACACTTAAGTGGCGCCCTCCAACTGTAACAGCTTCCTAATAGCTGATCTGAATTCAGAATCCAATATTTAGTGATTAGCTCTAAATGCACAGGAGGAGGAAGACAGGGACCAAATTAAGGGCAGAGCAGAGACGGATAAATATGAGAAATGGCAAACAGAAATGTACACACTTACTCTGGCACAACTTGTTTGATCTGTGGTTTTACGTAGCCATCCACAGCTTTGGCTTTAAAAGAAACAAGAACAGGAAGAAACAGTCACTGATTTCTTGTCACTGGCAAAGTGGCACAATAGCCATCAAGATAAGTATTCATTAAAGAGGAAGTCTCGACAGCCTTTCTAAACATGAAGGTAGCGTACAGAGTGGTGGGGTGTAGTATTTGGAGAAAACCTCATCCTTAGGTCTGTCAGGGTAGAGGAAAAGTAGGTGATTGAGATCACTGATTCGGTCAGCCAGAGAGCGGATGGTGAAGTCTTTGGTTGTGTAGGGCATGAGGTTCCAAACCATTCTCTCTCCTGCAGAAACACAGTATTGGCATCAACTTTTCCCATTCAGACAAAACACAGTCTGCCAATTCTGCAAGAAAAACTCAAATTAAATGCATCAAAAGTGACTTGCAACTGGAAGACTAGTTTCTGTGAAATTCTGTGAAACAATGTTGGCGGCGGCTTATAGTCATGAAATTAATATTTACAGGTAACACTGGGATTTTCCAAGTGCACATTCCTTCAAATTCTGTGGCATCAAGTTGTGTGGCAAAACTACACATTTTTAGAGCAGATGTTTATTATCAACTGTCCATTGTGCAATAATCATGCTGCTTAATCAGCATCTTGATACATCACACCTGCCAGGTGGACGGGTAAACAAATTTGTAAACTACATTTGAAAGAAATAAACTTTTTGTGTGAAGAGAAGAAATCTTAAAACTTTTACGTGAATGCATGGAAAATGAGAATTAAAACAGCAATTTTGCATTTAGACTTTTTTTAAATTGAGAATATAATAAGGGAGTCTATTGTGTAACAGACAGAAAGCCATTTAAATTTTCTTTAAGACTAGTAGGCATCAAGTTTAGACGTTCTCAGGTTAAACAATGACAATGATTTCCAGACTCTGGGTTCTATCGGTTTCTCCTGTTTACATATGGGGTCGACACAGCGGATCTGATATGGATCCGCATGTTGATTTGGCACAAGTTTTATATAGCATTCCCTTCCTGAGAATGGGCATGAGTGGTTTAAAACTGGGAACTTGACACTCAGGAAACATGCACACTAACTGCTTGGCCACCATGCTGCCCATCTTCAGCAAAATTATATAATAAGGAAATACGAGCTGATCGGAATTGCAAGTTAGTCATTCAGTCAGTCCTCGACCATTTCTTTTTTTTGTACTTCCTTTTATTTCTTGAAAGCACTCCTTCCCCCACCAAGACAATGACATTGTCTTCAATATTTTACAGCTTACACCACAGTTTGTATTTGATGCTGTTTTATATATATATATATATATATATATATATGACACACTATCACTCCTACAAACAAATAAATCAACAAAAAAGTTTCCGCTGATGGTGAATAGAGTAAAATAAAGTAACAATAAAACAAAACAAATGCACAAAAATATTAAAGATTCTACTGTTATTATACATTTTAACACTTCTTCTGTTCCCACTCCGAGACATACTAAAATTATCTTTGCACTTGTTCAAGGTCTGTGTCCCAAGAATGTTCCCTGTGAATTTGAAGACCCTGGCAGTAACAAGACTGGATTTATGCTAAGCACAGGCAGACAGACACAAAGTCTTCGCAATACCCGGTAAAACACAAAACAAAACAAACCAGAAATGCCATGAATGTCAACACGAGGTGGTGATGGCGAGCCCACAAGTAGTTTTGAACCATATCATTCGTAAAGCTGTTTACTCATGGTGCTGCATATGTCTTCTTAATTTTGACATCACAATCAGTTATGGACATAACTTTAACAAGCTTTCAAAAGCTTTAACAAGCTCACCACAAGAACCAGAATGAAATTTTACTTTCCAAATAACAGAATAACACCATTTATTGTTACCATTCCCCAGAAGCCTTTGCGCTGCTGTCTTTATTTAAATACATTCTCTCTGAATAAAATCTGAGCAGCAAAAATAATGTGGGTTTATTTTTTTTCTATAAAATTGCAGCAGGGAAATGATTTATTACATGCCAGTAACAGCAGGTGGGGTGTCACACCTTGTCCAAATGATGGCGATAATCCACTCAAGTTCACCACTAATATATTTAGATGTCAGCAGCTGCAATGTGCTGATTAATTATTAAACGTGTGGTTTGATGATCTGAGTCAGCTTATATACTTAATAACTGAACAATCCCTTTGGAATAACTATGGCTCACCATCATATCCAACAAAACCATTTTTGCTTAAAATTTATGATACACTACATGAAAATTCAGTAAGGTATATCTTATATATTATATTCCATTTCTAAGGTGGAACAATGCTAGTATATAAAGGTATATCTAAATATCTAAAAAGGAGGAGTAAAGTAGGAGAGCAGAAAGGAGTAGAGTAGAGCCACTTAGGTGCCTGGTTGAATGTAGGAGTTATGACTTAAAATCGCACATGCCACCATTATATGTGTAACACTACCACTCACATTTTAACCCTGCCCAAAATGTTCTCATGGGTCACAGTTTGCATACACATGAACATTATGCGATCTAGTTTGTTTTTATATATCACAATGTATGCTTTAAAACTGGCATAAACAGTGTGTAGATCCTGTTTTGTGCATCATCAACGTTATAAATGAGGCCCCCTGGTGCATCCTGATTTGCTGTGTGGTTGGGAGACTTGGAGGCTAACCAGAGATCTAAGGCGACAACTACATGTCTTTGGTATGAGGTGTCTTCATAGGTTCCTTGGGTAGAGGTGGAATGACTTCATGCAAAATGTGAAGTTATTTATGGAGGCTAAGTTGAGGAGTACCAGTTGCACTGTAAGGGAACATCAGCGCAGACATTTTGGTCATGTGGCTTCTTTGTTTGTACATGTTCGGGAGCACGTGTCTCAGTTTTGATGACACTCAACAACAGATATGGGGATGGACCGGTGGTTCTGCTGTGTGGTGGATGACACGATGTAATGTACTTGCGAGTGATCTCAGACTGGATTTGACTTATTCCAACCCTAAATTTCTTATCTAAATTTGTTTGTTTTTTTTCAACCAAAGGAAGACAAGAGTCATCAGGAGATGACATATCCTCCCGATCCCCATGAATCAGTAATACAAAGTGTCTGGGGATCACCCAAGTGCACCCTTATGCTAAATATGAATGAAATTGGTCAACTGGTTCCTGAGATATCACGCCAAGAAGCAAAAATGGACGGACGGACACGCTGGTTGCTATATACCCCAGTATTTCATACAGTGGGATAAAGAAATGGTTTGTTCTTGTACTATTTAAATTTGTGGATATGCAACATTAACCCCCCCCCACCCGATACCCGCCTACCTCACCCCAAAAAGTCATACTTGTGCAATTACTTCTACTCTTAAGATAACTGACCCACAAACTGATAAAAAAAAAAAAGAATTTGCAGCCTAATACTTAGGGAATAATCCTGTTGTGTCTGATGATTTGCAGACAATACTGGATTTTACAGTCGCAAATTGAGTTTTACCGGCGACGCGATATCTAAGATGGTAAAACGGCTATTTACGACCGTAATCCAGCATTAACATCTGCAAATCATCAGACACGAGGGCATTATTCACATTCTAATCCAATTCTATCGGTTACACAGTTTATTTTTCTGTAAGTAATTTGGTCGGCGAAGCATACCGCAGCAATAGCGTCGTCGCTCCAGCATCTGCGTAGCAAAGCGGTCAAGGTGTGGAGTATGGAGTAAAACATCAAATGTGAACCGGTCGAATATTTTGCCACCGTCAAATCGATATTTTATGGTCAGAAATCTCACACGATTAACCAATCAGATTTGTGGAACAAATGTAATTGGATTACAATTGCAATTACATTGCTGGACAGATAATAAAGGGGCGGAATCACAAAATGTATAAAGTTCTCCCAGTGCAACATGAAGTGTTTTGGACCTTAGCTGCACTGAGGGTGGCTCTATTGGACCATAAACTGACAATAAAGAAAGGAGAAAAAAAAAATCAATCCTTACATTTATTGTGGTAATAAAGTTTTCGATATTCTACCTGCTTTGTTGGGATTTTCCGCCACCCAAGCGATTGTAACCCCTCCAATCTCAGAGTCACTAAAGCGCAGCAAGAAAGTACCATTGGGTTTGGACATCAGCATGTCCTGAGCTTGCTGTTTATTCACAAATCCCAAAATTGCCCTAAAAAAAAAAAAAAGAAAAAAGAGGAAAAGGTGGAAATACAGACATTAATGATCATGCAGTCTCTCAACTCTCTTGCATTTCAACATCACTTTGAGGGTGGAAGCACACCAGGTTGCCATGGAAAACAATTTCAGTGAACTCGTCTCTTTGTGCACAAGGTGGAAACAAATGTGGACAGAAGAAAACTACTGAGTTGCACAGAATGTGCAGTGAAAAGAAGAAGTTATTATTCCTCTGTTTAATCACATCTTGCAGTAAATATAAATAAATAAATGGTGTTTTGACATCTGAGTGACTTCCTTCATACTAATCATTCACAAATCTTTTTGCTGATAAATACATGACTTCAAAAATCCATTTAGGCTTCTTGGTTGTAGAGATGCAAAAACTTTGACTAAACTACTCTAAAATCTAATCACCTCTGTATATCTAATATTCCCACCAAGTTTGACATATTTAGGATTCTGGACTGTTGAGATATGCAAAAAAAAAAAGAAAAGAAAAAGTTTTATTTGGACCATGTTTTCGTTGACCTTGACCTTTACCAAACTACTCCAAAATCCAATCACCTCTAGATATCTATCCAAGTAATATTCCTACCACATTTGAAGGAAATCAGTTCAGCCATTTTTGAATTATCCTGCACCCCCCCAACACACACACACACACACACACACACACACACACACACACACACACACACACACACACACACACACACACACAC
Source organism: Thalassophryne amazonica (assembly GCF_902500255.1). Lineage (NCBI taxonomy): Eukaryota > Metazoa > Chordata > Actinopteri > Batrachoidiformes > Batrachoididae > Thalassophryne > Thalassophryne amazonica. The sequence goes on from NC_047118.1 coordinate 10,808,448, forward strand.
ACACACACACACACACACACACACACAACTGAAAACAACACACTGGTACTGCCACTTCATTGACACACAGGGCAAAACAACCAAAAGCACTTTTCATACCCATCATTCCAGTGTGGTTTGAGATGCTTTTTTGTAAGTTCCATCACACCATCAAACCACTGCCAAAATGTGAAGTTCCTCCCTGGCAGGCTTTCCTGTTAGAAAGTTTAAAACAAATTTTAAAAGAGACCTGCAAATCTTGAGCAGTTATCAGAGGGAGACAGGTGAGGGAAGCCACCAAGACAACAACGAAGGAGTTACAGGTTTCTGCTGCTATGAATAAAAAAAACAAAAAACTGAGGATTGTGTAACTTTTTGTCTTTTGCATCAACAATTAGACAGTTTCATGGTGGTCTGAAGCAGAAAGAGAAGAGACATGGGGGAAAGTGAGCCTAGAGTCGATAGATTTTCCTGCACTGAACTCCTTTTCTGTTACACTCTACCATGATGCTGTGACAGGGTAATGCAACTCGACCTACAATCCCTAATTTCTCCAATCACATCCACATAATCCTGCAACTCCATCAGAGTTGCGATGGGTGTCTTGGTGGCTTCCCTCACTAGTCTGCTTCTTGCACAGGCGCTCAGTTTTTGAGAACTGCCTACAACAGACAAGGACCATTAAAGACTGATGTAAATAAAGTGGCGCAAATGAAGACACATTCACTGACCTAGAGCTGTGATTATGATTATAGAAAAATTGGTTATTTTTTAGCACATTTTAAACTCTGGGATTAAAATATAGGGGCGGCAGTAACTCTGACCAGGACTACACTGTAGATTGTGCAAAATAAGCAAACCTCAGACATGCTCAGAACAGAGCATGCATGTGTGTGTGTGTGTGAAGTGGCTGCAGCTTGATGTTGTGTGTGTGTGTTCATGTGCTGAATGTAAGTGTTTTCTGCCGCCACCAGCTGCTTTGAGCCAGAAAAAGAGGCCTCCAGCCTTTCAGTGTGTGGACAAACAGGCCCATTAAAATGAAGTGTGGGCTGCCAACGAGGCATTCTCACTCAAATCGGCACCAGAAAAGGCCTGCAGGGACGCTGCAAATGGAACAAGAGATATATCTGTGCATGTATAACCTGTAATCATTCACTTCGTGAACAGGCAGGCATGCGAGTAACATGGTTACCTGTGGTTATATAGACCCTGTACCCCGTACATGCTACCCTGGAAAAGAGACGCTAGATCCAGTTGCTCATTGCACAAATATTCCGTTGTAGGAGATTCTGACCACGAATGTTTGGCCCTCAGCTCTTCTGGCTTAGCGGTAATACATGCTGACAAATATTAGTGTTATAAATTCAAATACGAGGTCTGTTAGAAAAGTATCGGACCTTTTTATTTTTTTCAAAAACCATACGGATTTGAATCACGTGTGATTGCATCAGCCAAGCTTGAACCTTCGTGCGCATGCGTGAGTTTTTTCACGCCTGTCGGTTGCGTCATTCGCCTGTGAGCAGGCTTTGAGTGAGCAGTGGTCCACCCCTCTCTTTGGATTTTTATTGCTAATAAATGTCTGAACGATTTGGAGCTTTGCTGCATCAAATTTTTTCCAGAAACTGTGAGAGACCTCCAGGTGGACACCGTTCGGAAAATTAATATGGCTTTCAGGGACGATTTTATGGGGATTATACAGATTAAGGAGTGTTACTGCCGCTTTAAGGACGGCCCACAACTGCTGAGAGCGCGCCGCGCTCTGAGCGCCGATCGACATGCTCAAACAACCAGATCATTTCCAACGTGAAGGCTTTGTTGATCCGGGACCTCGTCTGACTTTCTCAAAAAGACAGAAGGTGTGGACATCAGCACTTTTCGGCACATTCCACTGTTACAGGAGTTTTTTTCATGGAAAGAAAAGCGGAGGGATGCGCCACGGAGCCGTTCATTAGGCGGGACAAAACCACCTCGTGTTGGTCTCATAGGACGGCTTTCAGGTGGATTTCAGATGGCTGTCGGTTGCTTTTCAGTCGTGTGATTATCCGATTGTGATTGTGCATGAGCTGGACATGCCCCAACATGTCCTGGAAGGCTTCATCACGGCGTTGCTTTGCGCCATGCGGCTCCACCGCGACGCGCGGAACTCCTCCACACGTCTGTCTTAATGTGCTGAAAAAGTGCTGATGTCCACGTCTTTTCACAATTCCTGTACTAGTCAGATGACATACCGGATCAAGACAGCATCCAGTTTAGAAATGAACGGCACATTCCACTGTTACAGGAGTTTTTGTCATGGAAAGAGGAGCGGCTCCACCGCGGCAACGCCGTGATGAAGCCTTCCAGGACATGTTGGGGCATGTCCAGCTCATGAACAATCACAATCGGATAATCACACGAATGAAAAGCAACCGGAATCCATCTGAAAGCCATCTCAAAGCCATCCTGTGAGACCAACACCGAGGTGGTTTTGTCCCGCGTAATGAATGGCTCTGTGGTGCATCCCTCCGCTTTTCTTTTCCATGAAAAAAACTCCTGTAACAGTCGAATGTGCTGAAAAAGTGCTGATGTCCACGTCTCCTGCCTTTTTGTAAAAGTCAGACAAGGTCCCAGATCAACAAAGCCTCCCCATAAAATTGTCCCTGAAAGCCATATTAATTTTCCGAACGGTGTCCACCTGGAGGTCTCTCACAGTTTCTGGAAAAAAATTGATGCAGCAAAGCTCCAAATCATTCAGACATTTATTTGCAATAAAAAAAATGACGAGAGGGTGAACCAGTGTTCATACAAAGCCTGCTCACAGGTGAATGACGCAACCGACAGGCGTGAAAAAACTCACGCATGCGCACGAAGGTTCAAGCTTGTCTGATGCAATCACACGTGATTCAAATCCATATGGTTTTTGAAAAAAATAAAAAGGTCCGATACTTTTCTAACAGACCTCGTACATGAGAATCTCAAACAGAAATGGTGCACATATTATTTCCTACAGACTTTCTACAGAAAGCAAACCGAGGTTAATGAAATCTAGTGCAAAAACAGCCTGAGGCTACCTGCCTTACTTTAAAATACACCGGACCACGACACAATCAAAGGTGAAATGTATAATGCACATATATAAGGCCACATATATAACAAGCAGTGGTCTGACATTCCGTTGATTATAACTCCTATTTGAGCTTCTCACCCTATCCCTGAGGAACCTCATTTCCACGGCTTATATCTACAACCTTGTTCTTTCGGTCATGACCCAAAGCTCATGGCCACACGAGGAAAGGGGTGTAAAATCGAATGATAACTTGAGAGCTTCTTTCTTCACAACTTTAACAAATATTAGAACAAATGATCACATACGAAGAAGATGCCAATTTATCTCAGGTCCTGTGTAGAAGTTTTAGCGCAGTCCTCAATGATGCACAGCACAACATGCATGCAGATGATAAAAAAAAACAAAAAAAAAAACTGGTTTTCTCCTTAAATCTATGTGCATGCTCAGACTGAGGTGGGAAGAGGTTGCTCCTGACCCTGTTAAACTGGGACCAGGTCATCGTCATGTTGCGGTAGTCGTCAGGGTTGTTGCTGGAGCTGCTGAAAGCCTTTTGAGCCAGAAAGACGAGGTTCTCCTCAGACAGGCCTCGGCTACTCTGCACTTCAGCCTTGTACTTCATGTTGATGGCGTCACACAGCTGAGGCCAAAGCACCTTATCCGGTACGAAGAAAGGCACCCGTTCCTACAAGCAGAGACAGGTGGACAGCAAAGAATTGAGATCAGCACTGCTACAGCGAGTCACAGCACATAGCAACATCGCTGATGCACACATGCTTCCAATTTCTACTTTCTGCTGCACGAAGGTTTCCTTTAGCTAATTCAAGACATATTCCAAATCAAGCAATGCGGTGGCTTGGTGGTTAGCACTGTTGCCTCGCAGTGAGAAGATCATGGGCTCAATTCCCGCCTGTGGTCTTTCTGTGTGGATTTTGCATGTTCTCCCCATGTTTGAGTCAGTTTCCTCTGGGTGCTCCAGTTTCCTCCCACATCCAAAGACATGCGGGTTAGGTGGATTGGAATCTTTAAATTGTCCCTAGGTGTGCGAGCTGGGACAGGCTCCAGCCCCCCGCGACCCTTGACTGGACTAAGCGGTTGAAGATGAGTGTGTGTGTGTGTGTGTGTGAACTGACAAATAACAACATGCATTCATATTCAAATTTAGAGCAACAATTGACCATAATATCAACCAGAGTTTCACCTGTAATCCCCTTTAACCGGAGTGCACCAGGTGCACGGTGCCAAGGTATCTGCACAGACAAGAATGCACACGCGCAATCAGCTTATAAAACAGGTGCTATGACAGTTGGATTAACGTGTGTGCATATTGTGTCTACAGGACTATTCACTGATCATTGTGCATTTGCAGTCAAAGACGTCAATAAGAACTAGAGTCCGCAGTCGCATTGAGCCGTGTCCCGGCAAGGAGGTGTGGTCGCCATTTTGGATCCGGGAAACTCAGTGGGCAGCGCGCATAGATGCTCAATTAGTCTCGTCAAGAAAAGGTGGAATACGCCGGAAAGCTGCGCATGTTGGCAAAGCCACAAACGGAGGAAGAAGGAGACAACATTTCCTTCCATAAGTAACTGGTTTTGGTTATTCTTGTCACTTTGTCCATGACATTGAGTCGATAAACAGGTGTATGTTGCCTGTTGTGCCTCTGTCGTCCGTGGACACGGACCATTAACTCTTCTTTTATGTCTAGTTGATATTTGCTCCTGCTAGACTGATGTCTAGTTAAAATACTTGTTAGTGATTAAAACTGTTCGACAAGACTTTTAAAATTTTGCGCCGTAAATAACCGAGCCGCAGCTCACAGATTATAATGACCTTCACTGTGCCACTTACAGTCACAGCCTCACACAGAGATGTGCACCCACATCACTGACTTCATGAATGAAACTCAGTCAATAAATGATAATTATATATATATATATATATATATATATATATATATATATATATATATATATATATATATAAATGTATTGTAATGGTTTTAGGAGCTGCACTGTGCTGAACACAGCAGAAGCTCAATCAGCAGTGCAGCTGCAACAGATCAGATCTGTGAAATTTTCAACACTAATATTTGGGAATGTGTGTGTGTCACAGTAAGTTTAATACTTTTCTTACATAATTTAATGTAAATTAATTTTACTGGCTTGATATCCAGGTCAGAACGGCATTTTAACACATATTTTGCGAGCATTTTTTTCTGTGTGTTCACGCGCGTATCTGCATTGAAAATGCATTTACATCCAGGCAATCAATATTTTGCCCGGTTAGGAGGTGTCATGTCGCTGTCCATGATGTTCATGATGTATCAGTTAAGGGCATATGTCCAATTATCTTCCATTGAACATGTCAGACTAGTATTATTTTCCTTCATGCACATGTTCACACACTGTGCTACTGTGGTGTTAAATTTCAATGAAATCCATAAACCGGTTTTGGAGAAGTTACACTCAGAATACTCATGGAGAGATGGGCATATACAACCCCTGGCAAAAATTATGGAATCATCGGCCTCGGAGGATGTTCATTCAGTTGTTTAATTTTGTAGAAAAAAAGCAGATCACAGACATGACACAAAACTAAAGTCATTTCAAATGGCAACTTTCTGGCTTTAAGAAACACTATAAGAAATCAAGAAAAAAAAGATTGTGGCAGTCAGTAACGGTTACTTTTTTAGACCAAGCAGAGGAAAAAAATATGGAATCACTCAATTCTGAGGAAAAAATTATGGAATCACCCTGTAAATTTTCATCCCCAAAACTAACACCTGCATCATATCAGATCTGCTCGTTAGTCTGCATCTAAAAAGGAGTGAACACACCTTGGACAGCTGTTGCACCAAGTGGACTGACATGAATCATGGCTCCAACATGAGAGATGTCAATTGAAACAAAAGAGAGGATTATCAAACTCATAAAAGAGAGTAAATCATCATGCAATGTTGCAAAAGATGTTGGTTGTTCACAGTCAGCTGTGTCTAAACTCTGGACCAAATACAAACAACATGGGAAGGTTGTTAAAGGCAAACATACTGGTAGACCAAGGAAGACATCAAAGCGTCAAGACAGAAAACTTAAAGCAATATGTCTCAAAAATCGAAAAATGCACAACAAAACAAATGAGGAACGAATGGGAGGAAACTGGAGTCAACGTCTGTGACCGAACTGTAAGAAGCCACCTAAAGGAAATGGGATTTACATAAAGAAAAGCTAAACGAAAGGCATCATTAACACCTAAACAGAAAAAAACAAGGTTACAATGGGCTAAGGAAAAGCAATTGTGGACTGTGGATGACTGGATGAAAGTCATATTCAGTGATGAATCTCGAATCTGCATTGGGCAAGGTGATGATGCTGGAACTTTTGTTTGGTGCCTTTCCAATGAGATTTATAAAGATGACTGCCTGAAGAGAACATGTAAATTTCCACAGTCATTGATGATATGGGGCTGCATGTCAGGTAAAGGCACTGGGGAGATGGCTGTCATTACATCATCAATAAATGCACAAGTTTATGTTGATATTTTGGACAATTGAAAGGATGTTTGGGGATGATGAAATCATTTTTCAAGATGATAACGCATCTTGCCATAGAGCAAAAACTGCAAAAACATTCCTTGCAAAAAGACACATAGGGTCAATGTCATGGCATAGGGTCAATGTCAATGAGCAGATCTGATTTGATGCAGGTGTTAGTTTTGGGGCTGAAAATTTACAGGGTGATTCCATAATTTTTTCCTCAGAATTGAGTGATTCCATATTTTTTCCTCTGCTTGGTCTAAAAAAGTAACCGTTACTGACTGCCACAATCTTTTTTTCTTGATTTCTTATAGTGTTTCTTAAAGCCAGAAAGTTGCCATTTGAAATGACTTTAGTTTTGTGTCATGTCTGTGATCTGCTTTTTTTCTACAAAATTAAACAACTGAATGAACATCCTCTGAGGCCGGTGATTCCATAATTTTTGCCAGGGGTTGTAGCGTGGATGCTATATATACACCGCCACCCTCCAACACTTGTTTGGAGTCCCATTATAGAAGCCACTCACAAACATATTAGGAGTTCACCCAAACCTCTCCTCACAGTTTTGATTGACGCATGAAACTGTGAGGAAATATTTCCATATATATTATGTTAAACTAGGTTTGATAAAGAAAGAGTAACACTTAAATTCCATGGCTTTGTTTTATTACTTCTGATTGGATTTAAAAAAAAAAAATCATCAAATTGTTTTTTTAGGTAACTTGAAACTATAATACAAATTTATAAACCAAATACTTTTTTAATGACCTCTCATGGCAATGGCAGTATCCTCATGGCCCACCTGGGGGCTGCAGCCCACACTTTAGGAATCACTACAATCAAACCTTTAGAACATGACATTTTGCAAAACATTTGACATCAAAATGTACCATTAGTTGAAACGTTACCTTAAAAGGACTAACAGGACATTAAATTTCTTGCTTAACTTTCTGTCCTTTGATTAATTAATTTACCCTTTAAGAAATAATCAACTGTATTAAGGACTCAAAGGCACAATGGCCTAAAACAGTTGGAGCTGAGACGGGTGATACCTTAAAGAATCAAAGCAGTGCATAGCACAGTGCAACGGACACAATCGATATTTTACATGCAGAGGTCATGTTGTGTAAGTAGCAAGAATAATTTGTGTTCATCTGTGCAGCCACAAATGAGTTTTAAAATAATTTGTGTTCAGGTGTAAACATCTGCTGCTCGTGCACTGATATCTACTGCACCTCAGATCAATAACAGCCTGGTCTAGCGTCTGCTAATTTATGCGGTGCAATATTCAGATGCACCTTACACAAGCGTGTACACAAGGAACATGTATTAGCACATCAAACTACAACGCAAAGTGGAACTGAAATACATGAATGGGAAAATACAAAAGTTCACCTTCACTGCTTCACCTCAGGCAGCTCTGGTGGCACATTAATGATCCATTAATGTTCTGATGATGCTTAGTGGGCAAATCTGTTTCCTCATCAGAAAAACTCTTTCTTGAGTCCGCCAGCTAAATGGCAATGCATCAGGCTCCAGCACACCTGGATCTTAATGGTCATGACATAGCGTGGTGTAAACAGTAAAACGGACTAGGACAGTACCTAAATGCACTGCCCTTTATACCATGTCTATAGGATCATCATGTAGGGCTGAGAGTCTTTCCTCTTCACCAACATTCCAGCTAAAATCTTAATTTTCAGCCCCATGGGTGTATTAGCATGGACACATACTGTTTTGGTACAAAAATGTCTCAGCATGGTGGAAAAACTTAAAAAAACATTTTTGAAAAAACATGCTGTATTGAAATAGCAAACCAAAATAAATACTCTGAATTTTCATATGTTTACTCACCTGCTCTGCAAAAGCATTGTCCCATAGCACAGTTGCCGTGGCATTATTGTCTTGGCTACCATGAACAATGACTACTACGGGAAGCGATAAGGTCTGTTTCGGAAAAGAAGAGAGACACCAGGGTAACAGCCCAGCACGCGGCATCAACAGACAATAACTAAATCAGGGTAATTAGGATGGGGCGCAGTAGTTTGAGAACATTGTGTAGATGTTCAAGGTTTTCTGACTGAGGCTATTCACTCATATAGTTGTGGTCGAACCTTTGTATACATCATGGACATGAATGTCATGGTAATTTTGGACTTTTAATGATGTGTTTGACCTATTTTGTTTTTTGTTTTTTTCAAGATAGAATGATTATACAGAACACAACATCAATGACTTTAAAAAACAAAAATCGAGAGCTCAAGTTTGAATTTATTTTGGAGCTTCTCCAATTCACACAGGGTCAGAATTATACATACACTGAACAAACATCGAAATGCAGCACTTTTGTTTTTGCTCCCATTTTTCATGAGCTGAACTCAAAGATCTACAGCATTTTCTATATACACAAAAGACCTATTTCTCTCAAATATGTTTGTGAGCACTTCTCCTTTGCTGTGACAATCCACCCCACCTCACAGGTGTGGCATATCAAGATGCTGATTAGACAGCATAATTACTGCACAGGTGTGCCTTAGGCTGGCCACAATAAAAGGCCACTCTAAAATGTTCAGTTTGGAAGGTCTCTTGGAGCCATTTCTAAACAACTGCAGATTACAAGATCATCACTTCAAACAATTGTACATATGTACAAGTTATTCAGATGTATCACTACTTTGCCAAGGTCTGGAAAAAGACCCAAATGGTCACCCTGAGATGAGAGGAAATTGGTTAAGATGTTCAGGAGCAATCCAGGAACAACTAAGACTTAGGCCTCCCATGAACTGGAAACTGCTGGATCACCAGCATCACTGTCCCCAGTAAAGTGAGATTTACATCACCATGGACTGAAACGGTGCTAAAGCTGGGTTTACACTGTGCGAGTTTTGGCTGTTTTTCAGCCGATTTTTCACTTGTGCGAGAATTTTTGGATCGCGCTGAGTTTCAGCTTAATCGCGCGTCCTGCATCATATAGTATACATGGAGTAATGAGCTGCGTTTAACCTCTCATGACCACCTCCTGATCGGCATTCGTATGGTCGGATGAAAATCAAACCCGTTTTGATATTCTGGTCAGTCGTCGTGAGGGTATCCCGTTGCTGAAGCGCTACAAGTGTCCAATCTCTCGCACTGTGCATGTGCAAACACCGATACTGTTTGCATTGTTTCTGTTTACGTTTTGCTTCTGGAAACATGAGTCCAAAGTGTGGTCTTTGAATGTACAATGTGAGCAGTCAGATCGCATCAGAGCATCAGGCCGTATAGTGTGAGAACATACATCGTGCGCTCTGAAATTTTACACTGTGCGGTTTTGTCGTACAGTTTGAGCTGGAGCCGTGTACATTGATTGAAAATCTCGTACAGTGTCTGCCCAGCTTAAGAAGAGTGGTTAAATATCCAGACAGAATTATGCCAGAATAAGAGGAGGTGGAGGTGATGGTCTAGTGGTTAAGTGTTGGGCTTCAGAACAGAGGATCCTCAGATCAGAGCCCAGTGAGAGCGGAAAATCACTAAGGGCAGCTTTGACAATCCCCTAGTTGGTCGTGAGCACCTTGCATGGCAGCACCCTGACATCGGTGTGTGAGTGTGTCTGTGTGAATATGGGGCATAATTATAAAGTGTTTTGAGCTTCTGATGCAGATGGAAAAGCGCTATTTAAATTAAAATTTAGCCTTTGGTCGAGGTGCAGCTTGCTAAGGAACATTTAACCAAATGTTAGTGGGGGTGTATGTATATATTTGAGCCTGTATGTATGATTTTGACACTGTTTGGATTTGAGAAGATCCAAAACAAAATTCAAACTTGTGCACTCATTTCTTGTTTTTTAGAGTCATTAGTGATGTATTCTGTACAGTCATTCTGCCCTGACAGAAGAACAGTTCAAAGACATCATTAAAAACCCAACATTACCAAGACATTCATGCCCACGTTGAGTGTGTGCAAACGTTCGACCACAACTATACGACTGATCGATGTCAATGGTGACACAATGTTTTCCTTCCACGCTGTCCATCTGCCCTCTTACCTTCACTTGTAACACAAGCTCGTTGCCTCCAACACTAAACTGGGACTCGAACAGAATGGTGAATTTTTCTTCTGTGACAGACTCGGCTCCTCGTCTGTCCGACCGCTTGATCCTCTTCAAAGACTGCGTGAAAGATAGCGTGTTAGAAATGTAGAAAAATTCTGATATGGTACGTACGTGGTGAGCAGCGGCACTCCTCCTATGTGATGCATTCATGAGATGCTACTTGCTAACAGCGTTCATGCTGACAAGGCCGCACTCACCATGTTCCTGAAGTGAGCGCTGAGTGTGCCCGTGGTCTGGTGGTACTCCATCACACAGTTATTGTTAAGGATTTCCCCACTGCTGTCACTAAAGGAGAGACTTCAGTCAAACGGTGGTCTGACCGAGTTCATTTTCTTACCACGACAAAATGTGTTTGGACACCAAGAATGGAGCAAAAATCATTCACACTCATTTCTGTATAACTGTTAAGTGAAACGAACACCATTTTCCATCTGCTCCAATGCTGTTTGACAGAAACACCAAGCAGATGGGTCAGGACTGTGGACAGGCTGCCTTATGAAGCCGTTCAGATGGGATACAGATGAAGCCTGCTCACCCATTTAACCACTAGCTGCCTGCACTGGCAGGTTTCTAGTAGTCAGGAGGAATGTCAAACGTGGCTAAATGCAGATTCTCCATCCAAACTATAGATTCCTCCAGTCATGTCTCTGAGGTGAGTACTGGGGCAACACTTGGTCAGAGTTCATCCTGAGATTCTGTAATTCCTGTACGATATGAAGACTCCTCGTCTCAGTGACACATTAGGAGGCCCTTTGTTGTAGATTTAAACTGTCATACTAAATAATGGGCATGCACAGAATAAAGAGAAAATGACAGCATGCTGGAGCTTTAACACGTTAAACTGCCTTTAAAAATATCCAACTATATTCAATGTCCAATTTTTCATATATCGTTGTGAGTCATATCCTGGTATGTATTTTACCTTATATCTTAATCAAACCTGCACTAATCACTCTCATATTTGAAAGTGAGGTGCAGACTGGCACTCACTATCACCTGACAAAGTTTGATCCGGATCTGATCTGGTTTGTGGATTTTGTGGACATTTGAATTTAATATTGAAAAGCCAATTTGGTGTACATTTTGCATTATAGCTCAATCAAAAGTGACTCAATCACTCTCATTTTTCTGTTATGGATTTACCTACACCTTCAAAATTGGATGGAGGTTCCAATTTTATGCCTGTTTGTATGTCTTCCAGTTATCAGTCGGAAACCAAGTGCCAAAAAGCAATGACAAATTGTGCATAGCAGAGATGACCAATGTTCTGTGAAAATTATCTGAAAAAGAATTCAGAAACTGAAAAAATTTTGAAAAAAACCTGACATCACAAAAAAACTTTGATTCAAGTGCATAAACTACAGTAAATACATACTCCTGACATTTGATCACATCTAATTTAACTTATGAAAAGCCACTTCTAACAGGACTTTGACCTTGAAAATTTTTCCACGGCAACATTTTGTGGAATTGGAAACTAGTGTTGGTGGAGTTTTCTAGTTTAGAATGAGATGGGGTGCATGCTTCACAGACTGCAGATCTAACTGGATTGATCATACTTACTTTCTTGTGTTCATGTGAACCTTGGCTTGCTGTTCACTGATAATGGTGGCTTTGACCTGCGGCGGGTTCATGTGCACATTTAACTTCCCTCCTACTAGAAGGCGCACTGTTGCCGCAAACTTCGTCTGGGTTTTCAGCACCTGTGGAGGCTGTTTCTCTATAATAAAGGTGCTGTGGAAAGAAAAAAGGTCTGCAGATTATTTAATTTTTTTTAAACTGCAGGTGTAGTTTGAACATGTTTAAATCAAAGTAATTTGTGATTTGATTCTGTATAAATGACATCAATTGTGTTAAAGTAGGTGACTGTGTGTAATGTCACATTGCTGTTGTAGAGTTCCACAGCCGAAGGCTGCAGATTTATCACATATTTTGCCTTCAGATGGCAAAAATATGATTTTAATTAAATGAAATAAATAACTTCCAAACAGTACAGAAGAGTAACAGATACAGACACTACAAGAACAGCCCACTAATTCATACTGTACACAGATACACATCAGGTCACTAAAATTCCTGTTATAACCATATGAACCTTTTAGTTTTGGAACAGATTTAAATTTGATGCAAAAAGAATGGTTGAAAAAAAGAATTTAATAACATTTACAGCATTTTTTTTTTTCTAGAATTTGTGCAATTCTGCACACCAAACTACAAGCTTAGTGAAATTGTATCACAAACAGGTTTCTGCAAAATCTACAATCAGTGCTTTTGCTACGACACAATTTTCAGCCTGACTGCACCATGTGCACTACATTTTACACAAAATATGTAAGAAACCTGGAAAGCAAATTTCAAAGACTGAAAAATACAATTTGTAGTATTGCTTGCATAAAAAGCAACAGAGCTCTTTAATTTGATATGACTTGATATTTTCATTTGAATGTTATTGAATAAAAACATTAATTCATCTCAAACCCACATCAGAGTGAAGACTAGTTTGGTATTGTTGCCATAGGGACAAACTAAACATACAGTGCCCTCCAAAAGTATTGGGCCACTTTATATTTCACACGTTAATTTGTTTATGCCATTTTAAATACAAAAAGGAAATAGGGCTTCTCAATTTCTAAAATAACCTTTCTTAAACTCAAACTCAAAGTAAATCTCTACAACTTGATATAAATTAATTAAAAATATAAAAGCCAAGATGATGAGTTGCATAAATAATGGAACACTTTGGTATAACACCTGTAAATAATCACTTTTATTGCCAGTTCAGACAAGTCATGGATTCACTCAATTTTTGAGAATTGTCTACTCCATACAGATTAACCACAGAGTGTCATACTGTTTGTATTTCTTCATAACTAATGTAAATAAAGTCTAAGACATGTTCTATGACTTGGAAATGTTCATGTATCCATCCCCTAACTTGTCTGACGCAAACTGGTAATAATATACAAATAATGAATGTTTATGAGTTCAATGGTACGAATATTTCATGAGGTGAAAGTGTAGTCCAGTGATGCTGTGCACTGAGTTCAGACTTCCATAAGAGAGACAGAGAGAGAGAAAAAAAAAGACTTTGTGTAGTTCCTCAGTCCAGCCAAAAACCACATCAGCGTTTCATGTGAACAGGTCTTCATGAATCCAGACAGCTTACAGCGGAGTGGATTTTGTGTGTGTGCGTGTGCAGCGCCAGTTAGCTCAATCAAATCATTGTGTCATTGTCCCCCACGTGCGTATGCGCACGCACACACACAACTGGCTTGGCCGACTGCGTACGTTCTCAGTGCAGCGGAAAAAAAAATAAAAAAATCACGTCAGAAATGAGTCCAGCTTTTCTTCTCTCTTCCTGCTAACAGCCTCCAAGCAGCATAGTGGATTTGTTTTGTGTGAATGCGTGCACGCACGTGTGGGCATGCGTGCACAAGCATGTGTGAGCGTGCATGCATGTGTGTGTGCATGTACTCATGCACGTGTGCACGCGTGCACGCAGAGTGCAATAGTACCAAACGTATGGAACCAAATTTGCACTCTAAATGGAACCAAGCTGCACTCTAAATGCAATGCAACACAAATGGGATGAATTAATCCATGTCTTGTGACATACAAAGCACCAATCAAATGACAAGGATCCACTCAGCCGTTATATAAAACTGATTATTTACAGGTATTATACGAAAGGGGCGCATTACTTGTGCAACTCATCATCTTGGCTTTTATATTTTTAATTAATTTATATCAAGTTGTAGAGATTTGATTTAAGTTTTTGTTTAAGAAAGAGAATTTTAGAAATGTTTTATATTGAGAAGCCTTATTTACTTTTTGTTTTTTTAAATGGCATAAACAAATTAAAATATGCAAAATATCAAGCGGCCCAATAGTTTTAGCGGACACTGTAGTTCTCAACATAAGGTGTTCCAATTCATCCATTTATCACTGCATAATTTTCAATGCTGTTTGGCAATGTGATTGTCATAATCCGAATCAATATTTTTGATCAAACTGAAACCAGCACTGACAAATGTTGTTGGACAGCCAAAACAATTCTACTATTTCTAAAGTATTCAACTACAATTTTTTCCTTCTTTCTTTATTTTTTTGCCTCATTCCCAGTACCAACTTGGCACTGAGCCCTCTGAGCCTGACTTGAAGTAACCCCATTTACAATCCAAAACATCACCACGAGCCCAACCCTGAAAAAAAAAAGCACACATATACCGGTTGACCAATGATTTGATGATATCTGTGACAGTACTGTTGAGTTCGCCGAGTAACTCTTGAATGGGGCCGGGGATGGGCAGCTGTTGTCTGAGGTGCTCTGCTCTCCGTATCTGCTGCATGTTCTGCCAGATAGTCTCAGCCAGCTTCTCACACCTACAGCAAAGGCGGGTACATAGACATAAAAGGAATATCAGAATTAGACCTAAGCCTAGATGCTGCAAGATAAAGGTATTGTTTCATCCCAGCAGAACAATTTCATTCAGAGCAGCAAGACAACAAAGCCAAAGATATTTTAGATGGTTCTGCATGTGTCTCTAATTTTAAGAGCCAATAAACCAGCAGTTTTCCAGCCTGTAACCTGTACCCTCTGGTTTGTGAAGGTGTTTGGAGGCTGTGATCTTGGTGTGAGGTGGTTGAGCACTAACCAGGACTGCAGGATGTCCAGGCCTCCCTCTGGAGGGCCCCCGTTGCCTGCCAGCTGTTGCCGCCTCTTCCACTGGTTCAGCTCATCATCCAGAATGATGGCCTGTTGCTTCCTCAATAGCTGCAGTGTTTTCTGGTGCTTCTCTGCCAGATCCTGAACACACAGACGTGACAAACAGTTTCACAAAGAGACCTCACTGGAAATTGGCACTGTGGTGCTCTATAGGCTGGGACACAGGACACTTCAATTTAGGGGCCACATCTTATACTTGCTGCAAAGATTCCAACCACTAGATTTGTCATTTTCATGCACAGCACCCGCACTGTTTAGACAACAAGTGTACTTGTGTTGGTCTTCATATGATGTGTTATCAGGTGCAGTGTTGGTGCATTGCTATTGTGAGCCAGCCCAAAAGTGACTGCTCCATTAACTAACAAATACACAGATGTGCACTGGTATGGGAATCTACCACAAAAGTGAACCGAAATTTTCCTACTGCTTCATTGCTTCACCTCAGGGAGCTTCGGTGGCTGCTCATATAAACAATCCACTCACTACACTTTGTGCACAGAGGAAAATTTCTCATGTGCATACACCACCCAAATAGATTCCAGGGCCCCTTGTTCTTAAAAGGATGACACTCTGATGGGTTTAATTCATGTTACCCAAAATTAATGAAGAGACTAATTATAACCACTTTGTGCTCAGATTACATGCCATGTTCTTTTAAGTATGAAAGAGAAATGCTAAAAAAAAACCTTTCACTTTTTACTACCACTCTGACAAACTGAACATAGATCAGTGTTTTTGGAGATGTACTGCAGTCCTTAAAAAAAGCACACTCTTCTGTGGCGTGCACCTTGAACACAATACACGTTATGAAGTGTGTCCATTCATGTATGTTGTACCAGTCTGTATTTCTGTAGTGTGTTGGCCTCTCGGGTCAGCCACGCTTCCACAGTGGCTCTCTTGCTAAGAAGGGCGGGCTCTCGTAGCTGACGGTCAGCAGGGGGCAGTGTTGCCAGGCTGGTCAGCTGAGCTGAGAAAGAAGTGGGAAAGAAAAGACAGAAGGTAAAACAACAAAGTGGGCATATAAATGTACATTTCAAAATTAATGGAAGAAGCAGTTATTGTGGGGCACCTCCTTCAGTCCATTACCTGGAGTTGGTGTGTAAACATTTGACTCAGCCGCACAAATGGGCACATGGGAAAGGACCAGAAAGTGACTTTTTAAGAAAGTCACATCAACTCATGAGTGCGTCCACATAGTCTAGCGCATTACTTCTTGATTAACTGTGACTCTGTGATTATTAAATGCACACACTCACCCTGGATGCGGAGGCTCTCCTGGTACTGGATGATGAAGTATTCCTGGTTGTGCTGGAGCTTCCGCAGGTCATTATCAGTGTCCTGGGTCAGCAGGCGAAGCTCCTCAAAAGCTTGGTTGATCTGTTGGTATTTCTGAGACATGCTGTCCATCATCCCAGCCACCGGAGAGCTCGACTGTCAATCGTGAAATGTGATTAAGAGACATACAACACTGAATGGTGAGTTTAGGAACAACAGCCAGGTAGATTCATTAAACAGTGTAAGACCTGTGACACTATGAGTATCCCAAAGCAGATATTTGGAGAAAATCTATTTTGGAAATTAGCCAAGATGGTTCTCTTGGGTCATGCAACTTGGTAAAGTCATCTTTCCTTGTTTTGGAAGTAAGCACACTAGCCACTTCATGCCACCAAAAGGTCTATGTGGGCAAATACAGGATGAAATACGTAATGAAATGGGAAAGAAAAACTGTAATTAACAAATGGATAGAATGTTTGGCTGGGGATAAAAAATTTTTTGTCAGTCATACAAATTATTAATGGCGAACTCGAAGCAGTGCCTTTGACATTTTGAAACCTTTGCAATGTTTTCAATATTGTATGGCTTTGCCTTACAATATAAAGCGCCTTGGGGCAACTGTTTGTTGTGATTTGGCGCTATATAAATAAAACTGATTTGATTTGATTTTCAAATACTGTATCAAAGTCTGTATAAAAAAGGAAAACATCACATCACTAAATGGGGCCTCACTACATCACCAATTGTTGCTAAAACGTTCCATTTTATTTGCCCCCTGGGAGGCCCTGAAACATCATATCACAGAAATGAATGCCCTCTGATAACAATGCTTTGATTCATGAACAACATTCAAGTAAAACAAAACAAAAACTAAAAAAATTGCATTTTTAGGGGATAAGGCAACAGTCACTGCAATGTATGTACATGCACGAGCATGCACGTTGCTTGCTTCGGAGAGATGATGGTATAAATAAAGCTGGATTTATTGCTGGATTTACAAGTCTGTAAAATCCAGGGTAACTACAACCTTTTGGAACACTAATGCAAATTGAGAAAATACATTTGCCTGGGCAGTCGGCTTCAGCTAGAGCACTAAATGAAAGCATCTTTTTGACTGAAGTTTCATAGCAAACAGGATGGAATTAATTCAATCAATAAATGCATTTCTCCAATAAAAGCACATCCTGTGACTAGAAATCAATTCACCAGAGGAGCCGCTGAGTGTCACGTATTTTACGCAGTGCTGCCTTCATGGTTTCATAACTCACCGCTTCTTAGAAACAGGAGCATTCCTGCTAATAAAGTAACTCAAGATTTGCTTTAAGAAGTCTTCTGATATGAGAGTACAGCTGTGGTAACTGGGTGTCATATAAATGATGGAAATGAACAGTAGCTGTTCCTGTTTGGAGGAGTTCTCGGCTCTCTCATTACCTAAATTCCGCATGAAACAGTCGACATTATTTATAGCTGAGGCTTATATTTGTCGTTAACGGCTTTCTATTCAATTCAGTTTATGTCTATGATGTAAAATTGCAGCAAAAATTGCCCCAAGATGCTTCACAAGGGTAAGGTATAACCTTACGCCCCCCCCGAGCAGCTCATTGACAACAGTGGTATGGGAAAAAACTCCCTCAGGTGTTTTTTTTTTTTTTTTTGCACAGACCAGACTCGCAGGATACAGAGAAAATAAATTCTCAAACCACAGGTGTTTGACTTCAAAAACTCTGCAAATTCCAAGTCAGCTTTTCCCGTCACAAATCAGGACTTGACTTGTGACTTGCTGTGGCAAAATTAGAACATGTCATGAGTTGTTGTAGTGTATTAACTGTATTTGTGTGTTTCTTGTACTATATCTGTATATCTGTGGAGTGGCACAATGCTCAAAAGGTTTATGAAGAGCAAACAAAAATAAAAAAACAAACAAACCCTAAATTCAAAAGAAATTATTTTTTGTAATGTAGTGGGTAAGAATGCCAGTAAAAACAAAGCCAGTACAGATGTTTTTTTTTTAGTACCACGATGGTACTGCAGTAGCTACTGAGCTACTGTTCTTGTACACGTTATAGTTTCTGATGAGATAACATGAAATTACAAGTTGACCACATGAGTACAAAGGCAAATACGTACCATAGTGCAGACGTGATTCATGAATTCAGACAAATAGCTGCAATCATGAAAAATCTGACAGATGATAACTTGATGCTGACTGTATATTCTGGAGTAAAAGTCCCAGTTTGTGATTTACAGTCAGTCTGCTCTGTGTCAGCCTGATCCCATCAGATCTCAGAAGCTAAGCAGTGTGGGTCCTGGTTAGTACTTGGACAGGAGACCTCTTCGGAACACCAGGAGCTGTTTGTGTTTCTCCAGATGAAACTGGAGTTGCGTCAGGAAGGGCATCCGGTGTAAAACTTCTACCAAATACCAATGCGGATATGGCTGTATCTGCTGTGGCGACCCCGAACAAACGGGAGAAGCTGAAAGAACAACAACAACTAGTCTGGGAGGCTCTGCAGTTTATACCCCAGTGCAATTTACATACCGAAAACCACACATTTATTATTATTAACAATCATTATAATAACATTTATATTAGATTAGATTAGACAGAACTTTACTGATCCCTTGGGAAGACTCCCTCAGGGAAATTGAGGAATGTGGGTGTCGTATCTGTTCCAGAAACCGTCCTTTGCACTGGCAACATTTCTTGTATGTTCATTTTATGAATTGTTTTGTAATTTGTGTCTGTATTATGGCCCAAGCAGAGGGTCACCCCTTTGAGTCTGGTCTGCTTGAGGTTTCTTCCTCAGAGGGAGTTTTTCCTTACCACTGTTGCTCTGGGGGTTAGTAAGGTTAGACCTTACTTATGTGAAGCGCCTTGAAGCAACCTTGTTGTGATTTGGCGCTATATGAATAAATGAAAATGAAAATGAAGTGAAACGAAGGGATCATTATAGTCATTCATTCATCCAGCATCTACCGCTTAGTCCAATTAAGGGTCGCGGGGGGCTGGAGCCTATCCCAGCAGTCATAGAGCACGAGACGGGGTACACCCAGGACAGGACGCTAGTCTGTTGCAGGGCCACAAACAGACAAACAAGCACAGACACACCCACACACACACCTACGGACAATTTAAAGACTCCAATCCACCTAACCCGCATGTCTTTGGATGTGGGAGAAAACCGGAGCACCCAGAGGAAAACCACGCACACACGAATTGAACCCACGACCTTCTCGCTGTGAGGTAACAGTGGTAACCACTAAGCCACCGTGCTGCCCGGGACCATTATAGTCCTTCAATATATATATTGTTGGGAAAGTGTAGGTACACGGACCCACAACAGGGGGCGCAAATGAACGGACAATGGAATAGGTCAAATAACAACACTTTACTGTTGTGAATGTGCACAACAAATACAACAGATTGCAACAATAGACAATAGTCAATTCACAAGGTGTCGTGTGGGCAGGCTCGAAGATAGGAGACGCCTGTCCAAAGCAGAACCGGAACCACACGATTTCCTCTGCCACCAGACCCCGGGAATACTGGAGCCGCCAAGTCCCGAACTCCCAGGTGGCCACTGCCTCCACGTGTCGGATCTGGTACTGCTGGCGAGGAACAAAAAGCAAGTGAATGAGGATGCGTTTGCACCCAGGAATCAGCACGGCAGGAAAGCTACCTCCACCTCTCGTTGGAAAAACAGTCCAAAAGATAATGCACAAAAATCACAAAGGATATTGTCAAGCAGACAGCTGAGGTACGTTACCTTCCAGGTAGAACGATATCTCGGCAAAGAGGTGGAGACGTCGTCCTGCTGATATACTCCTGCCGATCAGATGATTGGTAACAGCTGTTGCAGGTGATGCGTGACAGCTGTCACCCTGGCTGCTCCTGTGAGGCGGCTGCGCCCTCTGGTGCCTGGAGCCCGCACTCCAGACAGGGCGCCCTCTGGTGGTGGGCCAGCAGTACCTCCTCTTCTGGCGGCCCACACAACAGGACCCCCCCCTCAACGGGCGCCTCCTGGCGCCCGACCAGGCTTGTCCGGGTGGCGGCGGTAGAAATCGGCCAGGAGGGCCGGGTCCAGGATGAAGCTCCTCTTCACCCAGGAGCATTCTTCAGGTCCGTACCCCTCCCAGTCCACCAAATACTGGAAGCCCCGGCCCATCCTACGGACATCTAAGAGCCGGCGCACAGTCCAAGCCGGCTCCCCATCGATGATCCGGGCAGGAGGTGGTGCCGGACCGGGAGTACAGAGGGGTGAGGTGTGATGGGGCTTGATCCGGGACACGTGGAAAACGGGATGGATCCGCAGTGAGGCCGGAAGCTGAAGCCTCACTGCGGCTGGACTGATGACCTTGATGATCTTGAACGGACCGATATACCGGTCCTGCAGTTTAGGGGAGTCCACTTGAAGGGGTATGTCCTTAGTAGACAACCACGCTGCCTGCCCTGGCCAGTACGTAGGGGCCGGGGTCCGCCGACGGTCTGCATGGGCCTTCGTCCTCATCCGGGCCCTCAGCAAGGCAGAACGGGCGGCACGCCACACCCGACGGCACTTCCGTAGGTGGGCCTGGACCGAGGGCACACCGACCTCTCCCTCAACCACCGGAAACAAAGGAGGTTGGTACCCCAGACACACCTCGAAAGGGGAGAGGCCGGTGGCTGCCGACACCTGGCTGTTATGGGCATACTCGATCCAGGCCAGATGGGTACTCCAGGCCGCCGGGTGCGCGGCTGTCATGCAACGCAGGGCCTGCTCCACCTCCTGATTGGCCCGTTCTGCTTGCCCGTTGGTCTGGGGATGATACCCGGATGAGAGACTCACCGTGGGCCCCAGTTCCCGGCAGAAGCTCCTCCAGACTTGCGAGGAGAACTGGGGACCGCGATCGGAGACGATGTCTGTTGGGATCCCATGCAACCGGACGACGTGGTGGACCAGGAGGTCCGCTGTCTCCTGGGCCGTCGGGAGCTTTGGGAGGGCCACGAAGTGGGCCGCCTTGGAGAATCGGTCCACTATCGTGAGGATGGTGGTGTTGCCCTGGGACGGCGGGAGGCCCGTGACAAAATCCAGGCCGATGTGGGACCAGGGGCGATGGGGCACGGGCAGCGGTTGGAGCAGTCCCGAAGCCCTGCGATGGTCAGCCTTGCCCCTGGCGCAGGTGGTGCAGGCCTGGATATAATCCCGGACGTCGGCCTCTAGGGACGCCCACCAGAAGCGCTGCCGGACAACTGCCACGGTTCTTCGCACCCCTGGATGACAGGAGAGCTTAGAGCCGTGACAGAAGTCCAGGACTGCAGCCCTAGCTTCTGGTGGGACGTAGAGTCTGTTCTTCGGCCCAGTTCCGGGGTCCGGGCTTCGTGCCAGGGCCTCCCGGACGGTTCTCTCTACGTCCCAGGTGAGGGTGGCCACGATAGTGGACTCCGGGATGATGGGTTCCGGTGGATCCGACAACTCCGTTTTGACTTCATCTTCATGTACCCGGGACAAGGCATCCGATCTCTGGTTCTTGGTCCTGGGACGGTAGGTGATCCGGAAGTCAAAACGGCCGAAGAACAGTGACCAGCGGGCTTGCCTGGGGTTCAGCCGCTTGGCGGTCCTGATATACTCCAGGTTCCGGTGGTCAGTGAAAACCGTGAATGGCACGGACGTTCCCTCCAACAGATGTCTCCACTCTTCAAGAGCCTCTTTCACCGCAAGGAGTTCTCGATTGCCGACGTCATAGTTCCGTTCGGCTGGGGTCAACCTGCGGGAAAAATAGGCACACGGGTGAAGGACCTTATCGGTCTTCCCGCTCTGGGAAAGCACAGCTCCTATCCCTGAGTCCGAGGCGTCCACTTCAACCACTAACTGGCGACTAGGATCGGGCTGCACCAGAACGGGTGCAGACGAGAAGCGCCGTTTCAACTCCTTGAACGCGGCATCACAACGATCCGACCAGGTGAAGGGGACTTTTGGTGAGGTCAGGGCTGTCAGGGGGCTAACTACCTGACTGTAGCCCTTAATGAACCTCCTGTAGAAATTAGCAAAGCCGAGGAACTGTTGCAGCTTCCTACGGCTAGTGGGTTGGGGCCAGTCTCTCACCGCCGCAACCTTGGCCGGATCAGGAGCGACGGAGTTGGGGGAGATGATAAACCCCAGGAAGGACAAAGAAGTGCGGTGAAACTCGCACTTCTCGCCCTTCACAAACAGTCGGTTCTCCAACAACCGCTGCAGGACCTGACGTACATGCCGAACATGGGTCTCAGGGTCCGGAGAGAAGATGAGTATATCATCCAGATATACGAAGACGAATCGGTGCAGGAAATCCCGCAAGACATCATTAACCAATGCTTGGAACGTCGCGGGGGCGTTTGTAAGACCGAACGGCATGACCAGGTACTCAAAGTGACCTAAGGGGGTGTTAAATGCCATCTTCCACTCGTCTCCCTTCCGGATCCGAACCAGGTGATACGCATTTCTAAGATCGAGCTTGGTGAACATTTGGGCTCCATGCAGGGGCGTGAACACTGAATCCAACAAGGGCAATGGGTATCGGTTACGAACCGTGATTTCGTTCAGCCCCCTGTAATCAATGCATGGACGTAGTCCGCCATCCTTTTTTCCCACAAAAAAGAAACCTGCACCCATCGGGGAGGTGGAATTCCGGATAAACCCGGCAGCTAAAGAGTCCCGGATGTAGGTCTCCATTGATTCGCGCTCAGGTCGTGAGAGGTTGTACAACCTGCTGGACGGGAACTCAACGCCCGGAACCAAATCAATGGCACAATCGTACGGACGGTGGGGGGGAAGGGTGAGCGCCAGATCCTTACTGAATACATCCACAAGGTCATGGTACTCCACCGGCACGTCCCTAGATTGGGCGGGACTCTGACCTCCTCCTTAGCCTGGGAACCGGGAGGAACCAAGGAACCTAAACATACCCGATGGCAGGTCTCGCTCCACTGAACCACTACACCGGACGGCAAATCGATCCGGGGATTGTGTTTTAACATCCAGGGGAACCCTAAAATCACACGGGAGGTAGCAGGAGTCACAAAAAACTCGATCTCCTCCCGGTGATTTCCTGACACCACCAGAGTTACAGGTGGTGTCTTATGTGTGATTGGAGGGAGTAGGGAGCCATCTAGTGCCCGCACCTGCACAGGCGAGGTAAGCGCCACCAGAGGGAACCCTATCTCCCTGGCCCATCTGCTGTCTAACAGATTCCCTTCAGAGCCCGTGTCCACCAGTGCTGGGGCCTTCAGGGTTAAATCCTCATAAAGGATTGTAACTGGGAGTCGTGTGGCAATGTGGGTGTGTCCCACGTGAATGTCTCGGCCCACCCCTAGCCCAGTTTCTAGGGGCGGGCGTTGGTGTTTAACCGCTCGGGGCAGTCTCTTACCTGATGCTCTATCGAGCCACAAACAAAACACGCTCCGCGGGCCAGCCTCCTCTGTCTATCTGGTGCCCTAAATGTGGCCCTGCTCGTGTCCATAGCTTCGTCAGCAGGGGGAGCTGTAACCACACGGAGCGCAGGGGCCGTGGAGCGTAGGGAGGGCGGAACGCGGTCGGAACCGGAAGGGAGAGGGACGGCGCGTGCCCGGCCACGCCCTTCGTCTCGTTCCCGACGGCGTTCTTCTAACCGATTGTCTAATCGTATGACGAGATCAATAAGCCCATCTAAATCCCGCGGTTCGTCCGTAGCCACCAGGTGCTCCTTTAGAACCAATGACAGTCCGTTTACAAAGGCGGCGCGGAGGGCAGTGCTATTCCAGCCGGACCTCGCAGCCGCGATGCAGAAGTCGACTGCATAGGCAGCTGCGCTCCGGTGCCCCTGTCTCATTGACAGCAGCACGGCTGAAGCGGTCTCTCCTCTATTTGGGTGATCGAACACTGTTCTGAACTCCCTCACAAACCCATCATATGTCAGAAGGAGCCGTGAATTTTGCTCCCAGAGCGCTGTAGCCCAAGCGCGTGCCTCACCACGAAGCAGGACGTTGTGCGAAGACGAGCGAACACTGCATAAGGAAGTCCGCGCATGTCTCCACACAACCTCCGTACGGCTCTGGAGGGCTTATGTATGCTTCCGGGGAAGGTGGGGGGGGGTCGTTGAACGACCTGTGGAACGTCACTTGTACGCACAGGGTCGACAGGAGGGAGAGCCGCAGCAGCGCCCTGAGGGCGCGCTTCCACCTGCGCGGCGAGAGCCTCCACCCTGCGGTTAAGGAGGATGTTCTGCTCGGTCATTAAATCCAACCGAGCCGTGAAAGCGGTGAGGATCCGCTGCAACTCACCGATCATTCCTCCTGCGGACGCCTGTGCGCCCTGTTCTTCCATTGGCCGTTCAACAGCCGGTTGACGCCCCTCGGGATCCATGACGATGGCCGAGATATCCTGTTGGGAAAGTGTAGGTACACGGACCCACAACAGGGGGCGCAAATGAACGGACAATGGAATAGGTCAAATAACAACACTTTACTGTTGTGAATGTGCACAACAAATACAACAGATTGCAACAATAGACAATAGTCAATTCACAAGGTGTCGTGTGGGCAGGCTCGAAGATAGGAGACGCCTGTCCAAAGCAGAACCGGAACCACACGATTTCCTCCGCCACCAGACCCCGGGAATACTGGAGCCGCCAAGTCCCGAACTCCCAGGTGGCCACTGCCTCCGCGTGTCGGATCTGGTACTGCTGGCGAGGAACAAAAAGCAAGTGAATGAGGATGCGTTTGCACCCAGGAATCAGCACGGCAGGAAAGCTACCTCCACCTCTCGTTGGAAAAACAGTCCAAAAGATAATGCACAAAAATCACAAAGGATATTGTCAAGCAGACAGCTGAGGTACGTTACCTTCCAGGTAGAACGATATCTCGGCAAAGACGTGGAGACGTCGTCCTGCTGATATACTCCTGCCGATCAGATGATTGGTAACAGCTGTTGCAGGTGATGCGTGACAGCTGTCACCCTGGCTGCTCCTGTGAGGCGGCTGCGCCCTCTGGTGCCTGGAGCCCGCACTCCAGACAGGGCGCCCTCTGGTGGTGGGCCAGCAGTACCTCCTCTTCTGGCGGCCCACACAACATATATATTAAATATAAATATATTTTAATTATAAAATATAATAATAAATTTTATATATATATATATATATATATATATATATATATATATATATATATATATATAAAATAAACTTTCCCAACAATGAAAACACTAAACAAAATAAACTCTTTATAACAAAAGAATAAATGCCAATAATAAAAAGTGCACCACAAAAATGCACAACAATCTCAAATTAATGAGCTGGTAAGACAGAAAAAAATGTGTGATTTATACTCTGTAAAATATGATCATTACCGTGCACCCCGGCAGATGGGGTATTGTGTTCGACCAAAACAACTGAAGCACTTTTATCCCCTTTAAACCCAACTTGTTAGAATGTTTAAGAGTCAGCCAAGAACAAAATGATTTATTTTTGAGAAAATACGTTAACTGTCAAGGATAATTTGGGCCGAATTCTTGCAGAGGATACAGCTAAAGTTATGATGGCGCCCAAACTCTCACATATATTTCTACTGGTTGCATGGCCTTTGACGTTGGGTGACCTTGAAAGGTCAAACTCATTTGGAATGTCTACGTTAATGCATTGTTTGAGGATGACGCAGATGACTGACTCATCTGTGGATTCATGCTCAGTGACACATACAGTATTTCTGAACAAAGTACTTCATGGCGTGACGTTGGGTGACCTTGAAAGGTCAAACTCATTTGGAATGTCTACTTTAATGCATTTTGTCACATGATGTTCGACTGCATCCATGGATGCAGGTGGCAGCGTGCGTTTGAGTTTTCCTGGCTCATTACTCACATTTGCAGCCTCTCTGACGAGCCTCTGCTCTGTGTACAGGATGTGTTTGATGCATCGGACCAACTCCAGCGAACAGCGGTCATACGTGCTCTGAAAGACAAGGAGCACATGTGCTGTGTTAAGGCCTGTTAGCCGCTGACAAGCCAAGCAGCCGCTACGCACAGAACTCACCAATTTAGTTGCATCAGTGAAGCTCGCTAAGTTCAAGGGCACAAAGCTGTGGACGCACTAACACCCATTAGATGAGCCTAATGAAACTTACCTCTGAGGCACAGTGCACTTCATACGGAGATGTGAGTCATTAGCACGCACACACAAACGCCGCAGTTCATGTGTTACAGTAGAAAAATACCAAATAAAACCCGCAGTGAAGAGAAAGGCAGCAAAAAAACTGTTTCACTTTCAGTTCAGTTCAAATATACTGTTGTGAGTAATTTTTGTCCGGTTCTGTGTTTGCAGTGTTACTTGCTCTGCTTTGGAGAATGAAGTTCACACTGTCTTCGATGAGGACTCGGCGCCTGGTTTAATCCAATACATACAGCATTATGACATGATATCATTTAACTCATTAAGTAATCAGAATACAATAAATATGTAAATTAATTCCACTATAGAGAAAAAATATTTGTAATCTGATTACAGATGCAGTTTGTAAAAAAAAAAAAAATGCATTACAGGTCTCTAACCAGGCTATGGTTGAGTTAAAATTGATAACAAGGACTGTCTGCAAACTAGTTGGTTGAGTCCTGATTCATGAGACGACTACAACCCCTGGCAATAATTATGGAATCACCGGCCTCGGAGGATGTTCATTCAATTGTTTAATTTTGTAGAAAAAAAGCAGATCACAGACATGACACAAAACTAAAGTCATTTCAAATGGCAACTTTCTGGCTTTAAGAAAAACTATAAGAAATCAGGAAAAATAATTGTGGCAGTCAGTAATGGTTACTTTTTTAGACCAAGCACAGGGAAAAAAAATATGGACTCACTCAATTCTGAGGAATAAATTATGGAATCACCCTGTAAATTTTCATCCCCAAAACTAACACCTGCATCAAATCAGATCTGCTCGTTAGTCTGCATCTAAAAAGGAGTGATCACACCTTGGAGAGCTGTTGCACCAAGTGGACTGACATGAATCATGGCTCCAACACGAGAGATGTCAATTGAAACAAAGGAGAGGATTATCAAACTCTTAAAACAGGGTAAATCATCACGCAATGTTGCAAAAGATGTTGGTTGTTCACAGTCAGGTGTGTCTAAACTCTGGACCAAATACAAACAACATGGGAAGGTTGTTAAAGGCAAACATACTGGTAGACCAAGGAAGACATCAAAGCGTCAAGACAGAAAACTTAAAGCAACATGTCTCAAAAATTGAAAATGCACAACAAAACAAATGAGGAATGAATGGGAGGAAACTGGAGTCAACATCTGTGACCGAACTGTAAGAAACCGCCTAAAGGAAATCGAATTTACATACAGAAAAGCTAAACGAAAGCCATCATTAACACCTAAACAGAAAAAAACAAGGTTACAATGGGCTAAGGAAAAGCAATCGTGGACTGTGGATGACTGGATGAAAGTCATATTCAGTGATGAATCTCGAATTTGCATTGGGCAAGGTGATGATGCTGGAACTTTTGTTTGGTGCCGTTCCAATGAGATTTATAAAGATGACTGCCTGAAGAGAACATGTAAATTTCCACAGTCATTGATGATATGGGGCTGCATGTCAGGTAAAGGCACTGGGGAGATGGCTGTCATTACATCATCAATAAATGCACAAGTTTACGTTGATATTTTGGACACTTTTCTTATCCCATCAATTGAAAGGATGTTTGGGGATGATGAAATCATTTTTCAAGATGATAATGCATCTTGCCATAGAGCAAAAACTGTGAAAACATTCCTTGCAAAAAGACACATAGGGTCAATGTCATGGCCTGCAAACAGTCTTAATAGATCTTAATCCAATTGAAAATCTTTGGTGGAAGTTGAAGAAAATGGTCCATGACAAGGCTCCAACCTGCAAAGCTGATCTGGCAACAGCAATCAGAGAAAGTTGGAGCCAGATTGATGAAGAGTACTGTTTGTCACTCATTAAGTCCATGCCTCAGAGACTGCAAGCTGTTATAAAAGCCAGAGGTGGTGCAACAAAATACTAGTGATGTGTTGGAGCGTTCTTTTGTTTTTCATGATTCCATAATTTTTTCCTCAGAATTGAGTGATTCCATATTTCTTTCCCTCTGCTTGGTCTAAAAAAGTAACCGTTACTGGCTGCCACAATTATTTTTCCTGATTTCTTATAGTGTTTCTTAAAGCCAGAAAGTTGCCATTTGAAATGACTTTAGTTTTGTGTCATGTCTGTGATCTGCTTTTTTTCTACAAAATTAAACAACTGAATGAACATCCTCCGAGGCCGGTGATTCCATAATTTTTGCCAGGGGTTGTACAAGTGATGGCAACAAAAGGACTCATGAAGCATTTGTTTTGTTTCTAAATCCACTAGATGGCAGCATCAATTCATAAAAGAATTCAAAGCACTATGAACATCAGCTTCCATAGAACACTTTTTTACTAGACACTGCCATCTAGTGGGCTCAGAAAAAACAGAACACCAAATGCTTTGTGAAGCCTCGTTTTGCCATCACTACCTGCTAATAACCCAGCGGTGTCAAAATCCATTTCCTCATACACGTTGTGATAACTGGGTAACGAATCAAATAGGCGATTGCCTTGTGGGGTGAAATATGGTGGGGAACTTGTGTGGCTCGTGGCTGCTATGGTAACCATTAAGGCCCAACAGGAACCTTGGACATGAGAGGGTGAATGGGGCTCTGGTGAAACAAGAATTCTTCAACGGTGGATCAGGCAGAGGAGGCGACAGCTTGTAATTCAAGGGCTGTGAAGGCGGATGAATGCTGCAGCTTTTACTCAGACCCAGATCGTCTGGGATTCCCCAGCCATCGGACCAGGCTAAGGATCTCTCAAGGAGTGTGTATTTGTTGGCGTGCAACAACATCCCCACGTTAAACAAACCTATGCACCAGCATCTCTAGATCAACCCTGGATACTACAAACCCAGGCATGATGAGTCTGTGGTCTTCATTAACCCAAAATCCTTTTGGTCCCACAGCAGTGGTGTCCAAGTATTGCAGAAAGGGCTGAGAGGGTGCAGGTTTTTGAAATCACCTACTGAAGTCAGTGGCTGCAAGAAAAACCTGCACCCTCTTGGCCCTTTGTGGAATGCTTTGGACACCGCTGTCCTACAACATAATCCCTACAAGCACCTCCTACAAGACATCTCAGGGGACCTGGTTTTAAGCCTTTTCCAAATCCATAAAACACATGCAGACCGATTGAACATATTCCCAAACCCGATACAATATCCATGCGAGGGGAAACACAATGCAAATAAATAAGTAAATAATTAATAAATTGGAGTGATGGGGGAAAAAACACGTAGCGCATGATGCAGTACTTGATTCTTTGCTCTGATCTGAACAGTTAGTGCTTCAAATTTTAAGTTGACTGAACTTAGCAAGCTGAGCGAACCTTTAGGTATGATGATTCAGTCATTGCAACATTTCATGTCCTAAACATGACTGACTGTGGATTCACACTCAGTGACACATACAGTATTTCTGAATAAAGTACTTCATTTTTCATCAGTTTTATGTTGTGTTTTTAATAATTCCCCCTAAACCTTAACACAAACCACTTTGCACTTCAAACTGTGACAGTACTTTCCAACTTTCAAAAGCACAGCGGCAGATTCGTAATACAGCATCCTCGCAACAAGAAAGTCTACATTTCAAAACCACATGTTTTATGCTGTGGAGCATGACCTTATTTTTTTTTTCTTTGCTGTGGAGCATACTTCTTCTGTTAGATTTGTGTCACTCAGCACAAATCCATACATCAAACAGTCGCAACTATAACAAGCAAAGACATAATGCTGTGTTGCAACATTTACAGTCTGTTCAATCTGCTGCCACAGAAAGTTAGTTCACTTGTGAGGAGTACAATTGTTTCATCAATATTTGGTGGCACCTATTGTTGTGCAAGTACTGACGAGTAATCTCGACCCTTAATATAAGACGTCCCAATTTTTTCAGGTGTATTTCCAAGAAAAAAAAACCTCAATGTCATATTCAGAATGACACCGTAGTTTATAATATGTTGTAGAGCTTTGTTTTCACTCTGAACACATTTCTGACAAAAAGCCTTATGTGCCTCCTTGTGCCCTCCAGATGCTGGTTGTGGACTTGCACTGTGTCCCAAGGGTTAAAAAGAAGTCAGCAGGCTTTAGAGCTTTTTCTTGCTGTGCTGCGACTTTGCGAACAGCCTATGTGTTGGGATTAGAAAGGCAATTTCCACTGACTTAAGAATCATCTTAAACCTATTTATTTTCTATTGTTTTTCTATTTTCTACTTGTTTTATGGTTTTTAACATTATATTTATTTATTTTTGGCTTATTGTACATTTTAACTGTTTTGTGGTATTAATCTTTACTTTGTGATATGAGACGTTTGTTTTTAATGTTGCTCTGGAACTATGTTCAACACTTTATTGATTTTTCTTCTGTTAAAGTACTTCATAAATAAAAAATTTTTATTGCTAAATTCTGTTTTTCTGTAAATTTGATGTCATCAAAATGTTAAAATGGGTAAAAGTCCAAGAGTTTCCAAACTTTTGTATAAATGAGCAGCTTGGTCAGTAACGGGTAACTGGGTCATGAAAACAAGGCTGAACGATCACGAGAAAAGATCGTTGTGATGTACAAATAAAATCTGCCAAAGAATGAAGAGGAAACAGCTAATGTATGCAGCCAATAATTGTGCATGAAACACCGTAGAATGGACAGGGCCTTATATAACAGATGTTTGTGGAAGAGGATACGACCATACAAAGGAGAAGAGGATCACAAGGGCATAGGAAATACAACACAAACACCATATGCCATACTTCAAAAAACACATATCTACCATGTTGTATGTGTATGTTCACACAAATAAATGAATTAGAGTTGCAGGAATTTGGGACGTTTCATCTTTGATGTTTTGCAAAGCAGCCAGACCCTCTTGGCCCCGTTTTTCCTGTTTGCCTTCAGCAAGGGTCAAGAACAAACAGAAGATGGGTCTGCATGCCGGGTGTGCGATTGTAAATAGCACATGTGGCTGGTTACTAAGGATCCTATGTAGATCGTCCTCTTGCTTTCCTCATGGCAGCTGCAACATGTTCCTACATAGTCTGTGTACATGGTGGGCTTCATAAAAACAAACAAACAAAAAAAAAACGGTTTTGTAAGGTCTTGGGGTCACAAGGTGCTTTCAGACTGTCAAAACACATTCCTGAAATGAACTGCCTGCAATAACAAACAACAACTGAATGCAGAATAATTTAATGCCTTATTATCCTTTTTGGCCCTGCTACCCTGACTCGCAACTTCTCATTCAGACTGTCAGATAAGGACCTCAAAGCCAGGATGTTACAGAAGCAGATCAGTGGCATGGAAAATAAAATATGGCAATGAAACACAAAACATAAATTGAAAAATAAAACTTTGATGCTGAAATAGATTTTAATGAGACAACTCATGTTTAGCAATGCTTATTGCAAATGTTTTTGTTTAATATTTGTTTATTTTTTTGTTACACTGACAGTTTCCTTTCAGTGTTGTTCATTTTCATTTTCACTTCTCTGTTCATCAATGTTTTGACATGACGGGAAGTGTGTGAGTGGTGGCAGCGAATGCGATTTCCCTATAATCTGAATTTGCACAATGTGAGAGAAACGTCACTCTTCCTGACCCCAGAAATAGAATAAGTGGTATAACATCATTCGCTTGATGCTACATTTGTGTGCAACTGATTATTATTATTATTATTGTTGTTTTTTTGATCAGTGTTTTCCACTTCTTACAATTTCTACAGCAAGTTTGGCTGTTCAGATGATTATTGATGAAGATGAGGAAGGTCAATCCATTTAAACCTGTTAAAATCCATTTAATTCCTGTTAAACCCCCAGTTCTCTCTGAAACATACGAGGTCTGTTCAAAAAGTAATGGACCTTTTTATTTTTTTCAAAAACTATATGGATTTGAATCACGTGCGATTACATCAGCCAAGCTTGAAACTTCGTGCGCATGTGTGCGTTTTTTCACGCCTGTCGGTTGCGTCATTCGGCTGTGGGCAGGCTTTGAGTGAGTACTGGTCCAGCCCCCTCGTCGGATTTTTATTGTCAGTGAAATGGCAGAGCGACTGCCACTTTGCTCCATGAAATTTTTTTCAGAAACTGTTAGAGACAGCCAGTTGGAAACCATTCGAAAGATTCAGATGGCTTTCGGTGAAGATTCTGTCGGCGTCACACGGATTAAGGAGTGTTAAAACCTTTTTAAAGACGGCCCACAGCGGTGGAGGGCGCGTGGCGCACCGAGCGGCCATCGACAGGCTGAAACGACCAGATCATTTCTAAACTGAACGCTGTGTTTATCCGGGACATCGTGTGACTACCACAGAAATGGCAAGAGAGCTGGACATAGCACTTTTGTGGCACATTCCACTGTTACAGGAGATTTTGTAATGAAAGACGTGCGGAGGATTTCGCGCATCAGCACAGAACCGCTCATGGCGCGCAACAAAAAAACACCTCCGTGTTGGAAGTCTCACAGGACATGTTGTGGCATGTCCAGCTGTTACACAATTTCTCGGATACTCACTCGACTGAAAAGCCATCGAAAGCCGTCTGAATCTTCCGAATGGTTTCCAACACGGAGGTGTTTTTTTTTGTTGTGCGCCATGAGCGGCTCCGTCCCGATGCGCGAAATCCTCCGCACGTCAATAAAATGACAATAAAAATCCGACGAGGGGGCTGGACCAGTGCTCACTCAAAGCCTGCCCACAGGCGAATGACGCAACCGACAGGCGTGAAAAAACGCACACATGCGCACGAAGTTTCAAGCTTGGCTGATGTAATCGCACGTGATTCAAATCCATATAGTTTTTGAAAAAAATAAAAAGGTCCGTTTATTTTTGTACGAGGTCTGTCCAAAAAGTAAGTATTTTCTTGTTTTTATTTTATACTGTGTAGCACATGACTAATTCTGACAGAAAAACCATTGACAAAATTAACAACAAAAAACACTTTTAAAAAACAAACAAAAATAAACACCTATATTTGATCCATTAATACATTTTTAAATGTGAACTGGCAAACATTTTCTTTATTCTCGACAGAACCTATCAAGGGTTGAGAGATCATGCATTTACTGTATGTTTGAAGAACAAGCTTAATGTGAGATAGTACTTTTTAATTTGTCTGAATGAATGAATGTATTTCAAACAAAGGAAAAAATAATGAAAATAATCCACAAGAAAAATATGTCAACCAAGAAACAATGCTGAAAAAGGAGTAGATAGAAGTCAACTCTTATAAACTCCTACCCCCTTCTTAAGTACATCACCACATAAATCCAAGATACTTACAGACCAATACCCACACAATGTTGAAAAAAAAAAATAAACATAAAAAACACAAATAAACAAATCCAACAACTATAAAAACATTTTTTTTGAGCAAATAGAGTAAATGCTCCAAATGTCAATGTTTTTTGTTTTAAATTATGTATGATTTGTATTTAATTATTTCTGATTTGTTATGAGACTTTTCAAGTTGTGACAGTGACTTGCAAAAGTATTCACCCTCTTGGACTTGATGCTGGGTGACCTTGAAAGGTCTGGAACTGGAATTTGTTTATGTGAATTTGAACACAAAAAATAATTCTGGCTTCTCTATATTAAACTCAAACTCAAAGAAAATCTCTACAACGTGATATAAATTAAATAAAAATATCAAAGCCAATATGGTGGGTTGCATATGTAGAATACCAACAGTATGACACTCTATGGTAAATCTGTACAGAGTCGACAGAGCTCAAAAACTGAGTGACTATGCAAGAAGGAGAAGAGTGAGGAAAGCCACCAAGACACCTGGACACACACACACACACACACACACACACACACACACACACACACACACACACACACACACACACACACACACACACACACACACACATATCAGCTATTGACATTTTTCTGTGGCTACAATCGAAGAATCTGGGAATAGAGCAAATTTTGTATTTTGCATTTTCGTCATTTTATGTTCGCCAGATTCAGTAGAATCTTTTAAATCCAGACCGAAAAAAAACCCAAACTTATTCTGTTGCTTATATAAGCGCAACGCCATGAAGCTCGCTCATGGTACAGGGAGTCCCAAACAGAAAGTGCAAAATTTTGAGTCCACAGTGAAACTGAAAATGTCAAATGTCAAACACTTCCTGGACTGACAATTCCTGGATTAACAGACAAGATCCCATGGAATCTCGCAGGAACTCAATGGCAAGTTCACAATGAAACAAGAAATGCCCAATTCTGAGTCCACAGTCAAACAAGAAATGTCAAATGTTGAACACTTCCTGGCATGGATGGAGCTAAAATGGAGGACAGGTTTGCACTGGACTCCCAAGAAAAGAGCTGCATTTTGAAATCAATGAATCACAGTAACTTCTAGGTTCCTCCTGTCCAGTAGTTGGTGCTGTGTACCACAAAGAGTTGTAATCCACCTTAGTAGAAGAAGAAAAATGTTTGCCTCAGATTTCAACTGAACACGTCATTTGAACCACGGACTAATAATGACACCAAAGTTATACTGGTGATTAAACGACTATATTTTATGCTACAACCCCTGGTAAAAATTATGGAATCACCGGCCTCAGAGGATGTTCATTCAGTTGTTTAATTTTGTAGAAAAAAGCAGATCACAGACATGACACAAAACTAAAGTCATTTCAAATGGCAACTTTCTGGCTTTAAGAAACACTATAAGAAATCAAGAAAAAAAGATTGTGGCAGTCAGTAACGGTTACTTTTTTAGACCAAGCAGAGGAAAAAAATATGGAATCACTCAATTCTGAGGAATAAATTATGGAATCACCCTGTAAATTTTCATCCCCAAAACTAACACCTGCATCAAATCAGATCTGCTCGTTGGTCTGCATCTAAAAAGGAGTGATCACACCTTGGAGAGCTGTTGCACCAAGTGGACTGACATGAATCATGGCTCCAACACGAGAGATGTCAATTGAAACAAAGGAGAGGATTATCAAACTCTTAAAAGAGGGTAAATCATCACGCAATGTTGCAAAAGATGTTGGTTGTTCAGTCACTGTGTCTAAACTCTGGACCAAATACAAACAACATGGGAAGGTTGTTAAAGGCAAACATACTGGTAGACCAAGGAAGACATCAAAGCGTCAAGACAGAAAACTTAAAGCAATATGTCTCAAAAATCGAAAAATGCACAACAAAACAAATGAGGAACGAATGGGAGGAAACTGGAGTCAACGTCTGTCACCGAACTGTAAGAAACCGCCTAAAGGAAATGGGATTTACATACAGAAAAGCTAAACGAAAGCCATCATTAACACCTAAACAGAAAAAAACAAGGTTACAATGGGCTAAGGAAAAGCAATCGTGGACTGTGGATGACTGGATGAAAGTCAGATTCAGTGATGAATCTCAAATCTGCATTGGGCAAGATGATGATGCTGGAACTTTTGTTTGGTGCCGTTCCAATGGGATTTATAAAGATGACTGCCTGAAGAGAACATGTAAATTTCCACAGTCATTGATGATATGGGGCTGCATGTCAGGTAAAGGCACTGGGGAGATGGCTGTCATTACATCATCAATAAATGCACAAGTTTACGTTGATATTTTGGACAATTGAAAGGATGTTTGGGGATGATGAAATCATTTTTCAAGATGATAATGCATCTTGCCATAGAGCAAAAACTGTGATAACATTCCTTGCAAAAAGACACATAGGGTCAATGTCATGGCATAGGGTCAATATCAACGAGCAGATGTGATTTGATGCAGGTGTTAGTTTTGGGGATGAAAATTTATAGGGTGATTCCATAGTTTTTTCCTCAGAATTGAGTGATTCCATATTTTTTTCCTCTGCTTGGTCTAAAAAAGTAACAGTTACTGACTGCCACAATCTTTTTTCTTGATTTCTTATAGTGTTTCTTAAAGCCAGAAAGTTGCCATTTGAAATGACTTTAGTTTTGTGTCATGTTTGTGATCTGCTTTTTTTCTACAAAATTAAACAACTGAATGAACATCCTCCGAGGCCGGTGATTCCATAATTTTTGCCAGGGGTTGTAGAAATGAGGTCCAGGTTGTTAAAAGTAGCATTTCTGCTTTAATTTCAGCTAACTGATCATCTGCAGAGGAATGGTCTATTTGAAGAGTTTCAGTCAGGTTTCAGAATTCATCATAGTACAGAAACAGCATTAGTGAAGGTTACAAATGATCTTCTTATGGCCTCAGACAGTGGACTCATCTCTGTGCTCATCCTGTTAGACCTCAGTGCAGCTTTTGATACTGCTGACCATAAAATTTTATTACAGAGATTAGAGCATGCCATAGGTATTAAAGGCACTGTGCTGCAGTGGTTTGAATCATATTTATCTAATAGATTACAATTTGTTCATGTAAATGGCGAGTCTTCTTCATGGACTAAGGTTAATTATGGAGTTCCACAAGGTTTTGTGCTAGGACCAATTTTATTCACTTTAGACATGCTTCCCTTAGGCAGTATTATTAGAAAGCATTGATTAAATTTTCACTCTTACGCAGATGATACCCAGCTTTATCTATCCATGAAGCCAGAGGACACACACCAATTAGTTAAACTGCAGGAATGTCTTTCAGACATAAAGACATGGATGACCTCTAATTTCCTGCTTTTAAATTCAGATAAAACTGAAGGCCCCACAAATCTTAGAAACATGGTGTCTAACCAGATCCTTACTCTGGATGGCATTACCCTGACCTCCAGTAATACTGTGAGAAATCTTGGAGTCATTTTTGATCAGGATATGTTCTTCAATGCGCATATTAAGCAAATATGTAGGACTGCTTTTTTGCATTTGCGCAATATCTCTAAAATTAGAAAGGTCTTGTCTCAGAGTGATGCTGAAAAACTAATTCATGCATTTATTTCCTCTAGGCTGGACTATTGTAATTCATTATTATCAGGTTGTCCTAAAAAATCCCTGAAAAGCCTTCAGTTAATTCAAAATGCTGCAGCTAGAGTACTGACGGGGACTAGAAGGAGAGAGCATATTTCACCCATATTGGCCTCTCTTCATTGGCTTCCTGTTAATTCTAGAATAGAATTTAAAATTCTTCTTCTTACTTATAAGGTTTTGAATAATCAGGTAATAATAATAATAGTAATAATAAAAGGTAATAATCAGGTGCCATCTTATCTTAGGGACCTCATAGTACCATATCACCCCAATAGAGCGCTTCCCTCTCAGACTGCAGGCTTACTTGTAGTTCCTAGGGTTTTTAAGAGTAGAATGGGAGGCAGAGCCTTCAGCTTTCAGGCTCCTCTCCTCTTTTTGCTCTGTATGCACCACTCTGCATTTAATCATTAGTGATTGATCTCTGCTCTCTTCCACAGCATGTCTTTTTCCTGATTCTCTCCCCTCAGCCCCAACCAGTCCCAGCAGAAGACTGCCCCTCCCTGAGCCTGGTTCTGCTGGAGGTTTCTTCCTGTTAAAAGGGAGTTTTTCCTTCCCACTGTCGCCAAGTGCTTGCTCACAGGGGGTCGTTTTGACCGTTGGGGGTTTTCTGTAATTATTGTATGGCTTTTGCCTTATAATATAAAGCGCCTTGGGGCAACTGTTTGTTGTGATTTGGCGCTATATAAATAAAATTGATTTGATTTATATATTTTGTATTTCTTGTATTTGAAATTGCATAAACAAAGTACAATGTGTGAAATACCAAGTGTTCCAATACTTTTGGAGGGCACAGTATCCTACTCTTATGCTGAGTGAAAATGAGTGTGGTATTATTACTGTTTCGTTTAAGAATATTTAATTTTCACTGTTGCTGTGCTTTGTGTGAAATCATAGTCATATCGTATATCATACTGATATGACAACATTGAGATACGATAATTTGGCCATATTCTACAGCCCTACTGTCAGCTAGCTGAAAACTTTGAATATTAATTTAGATCTACATTAAAAAAAATGCTTAAAGTGGCAGGGGGTTAAGAGGGCTGTAATTCAGAGGGTCTGTGGGGTGGAGCACCCCCCCCCCCCCCCCCCACAAGCTGAAAAACAAAAAAAAGAAAAATGCTTAAAAAGGTGGGGATCTGGAAGCTGAAAGGTTTTGGCCATGCTAATGCTCCCCTGAAGCATTTACCCAAAAAAAAGTCTGAAGGACCTAAATGACATAGTGAGCTGCTGAAGAACTTTGCTCGTTCATGCCTACGACATACAGTACATATTAATAAAAATTTTATTTTGTTTAATTTATTTTCATTTATATAGCGCCCAATCACAACAAAGCTGTCTCAAGGCGCTTCACACAAGTAAGGTCTAACCTTACCAACCCCTAGAGCAAACACGCAGGCGATAGTGGTAACGAAAAACTCTCCCTAATGATTTGAGGAAGACACCTCAAGCAGACCAGACTCAAAGGGGTGACCCTCTGCTTGGGCCATACTACCAACACAATTGACAATACAGGAAATTATACAGGAAATTTTGGGAGATTTTGTGAGTCCATGCTGGTGCACAAGATGGGAGGCCTGCAGGAGAAAACAACATGGACTCCCAATTATCTGCAAACCAAATTATCTGTAAAAAGAAGGAGCAAGTCCTACATAGGCTCTCAGGCCTACTGGACTGATTCTTATCCCCAGATACTATCAGTCCATCACAGGCTACTCTCCCTGCAAAGGCGAGAATACTCATTTAGAGCCGGGTGGACTGGGACAAAGCAGAGGAAGTGCTGTGTCCAAGAACACAGACAGGTGCCCTGAGACACACAGTTAGAATCAAACCCTAATCTACATACTGGTCATCCAATTCGATTTAAATTTATGGATATATTTACAGGGTGTTTACGCATATTACTGGTGTCTCACCTTTCGATCATTGTTTCTATTTCTGCTTATTTTCTTTCTTGTTTTGCACAGTTCTGCATTTTTTAATATCTGTGCTTAATGTAATTTTTATTATTATTGTTATTATTATTGTCGTCCGGGGTTTCTAGCTTCTTGACCTCTTATAGATGTGTGAAAAAGTACATATTTTAAATAATCTCGTTTTCATTTCAAAAAGTCTCTTACCTTGAGCTGGTTGGCGTAGTGTCCCAATTTGATTTTGAGTAGGAAGCCGTCCTCTCCCACCTGGTGCTCAGCTCTGTTCTGTAGCTCCTGGATCAAACTGTCCAGCAGGCGTTTAGCCTTGAACTCCTCCTGTGGGTTCTCCACATCTATAGCATCCCTATCAAAACACAAACAAACAAACAAACACACACACACACACACACACACACACACACACACACACACACACACACACACACACACACACACACACACACACACACACACACACACAACACGTACACCTGTGAATTTACAGGTGCACACACAATGAAAATGGATGGAAATTGCAGAGAAACTCACCAGAGCTGGCTCTCTATCCACTGAGACAGATAATGTCGCACTTCAATGGGGAAGTGCTGACCGTAAAGAGACTGCATCTGGTGCAGAGCATCGCCCTGCAGCTGCTGGGCCTGGATCCACACTGACATCTTCACCACCCTGTGAGAAAAGCACATTGGACCCTTTCACAAAGCTGTCTCTGCTTATAAACACTTCAAAACAGAGCGCCACCTTGTAGGCTGTAGAGGTACTTCAACCACTAAAACAATCACCCAGATACTGGTGACAAATTAAAGGAAAAAGTGAGATAAAGGGCTCAATTTACTATGATCCCATATGACGAGTGATAAACTGTGTGGGCATTCCAAAGTCTTGCACGCTAGGTTGGTGAACAATCTGTGGCCGATTTACTAAGAAGAAGTGCACAAATGACAGTAGGTGGGTGGCAATGCCACATAGACAGCAATATGTAAATGAGCATTTTGCATGTGTTAATGACGGTAAGCAC
This sequence comes from Thalassophryne amazonica, assembly GCF_902500255.1. Classification (NCBI taxonomy): domain Eukaryota; kingdom Metazoa; phylum Chordata; class Actinopteri; order Batrachoidiformes; family Batrachoididae; genus Thalassophryne; species Thalassophryne amazonica. Next base: position 10,849,002 of record NC_047118.1, read on the forward strand.
AAAATGAAATTCAGTGGCTCCTGTCCATGGTCCTGACCGTAGACAGTGGCACTGACTGCTGTCAGCTTCTATACGTGGTTAGCACACGGGGGCCGTGTTGGACAGACGAGCACAGGACTTTATATTTCTATTACATAGAGACATGATAAATGTCACATTTAATTTTATTATTTTTTTTTTAGGCAGTGGATCTTTCGTTTCAATAAATTCATTAAAAATAGGCAATCATAAATTAATGAAGATTATTGAGTCAAAATACAAGGATGGTGTGACAGCAGTGAGATGCCCAGTAGGAATGATTGATACAATCAAGGTGGAGGTGGGATTACACCAAGGATCAGCTATGAGTCCTTTCTTGTTCACAATGATGATGGACAGGCTGACTGATGAGCTCAGACAGGAGTCTCCATGGACTATGATGTTTGCAGGTGACATTGTGGGGAGGTGATGGTCTCGTGCAGGGGTGGGCAGCGAGGGCTGAGATACTGCAGGTTTTTGTTGCAACCAATCACCTCAGCAGGTGGATTGCTGATGAGCAATGAAATCACCTGCTGAGGTGATTGGTAGTAAGAAAAACCTGCAGTGTTTCAGCCCTTCATGGCACAAGATTGCCCAACCCTGGTGTAATGGTTAAAGTGTTGGGCTTGAGACCAGAGGATCCTGAGCAGAAAATCACTAAGGGCCCTTGGGCAAGGTCCTTAATCCCCTAGTTCAGTGGTGTCCAAAGTTTTCCAGAAAGGGCCGAGAGCGTGCAGGTTTTCCTTGCAGCCACTGACTTCAGCAGGTGATTCACTTATTATCATCACTTTGAGCAGGTGGGATGAGTTCATCACTCAAATCACCTGCTGAAGTCAATGGCTGCAAGGAAAACCTGCACGCTCTCGGCCCTTTCTGGAATACTTTGGACACCACTGCCCTAGTTGCTCCCGGTGTGTAGTGAGTACCTTGTATGGCAGCACTCTGACATCGGGGTGAATGTGAGTCATTATTTGTAATGTGCTTTGAGTGTCTGATGCAGATGGAAAAGTGCTATATCAATGCAGTCCATTTATCATTGTGATCTGGAGTGACAGTAGAGAGCAGGTTGAGTCTAGCCTGGAGAGGAGGAGATATGCTCTGGACAGCAGGGGAATGAAAGTCAGTAGGAGCAAGATTGAGTACATGGGTGTGAATGAGACGGAGCTCACTTCTACAAGGAGTAGAAGTGGTGAAAGTAGATGAGTTTAAATACTTGTGGTCAAGTGTCCAAAGTAATGGAGAGTGTGTTAGAGAGGTGAAAAAGAGAGTGCAGGCAGGGTGGAGTGGGTGGAGAAAGGTGGCAGTGATTTGTGACTGAAGAATATTTGCAAGAGTGAAGGGGAAAGTTTACAAAACAGTAGTGAGACCTGCTATGTTGTACAGCTTAGAGACAGTGGCACTAACAAAAAGACAGGTGGCAGAGCTGAAGATGTTGAGATTCTCTTTGGGAGTGATGAGAATGGACAGGATTAGGAATTAACATATCAGAGCTCAGGTGGGACGGTTTGGAGACAAAGTCAGAGAGGTGAGATTGAGATGGTTTGGACATGTGCAGAGGAGGAAACCAGGGTATATCGGGAGAAGGATGCTGAGGATGGAGACACTAGGCAGGAGGAGAAGAGGGAGGCCAAAGAAGAGGTTTATGGATGTGCTGAAGGAGGACATGCAGGTGGTTGGTGTGACAGAGGAAGATTCAGAGGACAGGGTGAGATGGAAATGATTGATCTGCTGTGGTGATCCCTAACAAGAGCAGCCAAAAGAAGAAGAAGAAGAAGAAGAGGATTGAGTGAAAATACAGAAGTGCACACCAAAAGCAGCTCACAGGGGGAATGACTTTGAATCAGATTTGAGCACATTAACGCCAAGTTTTCAAACACAAAATTACAGAGCCAAACTCAGGCCCTGAAACTGCTTTTAACATTGACAAATGGTGTTACGTTTGCAAACCTCAGCTATTTGTATGTTCACCCACAATATTGCTCACTCGAGTGGACTCACCCCAAAATGGATTCTTCACTAAGGCAAATGTGTTCAATACACAATATGCATTATTCTGTATTATTTTGTAGTGTGCAAGTTTGAAAATAAGCATGCTTTTGGGGGGGGGGGGGGGGGGGGGGGGCTGTGGTGTTTCTGCACGTTCAAATGTCTTGTTTCGTCCACAGCCCAAAGATATTCAGTTTACAGCCAGATACAAGTAAAGCAGCTCATAAAATAAATCAGAAAACATTCGCATTTAAGAAGCTGAAGTCAAAGAATTTGGATTTTTTTTCAATGACTCAAAATGATTTAATCGATGACCAAAACCGTTGTCAATTACTTTACTCATCAATTAATAGACTAATTGTTGCAGCTTTAACTGCAACAGCCATAGAATATGACTCACATAATTTTCAAACTCATCACACTGTTGAGTGAGCCGTCATGCCCTACGGGTGAGGACATCACCATCCTGGAAGAAACCACTCCCACCAGGATAGAAATGTTCTATCATAGGATAAAGGACATCACTCAGAACTACTTGAAATAATCTTTCCCTCTCAGGGGACAAATGGATCCAATCCATTCCAGAAAAAAAGACCCACCAGCAAAACAGAACCAAAGGATCTCTTGAGTGCACCAACCAATTATTAGGCTAAGTCTTTCCCTTTGATTTGTCACCTGTACCCATAAAATCTAAAATACAGCACACTTTTAATTAGTTGATGTGTGGATATCGTGTAGGATAGAAGCAGAACTGATGTCTCTGCCAAGACAATAATTATTACAATAATTATTTTCTCCATCTTTGTGATGTCATAAGGTGAGAATGTGAAAGAGACTATAGGGCAGAGAGCACCAACCACTGCAAAGGCCCAACAGGCCTCTGTTTAAGTATAAATAACAGAAATCAATGAGAAATAACATAAAAATATTCCTAAAGCATGATGCCAGATCTGCAGCTTTCTCAAAATTTAATAAACTATTCCTTGTGTCAAGACTGAGTGTAGCGCCAGATTTCTCTGGCCAATAACTGACCTCTTATTTCAGTCCAGTTGTTCAAAACAACTAAGCATTTTAACAATTTGTGTCATTAATTGAGTTTGACAACTTGCTTATAGAACTCAACAGCAGAAAGGGGAAACATATACACAGCTGTACATCATCAGCATAACATTGACTACATGTACTTATAATTACTTTCTTATCATGACAACATGGCAAATCAAAATAATATTTGTAAATTACTGTGACAAGCTTATATGATGTGGTGATGGAGCATTAAAACCCACTTGCGCTTCCTAATGCCTGGGCCTCAACAGAAAGACCGAGTGGGCAAGCTGAGGTCAAAATAAGGAGGAAGTGAGTGACTTAATAAAGAAAATGAAAAGAGCTGACACAAGGTGAAGATGGGGGGGGGGGGGGTGCACATTTCACACAATTATAGCACTTTCACTTTCATGGCTTGTAGGGGGCAGAATCCCTGGTTTTAATTTTTTTTGGAAGTCATGTTGTGAATTGACTGACACACTATAGCTTCTCCAAAAGTGAACGTCTGATGGAGTGGAACTGCCGCAGATGACACTGGTATCGTGGTTGGACTGGTTGTGTTTTTACTCCAAAGGTGTCAAGAGTTGAAATCAGCTTTTTGCAGGGTCACTGCAGCGTGTTTCTAGTCAAAACACCCACTCACCCTTCTCAAAAGTAGCACAGTCACTGTCAGTAAAACACTGACTATTATGAGTGTACATGGGAAATGTGCATGTGTTTCTATGGAGAGGTGTGAACATTTCTAGCATCAGTACTTCTTCTTTGCATCTGTATGTACAGTAGTGTTCAGAATAATAGTAGTGCTATGTGACTAAAAAGATTAATCCAGGCTTTGAGTATATTTCTTATTGTTACATGGGACACAAGGTACCAGTAGATTCAATAGATTCTTAAAAATCCAACAAAACCAAGCATTCATGATATGCACACTCTTAAGGCTATGAAATTGGGCTATTGGTAAAAAAAAAAAGTAGAAAAGGGGGTGTCCACAATAATAGTATCATCTGCTGTTGACGCTACAAACTCAAAACTATTATGTTCAAACTGCTTTTTAGCAATCTTGTGAATTACTAAACTAGTATTTAGTTGTATAACCACAGTTTTTCATGATTTCTTCACATCTGCGAGGCATTCATTTTGTTGGTTTGGAACCAAGATTTTGCCATTTACTAGTGTGCTTGGGGTCATTGTCTTGTTGAAACACCCATTTCAAGGGCATGTCCTCTTCAGCATAAGGCAACATGACCTCTTCAAGTATTTGGGCATATCCAAACTGATCCATGATACCTGGTATGCGATATATAGGCCCAACACCATAGTAGGAGAAACATGCGCATATCATGATGCTTGCACCACCATGCTTCACTGTCTTCACTGTGAACTGTGGCTTGAATTCAGAGTTTGGGGGTTGTCTCACAAACTGTCTGTGGCCCTTGGAACCAAAAAGAACAGTTTTACTCTCATCAGTCCACAAAATATTCCTCCATTTCTCTTTAGGGCAGTTGATGTGTTCTTTGGCAAATTGTAACCTCTTCTGCACGTCTTTTATTTAACAGAGGGACTTTGCGGGGGATTCTTGCACACAGGCATCTTCTAACTGTCACAGCACTTACAGGTAACTCCAGACTGTCTTTGATCATCCTGGAGCTTATTAAAGGGTGAGCCTTTGCCATTCTGGTTATTCTTCTATCCATTTTGATGGTTGTTTTCCATTTTCTTCCACGCGTCTCTGGTATTTTTGTCCATTTTAAAGCATTGGAGATCATTGTAGATGAACAGCCTATATTTTTTTGCACCTGCGTATAAGTTTTCCCCTCTCCAATCAACTTTTTAATCAAACTATGCTGTTCTTCTGAACAATGTCTTGAACGTCCCATTTTCCTCAGGCTTTCAAAGAGAAAAGCATGTTCAACAGGTGCTGGCTTCATCCTTAAATAGGGGACACACTATTTGTTTGTTCCACAAAATTGACGGACTCACTGACCGAATGCCACACTACTATTATTGTGAACACCCCCTTTTCTACTTTTTTTTACTAATAGCCCAATTTCATAACCTTAAGAGTGTGCATATCATGAATGCTTGGTCTTGTTGGATTTGTGAGAATCTACTGAATCTACTGGTACCTTGTTTCCCATGTAACAATAAGAAATATACGCAAAACCTGGATTCATCTTTTTAGTCACATAGCACTACTATTATTCTGAACACTACTGTATATGTCTAAAAATAGAAAAAGCAGAAAGTAAAAGTTTAGATGTTCTTTCTGTCTGCCTGTGAACTTGCGCTCTGCACATTGTCACGGGTGTACAACATGAACACAATCGCAATGTAACTTCTCAAAACTGGCTCTTATTTGAATGGGATCCCATGACTTGAAGATGTGACCTTCAGTCATCTGACTATTGGAACAATGAGCCAGTGGCACAATATATCAAATAAAAGGCTGTAAAATCTTGAAACAAACTACTGATCTCATCTGCTGACAAGAAAAACAAAATGTTTGCCCGTGTTGGTATGTTTGTATCCATGGTAAGGCATGTTCAACGGCTGTGTCCACATGCATGTGCACCTACTGGCCCACAAACATATCTACTGTAATTCACACAAGTGTGTCTTGAATCTTTGATTTTGCAGAGACTGTTACCCCGGAGCACTGACCTCTGACCTCTGGCTCTGAGGAATATGGAGCACTGAAAACACATCTGATCACTGAATGGGACACTAAACTGAACACTTAAACAGGTTCACACTTGCTTTTCCCAGAATATGCAATTTAAAAGGAAACAAAATGTGTTCAGACATTCTAAAGGCACTTCCATGTGACTCGCTGTAAATATTTATTTGTGTACCTCCCACACACATACATTTTTACACACCATTTCTCGCATGCATGTTGCCAGTTGACACAAGGTGTGAAATGACAAACAAAAGTAAGATAAATGTTTAATTATTCTTTTAATTACAGTGTGACTCACATTACACCCTACAGTCCTTTGTTTCCTAAAAAAAAAAAAAAAAAATTATATCTGGAAAACTGAAAATGCAAGGGAACCACTGCAAAGTTTGGTCAAAGTGCGCACAAAGTGTGCATGAAGCAGGAATTGTGTGTAAAACGTGTAAAATCATCCCTGTCTCAAATGCCCCGTACACCTGTTGCTACAACTATTTGCACACACCAGCAGCTGAAAGACAAAGTGTGTGCTGTGCAAACCTATCAATCCCTCTCATGGCAGGTGTCAGCCAAATTCCAGGTGATGAGTGTGGCTTTGGTGTGTGTGCTGAACTGACAGGAGGTGTGGCCACTGACAGAAGTGGCTGTGGAGATCTGTCGTTCTGGACATTCCAGCTGGACAACATGTACTGTGTTTGGACAGCAATGGACTAACAACTGCCACTGTGACACATGTGTGTCTGCTTGCTGTCATCACGTGGACATAAATAAAAACATACATCGCTGTAGCAATATATGCTGTGGGCTGCAGCATGTGTGCACTCCCTCGCTGCAGCCAATTGACAGGCTGCCCTCAGGCTGAAACGGACCGTCAGATCGCAACACACAGCAGGCGATCTGACTTTCACGTCATCCACATGAGCTCTGTTCCATATGACGTGGTGTAAGTTCTGGCACGCTGTCCACAAGACACGTGTGCCGGGCAGGACATGCACACGGGCCGGCTGGACGCACCAGCACATGTGGACATAAGAGCGAACTGCTTCTCATTCATATCATTTCATCACTGTATGTCTGTGACCATGGGTCATTTACAGAGAAACAGACAGATCATATTTGTATTGCCCGCTTGATAAGAGGGATTCAATATAAAATGCTGTGTTTTTTATGGTGTATGGTTTTGTTTTTTAAAAAATATGTCCATCTCTTTGTTGATTTCAGGCATTTTCCCCGCACCATTTACAGAGCAGTGACCATCGCTCAGTGGTAAAGTTTCGGGCTGGCAATGAGTATAGTGCAGGTACGAATCCCGTTTTTATTTTTTTTTTATTCCACATAAGCAGCGAGATGTGGTTCCTCAAGTACCTGCTGGTTTTTATGTTTTATTCAACATAAGTGGCGCATTGTGGTTCCACAGGTACCAGCTGTTTTTTATGTTTTACTTATTCCACATAAGTGGCACGATGTGGTGCACCTCGCACTGTGTTCCTGCTCGAAAGACACTGTTGCACGCACAAACCCTCGCACCGGGATCGTGCATGCCTGCCCGTCAGCTCGATGTTTCATGGTGAGCTAATTTGAACTGTTTCACGCTGTTTTGCCGTATTCAACCAAACTTCGCACTATGTGTGAAGTAGAACAGTAAAAAATAAAAATCTTGCCTAATTTTCCTTTCAGCAGGGAAATGCCCTGCAGTCCCTTTTCACATGGTTTTACTATTTATTTAAAACCGATTTTCTTCTGCACCACTGCATCAGTATCCCAATAAATGTTTCAAATTCTTATATCACCTATATTATCAAAATTCACCTTGTCTGGAAACAATTTGTGTGACAAGGTTGGACAAATTCATTGAGAAACATATTTTAAATAATGCTCAGTATGGATTCAGAACAAAACATTCGACAGCTAAATATATCAACAACAATAGATAATAAGGATTATTTTGTAAGTATTTTTATTGATATGAAAAAAGCTTTTGATGTTATCGACCACTCAAGATTGCTTCACAAGTTACAACAATATGGAATTAGAGGTATTGCACATCAGTGGGTAAAAAGCTACTTAGAAAATGGAAAACAGTTTGTTCAGATAATTAATACTAAATCAGAATTGTGTAACATTATTTATGAAGTACCACAAGGGTCGGTACTTGGATCCAAACTGTTTATTTTGTATATCAATGACTTTGTGAATGTATCTAAAGTACTTGGCAGCATATTATTTGCTGATGATACAACATTATTTTACTCTGGATAAGATATACAGGAAGTAGTACAAGTGATAAATACAGAGTTGGAAAAAGTTAAACATTGGTTTGATATAAACAGATTGTCACTAAATCTTAATAAGACAAATTTCATATTGTTTAATGACAGAGTGGAAAAAAAATTATGTGTCATTAAAAATAGATGAATGGACATACAAAGGGTAAAAGAAACGAAATTTCTAGGAGTCATGATTGATGAAGATCTTACATGGAAGTCACACATAAATTACATAAAAGGAAAAATAGCGAAAGCCACTGCTGTTTTGCATAAAGTAAAATTTTCGTTAGTTATGGTTTATTCATTGATTGTCCCATATTTAACTTATTGTGTAGAAATCTGGGGATCAACATGTAAAATTAATACACAACCATTATTTATTCTGCAGAAAAGAGCTTTAAAAATGATTAGCAATAGTCGTTTTAGAGATCCATTTAATCCATTATTCAGTAAGTATAGGGTACTTAAATTTCATGATTTAGTTGATTTGAAAATATTACAAACAATGCACCAAGCTAATAAAAATACCTTACCAATAAACATTCAAAATATGTTTGAAAAAAGAGTAAGTAGTTATAATTTGAAAGGAATAGAAGTCTTTAAAAAAAATCAAGATTCAGAACCAAAGTAAAGGAACGGAGTATTGCTGTGAATGGTGTAAAATTATGGAACAACCTCAACAAAGAAATCAAAGAATCAAGGTCACTTAAATTATTTAAAAAACACATTAAACTAGATGTATTAAGTAAGTATGAAACTATGAAATAAGTCAGTGGGTTGTGACAAAGTCTAAAATGTAATCTGTTAATAATGTCTAAAATGTTTTAAGTCTAAAATGTAACCTGTTAAAAATGTAATATTTTAAATAATGGCTAAAATTATGAAATAAGTCAGTGGTATGTGACAAAGTAAAAAAAATGTAATCTGTTAAATAATGTTGAATAATGATAAAATTGAAAGATTGTATTGTAAAAAGGGGCAGAAAATATAAGACTTGTTCTTCCCTCTGCTCCTTTTCATTCAATGTCTTGTAATATATTCATTTCTGCTTTTCTGTTTTTTCTTTTAAATGAATGAAATAAATATTGAAAAAAAACAAACAAACAAAAAAAAATTAGGATTTTGACCCCCATGGTTTAAAACAATCATCACAGGTGATGATTGAATCAGGTGTCAGACACTCGCACAGCACTACTATGCTGTATATGCTAGAGTTTAGCATCATGGAGCCAAAAATGCAGTATTTTATTTGCAACTGACCCCCCCCAGAAAAAGAAAGTCAGAAAATTGTAGCAGAAACACAACAACAGACACAATTAAAGATAACTGAGTACAGATCCTGTTTGGAAGAACTCAGGATAAAATGCGTACATATTTCACATCAAATTTATGCTGGATATCTGCTGGACAGGTGAAACAACACTCACAGGTCAGCTGTGTTACATATCAACACCACTGTTAGTTACAGTTAGAATGGTTTCAATTTAGTTTGCCAAACATTTTATTTATTTCATTAGACTCTCTATAGTATATATGTATTTTTCCATTATGTAATTTTAAGCACAATCGTATTATTATATTATTATATGTGTTTTTCCAAAATGTAATTTTAAGCATAATGCAAAAAATAAATGAATAAAACACTTCACAGTTTAGTAAACATAACACCCTTCTGCGTAGGTCACAGAGGTGACAGAATGAAAGTGGCAGTCATCTGAGAAATTCACGTGGAAAATGTTACAGTACAGTATGGAGTTGAACTGTTAATCCTGTAGACTTTAAGTGTCTTCATGAGGTCGAACTAGTGCAGGGCATGGATGACACAGGTGATAATAAACCTACTTAAGGCTGAAAGACAAAAAGGGGAAAAAAAAAAAAATCAAAGCTAAAATCAGTTTTGTCTAGTTTAAGTTAATAATTTTATTCAAAGGCGCATATAAGGGCCCTTTCACACATCGTGCGAATTTGGTTGATTTGTGAATAAAATGTGCATGAAGCAAGAATCGTATGCAAAATGCGTAAAATCGTAGCTGCTTCCAACGCCTCGTACCCCTGTTGCTACAACTATTTGTGCACACCAGCAGGTAAAAGACAGTGTGTGCTGTGCAAGCCCATCAAACCCTCTCGTGACAGGTGTTGGACAAATTCCAGGTGACACGTGCGAACATCTAACACCACTCGCATGGCACTCAGAAAATGTGTGGCCATTCACATTATCATCACGAAAACAGTCACTGTCGAGGTGGATATGAAATCTGTCTCAGTGCTCCAAGACTGCGAGGTTGCCGAGTGCACATGCGGTGTGCCAGTGTCGGCTCCCCCCACCACATGTCTGCGTGTGTCCCCCCCCTCAACACATCTGTGCGTGTGGGTTTTTTTTAGAAAATACATTTATATGCTTGTTGATTTTAGCCATTTCACGCTCCTGTTACAAGACAGTGATTGTAGCACAGTGGTAAAGTTTCCATCAGAGTCAGAGCATGCAAGTTCGAATCCTGTGACATTTTTTCTTTTTATTTAACCCAGGCTATTTAATCGTGGGCTTCTGTATTGCGTCCCCTGTTATGTATTATTTATATCAACCCAGTGATATTCACTAATTATACAGCTAGTTTTTATTTTATTTTCCTCCACATCAGCGGTGCGATGTGGTGCACCTCCTCCCATTGTCACCCGCCGCCCACCTATAAAACATTTCAAAACAAATCCAGGCTGGGACAAACGTGGTCTGTGGGCCACAAATTAGCAACCCTGATTCAGGCCCTGCACAGTGGCTGACAAAATCATCACTTAGATCATCAGTGTTTTATGTAGTTTATTTAAATGACATTTTGCCTTCAACAACACAGATGTCTGGTGTGAAACAGGAGTTAGTGAGGAATTTTAACATCAGCAATGGATCCTGTGAGTGGTGAGAGAGCATTTCATAAAAAAAAAAAAAAAAAAAAAAAAAAAAAAAAGACGTGTGATGCTCAGAATATATTCAAGAAAACAGGAGGTGGAGGGAAAAATTTTCAAGCATATGTCAGATTCTGATGTCTGCTGTCTTCTGTTGAAAGCTCTAACTATCATAATTTGGTCTGTGGGGTTTATTATGTGGTGCTTTGTCTTTGATATGCTGTTGGGTTTTCACTGGGGTTTGGTGGTGGTACCTCCCTTGTCTTGTGTTGTGTGGGTGGTTTTGTGCGTGTCCCTCCTGCCCTCCCTTCCTACTCGCCATGCCTCATTCTGGATCCTTCCTCACACACCTGTGGTGCATTTCCTCCTGATTTCATCCCCTTTATTAGTGCCACCTTCTCCCTCTCTCACTTATGAGATTGATGAGCTTTGTGCCACTTTGATTGTTGAGCTTTGTGCCAAGCGTTTGTCCTCAGAGTTACCCCGTCCTGTTTTTTACTTTACAGTGTATTGACCTGTATGCCTGTTTTTCTGGATTTTGTCTCATGCTTTGGCTACTGTTGCTTATTTTGGACTGCCTTTTTGTGCACCAACCCACACCTGAATTAAACTCTGTTAAGCTGAATCCCGAATCCATCATTTGTGTCCAACCTTCTGGTGACGTCAGACCTGACACTGACTGCTGATTTTGTAGATAGAGATATTTAGTAGGAGTTTTTCACTGCTGTCAACTGACCTCTGGTAAGATAACATAACCACAACAACGATGATGATGATAGTGACATCCAAATTAATTCATGTTTGGTGTTAGTAATGAATAAATCCGCCCAGGTGGTGGGTTCTCATCTACAACACTGTAGATGAGAACCAGAGAGACAGAGTCTTGAATGCCGAGGTGAGACGGCGAGATAAACTCCCTAGCATTAAAACCCTTCTCACCCAGAACCAGCTTAGATGGATAGGCCATGTACTGCGTATAGACGACTCCCGATTACCCAAGGCAGTCTTCTGTGGCGAGCTCAAGGAGGGGAAGAAGAGAGCTGGTCGGTCCAAGCTGTGTGTCAAAGATGGCCTGAAACAGCAACTGAAGGCCTGCAACATCAGCATCTCAACATGGGAGAAGGTTGCTCATGACCGAATGGCCTGGTGTCGCCATGTGAGTCAGTCACTCAAGATGATCGACGGCCGCTTGGAAGAAGAGACCAGACAACAAAGCGTTACGCTAGTAGAGTCTCCTGACTTGCTTCAACAGCTCCCGGCTCTCTCAACTGTCTCATTCGGCTCCCGGCTCTCTCACCTGTCCCATTCGGCTCCCGGCTCTCTCACCTGTCCCATTCGGCTCCCGGCTCTCTCACCTGTCCCATTCGGCTCCCGGCTCTCTCACCTGTCCCATTCGGCTCCCGGCTCTCTCACCTGTCCCATTCGGCTCCCGGCTCGCTCACCTGTCCCATTCGGCTCCCGGCTCCCTCACCTGTCCCATTCGGCTCCCGGCTCGCTCACCTGTCCCATTCAGCTACCAGCTCGCTCATCATTTCTGGCAGGATCTGCCGTCACAGCACAGGACTGTACTCACATCAAAGAAGTTGCCGTCCTACTCAGCACTGAATGACAGTCGATGTTGATGATGCCACAGAGCATACTTGTAGTGTTAGGGAAAGCCATAATCACCAGTGCCAATGCACCACATTGATTGACATCCAAATTAAGTCATGTTTAACAAAAAATAAATAAATAAATCACTCTGCCCTGGTGGGGTTCTCGTCTACAAAATTGTAGGGGAAACATTCCACAGAATAGTTGTACCCTAAAATAAAAACGTTTCTCAACATCCATACAAAAAATACTGGATTTTTAGACAATATTAAAAAGTGTTTTAACGCAAAGAATTTTATAGCAACAATTTAAGATGTTAGTGTTCAGGCATAATAAATTCTTGTGTCAATGCACTTTGAAGATTTTTCTCTGTACTAAGAGGACTGTTACAGCCAGCAGACTGTTCCATTCTTGTCACATAGGGGTGTTCGAAAGTACTGGACTGATTGTTAAGGGTTTGTGTGCTTCACGATCATTAGATTTCAGTTTCTGTATCAACCATCGGAAAATGAAAAAGAAACCATTTTATCACATTTGTTGACAAAGTTAATCTACAGAATTTTGTGTTGTTTTCTTCCTGACAGTATGAACTTTGCTGAAATCAGCTGATAAGGAACTCATATTGCAGATAGAAAAATGCCTTTTTGTTTGACAAAAATGAACACAAACTGATATTTATCTGCTCCTCGTGCTTCCTTAATCAGTCTGTGTGACTGGGGCTTGTACAAAGCTAGCCACTGTTCCAGAACACTTCCGGTTTCTTGCACAAGAGTTTTTCAAAATAAGAGCACAGCGCAAACAGATGACACCATCACATCAGATGTGGAAGAGACAAAAACATAGTGAAAACTCATTTTTTGCTTTTTGCAATGTGTTGGGGGTCACAGAATGAATTTATTTCAGGTGGGAATTTAATAAACTTTAATGGAACAAAAAAAAATAATAATTTTGGGTGGTGTTTAACCAACTTTCTTCCAAAAAAGGGGGTTGGCTTATGCACAACTGTGGGACCTCAGACCTCACACCAATAACATATCTTATGTGTGTGTGTGTGTGTGTGTGTATATATATATATATATATATGTATGTGTGTGTGTGTGTGTGTATGTATGTATACACACGTATGTATGTGTAAAATTTTCTCAGATTGTTGGATAATAATTTAATGTAAAGTTTAGAGATGGTGGCACTAACAAAAAGACAGGAGACAGAACTGGAGGTGGCAGAGCTGATGATGCTATGTTATGTTTTCTTTGGGAGTGACGATTGATTGTTTGATAAGAAATTATCAACCGCTTAGTCCAATTAAGGGTCGCGGGGGGCTGGAGCCTATCCCAGCAGTCATAGAGCGCGAGGCGGGGTACACCCAGGACAGGATGCCAGTATATATATATATATATAGGTTTTTTGAACCGTGGACTCCTAATGATACCAAAGTTATATCGGAAGAGCTGAGAAGGTTGTTGAAACAGTGGCTAACTGCTGCTAATGAAGCCGAGATATTTGAGTTGGTAGAAACAAACAGATCGCAGAGCAGCAAGAAGAAACGAGTGGATTTAAAGAAGAGAAGAAACTAGTTTTCAAGCCTGAAGTTCGCTGATCCACAGCAGCGTCAGCGTACATCCACCCGGCGCGGCTCCACCTGAAGCCCGAGGTGCCAGCGCAGTTCCACCGGCGCGGCTTAACCGAGGCCCGAGGCGTCAGCACACATCAATTATTATCAATTATTATATCATTTACTAACAGGGACTTAGAAGAGAGAGACCTAATGTTTAATAGACCACATTTAACTGTTTTAGTCTGTGGTGCAGTTGAAGGTGCTATATTATTTTTTCTTTTTGAATTTTTATGCTTAAATAGATTTTTGCTGGTTATTGGTGCTCTGGGAGCAGGCACCGTCTCTACGGGGATGGGGTAATGAGGGGATGGCAGGGGGAGAGAAGCTGCAGAGAGGTGTGTAAGACTACAACTCTGCTTCCTGGTCCCAACCCTGGATAGTCACGGTTTGGAGGATTTAAGAAAATTGGCCAGATTTCTAGAAATGAGAGCTGCTCATCCAAAGTGGGATGGATGCCGTCTCTCCTAACAAGACCAGGTTTTTCCCAGAAGCTTTGCCAATTATCTATGAAGCCCACCTCATTTTTTTGGACACCACTCAGACAGCCAGCAATTCAAGGAGAACATGCGGCTAAACATGTCACTCCCGGTCCGATTGGGGAGGGGCCCAGAGAAAACTACAGAGTCCGACATTGTTTTTGCAAAGTTACACACCAATTCAATGTTAATTTTAGTGACCTCCGATTGGCGTAACCAGGTGTCATTACTGCCGACGTGATTTACAATCTTACCAAATTTATGCTTAGCATTAGCCAGCAGTTTCAAATTTCCTTCAATGTCGCCTGCTCTGGCCCCCGGAAGACAATTGACTATGGTTGCTGGTGTCGCTAACTTCACATTTCTCAAAAGAGAGTCGCCAATAACCAGAGTTTGATCCTCGGCGGGTGTGTCGTCGAGTGGGGAAAAACGGTTAGAAATGTGAACGGGTTGGTGGTGTACACGGGGCTTCTGTTTAGGACTACGCTTCCTCCTCACAGTCACCCAGTCAGCCTGCTTTCCCGGCTGCTTGGGATCTGCCAGAGGGAAACTAATGGCGGCTAAGCTACCTTGGTCCGCACCAACTACAGGGGCCTGGCTAGCTGTAGAATTTTCCACGGTGTGGAGCCGAGTCTCCAATTCGCCCAGCCTGGCCTCCAAAGCTACGAATAAGCTACACTTATTACAAGTACCATTACTGCTAAAGGAGGCCGAGGAATAACTAAACATTTCACACCCAGAGCAGAAAAGTGCGGGAGAGACAGGAGAAGCCTCCATGCTAAACCGGCTAAGAGCTAGTAGCTGCGCTAAGCTAGCGGATTTCTAAAAACACACAAAGTGAATAATGTGTAAATAATTTAGAGGTGATTCAGCAGAGGGAGTGCTTTAGTTAAGGCACGTGAAGATTACACTGTGAAACAAATTGTTATCTAGTTAACTAGATCAATCTAACTGCGCAGATTAAACAGCTAACAGATACAGCAAAACACCGCTGTGCTCCGGAACAGGAAGTGATACAATACCGCAGTGAGAGCCAACCACCAGTAGAGGCAAGTAAGAGCTCGCAATGAACACATCAAATATGTCTACATTGGTCAATATGCGTCGGAGGTAAGTTTGACATAAGTTGCACATAGGTTCAAAGCAAGTTACTTACACATTTTGGGTATGCTAGACATTATCTCGACATATTTTGACTTGTATGTCAACAATCGCATAACGTACCTACAACTTAGTATGGTATGAGCCATACGCTGGTATGCGTTGAAAATATTGTGCATGACCAAAATCTTTCAACGACCCCGTCATACTACGCCACATACAAGCTTCAACGTGTGCTTAACTTACACAAAACTTACCCATAACTTATTAGATGTACGCCAGCGTATTTTGCATATTTTTAATATGTTGGCATACGCAGGCTAAATGGTCACGATGTGACAGGGCCAACACATGCAGCCATTTTTAAAAACAGACTAAAGCTGCCGATTTGCATCAGAGCTCATACTCTCAGATGATTGGACACTTAAACAGGAAGAAGAGAAAAGATTTTCTACCACCTCTCTTTTTTGTGACGTGCCACTGTGGGTGCAGGTCTGTGTTTCTGTGCCACCTGTGTCACGCAGACACACTGACAACCGCAAACAGGCACACCGAGCACACTGAGCGCCGAGGCTTCAGCACAGCATTTGTTATGCTCCCAGGAAGCAACGGGACAAAACGATACCTGCTCCTCTGCTCGACTACAGACGGTGTTACAGCTCGAGGTGCCCCCTACCCATCATAAATGCTATTGCGCTCAGCATCAGGCGGCGATGCTCCCTGTGCATCACAGTTTGCTACTATATATGCACGCCCCGTAGTGACCCTGGCTGATACGAAGCTTTGTCACCTTCTCATTGAAATCAGTCTCATCACTGTCAAAACACCACAGATCCACATGATACAAGAGCAGATTAAGATGAAGTAAAAATCCACCTTACCGCTTTCTTTCAGGTTTGTGTCACCATGTAGCCACCATGTAGCAGCAGGAAACTTTAAAGAAGAGCACCACAAGCCTGAGAGAGAGAGAGAGAGAGAGAGAGAGAGAGAGAGAAGGAAGTGAGTCAAACTTGGGTGCTTCTGAGGAAGCTGTGTTTTTTCACAGGGACTGGAGCATTTACAAAAAAAAAAGAGGTTGACAGAGAGGTGAAAGGGAATGCTAACAGACTTGGCTTAATTCCAGTCATGCTGGACATTTCCACTAAACAGAATTTATGAAATGGTAAAATTCCTCCTTCCAAGGCTGGGTGACACACAGACAAAAGAAAGCATGTTTGTCCTTGTGCTTTCAAAACATGTTGTCGCTAATACTTCTGTCTGTGCACAATGTCATGAGGGTATCGTCCTTATCTGACCCTAGAAACTTTCTCAGTTACATGTATGTAAATCAGACAGCAAGGATTTCAGCTGAGAACTCTGGAACAGTTCATGGTCTCACTGAAAAACAAGGAGAGTAATAAACATCACAACAAGTTTCATCTAGGACCATACACTGATGCCACACATCACCACATCCACCACTCTATAAATCTAAGGGTCCTGCTTTGCAACCACCCAGGCAGACAACCGGCCTACCCCACCTTCAAAAAGTGGCCACATATCTGCTGCAGCCAGGTATTATATTAGCATCTACTTGGTCTTTTTTAGTTGCTGGGGTCCTCAGCTCCAAGGTACAACCTTACGCGTAGCCAGGGGTGGGCCTGGGCCCGCCCATTTGTCAGCCAGGCCCGCTCCATCCAATGAGAAGGCTGATTCGACACTCGACAGTCACCTGTTGTTGCCTCATTGTATTCCTATGATATGGTATTGCATTAGCACTGAGCGACAATTAATAAATTGTCAAAAAAAATATGGTTCATCTTGTGTGATTTTTATTAATTCATTTTCAGAGTACAGTGGGGACCGCTGTACTCTGTACTGTACTCGCTATAATGCGGTTCACCTTTCACGGCCTCGCAGTTTTTTTTTAGAGCAATTTTGCATGCTTTTTTTTTTTTAATGGCGCATTGTGTTCTGTGTCTTTATCAGGCGGGCTGGTCACGGCACTGGTTGGCATCACTGTGATTGCACTCACTGCCTCCGATATGCGCTTTCTGCGGGCTCGGTAAACGCAGCAGCGGGCCACTCACACCACCCTCCTGTCTGCTGTGCGGAATTGCACCAAATCTGGTAACGGGTCCAGAGACTATGCTCGCTGTTTTGATGCGGATGTTGACCGCAGCCGCAGAGCTCTGTGGCCACCGAGAGAGGACTTGGATTCTTTGCGGGTCCCGCATCCGTACCTCCGGAGGTAGTGAGCAAAGGGAGAGCCATGCATTGTGTTTTGCGTGTGTCTGTTTATAATCTTCTCGCACAGAAGAAAAAAGACAGTGCTTACACAAGAGAGAAAAGTGAGAAAATGTTAATGCATGTTTGAGAAAAGTGTATAAAGTGTGTAGTGAGGGATTTTACAGCCTTAAAACAACTATAATAATTGCAAAAAATAGCGCTGACTACTTCGCGGATTTTGCTGTTTTCTACTGTTAATCGGATAAAAACGTCCACCAGAACATCCATGTTGACTCACAGACTGAATGCACTCTTCGTGCTTTCCCTTGAAAGAGAACTGACCGAATCGTTGGACTATGATGACGTGATAAGAGAGTTCAACAAAAAACACCGTTGTCTCCTGCTGTAGCATTAAAAGGATTCATCAAATGTAAGTGTGAGACCATTAATTACTTTTTTCTTCTAAATAGGCCTAATTGTTAATATTATATTGCAACTGCCACGAATCATGTTGGTGTCCGTTCTGATGGTTTTTAATTTGGCCGCCGAGCCATGGTTTCCATTGTTTATCAATTTCATAATTTGGCCGCCAAGCCAACCTGTTTTCATGCTGCAGATATATTTTGAATTTTTATTTTAAAGGACTTTACATGACTAAGCATTGCATTGCTGCTTGCATTGTCCATGTGGTGCTTGTGTCTGACACTCTGCGTCTGTGTAACTGTGCACACAGCGTCTGTGCAGTTGGCTGAGATGTGTTTATCATTAAACTTGGAATTCATTTTTGAAACAATGCCTTATTTAAATACCTGTTGACGTTTTGGGTTTAGGCTGAGCCAAGCAGGCTACCAGACTTGCACTGAATGGTGTGTGTGTGTGTGTGTGTGTGTGTGTGGTGTGTGTGTGTGTGTGTGTGTGTGTGTGTGTGTGTGTGTGTGTGTGTGTGTGTGTGTGTGTGTGTGTGTGTGTGTGTGCGCGTGTGTGTGTGTGACGCTGCACTGCAGCTTGCATTATCCATGAAGAGTACTTGTGTCTGACATGTTGCGTCTGTGTGCTCACTTTGCCAGTGCTGTAGGCTAAGTGATAACGTTGCTTGCGATGTCCAAACGAGGCATACTTTTTCAAACGGTGTATTATAATACCTACACCTTACCTACAACCCCAAAGGTTGGGCCCGTCTGATTTTTTCTGGGCCCACCCATTTTATGATTTCTGCCTACGCCCCTGGGTACAACCCCAATTCCAATGAAGTTGGGATGTTGTGTAAAATGTAAATTAAAAACAGAATACAATGATTTGCAAATCCTCTTCAACCTATATTCAATTGAATACATCACAAACACAAGATATTTAATGTTCAAACTGATGAAGTTTATTGTTTTTGTGCAAATATTTGCTCATTTTGAAATGGATGCCTGCAACACGTTTCAAAAAAGCTGGGACAGTGGTATGTTTACCACTGTGTTACATCACCTTTCCTTCTAACAACACTCAATAAGCGTTTGGGAACTGAGGACACTAATTGTTGAAGCTTTGTAGGTGGAATTCTTCTCCCATTCTTGCTTGATATACGACTTCAGTTGTTCAACATCTGGAGTCTCTGTTGTTGTTTGCGCTTCATAATGTGCCACACATTTTCAATAGGTGACAGGTCTGGTCTGCAGACAGGCCAGTCTAGTACCCGCACTCTTTTACTACGAAGCCACGCTGTTGTAACACGTGCAGAATGTGGCTTGGCATTGTCTTGCTGAAATAAGCAGGGACGTCCCTGAAAAAGACGTTGCTTGGATGGCAGCATGTGTTGCTCTAAAACCTGGATGTACCTTTCAGCATTGATGGTGCATCACAGATGTGTAAGTTGCCCATGCCATGGGCACTAACACACCCCCATACCATCACAGATGCTGGCTTTTGAATTTGCGCCAGTAACAATCTGGATGGTCCTTTTCCTCTTTTGTCCAGAGGACACGATGTCCATGATTTCCAAAAACAATATGAAATGTGGACTCATCAGACCACAGCACACTTTTCCACTTTGTGTCTGTCCATTTCAAATGAGCTTGGGCCCAGAGAAGGCGGCGGCGTTTCTGGATGTTGTTGATGTATGGCTTTCACTTTGCATGGTAGAGTTTTAACTTGCACTTGTAGATGTAGTGACAAACTGTTTTAACTGACCTTGGTTTTCTGAAGTGTTCCTGAAACCACCCGGTAAGATCCTTTACACAATGATGTTGGTTTTTAATGCAATGCTGCCTGAGGGATCGAAGATCACAGGCATTCAATGTTGGTTTTCGGCCTTGCTGCTTACAGTAGTGTTCAGAATGATAATAGTGCTATGTGACTAAAAAGATTAATCCAGGTTTTGAGTAGATTTCTTATTGTTACATGGGAAACAAGGTACCAGTAGATTCAGTAGATTCTCACAATTCCAACAAGACCAAGCATTCATGATATGCACACTCTTAAGGCTATGAAATTGGGCTATTAGTAAAAAAAGTAGAAAAGCTGTGTTCACAATAATAGTAGCATCTGCTGTTGATGCTACAAACTCAAAACTATTATGTTCAAACTGCTTTTTTTTTAGCAATCCTGTGAATCACTAAACTAGTATTTAGTTGTATAACCACAGTTTTTCATGATTTCTTCACATCTGCGAGGCATTAATTTTGTTGGTTTGGAACCAACATTTTGCTTGTTTACTAGTGTGCTTGGGGTCATTGTCTTGTTGAAACACCCATTTCAAGGGCATGTCCTCTTCAGCATAAGGCAACATGACCTCTTCAAGTATTTTGACATATCCAAACTGATCCATGATACCTGGTATGCGATATATAGGCCCAACACCATAGTAGGAGAAACATGCCCATATCATGATGCTTGCATCACCATGTTTCACTGTCTTCACTGTGAACTGTGGCTTGAATTCAGAGTTTGGGGGTCATCTCACAAACTGTCTGTGGCCCTTGGACACAAAAAGAACAATTTTACTCTCATCAGTCCACAAAATATTCCTCCATTTCTCTTTAGGCCAGTTGATGTGTTCTTTGGCAAATTGTAACCTCTTCTGCACATGTCTTTTATTTAACAGAGGGACTTTGCGGGGGATTCTTGCACATAAATTAGCTTCACACAGGCGTCTTCTAACTGTCACAGCACTTACAGGTAACTCCAGACTGTCTTTGATCATCCTGGAGCTGATCAGTGGGTGAGCCTTTGCCATTCTGGTTATTCTTCTATCCATTTTGATGGTTGTTTTCTATTTTCTTCCACACGTCTCTGGTATTGTTGTCCATTTTAAAGCATTGGAGATCATTGTAGATGAACAGCCTATAATTTTTTGCACCTGCATATACATTTTCCCCTGAGAGAACAGAGAAGTTTCAGAAGAAGTCGGTTTCAGCATTTTATCCGGATATTCCCCTGTTAAAGGAGATTTTTTTAATGAAAGACGTGCGGACGGGTCAGCGTGGTGCGGCGGCACAGGAAAAACACCTCCGTGTTGATAACCACTTGTAAAATCCAGGTGGCTTTTGATGGTTTTCAGTGGAGTGAGTATCTGAGAAATTGTTTAACAGTTGGACATGTTCCAACTTGTCCTTAAGGCTTCCAACAGAGGTGTTTTTCCTGTGGCGGAGCGTCGCGGCGGCTGCGAGCTGACGCTGCAATCCGTCCACACGTCTTTCATTAAAAAAATCTCCTTTAACAGTGGAATATCCGGATAAAATGCTGAAACCAACTTCTTCTGAAACTTCTCTGTTCTCTCACGACGTCCTGGATCAATAGAGCCTGAAATGTGGAGGTTTTTAGCTTGAAACAGGCTGACAACGGCGCCTGGGAGCGCTGCGCGACGTCCCACTGCGTGGGAAGTCCTTAAAGCGACAGTATCACCTCAAAATCTCTCATCAGCCGTTAAAATTTTCACCGAAAACCAGCTTAATTTTTCGAACCGTGTCCACTTCGATGTGCCTCACAGGTTTAGAAAAAATTTTGATCAAACAAAGCGCCAGTCTCTCAGCAACTTCTCAGACAAAGGAATTCCGACGAGGGGCTGGACGACTCCTCCCACAAGGAGTGCTCACAGGCGAATGACGTCACCGACAGGCGTGGAAAAACTCACGCATGCACACGAGGGTTCAAGCATGTCTGACGTAAAAACATATGAATGAAATCCATATAGTTTTTGAAAAAAATAAAAAGGACCTATACTTTATTGACAGACCTCGTATATATATGTTTTTTCATTACTCCTGCGCAAAGAAAGTATGCTGATACTAAATGTTGGAGGTTATGTGGTGAGGATAAAGCAGATCATTTCCACATCTTCTGGGGTAGCCCCTTAATAATTCAATACTGGACTGAAATTAAAAAAAGTTACAGATGAAGTACTACATAGTAAAATTCCATTAAGGTTTGAAATAAGGTTTGAAATTGTGTATTTTGGTAAAATGAACTTAAGAAGAAAAGATGATTATAAAATTATGAGAATCATGCTCTTGGCTAGCAAAAAGGAAATCACCAGAAGACGGTGAACAGATCTGGTCCCTAAGGCGGAGAAATGGGTTGATGTCATGTTGAATATATACACTATGGAGAAAGTGACTGCATCTGTTAGACTAGAGGTAGACAAATTCAATCGTATCTGGAAGGGATGGCTACAATACATTAGACAATACAGATCAGATTTTGTATAGGACTTTACTGCACATGTCAGGAACATTTCTATATATAATTTTTTTGTTTCTCCCTGTCACTTTAATGTGACATTAAGTGGACTCTTGGATACATAAAGACTGTGAATGATGTTTATGTACACCCTGGTTTGAAGCTACAGTGTTCTTCTTTTAAGACTGAATAAAATACAAATTAAAAAAAGGAACTGGGGGTTGTACATGTGTGCTGGATTGTGCACAGAGAAGTGTACCCCCAGTTGATGTTCCCTCGCAGAGCTCATGGAGTCAGGCAGCTGCTTGATAAAGGAGTTTGGCAAGCTGGCAAGTCGTTAGGAACCTGGGGCATACTCTATGATTGCGAGACTTGGGCACTAGTCAAAGTTGGTGCTCGTTGGTACTAGTTCTCTGTCTGGCTGGAACTTCCAAACACCTCTGTTCAGTGACATCATGACTCCACAGGCTCTTACCAGGCATCTCTCAATCTCAAAAACTAAAGATGTAAACAGATACACTTCTGATGACTCAGTCCAGGAAGTCACTGAAAACACGGATCATCATGATTCAGGACCATCACAAACCAAAACACTCCACCTCCTCATTCTGCTTCTAAACTGTGGTAACTGGGGCATCCACTGATCCTGATTCTGTAAAGATCACAGCATTGCCTGTAAAATCAAAGCCAGTGAATCTTTCTTCACCATCAAAGGCACCTATGTTACAGGACTCTAAAACCCAACACCCAGTCCATGCAAGCACTGAACAGAGTAGGAACCCTGATGAAAAATTCAAAGACTACTGTGAATTCTCAATATTTCCTACAGAACGTCCCAGTCAACTGAATCAGCTACTTTATGAAAGTCAACACAGGCCACAAAGCAGCCCTACAGATATTCACGCTTGCAGGACGTAAACTGACCAGAGATTTAGCAACCAAGACAGAAGATGGAAAAATCTTGGGAAAAAAATGACGATGTGAGAGATATAAACAGTGAAAGCACCAGCTTGTTTATTTATCTAAGTTGAATAAAATCATTTCTCCGTCTGTGGTGTCTTCTTCTTTCTCTACACTTTTACCTTTTCTATTAAGGTCATCAAAAGAGGCAACGTGTGCCAAGTTTGATCAGTTGATGGGTTCAGTGTCTTGCTCAAGGGCACATCAACACGCAGATGAAATTGGTGATTGAACCCACAAGCCCAATAACTAGTAGACAATCTGCTCTAAAGGCAAAGCTATCGTTTCGGTGAAGTGCTGCAAATGCAGAGAAGAGCATTATGGGTAATTTAACAACAAAGTTTTTGATGTCCTGATGTACAACTGCCCCATCCCTCAACAGGGTGCCATCTCTGCTGCCAATCAAAAGAGGCAGCTATTTGGTGACCATAATGGAGCAGATGGAAAAGGTCACTGTGAACATGAAACATCAAGGAACGCAGATGAACTTCAACAGACGGGAAGTCCAATTTATGATATATTAGTTAGCTAGAAGAAAGAGCAATCTCTGCCATGTTAAACGATGTTAACAAAATAAAAACAGGCTCCACATTGAGTTCCTTCCATTACATTTCTTGGCAATGTATGTACCACTGCCCCTAGTGGAGAACGTTTAAGCATCTGTCTCCATGTATCAGTTAAAATGACGCCAACATGCTGCAGCCAAGTCTAACTTGAAGCAAACCTATTAAGAACGAACGATAAGAAAGATGGTGTCACCAATGCAGAGAAGACAATCAAGGTGAGTCCAAAGGCCTTAAATCAGTATTGTGTTACGGTCCAAGGTCCAAAATACAGGTGACCGTTAGCAAGGGAAATGTGTATATGAGAGATTAGGCAGCAAAATAATCAGGAGCCAAGCAGCAAAGTTCAGAGCACAAAAGGTCAATCAGATCGGGCAAACTACTCCAAAGGGAACAGGAGAAGACTCTAGGATGCTGGAACAAGCACTGGTGAGCAATGAGAGATCACTAGGTAAGTGGGCGTGAGGCGACTTGGGAAAACGGCATAAGATGTACTGGCACAGGGAGACACAAGAGAGACTTTTAAGAGAGGAAATGACTAAAATCACGGTGTGCAATGATACAGAGGTAAAGAGGACAAAAACTGATATGGGAAGTGGCTATCAAAACAGGAAGTGAGAGACAAAACCAAAAGTGAAGCTGGAAACAGACTGGACATTAGAAACCTTCTTCCACAACAGGGAACTCAAAGAACCTTTTATTTAGATGTTTTTAAAAGATTTGGGTCAGGAGATCTGCACGTATTGTATCTACTGGTGCAAGTTGTTCTCCTGGACTGGAAACAGACCAGATAACCTGGAGAGATGAAATTGTGTGCAGGTGAAAGTGGAAGTAACAGTGAGACACATTTAGTAAAGAAGACACAGAGAGGAAAAGCAGTGCTGCAGGCGGACAGGCTCCGTTTGTGGTTCCCTCGCTGTTAGTGTTTGTGCTGGGCCACTCTGGACATGTTAAAACACAGTCCTCAGACTCAAACCTCTGGAAGACATCAATCAACTGCTGGCTATTGTACACATCTGGCCAGCAGACACCAAGACGGACAGAAACTTTGATTATTAGATGCATTTGACATCAAAAGCTTTTCTTTTCTTATCTGGACCTTCATTTCCACGATACAAAGTGTTTGGCCTGAATAAGACACTGAAAGAGGTGATGGCAGCTCAGCAAGTTCTGAACAGCTGAATGTCATGCCTTTCAACTTCAAACACACAGAGCCAGAGAACGCTCCCATTTTGAGTCAGACACTCAAGAAGGAGAACATCAGGATCCCACATTTGGCCAGAAGTATGCAGACAAAATATGCGAGCATCTTTATTTTTATGATCGGGATTTGTCTAGCATTGGCTCACTTCTCCTACATCCTACTTGCTCTGTTTAACTCACTCATTACCCAAAATGTTTGTTGGAGTTAACAATGAACTCCTTTACAGGAAATCCCAACACATACGAGGTCTGTCAATAAAGTAACGGTCCTTTTTATTTTTTTTCAAAAACTGTATGGATTTCATTCATATGTTTTTACGTCAGACATGCTTGAACCCTTGTGCGCATGCGTGAGTTTTTCCACGCCTGTCGGTGACATCATTCGCCCGTGAGCACGCCTTGGGAAGGAGTGGTCCCGCCCCCTCGTCGGATTTTCATTGTCTGGAAATGGCGGAATGAAAAGGACTTTTTTTCCATCAGAATGTTTTCAGAAGCTGTTAGAGACTGGCACCTGGAAGCCATTCGAAAAATGTATCTGGCTTTTGGTGAAAATTTTACGGGCTTCACAGAGAATAATGTCTGTTACTACAGCTTTAAGGACCCCTTTAAGGACGCTCGGCGCGTCGCGTTCCGAGCTGCGACGACGCGGCACAAGCCACCGGACCATTTCTAAACGGATGGCTCTGTGGATACGAGACCGTCGTGTGCTCTTCCTCTAGTTATCACAAGAGCTGGACATCAGCCATTTTCACTTTTAACAAGAGATTTTGTCATGGAAAGCCGTGTGGAGGCTTCGCGCGTAAAGACCGATTCGCTCTGGAAGCGAGACAAAGGAACACCTCCGTTTTGGCGTGTCAGAGGACAAGTTTGGACATGTCCAGCTCTCCACAATTTCACTGATACTTACTGGACAGGTAAGCACTGAAAACCGAGACAGACATGTCCAGACATGTCCAAACTTGTCCTCTGACACGCCGAAACGGAGGTGTTCCTTGTTCCTTTGAGAAATCTAAAACATTTCACTACTACTGGTGACAGTAAACAACTCTGAAATGATCAAAAGTACAGCAGCTATAAACAGAACACAAACCACTGAGCTTTTATATATTTTGTACTTTAAAAAAAAAAATTCTAATGTTAGCCTTAAATCATAACAATAAAAAAGAAAGAAAGCATTAACTCAACATATGGCATGAAATTACAACTCAAGTTTAAGGCATCAGTTTTGGAAAAGTCAAGAATAGATTTCATTTCATTGTTTGTTTTCATGTTAAGGATATTTTCAAATCATTTTTGTACAAATAAGTGCAATGTTTTATAAATATTTTGATTGGATATCGTAAGAAGGTTCCAAATGTTTTCCAGAAATTACCAGATTTCATGATTTGGAACAAATCCCTATTCATGACAAATTGTCAATTATTACTATTATTTATATAGGGTTTAAAAAAAAAAAGACGGTGGGACTTATATTCTGAGAAATACAGCACTTGTAAATCAACACATATATATTAAACTAGCAGCGTATTGCTGGTACTGATTACAGAAGATGTTAATCATGATTCATTTGATGGTAAATGCTGCTGTTGTTACTAACCTGCAGTTAGCATTATCAGTGCTTTGTGTCAAGTTGTTAACAATCATTATGCATATGCTGTTTTTTTTGTTTTTTTAAATGAGCATTTCTATGCTTTTTGCATACTTTGCACATAGAGGGGATCACAAAAACAAACATCCAGATATTTAGTCAAGTTCATATTAGAGCACACAAATGTGAAACTATGAAGCTGTTTTCGGGAAGAAGTGATGCTGCTGATGGTAAAAGCCAAACTTATGAGTTCTTAAGGCAACATGTGACTGAATACCACGACCACGCAATGAGTTCTGAAGCTTATTGTACAGATTTGCACAGGCATTTAGTTTTGGAACACTTTTAAATAATGTGATTATTTTATTATTATTTAGTGTACGACTTTCCTATTTTTTCATCCACTATAACCAAGTGATTGTACATATGTGTACATGTACTCATTCTCTCTCTCTCTAACTCACACACACACTGGACTTTTCCTTTGCTTCCTCTTCAAAGATCATCTGTTGTCATTTTGTTTTCATGAGCATTATTTTGGCCAGCCATTTTCAAAAAGAGGAGAAAGACCTTGGCTCAGTCTCCAAAGCTTTTCTCACATTCACAGTTTTTATTACAGAATTTCCTGTTATGTGCAGATGTGAGTTGAGGAGCGGACCAGCGTCTGACTGAACCCAGCGCTAAAATAACCAGAAAGCGGTTCCAAAAACAAAAAAATTTATTTC
Organism: Thalassophryne amazonica; assembly: GCF_902500255.1. Taxonomy (NCBI): domain Eukaryota; kingdom Metazoa; phylum Chordata; class Actinopteri; order Batrachoidiformes; family Batrachoididae; genus Thalassophryne; species Thalassophryne amazonica. Next base: position 10,876,586 of record NC_047118.1, read on the forward strand.
CCTTCTGTGCAATAACTGTGTACAACATAAATGTGCGGTTTGTCTGGCGAGGTGAAGGACGGCGCGCTCTCCAGTGCCCAAATGGATCGAAGCCCGACGCTTCTGGACCCAGACTCACCGCCGAACACCCCCCAGGTGGACACGACAAACTGACTCTGTGAAGGATGAAAAGGTGAGGTAATCAACAGCTACAACAAATATCCTTCAAAGGCACACACTATCAGCAACACATCAGGTCTGATTTAAGCTTTATGTAAATGAGCAGCTTCTCACAACAGGTGGAGGATCATCATTCCGTACGCCATGGCAGTGAGAAGCGAGCTGCACAACTCTGCGTAACAAAATACCAAATTACTGTTAACACTTATTCAGACAATCATCACCTCTGATGTGTGCTGACAGCATGTGTCCCTCACCCGTCCTCCTTCACAGGCACGATGTGTCAAACCCAGGCGCGGTCCTCAGCGTCTCACAAACGAACGTCACAAGGTCGAGTTCCCGGCATTCTGCTCGAATCACTCATGGCTTAAATGCAGAACGCCATCTCATTATCTGCTTCAGCTGAAAGTCTTTAAGTTTGCACGTGAGCATCATCCACAGGTGCTGCAAGTCATTAGGCCTGCACGTGAACATCCTCCACAAGTGCAGCCAATAATGCTGATGAGGGTGAAGAACTCTTCTGCCAGCACCTTCTCCACAGACAAAAAAACAGTTTGCATACCACCTGGAGAGCAAAGAAAAGAAAACAACACCAAAATGTCCAGCCAAACCCCCCAACACACAACATTTCCTGGAAAACTGACCTGCCAAAAATTTTTTCCCCACCGTTGCTCCTATTCAGACCAAAAGCTGCAACTAAACCAATTCTACACCATGGCAACACTCACCTATGAGATGAATTATCAATTAATTAAATGTGATGCCATACTGGCCTCCGGTGTTGGATGTTTGTCTCTTAAATGACAAACAGCACAGTCTGACTTAAAGCAGTGGTTTTCAGTCCCGTCCTGAAGTCCCACCTAACCCACCCATTTTTCATATTTCTCTGCTCTGCCACAAGCTGAAGTTATTTTTAAAAATATACATTAAAGAAAACAGAAAAGCTCAGATTACAACACGCACAATGGGAATGCAGAAAGTCACTTCACCATGATATGTTACTGGCTGCTACATTAATGTTTAAATGTTTTATAGGACCTTTAACTCTATAAAGATGTAATTTTAACTCTGAAAAACAAGGATGCATCCCTGTGCACAGAGCATCCCCAGCTGCTAATTTGTACCAAGGCACTCAACTGGTTTAGTGTTGGCTGACACATAATTTAAGAGCTATTCATTAAATTATGTCTTGTCTCCTGATGCTGTAATTCAGATCTGGGGAAAAATATGTCTTGAAGGGCCAAGATAGGGCAGGTTTTCCTCACAACTGATCACCTCAGTAGGCATTTTTGGAATGAGCTCCTTTGCCCAACTTAAAAGTCCTGATCATCTGTGAAATCACCTGCAGAGGTGATCAGTTGCAAAAACAAGCTGCACCATCTTGGCCCTTCAAGCCCACAGCTGCTGTATTTAGAAATAATATCAAGCAGCTGTGTTGCTGACCTAACCACGCTTCCACATCTGGATCTGGGTACCTCCAATACTGGCAGTTCTGCTTTCAAAATTTAAAGCTGGAGGGATTATCATTTATCTGGACCAGGAGGTTCCATCACTACTCTTGCAGAGTACCTGCCCTGCTTTTTTTCCTCATATGCCTGCTCTACTCACACCTGATTGAAACCCGTGATACAGACCAAATAGTGATGTTTGCAAAGTTTTGCAAAGTGGGCGTTCCTTAGAGAAACCCAATCAAGGTCAAATTCTAACTTATCTGAGATGCACTCATTTAACATGTTCGGTCCAACTTTAATGAAAATCAGCACAAGAAAGTACACACACATGATGCCTTTCATGTGGTATTCCTAAAAGAAGCCTGACAATTACACTTTAAATCAGCACAGGGTTGAAGTGTTCATTACAGTGTTGAACATCACACTAGTGAGATTTGAAAATTTACACTCTGGAAAAATGTTGTATCCTTAACTCTATAGATTTAACTCTGGAACATGTAGTGAGATACTAACACTGAAAAAGTGATCAAATTAAAACTCTCAGAGGTGTTATAACAATGCACTTTTTTTTTTTTTTTTTTTTTTTTTTTTACTGTGCAGCTGTTTTAAAAGCGCTTTATCTCTAAATATTCACTTTTAAAGCAGAATGATGTTTGAGGATTTTCATTTTATAGTTGTCAAGTACTGAAATTCTGAGGATACATTACTGGTTACACAAAATTTTTGGTAATGATGTGGTTCTGTCCAGTGGTGGGCACAGCTCCACTAATCCACTAATTATCAAAGCTAATGTTTTCATTTCAACATCAGTGTTCATGGCAGTATGAACAGCATTTTCGGCCTGCCGCACATTGGCTAAAAGTGCAGAATCCACTTAAACAGAATTTTCAGTTTTCAAATTGCCTTTTTCTTTACAAATGAAAAAAAAGACATATTTACAAACACAGATTTATTTGTAAAGCCCACCACACGTTTCAGTAAGTTGTGTGTGCGGCCAACCACTCATGTTAGGAAACTAATTTACCCATAATGCACTGCAGCATGTGTCTAAATACTAAAATCTTCAAATTTAGTACATTACTTTAAAACTAAAACATATAGCTGACATTTTCACTTTATAAAACGACAGACGTGACGTTAATTTAAAAAACTTGTCCGGAATTAGTTTAAAATTTTAACCATAAGACAAAACTGTATGCCTGTGAATGACTTGGGTGATATGCGGTCTGTATGGTGTGAAGAGAAATTGCCTTTATTTTCCCTGCTTTCCTCCATTTGCTTTTCACCTCCTTTCGCTCTGGTCACCAAGTCTCTTTTGCTGAGAGAAGACTGATCTGACACAGAAGAGCTTACTCGTTGTTGTTTCAGTAGATGCTAGTGTACTGAAGTCAATACTGAAAGTTATCAGTTTAGCTTTTATTTGCAACTTCTGCAAAATTTTTTAGGGGTTTATCGTTTAGCCTCATAAAAGTTAACTTTTCGGTTCATGGATTAACTGTTATCAAAGATGGTAAATCAAAGATAAGTTTTTGGTTAGCTGTGCCCACCACTGGTTCTGTCAGGCTGATGACATTGAAGAGAAAGTGCTCAAAAACCAGCCTGATCTCATAACCTGTGATTTTTATGACCGAGGTCGTAAAAATAATAATAATAAAAAAAATCCAACAACACCTATTTCCCTAAATTTGACTGTTACTTAGACACCAGTGAAATGGAGAAACTACAAAATATGTTAGCAGTTATGTTGGTTCACATAAGCTATTGAATGTTTGTGTCATTTTGTTTTTTCCTCCAGCTCCACTAGGGAGGGCCATACTTAGACAACAAGGAAAATTTAGTCAAGCTTTTGATTTTTATTTCGATTTACTTATGCATGTACTTATTTATTTTACAATTCCATTTATTTTACAATTATATTTGTTAATTGGCTTGCAACAATTTTTTAGAAGTGTTGCTGTATAATTTGTTTAAATAACCTCCATAGTTTTTTGCTTGTTTGTTTAAGTACTCCAAAACCTCAGTCAATGGCTGGGCCTGTAGAGAGATATATGTTCTACAATGCTCTACATCTCTAAATGACATGGAGAACGTGCACGGGAGGTGTTAAACCAGGAACCTTTGGAAGCATGTGCACAGACCACTTTTCCACCACACTGCCCAATTTGCATATTCCTTTGAAATTGTTACCAGGTCAAACTATGACATCAGTTAAATAGTTTCATTTCAAGTAAAGGCTCATCATCAAATTTTGAATGACAGACTAGCAAGTTGAGTCTAGTCTGGAGAGGTGGAGATATGCTTTGGAGAGAAGGGGAATGAAAGTCAGTAGAAGCAAGACTGAGTACATGTGTGTGAATGGGAGGGAGCCCAGTGGAACAGTGCAGTTACAAGAACTAGAAGTGGTGAAAGTAGATTACTTTAAATATTTGGGGTCACTGTTCAAAGTAATGGAGAGTGTGGTAGAGAGGTGAAGAAGAGAGTACAGGCAGGGTGGAGTGGGTGGAGAAAGGTGGCAGGAGTGATTTGTGACCGAAGAGTATCAGCAAGAGTGAAGGGGAAAGTTTACAAGACAGTAGTGAGACCAGCTATGTTGTACTCCTTGGAGACGGTGGCACTAACAAAAAGACAGGAGGCAGAGCTGAAGATGTTGAGATTCTCTTTGGGAGTGACAAGAATGGACAAGATTAGGAATGAACATATCAGAGGGACAGCTCAGGTGGGACAGTTTGGAGACAAAGTCAGAGAGGCGAGATTGAGATGGTTTGGACATGTGCAGAGGAGGGACCCAGGGTGTATAGGGAGAAGGATGCTGAGGATGGAGCCACCAGGCAGGAGGAGAAGAGGGAGGCCAAAGAGGAGGTTTATGGATGTGATGAGGGAGGACATGCAGGTGGTTGGTGTGACAGAGGAAGATACAGAGGACAGGGTGAGATGGAAACGATTGATCTGCTGTGACGACCCCTAACGGGAACAGCCGAAAGACAAAGAAGAAGAAGTCTCAAGCCAACCACTCTAAAGGCAACATTAAAGTCAAAACAGAGAAGCTGGAAAGTAATCATTAGATATTAGGTGGTAAAGCATAATTTCATTTCAGCTTTATCGTTTGTTGTAAAACAAATTAATAAATGGAGCATATCTATTATAAACTGTTAAATCCATGTGGCGCTCTGTTTCACAATGAAAAACAAACACACACACACACTGGATACGCAACTGTAGCTCCAGTTGCTAAAGCTAAATGATCACTATATATTATTTCCTGCACATTTTCTTTTATCATGCTTTTTTCCACTTGTGTTTTAAATTGTACTTCAGTTTATCATCGGAATAGTGTTCCAAGAAAACTAGTTGAAGAAAGTTTTGTAAGCAGCTGCACAGGAAGGTCATTCCACTGTCACAATAAAATACTTTGATTGTGAAAGACATTCAGGAAATGGTGAGTGTAGCATGTGCAGTAAAATGATTTATCGTGGAATTTTGAATTTTTTTTTTAAATAAAAATGTCATACATTTGCATCCACTCCAAAAGGTGATGGTAAAAATATAATAATACAAATACTATGTAAGAGTGTTCCGACGCACATCCAAATGTCCTTGTATTTGTAAAAACCATCTGATCTTTTTATAGATGTTTAATTGATAAAACCAAAGTATTCACATCTATTGGAAAAGAATCAGCATGATGGAACACTCTGTTTTTATGTGTGGACACTACACTATATTGCAGACATACACACACTATAAGATTTTTTACATAACAACCTTGAACGCAACGCGAACAGACACCCGCCGACTTCACCTCACTTTGCAGCAACTCAGAGACAGGCTAAGGACCGCCCACCCACATGGGGCCGACCTGACTCAGGAATAAAAGTTAGTGGAGGAGAAACATCTAGGCTCTTTGTCCAGATTGTTGCATGTGATCTGTTCAAAAGACCTCAGTACTGAGATGACTCTCTGTTCAGTGTTTGAACCTTTTCAATACAACATCTAAACTTTGAAGTCCGTTTCCTGTCCAGTTCTTTTGGAGATCACACACCGCAATAAAAGAACCAAACAACTACTACTACTACTACTACTGATAATAATAATAATAATTCATTAGTTCTTGAAGAATCCGAATAACAATTCAAATGGACACATTATCGCTGAGGGAAAATGTAAATATAATTTAAACCCAAAATCAGTGATTCCCAATGTATAATCCGCAGCCCTCTGGGGGGCCATCACAGCACTGCAGGTTGGTCTTGAGAGGTTATTTAAAACAAATATAAGCATCTTTTTTGTAATAAAGTTCAAAATGACAAAAAAGCATTCAAAATGAGGAAAAACGTTTCTGTGTGTTTCTTGTGAGAAAAGAATATCTATTTCAGTTGGGTTTAGCAAACTGAAAGTTTCCAGTGTTGACTTTCAGCAGGTGTGTAACACAACAACACAATCCTTGTTTATACCCACACTGTGTCATCATTAATGTCTACGTTGCCTTCTGTCAGGCTTCAAAAATCACCGCAGAGAATTTGAGGCATGTGATGAGTGTGTTTAAAGCCCAGCTGAGCACTGTAGTAACTCTGCACCGTCGCCTGTCTGCAGCGGGGCGAGGAGAAGACATGACACGCCGGCATGTTCGCCGAGGCAAAGCCAAGATGAAGAAAATGAAATAAACACAAACTAGTGTCACCCACTCTTTCCTCTGAGGAGAAACTGCCATTCATCAGCGTAAGTAAGCACTTCCTGTTAGGAAACTGAAATGCCACCACCATTCAAAGTGCTCTCACTGCTTTCCTTTATGCTGAAATCCTGTTAAACACCAAAACTGAAACAGTATCGGCAGCATGTTGCTTATTCTGGAGCTACTCCTGCTTTCTTGTTCTATTTAAGGCACCAGACTGAGTTAATTTCATGGTCGCTGGTTTGATTCCTGCCTGTTAATTCCCACATGATGAAGTGTCCTTACACAAGTAGCATGTGCTTTGTTGAAAGGAATTAAATGTATGCAAGTATGAAGCCATTTATCCCACTGAGTTAACAGGTTTCATGGTCTCCAACACCAACAAACAGGTCAGCATGCTAGTCTTCCAAAAACAAGGTCCTGGGTTCAAGACCACCTGTGCCCCATTCTCCAAGAACATCTGGAGGTGCATCACAAAGAGCCACAAGCACAAAGCTTGTGGCTCTTTTCCAGGTCCACTGTGAGTAAAACAGGTGCTGTTGGATGTGTACCTTGGATGTTCACAATTACTAAATAAACCCGGAATCCTACAATGTTGAGTAATTTAAAAAACATTTTAAGGAAAATGGAAGTTTCAAGAACACAATCCAGACAAAAATCTTAGTCAAACACACTGTGGCCATTTTTCTTCCTCTGGATGGTAATGCATCAAGATCAGAGGCAGTGCAGTCTGCATCATTAATGTCATAAGAAACAAATCATCAAATTCAATAAGCCTTTTTTCTTTGGTCAGAAATACCATGAGATCTTCCAATTGAGATTTTAAGAGAAGATGCAGAGTAAAACACTGTAGTTGGAGTATAGAAGACTTAATATCATCCTCTATTAAAAAAAAAAAATGTATTCATGAATGGTAAATGGACTGCATTTATATAGCACTTTTCCATCTGCATCAGACGCTTAACGTGCTTTACAATAATGCCTCACATTCACCCAGGGTGCTGCCATACAAGGCGCCCACTACACACCGGGTGCAACTAAGGATCCTCTGGTCTCAAGCCCAACGCTTAACCACTGGACCATCACCTCCCCTATTAAACTGTTCCACAGAAATACAGCATTCGGATATTTTTAAATTTAAATTAAGTGACAACAACAGTGCTAAGCGGCCACGTTTATATTCTGTCAAGCTCTGATGTCAAAAAGGCAAAAAACTTCTATCCTTGAGCGTCACCAATCACTGACAGCCACCTACAGCTAAGGTATATTTGAGATAGTTTCAGCTACTGTGTCCATTTTCTTGGATGACATATTCTGGATTTGACTGGTGCAACACAATCCAACAGTCCTAAACAGCCCACAGGAACAATGTGCCCAGATAATGAATCCACCACCTCTGACAATGTAGCGATAAGTGATGTTATAGCCCCTTCACACATAGTATGAAGTTTGGACAACATTTGGATGAAAACGTCAAAACAGCATGAAACACTTCCAAGTTAGTGCACAAAACATTGTGGCGATGTGCAGGCGTGCACGAACTCGGTGCAAGAGTTTGTGCACGCGCCAAGTGTCTATCGAGCAGGAACAGTGCCAGGTGCACCACATGGCGGCGCTTATGTGGAAGAAATGAAAACCAGCCGGTACCTGTGGGACCACAAGGTGCTGCTTATGTGGAATAATAAGAAAAAAAAACAACAACAAAAAAAACACACCACACGGGACATGAACTTGCGCCTTTCCAACCCTCTGATCCGCAGTCAGAGACTTTACCACTGAGCTATGGAGCTGTTGTTTGAAAGCTGTGGGAAGCTGCCTCATATCAGGAAGGACATGGAAGTACTACAAAATATTTAAAATGCTACACCATATAAAAACACCACATTTATCAAGCGAGTAACACAAATATGATCCATCTGTTCCTCTGGTGATGACCCATGGTCACAGACATACAGTCATGAAATTACATGAATGAGAAGCAGTGTGCTTTGATCATGTCCACATCTACTGGTCAGGTGTGTCCAGTTGTCCATGCGCGTGTTCTGCCCGACAAGCGTGTCTTGTGGACGAAGCGTCAAAGCACAGACACCGCATCATGTGGAACAGAGCTCACGTGGGTGACGTGACGGTCAGATCGCCAGCTGTGTGTTCTGATCTGATGGTCCATTTCAACCTGGGGGCTGTCAGTGTCCGCTCCGTGTGCGCGCTCGCTTGCTGCAGCTTGTTGCCACCACGGTGATATATGTCTTTATTTATGTCCACATAAATACAGCAATCAGACACACACGCCTCACAGTGGACACTGGACTTTGTTGATTTGAATTTTTGTTTGTGGTATTATGGCCAAAGCAGATGGTCACCCCTCTGAGTCTGGTCTGCTTGAGGTTTCTTCTTACAACTGAAAAAATGCCTGAGGGAGTTTTTCATTACCACTGTTTCCAATGTGCTTTCTTGGGGAGACTTATGTTGTGACTTGCCACAATATAAATAAATTGAAAGTGGAGGTAAGAAAGTTAAATCCCATACTCGTTCATGAGGTTTGGGGATCGAAGCACACACCCCGGTCAAAGGTAGCCAAGTCCTTAAGGGCTGTCTGATACATCCTCAGCTGAAACCAATCAGGTACCCTTTCTGCTGGGTGAGCAGAAGGTGGGTATAAGGTGCCAGTCCATGCTAGGACTGGAATGGGCAACCCTCTGCACAGAAAGCTAATCTTCTAACCAGTAATTCACCATGTACCACACAGGTGAACACAGGAAGCCAAATAACAGTCCTGCAGATATGTGCTCCTGTGGTGCTTTACTGCACATCCCTCTGTTCCTCAGGCCACTTGCTGTATGACAAGGCCATACATTATCAGCCTCACCCTACACCAGCATCACATAACCTCTATAAGTAATGTATAAATAAGACCTCCGACTGAAACAGAGGGTGTAAATTGTTGGCGGTGTGTCCTGCACACACAACAGTAAGTATTCCCACAACTGTGAACCAAACCAGGATTTAAAAATCAACATTTAATCTAACATGAATTATGTAGGTTTGTACTTGTTCTAACTGTTCTTCAGAAGAGCAGGAATGTCTGTTTGTCAGTATGATATCTAAAAAAGGACAAGACTGGATTTCAGTGACATCTGTTGGCAAGTAAGGACTTGGGTAAAGGAAGACCAGATTAAATGTTGGTGCACATTCATATTTTTGAACCCCTTAAGGGCCCTTCACACCAAACACGCAAACGCGGCCCACATTGTTTTAAAACCCATTATTTTTAATGAGAAGCTTCACAGGAACCCTGTGTCGTGCTGAAATACAACTTATTTCCCCATCATCGCTTCAAATATGGCAATCACATTGCTTTAACGTTTCTTTTTCAATATCTTCAAATGTTGGCAAATGTCCCATGTCACAATGTTAAAAAAGTGGAAAAATAAAGTTCATAGATCTGCCCCTTAATAGGAAAATGTTAATGGGTTCTTCAAAGGCTCATAAACCCACCATTTCACCAAGTTTCAAGAAAATATTTTTGTAGATTTTGCATAATCTTATTACCAGACAGACAAATGGCACCGAAAGCATTACCTCTTTGGCAAAAGAAAGAATTGGATGAAGACTATCTGGTACTTGGCTCAAATAAATATCAAAGGTGAGTGCAGCCATCAGAGTTGATTTGTAATCATTTTTACCCAACACCAAAATCTGCCCAAGGGTATTGCGAAGAGTTTACAACCATCTGCCTGTCTGTGCTCAGCATAACTCCAGTCCTATTACTTCCAGGGTCTTCAAATTCACAGGGAACATTCTTGGGACACAGACCCTGGACAAATTCAAAGATGGCTAACCTTGACCTATTTTAAGAGTTCAAAAGGTCACATTGTTTCTACACACTCTTTCACTGATTACATGTTCATATGGCCGAGGGTACTTTAACATTGTGTTCTAGATTTTTTAATATGACAGATTCTAAAAAGGGAAGATAAGTGATCATATCCTTCAATTTGTAGAAATTCTCCATGGAAACAATAGGGACTGGCCAAAGTATATCTTTGTACAGTTCATCAAAGTGTTCTCACAGTATCAGAATAAAAAAAAAATCTGTTATTACATTCCCTAAGGAATTTATTTATTTATTTATTGCATTAGTGAATTTATGGCCTTTAAAAGCAAATGTAACTCTGTTGTCAGATATATATTGTTTAAACAATTACTCCTTTAATTTTCATATAATTTTCTAAATACTTGGCAGCATAACAGAGCAGAGTTTTACACTCTTTCCTCACAACAATAAGGTCCAGCAGATTCTCCTTGTAGATCTGGAGTTGCATCAGGAAGAACTTTTTTCCAGGGGAAGGGCTTAAAAATAAAACTCACTATTCACTCACACTTTATTTGACCTGAAATAAGACAAGTTGGAGTAGAATGGAGAGAAAAACCAGTGCAGAATAAGGATGTAGTGGTAAATGCTTTACAAATATATACATAACTATCAAAGAAGAGAGTTTTTGTCACAGAGGAGCACATGAGTGTTTTTTGCCAGCAACCAGATGTAAGTGATGGTGGAACTACAAGAGGATCTTTGGTGTCCAAACAGGCCTGAAGCGGTGTTACTGTGCCTCAACTCACATCCTGTCACGCAGTCAACACGAGCTCAGTAAATAATTTGCTTATTAGCTCTGCAATGGGCATGTTTATGTTTGTGCAATGTTTATTCTGTCCTCATTTGTTATCTCACATCTCAGTGTGGAAATACTTTAATACGGTTAAAAATGGCTTGACTAGTGGAGATGCTCTGGAAGTCTTTAATTAATGTTTTAATTTAGTTTTTTTCCCCTGTTTTTAAACACAAGAAGGTACCCTGGCAGAATTTTTGAATTTTTTTTGTCAATTTTTTAGAGAATATGACTGATAACACAAAAACTTTTTTTTTCCATTCATGGTTAGTGGTTGTATGAAGCCATTTATTGTCAAACAACTGTTTATTCCTTTTAAATCATAATGACAACAGAAACTACTCAAGTGACCCAGATTAAAAGTTTACATACTCCAGTTCTCAATACTATCTATTGCCCCCTTTTATCATCAATGACAGCTTGGAGTCTTTTGTGGTAGTTGTGGACGAGGCTCTTTATTTTCTCTGTTGTTAAAGCTGTCCATTCTTCTTAGCAAAAAGCCTCCAGTTCCTGTAATTTCCTCAGCTGTTTTGTATGAACTGCACGCAGTCGCGGTTTTTGATACGGGCCATGCGGGCTGTTGCCCTGGGCGGCATTTATGGAGGGGCAGCACTGTGGGGAGGAACTCTTGAAAAAAAAAAAAAAAAATCATATCAACCAAATGGTTTTCTTGTCACTGTGTAGAATTGGCAAATTGGAACCCCCTGTAGGCAGCTGGAGGCGCCCTGCTTGCTGAAGCAGTGAGATGGTGAAAGAAAGAGGAGGGGCGCGCCGTGCGTGGAGGACAGTTCACCTCTGGGAGGGACAAGTGGAGGTGGGGGGTGTTGTGGGCTAACGTCAGTTATACTTTGACTTTCTTCCAAATAACACACATCTCATTCATAATATTATAAATAGAGGCTTATAATTCCACCATGTTTTTCTGAATTGTGTGACATGTCCTGCCGCACATGGAGAGGATTCAGCTCAATCCCGCGTACAAAGTTTCCTCCAGTATTTTCTGATAACATGCTGCATTCATCCTGCCATCAGTTTTGGCAAAGTTTCCTGTGCCTTTGTAGCTCACACATCTCCTAGACATCAGCGATCCACCTCTGTATTTCACAGAAGGAAGGGTGTACCTTTTATCACAGGCCTTGTTGACCCCTCTCCAAATGTAATGTTTATGGTTGTGGCCAAAAAGTTCAATTTTGGTCTCATCTGACCACATGACCTTCTCCCATGCCTCCTCTGGATCATCTAGATGATCACTGGTGAACTTCAAACGGGCCTGGACATGTGCTGGCTTGAGCAGGGGGAGCTTGTTGCCCTGCAGGATTTTAAACCATGACAGCATCATGTGTTACGAGTGTAATCTTTGTGACTGTGGTCCCAGCTCTCTTCAGGTCAATGACCAGGTCCTCTTGTGTAGTTCTGAACTTTCTCAGAATAATCCTTACCCCACAAAGTGAGATCTTGCATGGAATCCCAGACCGAGGTAGATTGACAGTCATCTTGTGTTTCTTCCACTTTCTAATAAATAATCATAACAGTTGTTGTCTTCTACCAAGCTGCTTGCCTGTTGTCCTGTAGTCCATCCCAGCCTTGTGCAGGTCTACAGTTTTGTCCCTGGTGTCCTTAGACAGCTCTTTGGTCTTGACTATGGTGGATAGGTTGGAGTGTGATTGATTGAGTGTGTGAACAGGTGTCTTTTATACAGGTAACAAGTTCAAACAAGTGCAATTAATACAGGTAAAGAGTGCAGAATAAGAGGGCTTCTTAAAGAAAAATTAACAGGTCCGTGTGAGCCAGAATTCTTGCTGGCTGGTAGGGGTTGAAATATTTATTTGCAGCAGTAACATACAAATAAATTATTAAAAAAATCATACATTGTGATTTCCGGATTTTATTTTTTTTTTTAGATTATGTCTCTCACAGTGGACATGCACCTAAGATGAAAATTTCAGACCCCTCCATGATTTCTAAGTAGAAGAACCTGCAAAATCGCAGGGTGTTCAAATAATTATTTTCCACACTGTATATACACACACACACACACACACACACACACACACACAGATTACAAACAAAAAGATCACAAGCGAGGACGGTTACCTTTTGTAGCCATTCAAACCCATTGTGTCAACTTGTGTGCATCTTATCAGTCCAAAATTACCAGAGTATAGCCTTGGTCCCACCGAATAAGCTATAAATAATGAGCCACGCACGGTTGTATCAGCGATTATTTGAAGAATGGTCCATGTTTTAAGCTATCATGTATCCACTACTAAGGCACCTCTATGTGCCTCTCTGTACTTCACATGTGCCAAGTATCAGTCTCTAGTGAGCCACGACCGACCTGTCATTTGAGCCCCGTCCAGCCATGAGTGGCTCGTGTCGCCACATATGATTCACGTCAAGCCACATATGATCCATGTAGCGTCATGATAAATCAAATCAAATCAATTTTATTTATATAGCGCCAAATCACAACAAACAGTTGCCCCAAGGCACTTTATATGTAAGGCAAAGCCATACAATAATTACGGAAAAAAACCCCAACGGTCAAAACGACCCCCTGTGAGCAAACACTGGCGACAGTGGGAAGGAAAAACTCTCTTAACAGGAAGAACCTCCAGCAGAACCAGGCTCAGGGAGGGCAGTCTTCTGCTGGGACTGGTTGGGGCTGAGGGAGAGAACCAGTCCAGTGTTATTGTTTAGTGCATATTTAATTTTCAATCAGATTTTTACTTTGTCCTTTTAAATTCATATTGGTTGTATTAACACAATGTTGGTGCACGTTTAGGCATGGGCTCGGTCCAAACCTCCAGCCCTCCACATTTGGTCCCTTTAAAGTCACATTTTTTTTGACGCAGTCCAAAAAAGACGCTACACTGAGTGAGTACACGCTGCCGCAACTGGGGATCACTTCAAAAAAAAAAAAAAAGAAGATATTTCTTTATTTCTTTATGGCTTACAGTCACCATGATACAACTTTTAACTTTGTGTTATGTCTGTAAAATTGCTCTTTTGTGCGCTCTCTGTCTGTGTTCCTGGTCAACTCTGCACTCCTTCTCGCGGCTTCACTGGCGTCATTTCTTCCACGGCTTTAAACACACAGCCACTTTGACACTCTGATCCAACTTTTAACTTTGTGTTCGTCCATTATTGACTGCAAAATCACTCTTTTGTGAGCTGGCGTTCTACCTAAATGCTTGTTTTGTGTGTGAGTCATTACATTAGTGCGCACACACAGCGGAGCTCATCTGATCCATTAACAAGATATTAAATCTATCATAGACATACTTTTACAGCTAGGAATGAACAGCAACTGTTTTACCAAGCTATAAAAACATTTAAAAATAGTTACCTTTAAGCTGTTCCAAAATACGTTCCTCATGGAGCAGAAGAGAGGGGGGGGAAAGCATCCAGATGAAACTGTCTTCTGTGATTCCAGAAGCGATTAGGGGTGTTTTCAACAATCCGCTACATCCATCCATCCATCCATTTTCTTCTGCTTTATCCGGAGTCGGGTCACGGGGCAGCAGCTCAAGCAAAAGCCGCCCAGACCTCCCGATCCACACACACTCCCCCAGCTTCCTCCGGGGGAACCCCAAGGCATTCCCAGCCAGCCGAGAGATGTAGTCCCTCCAGCGTGTCCTGGGTCTTCCCCGGGGCCTCCTCCCAATGGGATGTGCTCGGAACACCTCTCCAGCGAGGCATCCAGGGGGCATCCGGAAAAGATGCCCGAGCCACCTCAACTGACTCCTTTCGACGTGGAGGAGCAGCGGCTCGACTCCGAGCTCTTCACCCTATCTCTAAGGGAGCGCCCAGCCACCCTGCGGAGGAAACTCATCTCGGCCGCTTGTACTCGCGATCTCGTTCTTTCGGTCAATCCGCTACAAAATAATTATTTTATATATAGTGTCCGGGGCCACAAAGCAGGTGGGAATTGTGTGTGCAAGAGGGCTGAGCCACTCCAAAAAATAGCCTCTCACGTCCCGCATAGCTGCCAGGTGCTCTGATAATGGGCTTTTACTAGCCTCGTCAGCACCACACACACATGCCTCTATAATCCTTGTTAAGGTGCCCTGACACGAGTATGTTTTTGATTCACGCAACAAGCATGACCTATGTCGTGAGGATCTCCCCACACCTGGACGCCGTTCTTTGTTATACCAGCTGCCACATGCTCTGCGCTTGGACGCTGCGTATATAAAATACTTATTTCATGGTGAATTAATATTTTTTTCTGCAGATTGGCCATTGAAAACGGCTCTAATCACTCCCTGAATCACAGAGGAGGCTGCAGCAGGAGCCGTTCACGCGCGCTTAACAAGCTGCAGAAATCATTTCATTTGACTTGTTTACATTGTCATGGCTTGATAAAACAGTTGCGTATTTTTCCTTCTTGTGTGCAGCTGTTAAAGTATTTATTTATATGTTATAACAGATTTAACTTTTGTTATCCTGCGCTCTGATGTGATCCGCTGATGTCACCACTCGCTCTGTTCGCTTTTTCACGCAACAGCATGACACAGGTCGTGCTGTTGCGGTGAATTAAAAACATGCTCGTGTCAGGGCACCTTTAGTCGTGGAAGTAAGACAAACTGCAGTATGCTGTTGTTGCTAAATTTTGAAACATCTTGAAATTAGCGCCACTTCAGAGATGAGTCTCATTAACTGAATATTCTGCCTCCAAGAGCCTCTCAGAACCACCATTCTCCCACGATAATTGAATAAGTCCTCTCGTAGCAAAAAAAAAAAACAAAAAAAAAACATGCTGATGCTCATTATTCATCCATTATTTGGTGGGACCAGGGCTTTAGGTAAACTTTTGATCAGGGTCATTTGGGTAGTTATGTTGTCATTATGATTTAAAAGGACTAAACATAGTGTTTGACAATAAATGGCTTCACACAACCAGTAAACATGAGCAAAAAAAGTATTTGTGTTATCATTCATATTCTCCTAAAAATGCCCCCCCCCCAAAAAATCTAAAATTTTGCCAGGGTATGTAAAGTTTTGAGCACAACTGTATATATGTAAATAAAGCTGACATTCTAGCTAATACAAATTGCAATATGTGTAGTTCAGGAAAGCTGAGCTTAAACATTTTTAGGCAAGGTGTCTGTAAACGTATGTGCACAACATATTTGTCCTGCACCTCTTTGCGAATAACTCATTTCTGAACATTACTGACAAAAAGATGCAAAAAAAGAGCCGAGGCTGTGCAATCAGACGGATATATTCAGCCAAAATTTTTTTTCAGAAGGACAAGTTATAAGTAATTTGTGTCTGACTGACTGTGTGGTTATATAAGCTAACAGGCTGAAGTAACATAGTTGTTGTCCAGATCTGATTCACTCTTCAAAGAAGCAACATGAACCATCTGGCATGAAACTCAAACAAGTGACAGTTTAAGAGTCTGTCCAAGAGATCTTTGGAATAATCCCCCGGTGACACTCTCCAACACGGTGCTGGAAAGTCTGACGGAAGACTGGACCGTAAGACGGATAACATTGTGACAGTTTGTACAATCAAAATAATGTGAATATGTGCACTGCGCAGGTACTATTATATTTTGCAGTAAATTCGTAAATATAATGTTGATCATCCTGTGACCGGTTCCGATAAGCGATTGAAATGAGTGAGGTGAGTGATGTTGATCTTATGCCTGTTGCTCTTTGAGGATTGTGTTGGTAGGGCTAAAACAATTACACGAGTAAATCAAATAATTAAATTACAAAAAAAAGTCAGACAAATTGTTGGCCTCAAGGCTTCGTTTAAGTCCTGTCATCAAAGGTGTTCCGTAAACACGGCACTGAAAACGCTGTAGTATATATGCCGACTGTATGTGGTGCCTGTACGCCCACCCCCCTTAAAAAAAAACTGGAGAAGATATGGGGCATGCACATAGCTGGTGTAAGGAGCAGAAGCTACCCACACTTTAATTGACTCAGGTTTAACTATTCAAAAAAAAATGCCATTATCGGATTACATTTGAGTTTTCGCCCATCAGAGTGCACAGCGGATTTATCAATGTGGCGTTTGTGAAAAGCTGCACTCCACAGCTGTTTTTCACGTTCACACAAGTTGTTGCTTTTAAAATTTCATTATATAGCACCAAACTGCAACCAAAGTTGCCTCAAGGCGCTTCACACAAGTAAGGTCTAACTTTATCATCCCTCAGAGCAAGCACACAGGCGAAATTGGTAAGAAAAAACTTCCTCTGATGATATGAGGAAGAAACCTCAAGCACGCCAGACTCAAAGGGGTGATCCTCTGCTTGGGACATGCTACAGACACACTTGACAAAACAGTTTACAAATGACTTGCTGATTGAGGATTTCACTGACTGCCTGCGCTTATGGTCCAGGAAAGCTCAGAAACTCATAACAACATGAAAAAATTTATAATTATCCAGGAAAAACAAGAGGGAACAACCTAAATTGAAAATCTGGCCATGATGGCACAGCGCCATTGTGTCATTGCTTAGGGCCCTTTCACACATAGTGCGAAGTTTGGTGGATTAGAGTGAAACGGCATGAAACAGTTCGAAAATTAGCGCACCACGAAACATCATGCTGAGAGTGAGAGAGCTTGTGCGGTGTCTTTGGGAGCAGGAACAGTGCGAGGTGCAGCACATCATGCCGCTTATGTGAATAAATAAAATAAGAGACAAAAAACATACCACCACGGATAGCAAACCCACACCTTCCAAAAGCTCAGATTACCAGTCAGTAAACTTTACCACTGAGCCACAGAGCTGTCCCTTGAAAGCTGCGGGAATCTGTCTCATATCAGGAAGGACATGGAAGTATTACAAAAAAATAAAATAAAACCACACACCATATGAAAACACAGAGTTTATCAAGCCAGCAATACAAATATGATCCGTTTGTTCCTCTCATGATGACCCCTGGTCACTGACATATGTACAGTCATGCAATGACATGAATGAGAAGCAGTGTGCTCTGATGTCCACATCTACTGGTCCTGTGCATCCAGTCAGCCCACGCGTGTGTGGACGGCGTGCCGCAGCACTGACACCACATCATGTGGAACAGAGCTCACCTAGGTGATTTGACGGTCAGATCGCCCGCTCCATGTTATGATCTGACGGTCCGTTTCAACCTGGCAGCCTGTCAATGTCCGCTCCATGCACGTGCTCGCTATGCTTGTTGCCACGGCAATATATATTTTTGTGTCCCACAAGTACAACAATCAAACACACATGCACCTCACAGTGGACAGTTGTTAGTCCATGTCTGTCCAAACACCATAGGTGTTGTGTAGCTAGAATGTCCAGCACCACAGATTCTCACAGCTGCTTCTGCTGGAAGCCACAACCTCCTGTCAATGGAGCGCACACACACCCACGTGTCAGTGTGTGTGTGTTTGCAAAGGCAGACTCGTGGGGAACTTAGACAAATTTTACAGCAGTATGACAGTGGTCGCTTGCAGTCTGCTGTCGTGTGAAGACCTGCGACTGGCCACACATTTCTAAGTGCCATGCGAGTGGTGTTAGATGTTCAGTTGTGTCACCTGGAATTTGGCCAACACCTGCTGCGTGAGGGTGCGATGGGTTCGCACAGCGCACACTCTGTCTTTCAGCACTGGTGTGCTCAAATAGTTGTAGCAACAGGTGTACGAGGTGTTAGAGGCCGGACGATTCCACACGTTTTGCATAAAATTCCTGCTTCGTGCGCACTTCGACCAAACTTCGCATTATGTGTGAAGGGGCCCTTAGGGAAAGCCCTGGCACAATTGACATTGCTGTTTAAAATTGTAAAAGTTCTTTTTATCCAATTAATGATAAAATAATCAATAGAATATTCCAACAATATAGCTGCTGCCCTATTCTGTGGGATACAAACATTGCTGGAGATTTGGTATTTAATACAGCAGAAAATAGCAACATTAAAATGTACTGCAGTTCAGTATAGCACATAAAATTACACATATTTTAAAAAATAATTTGTGTGAAGCTGGCATTCGTTAAAAATGACTGACATAGGTTTTTTGTTCTCTGTGTTTGTTGAAAACAGCAAATTACACAAGCAACTCCTCAATCACTATTATTGTTGCTTTTTAGTATTAGAATTTTATTTTTTCCTCAACTATGATGAGCTTCATCATACTTGGCCAAGGAAACCTGGTTAGCATCCAAGTCTCACAACCATGCGGTAAAACAGGAAGCACCAGTCCCGAAAGACGTCGGTGTTTGTTATCCTGCAAAAATATCAGCATTGCCAATACCCTCTGTGGCGCAACCTCATGACCCAGTTAGATCTTCCTGCAGATGAAAGCCGCTAAAGCTGAGGTACGTTCAACATTTTCTGTTGTGAAAGTGTAGGAACCACGGACCCACAAACAGGGGGCTGTAAAAGAACGGGCAATGGAATAAGCCAAACAGTAACAATTAATAGTTGTAATTGTGCACACGGAATACAGACAACAATCAGTTTGGGACTATAGTCAATTACACGGTTGGGTGACGTGTGGGCAGGCTTGAGGATAGGAGACGCCCGTCCAGAACCGAGCCGGATCCCACACGGCCCTCACCGCCAACGGATCTGAAGAACACCGGAGCCGCCAAGTCCTGGGTCCCCAGGTGGTCACCATCTCCAGCTGTCAGACCTGGTACTGCTGGCAGAGAACAGAAACAGCACAGGTGAGTGTGAGTACGCACACTCAGTAATCCCACAGTCTGTGTTCTTTTGGGAGGGAGCACCTCCACCTCCCGTCACACACTCGTGCAGCTCCTGTCTAACCACTTATCTGGTTGGGGTGTGAAGCGAAGCCGTCGCTGATCACACCAAACGCCAATCCCACAGATAAGGCAACACCACAGGAAAATGGCTGCAAAGAAGTTCAGACTATTAGTCAGCGTTAAGTGTAGCAGAGAAATTACCTCCAAGGTTGCTGATTTCTCGGCGGGGAGGTGGAGTTGCAGTCCGGCCTTTATGGTGGTGGTGATGTGGATGAGTGACAGCTGATGCTGATGACGAGTGACAGCTGTCACTCCCGGTTGCTATGACGCTTGAAGCCCGCACTTCAAGCAGGGCGCCATCTGGTGGTGGTGGGCCAGCAGTACCTCCTCTTCAGCGGCCCACACAACATTTTCACCACGTTCTAATGGTCATATCTAGGCAGTAACTGAAAGCCTGATCATTATCTTAATCCAGGACAATCACAAACCCAGATGCTCCAATTCTTCACTTGGCTTCTCAAGAACAATCAGTCAAACCAAATCACTTTCACCAACTAAAGTGATGCCACCAGTTGTGCTGATGAATGAAACCAATTTCAACTTAAAAAAAAAAACAAATCCATTAGAAGATAGCTGAACTTTTGACAGTAAAAAGCATCAAAGCAACAATACAAATGCCTTTGTGTAAGAAGCTTTTGCCTCTTTGTTCCATGATGTCAGACAGATTTCAAATGTAATTGCATGTAGAGTTGAGAAGCATTCGCGACCTCTCAGGTTGTCATCACCAACAGTGAAGCAGCAGTGGCCTGAGGATACTGCTGCTTCACAGGCTGTGATGAAGAGCCACCACAATAACAGCTGAAGATCGTCTCCGATACACACAATATCGCCACTTTCACACTCTTTCGTTGCCCGTTTGCGCCATGGTGTGAAGGATATTGTCAACACTCGACAGTGCGTCAGACATTCAACTGACGTTACAGCAACTTTGAATGAAGGAGGTCTATGAATGGCCAAAAAGGGTACTTCCAGTCCAATGACGAGGAGAAATAAAAAGCTAAAATTCCCTGCCATTAGCAGGACAAGCACAGCCTTAATGGAGTCAGCGAGTCAATGAGTCAGCGAGTGTGTGCAACATTTGTGGGAGGGCACTCCTGCTTGTTGTGCAAAATAGTTTAACCAATGTTTTGTTGGGTGATTCATGGTAAATATCTTCAACATTTCACATTTCTATGCCTTTTACAATTTAGGCCCAAAAATGCTATTTTACTGACAATGCCACTGATCAATCTTCTTTGCAGATGATGTTAAATTCACTCAGCCATTATTTTTTTTCTGAGCATGTGATGAAAGCAGCCACATTTATATGTCTGAGCAATCTGGTGTGCATGTATTCAAAGAAAGCAGAGGACCCAGAGAGGAACGCAGATGAAGGTGTTGAATATGAGGTCTGTTAGAAAAGTATCCGACCTTTTATTTTTGCAAAAACCTGATGGATTTGAATCACATGTGCTTGCATGAGCAAACCTTGAACCTTCGTGCACATGCATTAACTTTTTCACGCCTGTCGATTACGTCATTTCCTGGTAAGCAGCCTTTGTGTGGGACGTGTGCAGTGCGCTCGGCGGATTTTCATTTCAAGGAAAAAGACGGAACGACTGGAGCAGCGCCGCATCAAATTTTGCCAGAAACTGGGTGACAGCCAGGTGGAAACCATTCGGATGATTCAGACGGTTTTCGGTGACGATGTTATGGGCATCACACAGATTAAGGAGCGGTACAACCGGTTTAAAGACATCCGCACAACGGTAGAGAGCGAGCCACGCTCCGGTCGGCTATCAACATGCTGAAATGACCAGATCATTTCCAAAGTGAACGTTGTGGTGATGCTGGGCCGTCGTGTGACTATCCGAGAAATTGCGGAAGAGGTGGACATCGGTACATTCCACTGTGACAGAAGATTTGGCCATGAAAAGAGTGACGGTGAAATTTATGCTGCTGCTGACAGCGGCGCAAAAGCGCCTTTGTGTTGAAGTCTCACAGGACATGTTGTGACATGCCCACCTCTTCCACAATTTCTCGAATAGTCACACGACTAAAAAGTCACCGAAAGCCGTCTGAATCATCCGAATGGTTTTCCACCTGGCTGTCGCCCAGTTTCTGGCAAAATTTGATGCGGCGCTGCTCTAGTCGTTCCATCTTTTTCCTTGAAATGAAAATCCACCGAGCGCACTACACATGTCCCACACAAAGGCTGCTTACCAGGAAATGACGCAATCGACAGGCGTGAAAAAGTTCACGCGTGCGCACGAAGGTTCAAGGTTGGCTCATGCAAGCACACGTGATTCAAATCCATCAGGTTTTTTGCAAAAAATAAAAAGGTCCGATACTTTTCTAACAGACCTCGTATGCCTGTGGTGTAAATCTCCACTGAAGGGATCAATGTTGGGAACTTGATGTGAACTGAGGGTCGAAAAAGTAAACTGTACAAATATTTGTTCTTTTGGCTCTAGTGAACCTGGGCTTTCTACTCCTACCTTGATGAAACTTCTCCTTCTGTATGTCAAGTTGTGCCTGAGCAGAGTCTGCAGAATGAGCGGTGGTGCAGCCGTCCAAGCCGAACAGGATTATTCAGGCAGTCCTAACACCCTGTCGGTGACGGCCCCTGCTGGACTCCACACGCCTCCTACAAAACAACAATACGGGTCATAGTATGACCTTGAGAATCTGACTGTGACAGCCAATGGATAAAGCTGATTATGACCCATAAAGGCACATGGTAGAACAGCCCAGAGTTAATTTAGAATAAGCCCGAGAACAGAATCCAAACTTTATTCATGATCACTCCTGTCAGAAAACACACCCAGATCTAGATCATAATCTGAATCTGTACCAATTACATTCAAGATCCGTGCGTGTTGATCCTGATTACTGATGTTTGCTGTCCTTTGATCCTTGTTGGCAAACTTTGATCCTGACCACAAACATTGATCCTGATCACTTACATTTGATTAGGTTCCTGATCTTTGAATATATGTTGCTCCTGATAGCTGATGTTTGATACTTGATTGTTGTCCTTTGATCCTTACTGGCAAACTTTGTTCCTGACCACAGAACTTTGATCCTGATCACTTACATTTGATTATATTTCTAATCTTTGAATATGTGTTGATCCTGATAATTGATGTTTGATTGTGATTGCTGTCCTTTGATCCTTATTGGCAAACTTTGCTCGTAACTGTTGTCTTGTGACATGCTCTTTGATGCAGAGCTTTACCAAAATTTATTAGGTTGCGCTTTGGCCTATGCACCATCCTGCCATAAAGATGAATCAAAATTGGTTATTTAGTTTTTGGGTAGTCCTGCTAACAAACAATCAAAAGGCCACAGGTGAAAACGTAACCTCTTCAGCAGGGGTAAAAATCTTTGGTGGAAAACTTCATTACCAGTTAGTTGTTTGGCTGGGCAGCTAGCGGTGAAAGCGTCGGAGACATGGTGGCACCAGCTAAAATTTGTTTTCCACTCAACTGCGTCATAGCAAATTAAGCACATTTAAATAAACTGTGGTCAATCTTTCAGTAGAGACACAACAAACACAAGCAGGTAGTTTAGTTAACTAGCAGCTGAAAGGTAACCAAATGGTAAAATTTAAAAATAACATTCCCCCCACACCACCCATCTCCAGCTAATGTTAAAGTGAAAACAGCCCACATTACGCAACCATTTCAACATTCACAGCTTACGTCACATTTTTCAAATTGACAAGGACATTAGTACAAACGTTTGTTTCATCATTGAAAATTGGCAGCCACCTTTGTTTTGGTGTCATAATATTGTGAGAACAGGAAGTTGTGGCTTTTGTTTTATTAAACAAACACTATGAGACAGACTCATAAATGTTCACCACATGATGGGAGAGGTAGAAATATAACAAAATAAATAATTCACACACACAAAAAAGTTTTAAGGCAGAACAGCTAACCATATATTTATCAGCTTTTGTATTCAAACATATATTCTTACAAAAAAAAAAAAAAATAAATCAGTTTTGGTTCATGAAAACCAAAATAGAAATTAATAGTTTGTTATTCTTACAGATTTTCAAACGCTGTTGCAATATATATCTGTCTGCCTGTTATTTTTCCTGTAGGACAGTTTTCATGTGAATGCACCAAAAACAGTGAACTGTTTGCCAACCTCCGAAGCCCCGTAACATGCTAAACATCATAGCAACACAAGCTGCACTATGAAATGCCTTCTGCTCCATTTGCTTCCTCATTGGTCAGCAGAATATTGCAAAACCCAAGAAAGATTTCAAGAAAAGCTGGAGCCAGAAGCAAGGCATAATTTTTTCTTAAAAAAAGAAAAAAAAAAATCTGGTACCTCATTACATTGTTGTGTTATTTACACATTTTTTTTTAATAGGAAGGTTGGCCTTGATGTTTATCAAGATTTACATCTATGCATGTCAGGAAAGGTATCCATTGTAAACCTCTGTCAAATCACATGCAGAGTCGCTGTAAGCAAAACGGACGAAGCCAAAGAAATCAGTTTCTTAACGTAAAAAAGGAAGTATGTGATAGTGCACGTACAAACACTGTACCAATTGTCACCTTTAAATTTGAAATTCTGTTTTATATAGATGCACATCCCTGATCTATCCAGCAGGTGGGACTATTAATTTTGATATTAATATGAACTGCAGAATAACGTTCCAGTATTTCTGGTTTGCCATAATCAATTTGCATTACTGCATCATCACCAGCCCACGTTCCCTGCATTCTTTCATAATGGTTTTACTTTTAATTCCCGTGTTTGTCCATTAGAGGCCATAATGGTTATCCCTGCTGTTGCTAGCATATCTGGCAAGGTTGCAAAAGGCCACCGAGGCAGACAAACTTTGCATGTGACATTATGTCACCAAAACAAATTCGCTCTTTCCACTAATCCGGTGCATCAAATTTAACACCAACTAATCAATTCATCATCATCTCATTATGTGCTCTTTGTGTGAATACAAGATTATAGCAGTTATTGTGTTTGAGTTATTGTCTACACAACCTGGCTATATTAACTTGCTCACTCAACCACTCACCTACTCAACCTTTTTGCCATTTAACCCAATAGTCACATTAGCTACAAGCGGTGGAAAAGCAACAACTTGCTAATTATTTTCATATGAGTAGGCATTTGGTCGCTAAGCCACCAGATTGGCGGAGCCAAAATAAACAAGAAGTCTATTGTATGTCAGTGATAAGTGACGCAACATGGTGACTACCAATCGAGAAAAAAAAAATGGCAACGTGTTGTCAGCTGGCTACTCCACAAACAACGTAATCCAGTATAGTGGAAAACAGACTGAAACAGCTATCTATTAGCTAATCTATTATGTTTCCCATTTTTCTCGTATATTTTATAAACATTAGAGACAACAAACACTTCTAAATTGTCACGCTTTAGCCTGATCGGGGTTTTGATTCTGGTTTTGCCTCTTCTTTTCTCATCATCTGCCCCAGTTTTATTAGGTGTTATCTTCATTATGTGTTTATTCTCTGTTCTATTTTGTTTTGTCACTTTTGTTCTTTGTTATTTTTTATACTTTAGCCATTTTCCAGTTTGTTCTACTTTTGTTCAGCCAGTTTGTGTTTGTATATGATCATTAGTTCATCACTTGTTCATTTTGCTTTTCTCATTTGTGGTATCAGTTTTGCTTTAATATCGGGTTTTGCTTTCTGTTTTCATGTAGTTTCTGTTTTCTTATAGCTTGTTTACCACCTTGTTTTCCTAGTCAGTTCCAGTTTAGTTTTGCTTAAGTATTTATTTTCCATTTTCCCTGATCAGTTCTCATGAAGTTTTTATTATGTACTTATTGGTTCATGTTTTGTTCTCATGTTCATGCCCGGTTCATTGTTATATTTCACTCTGTCCTCGGACTCTGTTTATAGTTCCCTGTTTCCCTCACGCCCCTCTGATTATGTTCTCACTCCACTCACCTGCCTTGTGTCTCTGTCTCGCACTTTGATTCAGTCTGCTTTGTGTTTTCCTTCACTCACACTCCCTGCACCTGCTCACGCATCTTTGTCTATTACATCACTCCACTTGGTCACTATCTTGCACTGTGCTTTGTCCACTAGTCACGCCCCCTTTCTAGACTGTTCCTCACATGCACCTAGTTAACCCGTCTTATTTAAGCACCTCCCAGCCATCACTCCTCTGCCAGTTTGTCATCTTTGCAGATTCCAGCCTCTTGTTTTCAGTCCTGATTTTTGCCTTGCTGTGTACCGTGTTTTGCTCTGTTCTCCTTGACCATGCCTCTTGCCTCATCTTATGTCTGTGTCTGCTCATACCATTGATCCCCGTCTGAATATGACTGCGTTTTTGCCTGATCCCAATTGCACCTCCACTCCGCTGACTGACCACCTGTGTACCGTGCCAGAGCCTGGAATAAAGACCATGTTTACTTCTACACCTAAGCCAAGTCTGCTTTGCGGGTCCAGCCGCTACGGTTACCGGGCAGCCACCCATCGTGACATAAATCTAAAAATGTTTTTGTAACCAGATAACACCTCTGAAGTGTTTTACAAGATATCTTATGCAAATGTTAGCATGCTAACTAGCAATACACATTGGTTCCATTAAGCAGATAAGCAGGGAACTTGTCACTAGTCCTAGGGTCCACTAGTTGTGGTTAGGATAAACTTTAAAATCAGTTTGGGGTTGTAATATACACCACCAAATAATATAAAGAGATTTGGACCAGTGGACCCTCCCTGTTTAGCATGAATTAAAAACTCGTAGTAACAGTGCTGCATTTTTCCCTCTTTTATAATCTATCATTAAACATTGTGGGCATTAACACCAAATAACCATGAGCTGGCTACACCCGGGAACACCTATCAAGCCACAAACACCAGTTGCTTGTCGCCTTCATTTGCAGCTAATGTGATTGTAGGGTTAGCTCTACACTGTCACCAGCATAGGAAATCCAACTCTACTGGAGTGTGACATTCTATTACAAGGCTGAGACACGACTGCATGTAGCAATTCGAGCATTTTACCACGTGGTCAGCCCTCGGTGTGCATTCTGCAGGAAGATATTTGCTGAGCCTTGTTTTGGTAACAGAGACACCTTACTTCATTATAGTGATGACACGGTGGCCTTTTGCAACCTTGTCAGAGGCTATTTAAAGGAGCTGACCTGTAATAAAGAGGCTGCAAAACGTTTTCAGTCTATTGTGATCACCAACAGCAAGATGTCGTTTTCACGCCGTGAAACTCAACGTCTTCATGCTCATCGAGAACGTTTGGCACCATTCAAAAATATAATGTCAGTTGTTGCGTCCACAAATATCTGTGTAAATGTTGCAGCTTTGCATCGTGAACCTACTGTTGCCTCAAGTGGCTTGTCTCATTTTGGAATGGAACTCTGGTTCCACAGCATATTTCCTAGCTTGATACACGCAGCATGTGGTGTCATTTCATGTTTAAGAGAATGCAATGAACTGATCTTTGGCAGTGTCACTTTATTGTGCTCAGCTGGCCTGTTAGCCTCTCAAATCCTCCTTCCAGCCAGCACTCAGACAGCCAATGATCTGCCCCGCTCACCGGCTTACATGCTCATGCCATCTGGATAGACACATACAACCAACTCGGAGTATTTAAGGTGAGTGTGGCTCCAGAAAACGCACATAATGTGTACGTATGTGTTAATATATTCACCTGCAGCACAACCAGTCCACTGTAGACTGTTCATTATGCATGAAATAATCATAACAGAAAGATTTCTAATAAGCATAAAAATCATAATAATATGTCAAACATATACAGCAATCATACACACAAAAAAGCCCATGTGATTACACAGACCCAAATTCTTCATAGGTAATTAATTATCAGTATTTATCATTTTAACTGCTTCGAAGTCCTTTATTTCAATAACATGTTTCTCCTACTACGGTGTTGGGCCGATATATCGCATACCAGGTATCATGGATGAAGAGGTCATGTTGCCTTATGCTGAAGAGGACATGCCCTTGAAATGGGTGTTTCAACAAGACAATGACCCCAAGCACATTAGTAACTGAGCAAAATCTTGCTTACAAACAAACAAAATTAATGCCTCGCAGATGTGAAGAAATCATGAAAAACTGTGGTTATACAACTAAATACTAGTTTAGTGATTCACAGGATTGCTAAAAAAAGCAGTTTGAACATAATAGTTTTGAGTTTGTAGCATCAACAGCAGATGCTACTATTATTGTGAACACCCCCTTTTCTACTTTTTTTTTACTAATAGTCCAATTTCATAGCCTTAAGAGTGTGCATATCATGAATGCTTGGTGTTTTGGATTTGTGAGAATCTACTGGTACCTTGTTTCCCATGTAACAATAAGAAATATACTCAAAACCTGGATTAATCTTTTTAGTCACATAGCACTACTATTATTCTGAACACTACTGTATCCCAGCATACCAAGTCTCTTTTGCTGAGAGAAGACTGATCTGACACAGAAGAGCTTACTCGTTGTGTTTCAGTAGATGCTAGTGTACTGAAGTCAATACTGAAAGTTATCAGTTTAGCTTTTATTTGCAACTTCTGCAAAATTTTTTAGGGGTTATCGTTTAGCCTCATAAAAGTTAACTTTTCGGTTCATGGATTAACTGTTATCAAAGATGGTAAATCAAAGATAAGTTTTTGGTTAGCTGTGCCCACCACTGGTTCTGTCAGGCTGATGACATTGAAGAGAAAGTGCTCAAAAACCAGCCTGATCTCATAACCTGTGATTTTTATGACCGAGGTCGTAAAAATAATAATAATAAAAAAAATCCAACAACACCTATTTCCCTAAATTTGACTGTTACTTAGACACCAGTGAAATGGAGAAACTACAAAATATGTTAGCAGTTATGTTGGTTCACATAAGCTATTGAATGTTTGTGTCATTTTGTTTTTTCCTCCAGCTCCACTAGGGAGGGCCATACTTAGACAACAAGGAAAATTTAGTCAAGCTTTTGATTTTTATTTCGATTTACTTATGCATGTACTTATTTATTTTACAATTCCATTTATTTTACAATTATATTTGTTAATTGGCTTGCAACAATTTTTTAGAAGTGTTGCTGTATAATTTGTTTAAATAACCTCCATAGTTTTTTGCTTGTTTGTTTAAGTACTCCAAAACCTCAGTCAATGGCTGGGCCTGTAGAGAGATATATGTTCTACAATGCTCTACATCTCTAAATGACATGGAGAACGTGCACGGGAGGTGTTAAACCAGGAACCTTTGGAAGCATGTGCACAGACCACTTTTCCACCACACTGCCCAATTTGCATATTCCTTTGAAATTGTTACCAGGTCAAACTATGACATCAGTTAAATAGTTTCATTTCAAGTAAAGGCTCATCATCAAATTTTGAATGACAGACTAGCAAGTTGAGTCTAGTCTGGAGAGGTGGAGATATGCTTTGGAGAGAAGGGGAATGAAAGTCAGTAGAAGCAAGACTGAGTACATGTGTGTGAATGGGAGGGAGCCCAGTGGAACAGTGCAGTTACAAGAACTAGAAGTGGTGAAAGTAGATTACTTTAAATATTTGGGGTCAACTGTTCAAAGTAATGGAGAGTGTGGTAGAGAGGTGAAGAAGAGAGTACAGGCAGGGTGGAGTGGGTGGAGAAAGGTGGCAGGAGTGATTTGTGACCGAAGAGTATCAGCAAGAGTGAAGGGGAAAGTTTACAAGACAGTAGTGAGACCAGCTATGTTGTACTCCTTGGAGACGGTGGCACTAACAAAAAGACAGGAGGCAGAGCTGAAGATGTTGAGATTCTCTTTGGGAGTGACAAGAATGGACAAGATTAGGAATGAACATATCAGAGGGACAGCTCAGGTGGGACAGTTTGGAGACAAAGTCAGAGAGGCGAGATTGAGATGGTTTGGACATGTGCAGAGGAGGGACCCAGGGTGTATAGGGAGAAGGATGCTGAGGATGGAGCCACCAGGCAGGAGGAGAAGAGGGAGGCCAAAGAGGAGGTTTATGGATGTGATGAGGGAGGACATGCAGGTGGTTGGTGTGACAGAGGAAGATACAGAGGACAGGGTGAGATGGAAACGATTGATCTGCTGTGACGACCCCTAACGGGAACAGCCGAAAGACAAAGAAGAAGAAGTCTCAAGCCAACCACTCTAAAGGCAACATTAAAGTCAAAACAGAGAAGCTGGAAAGTAATCATTAGATATTAGGTGGTAAAGCATAATTTCATTTCAGCTTTATCGTTTGTTGTAAAACAAATTAATAAATGGAGCATATCTATTATAAACTGTTAAATCCATGTGGCGCTCTGTTTCACAATGAAAAACAAACACACACACACACTGGATACGCAACTGTAGCTCCAGTTGCTAAAGCTAAATGATCACTATATATTATTTCCTGCACATTTTCTTTTATCATGCTTTTTTCCACTTGTGTTTTAAATTGTACTTCAGTTTATCATCGGAATAGTGTTCCAAGAAAACTAGTTGAAGAAAGTTTGTAAGCAGCTGCACAGGAAGGTCATTCCACTGTCACAATAAAATACTTTGATTGTGAAAGACATTCAGGAAATGGTGAGTGTAGCATGTGCAGTAAAATGATTTATCGTGAATTTTGAATTTTTTTTTTTAAATAAAAATGTCATACATTTGCATCCACTCCAAAATGTGATGGTAAAAATATAATAATACAAATACTATGTAAGAGTGTTCCGACGCACATCCAAAATGTCCTTGTATTTGGTAAAACCATCTGATCTTTTTATAGATGTTTAATTGATAAAACCAAAGTATTCACATCTATTTGGAAAAGAATCAGCATGATGGAACACTCTGTTTTTATTGTGTGACACTACACTATATTGCAGACATACACACACTATAAGATTTTTTACATAACAACCTTGAACGCAACGCGAACAGACACCCGCCGACTTCACCTCACTTTGCAGCCAACTCAGAGACAGGCTAAGGACCGCCCACCCACATGGGGCCGACCTTGACTCAGGAATAAAAGTTAGTGGAGGAGAAACATCTAGGCTCTTTGTCCAGATGGTTGCATGTGATCTGTTCAAAAGACCTCAGTACTGAGATGACTCTCTGTATCAGTGTTTGAACTTTTCAATACAACATCTAACTTTGAAGTCCGTGTCCTGTCCAGTTCTTTTTGGAGATCACACACCGCAATAAAGAACCAAACAACTACTACTTACTACTACTATACTGATAATAATAATAATAATTCATTAGTTCTTGAAGAATCGAATAACAATTCAAATGGACACATTATCGCTAGGGAAAATGTAAATATAATTTAAACCCAAAATCAGGTATTCCCAATGTATAATCCGCAGCCCTCTGGGGGGCCATCACAGCACTGCAGGTTGGTCTTGAGAGGTTTATTAAAACAAATATAAGCATCTTTTTTGTAATAAAGTTCAAAATGACAAAAAAGCATTCAAAATGAGGAAAAAACGTTTCTGTGGTGTTTCTTGTGAGAAAATAATATCTATTTCAGTTGGGTTAGCAAACTGAAAGTTTCCAGTGTTGACCTTTCAGCAGTGTGTGTAACACAACAAACACAATCCTTGTTTTATACCCACACTGTGTCATCATTAATGTCTACGTTGCCTTCTGTCAGGCTTCAAAAATCACCGCAGAGAATTTGAGGCATGTGATGAGTGTGTTTAAAGCCCAGCTGAGCACTGTAGTAACTCTGCACCGTCGCCTGTCTGCAGCGGGGCGAGGAGAAGACATGACACGCCGGCATGTTCGCCGAGGCAAAGCCAAGATGAAGAAAATGAAATAAACACAAACTAGTGTCACCACATCTTTCCTCTGAGGAGAAACTGCATTCATCAGCGTAAGTAAGCACTTCCTGTTAGGAAACTGAAATGCCACCCACCATTCAAAGTGCTCTCACTGCTTTCCTTTATGCTGAAATCCTGTTAAACACCAAAACGTGAAACAGTATCGGCAGCATGTTGCATTATTCTGGAGCTACTCCTGCTTTCTTGTGTCTATTTTAAGGCACCAGACTGAGTTAATTTCGTGGCGCTGGTTTGATTCCTGCCTGTTAATTCCCACATGATGAAGTGTCCTTACACAAGTAGCATGTGCTTTGTTGAAAGGAATTAAATGTATGCAGTATGAAGCCATTTATCCCACTGAGTTAACAGGTTTCATGGTCTCCAACACCAACAAACAGGTAGCATGCTAGTCTTTCCAAAAAACAAGGGTCCTGGGTTCAAGACCACCTGTGCCCCCATTCTCCAAGAAAATCTGGAGGTGCATCACAAAGAGCCACAAGCACAAAGCTTGTGGCTCTTTTCCAGGTCCACTGTGAGTAAAACAGGTGCTGTTGGATGTGTACCTTGGATGTTCACAATTACTAAATAAACCCGGAATCCTACAATGTTGAGTAATTTAAAAAACATTTTAAGGAAAATGGAAGTTTCAAGAACACAATCCAGACAAAAAATCTTAGTCAAACACACACTGTGGCCATTTTTCTTCCTCTGGATGGTAATGCATCAAGATCAGAGGCAGTGCAGTCTGCATCATTAATGTCATAAGAAACAAATCATCAAATTCAATAAGCCTTTTTTCTTTGCGTCAGAAATACCATGAGATCTTCCAATTGAGATTTTAAGAGAAGATGCAGAGTAAAACACTGTAGTTGGAGTATAGAAGACTTAATATCATCCTCTATTAAAAAAAAAAAAATGTATTCATGAATGGTAAATGGACTGGCATTTATATAGCACTTTTCCATCTGCATCAGACGCTTAACGTGCTTTACAAAATGCCTCACATTCACCCAGGGTGCTGCCATACAAGGCGCCCACTACACACGGGTGCAACTAAGGATCCTCTGGTCTCAAGCCCAACGCTTAACCACTGGACCATCACCTCCCCTATTAAACTGTTCCACAGAAATACAGCATTCGGATATTTTTAAATTTAAATTAAGTGACAACAACAGTGCTAAGCGGCCACGTTTATATTCTGTCAAGCTCTGATGTCAAAAAAGGCAAAAACTTCTATCCTTGAGCGTCACCAATCACTGACAGCCACCTACAGCTAAGGTATATTTGAGATAGTTTCAGCTACTGTGTCCATTTTCTTGGATGACATATTCTGGATTTGACTGGTGCAACACAATCCAACAGTCCTAAACAGCCCACAGGAACAATGTGCCCAGATAATGAATCCACCACCTCTGACAATGTAGCGATAAGTGATGTTATAGCCCCTTCACACATAGTATGAAGTTTGGACAACATTTGGATGAAAACGTCAAAACAGCATGAAACACTTCCAAGTTAGTGCACAAAACATTGTGGCGATGTTGCAGGCGTGCACGAACTCGGTGGCAGAGTTTGTGCACGCGCCAAGTGTCTATCGAGCAGGAACAGTGCCAGGTGCACCACATGGCGGCGCTTATGTGGAAGAAATGAAAACCAGCCGGTACCTGTGGGACCACAAGGTGCTGCTTATGTGGAATAATAAGAAAAAAAAAACAACAACAAAAAAAACCACACCACACGGGACATGAACTTGCGCCTTTCCAACCCTCTGATCCGCAGTCAGAGACTTTACCACTGAGCTATGGAGCTGTTGTTTGAAAGCTGTGGGAAGCTGCCCTCATATCAGGAAGGACATGGAAGTACTACAAAATATTTAAAATGCTACACCATATA
The DNA here is from genome assembly GCF_902500255.1 of Thalassophryne amazonica. Lineage (NCBI taxonomy): Eukaryota > Metazoa > Chordata > Actinopteri > Batrachoidiformes > Batrachoididae > Thalassophryne > Thalassophryne amazonica. The sequence continues at coordinate 10,909,957 of NC_047118.1, forward strand.
AAAACACCACATTTATCAAGCGAGTAACACAAATATGATCCATCTGTTCCTCTGGTGATGACCCATGGTCACAGACATACAGTCATGAAATTACATGAATGAGAAGCAGTGTGCTTTGATCATGTCCACATCTACTGGTCAGGTGTGTCCAGTTGTCCATGCGCGTGTTCTGCCCGACAAGCGTGTCTTGTGGACGAAGCGTCAAAGCACAGACACCGCATCATGTGGAACAGAGCTCACGTGGGTGACGTGACGGTCAGATCGCCAGCTGTGTGTTCTGATCTGATGGTCCATTTCAACCTGGGGGGCTGTCAGTGTCCGCTCCGTGTGCGCGCTCGCTTGCTGCAGCTTGTTGCCACCACGGTGATATATGTCTTTATTTATGTCCACATAAATACAGCAATCAGACACACACGCCTCACAGTGGACACTGGACTTTGTTGATTTGAATTTTTGTTTGTGGTATTATGGCCAAAGCAGATGGTCACCCCTCTGAGTCTGGTCTGCTTGAGGTTTCTTCTTACAACTGAAAAAATGCCTGAGGGAGTTTTTCATTACCACTGTTTCCAATGTGCTTTCTTGGGGAGACTTATGTTGTGACTTGCCACAATATAAATAATTGAAAGTGGAGGTAAGAAAGTTAAATCCCATACTCGTTCATGAGGTTTGGGGATCGAAGCACACACCCCGGTCAAAGGTAGCCAAGTCCTTAAGGGCTGTCTGATACATCCTCAGCTGAAACCAATCAGGTACCCTTTCTGCTGGGTGAGCAGAAGGTGGGTATAAGGTGCCAGTCCATGCTAGGACTGGATGGGCAAACCCTCTGCACAGAAAGCTAATCTTCTAACCAGTAATTCACCATGTACCACACAGGTGAACACAGGAAGCCAAATAACAGTCCTGCAGATATGTGCTCCTGTGGTGCTTTACTGCACATTCCTCTGTTCCTCAGGCCACTTGCTGTATGACAAAGGCCATACATTATCAGCCTCACCCTACACCAGCATCACATAACCTCTATAAGTAATGTATAAATAAGACCTCCGACTGAAACAGAGGGTGTAAATTGTTGGCGGTGTGTCCTGCACACACAACAGTAAGTATTCCCCACAACTGTGAACCAAACCAGGATTTAAAAATCAACATTTAATCTAACATGAATTATGTAGGTTTGTACTTGTTCTAACTGTTCTTCAGAAGAGCAGGAATGTCTGTTTGTCAGTATGATATCTAAAAAAGGACAAGACTGGATTTCAGTGACATCTGTTGGCAAGTAAGGACTTGGGTAAAGGGAAGACCAGATTAAATGTTGGTGCACATTCATATTTTTGAACCCCTTAAGGGCCCTTCACACCAACACGCAAACGCGGGCCCACATTGTTTTAAAACCCATTATTTTTAATGAGAAGCTTCACAGGAACCCTGTGTCGGGCTGAAATACAACTTATTTCTCCCCATCAGCGCTCAAATATGGCAATCACATTGCTTTAACGTTCTTTTGTCAATATCTTCAATGTTGGCAAATGTCCCATGTCACAATGTTAAAAAAGTGGAAAAATAAAGTTCAATAGATCTGCCCCTTAATAGGAACAATGTTAATGGGTTCTTCAAAAGGACTCATAAACCCACCATTCACCAGTTTCAAGAAAATATTTTGTAGATTTGCATAATCTTATACCAGACAGACAAATGGCACCGAAAGCATTACCTCTTGGGCAAAAGAAAGAATTGGATGAAGACTTCTGGTACTTGGCTCAAATAAATATCAAAGGGTGAGTGCAGCCATCAGAGCTGATTTGTAATCATTTTTACCCAACACCAAAATCTGCCCAAAGGGTATTGCGAAGAGTTTACAACCATCTGCCTGTCTGTGTCAGCATAACTCCAGTCCTATTACTTCCAGGGTCTTCAAATTCACAGGGAACATTCTTGGGACACAGACCCTGGACAAATTCAAAGATGGCTAACCTTGACCTATTTTAAGAGTTCAAAAGGTCACATTGTTTCTACACACTCTTTCACTGATTACATGTTCTAATGGCCGAGGGTACTTTAACATTGTGTTCTAGATTTTAATATGACAGATTCTAAAAAGGGAAGATAAGTGATCATATCCTTCAATTTGTAGAAATCTCCATGGGAAACAATAGGGACTGGCCAAAGTATATCTTGTACAGTTCATCCAAGTGTTCTCACAGTATCAGAAATAAAAAAAAAAATCTGTTATTACATTCCCTAAGGAATTATTTATTTATTTATTGCATTAGTGAATTTATGGCCTTTAAAAGCAAATGTAACTCTGTTGTCAGATATATATTGTTTAAACAATTACCCTTTAATTTTCATATAATTTTTCTAATACTTGGCAGCATAACAGAGCAGAGTTTTACACTCTTTCCTCACAACAATAAGGTCCAGCAGATTCTCCTTGTAGATCTGGAGTTGCATCAGGAAGAACTTTTTTTCCAGGGGAAGGGCCTTAAAATAAAACTCACTATTCACTCACCCTTTATTGACCTGAAATAAGACAAGTTGGAGTAGAATGGAGAGAAAAACCGGTGCAGAATAAAGGATGTAGTGGTAAAATGCTTTTACAAATATATACTAACTATCAAAGAAGAGAGTTTTTGTCACAGAGGAGCACATGAGTGTTTTTTGCCAGCAACCAGATGTAAGTGATGGTGGAACTACAAGAGGATCTTTGGTGTCCAAACAGGCCTGAAGCGGTGTTACTTGTGCCTCAACTCACATCCTGTCACGCAGTCAACACGAGCTCAGTAATAATTTGCTTATTAGCTCTGCAATGGGCATGTTTATGTTTGTGCAATGTTATTCTGTCCTCATTTGTTATCTCACATCTCAGTGTGGAAATACTTTAATTACGGTTAAAAATGGCTTGACTAGTGGAGATGCTCTGGAAGTCTTTAATTAATGTTTTAATTTAGTTTTTTTTCCCCCTGTTTTTAAACCACAAGAAGGTACCCTGGCAGAATTTTTGAATTTTTTTTTGTCAATTTTTTAGAGAATATGACTGATAACACAAAAAACTTTTTTTTTCCATTCATGGTTAGTGGTTGTATGAAGCCATTTATTGTCAAACAACTGTTTATTCCTTTTAAATCATAATGACAACAGAAACTACTCAAGTGGACCCAGATTAAAAGTTACATACTCCAGTTCTCAATACTATCTATGCCCCCTTTTATCATCAATGACAGCTTGGAGTCTTTGTGGTAGTTGTGGACGAGGCTCTTATTTTCTCTGTTGTTAAAGCTGTCCATTCTTCTTAGCAAAAAAAGCCTCCAGTTCCTGTAATTTCCTCAGCTGTTTTGTATGAACTGCACGCAAGTCGCGGTTTTGATAGGGCCATTGCGGGCTGTTGCCCTGGGCGGCATTTATGGAGGGGCAGCACTGTGGGGAGGCACTCTTGAAAAAAAAAAAAAAAATCATATCAACCAAAATGGTTTTCTTGTCACTGTGTAGAATTGGCAAATTGGAACCCCCTGTAGGCAGCTGGAGGCGCCCTGCTTGCTGAAGCAGTGAGATGGTGAAAGAAAGAGGAGGGGCGCGCGCGTGCGTGGAGGACAGTTCACCTCTGGGAGGGACAAGTGGAGGTGGGGTGGTGTTGTGGGGCTAACGTCAGTTAACTTGACTTTCTTCCAAATAACACACATCTCATTCATAATATTATAAATAGAGGGCTTATAATCCCACCCATGTTTTTTCTGAATTGTGTGACATGTCCTGCCGCACATGGAGAGGATTCAGCTCAATCCCGCGTTACAAAGTTTCCTCCAGTATTTTCTGATAACATGCTGCATTCATCCTGCCATCAGTTTTGGCAAAGTTTCCTGTGCCTTTGTAGCTCACACATCTCCTAGGACATCAGCGATCCACCTCTGTATTTCACAGAAGGAAGGGTGTACCTTTTATCACAGGCCTTGTTGACCCCTCTCCAAATGTAATGTTTATGGTTGTGGCCAAAAAGTTCAATTTTGGTCTCATCTGACCACATGACCTTCTCCCATGCCTCCTCTGGATCATCTAGATGATCACTGGTGAACTTCAAACGGGCCTGGACATGTGCTGGCTTGAGCAGGGGAGCTTGTTGCCCTGCAGGATTTTAAACCATGACAGCATCATGTGTTACGAGTGTAATCTTTGTGACTGTGGTCCCAGCTCTCTTCAGGTCAATGACCAGGTCCTCTTGTGTAGTTCTGAACTTTCTCAGAATAATCCTTACCCCACAAAGTGAGATCTTGCATGGAATCCCAGACCGAGGTAGATTGACAGTCATCTTGTGTTTCTTCCACTTTCTAATAAATAATCATAACAGTTGTTGTCTTCTACCAAGCTGCTTGCCTGTTGTCCTGTAGTCCATCCCAGCCTTGTGCAGGTCTACAGTTTTGTCCCTGGTGTCCTTAGACAGCTCTTTGGTCTTGACTATGGTGGATAGGTTGGAGTGTGATTGATTGAGTGTGTGAACAGGTGTCTTTTATACAGGTAACAAGTTCAAACAAGTGCAATTAATACAGGTAAAGAGTGCAGAATAAGAGGGCTTCTTAAGAAAAATTAACAGGTCCGTGTGAGCCAGAATTCTTGCTGGCTGGTAGGGGTTGAAATATTTATTTGCAGCAGTAACATACAAATAAATTATTAAAAAAATCATACATTGTGATTTCCGGATTTTATTTTTTTTTTTTAGATTATGTCTCTCACAGTGGACATGCACCTAAGATGAAAATTTCAGACCCTCCATGATTTCTAAGTAGAAGAACCTGCAAAATCGCAGGGTGTTCAAATAATTATTTTCCACACTGTATATACACACCACACAACACACACAACACACACACACACACACAGATTACAAACAAAAAGATCACAAGCGAGGACGGTTACCTTTTGTACCATTCAAACCCATTGTGTCAACTTGTGTGCATCTTATCAGTCCAAAATTACAGAGTATAGCCTTGGTCCCACCGAATAAGCTATAAATAATGAGGCCACGCCACGGTTGTATCAGCGATTATTTGAAGAATGGTCCATGTTTTAAGCTATCATGTATCCACTACTAAGGCACCTCTATGTGCCTCTCTGTACTTCACATGTGCCAAGTATCAGTCCCTCTAGTGAGCCACGACCGACCTGTATTTGAGCCCCGTCCAGCCATGAGTGGCTCGTGTCGCCACATATGATTCACGTCAAGCCACATATGATCATGTAGCGTCATGATAATCAAATCAAATCAATTTTATTTATATAGCGCCAAATCACAACAAACAGTTGCCCCAAGGCACTTATATTGTAAGGCAAAGCCATACATAATTACGGAAAAAACCCCAACGGTCAAAACGACCCCTGTGGCAAACACTTGGCGACAGTGGGAAGGAAAAAACTCTCTTAACAGGAAGAAAACCTCCAGCAGAACCAGGCTCAGGGAGGGCAGTCTTCTGCTGGGACTGGTTGGGGCTGAGGGAGAGAACCAGTCCAGTGTTATTGTTTAGTGCCATATTTAATTTTCAATCAGATTTTTACTTTGTCCTTTTAAATTCATATTTGGTTGTATTAACACAATGTGGTGCACGTTTAGGCATGGGCTCGGTCCAAACCTCCAGCCCTCCCCACATGTGGTCCCTTTAAAGTCACATTTTTTTTGACGCAGTCCAAAAAAAAGACGCTACACTGAGTGGATTACACGCTGCCGCAACTGGGGATCACTTCAAAAAAAAAAAAAAGAAGATATTTCTTTATTTCTTTATGGCTTACAGTCACCATGATACAACTTTAACTTTGTGTTATGTCTAGTAAATTGCTCTTTTGTGCGCTCTCTGTCTGTGTTCCTGGTCAACTCTGCACTCCTTCTCGCGGCTTCACTGGCGTCAGTTCTTCCACGGCTTTAAACACACAGCCACTTTGACACTCTGATCCAACTTTTAACTTTGTGTTCGTCCATTATTGACTGCAAAATCACTCTTTTGTGAGCTGGCGTTCTACCTAAATGCTTGTTTTGTGTGTGAGTCATTACATTAGTGCGCACACACAGCGGAGCTCATCTGATCCATTAACAAGATATTAAATCTATCATAGACATACTTTTACAGCTAGGAATGAACATGCAACTGTTTTACCAAGCTATAAAAACATTAAAAATAGTTACCTTTAAGCTGTTCCAAAATACGTTCCTCATGGAGCAGAAGAGAGGGGGGGGAAAGCATCCAGATGAAACTGTCTTCTGTGATTCCAGAAGCGATTAGGGGTGTTTTCAACAATCCGCTACATCCATCCATCCATCCATTTTCTTCTGCTTTATCCGGAGTCGGGTCACGGGGGCAGCAGCTCAAGCAAAGCCGCCCAGACCTCCCGATCCACACACACCTCCCCCAGCTCCTCCGGGGGAACCCCAAGGCATTCCCAAGCCAGCCGAGAGATGTAGTCCCTCCAGCGTGTCCTGGGTCTTCCCCGGGGCCTCCTCCCAATGGGATGTGCTCGGAACACCTCTCCAGCGAGGCATCCAGGGGGCATCCGGAAAAGATGCCCGAGCCACCTCAACTGACTCCTTTCGACGTGGAGGAGCAGCGGCTCGACTCCGAGCTCCTCCCGAGTGACCGAGCTCTTCACCCTATCTCTAAGGGAGCGCCCAGCCACCCTGCGGAGGAAACTCATCTCGGCCGCTTGTACTCGCGATCTCGTTCTTTCGGTCAATCCGCTACAAAATAATTATTTTATATATAGTGTCCGGGGCACAAAGCAGGTGGAATTGTGTGTGCAAGAGGGCTGAGCCACTCCAAAAATAGCCTCTCACGTCCCGCATAGCTGCCAGGTGCTCTGATAATGGGCTTTTACTAGCCTCGTCAGCACCACACACACATGCCTCTATAATCCTTGTTAAGGTGCCCTGACACGAGTATGTTTTTGATTCACGCAACAGCATGACCTATGTCGTGATGATCTCCCCACACCTGGACGCCGTTCTTTGTTATACCAGCTGCCACATGCTCTGCGCTGGACGCTGCGTATATAAAATAATTATTTCATGGTGAATTAATATTTTTTCTGCAGATTGGCCATTGAAAACGGCTCTAATCACTCCCTGAATCACAGAGGAGGCTGCAGCAGGAGCCGTTCACGCGCGCTTAACAAGCTGCAGAAATCATTTTCATTTGACTTGTTTACATTGTCATGGCTTGATAAAACAGTTGCGTATTTTTTCCTTCTTGTGTGCAGCTGTTAAAGTATTTATTTATATGTTTATAACAGATTTAACTTCTTGTTAATCCTGCGCTCTGATGTGATCCGCTGATGTCACCACTCGCTCTGTTCGCTTTTTCACGCAACAGCATGACACAGGTCGTGCTGTTGCGTGAATTAAAAACATGCTCGTGTCAGGGCACCTTTAGTCGTGGAAGTAAGACAAACTGCAGTATGCTGTTGTTGCTAAATTTTGAACATCTTGAAATTAGCGCCACTGTCAGAGATGAGTCTCATTAACTGAATATTCTGCCTCCAAGAGCCTCTCAGAACCACCATTCTCCCACGATAATTGAATAAGTCCTCTCGTAGCAAAAAAAAAAAAACAAAAAAAAAAACATGCTGATGCTCATTATTCATCCATTATTTGGTGGGACCAGGGCTTTAGTAAACTTTTGATCAGGGTCATTTGGGTAGTTTATGTTGTCATTATGATTTAAAAGGACTAAACATAGTTGTTTGACAATAAATGGCTTCACACAACCAGTAAACATGAGCAAAAAAAAGTATTTGTGTTATCATTCATATTCTCCTAAAATGCCCCCCCCCAAAAAATCTAAAATTTTGCCCGGGTATGTAAAGTTTTGAGCACACAACTGTATATATGTAAATAAAGCTGACATTCTAGCTAATACAAATTGCAATATGTGTAGTTCAGGAAAGCTGAGCTTAAACATTTTTAGGCAAGGTGTCTGTAAACGTATGTGCACAACATATTTGTCCTGCACCTCTTGCGAATAACTCATTTCTGAACATTACTGACAAAAAGATGCAAAAAAAGAGCCGAGGCTGTGCAATCAGACGGATATATTCAGCCAAATTTTTTTCAGAAGGACAAGTTATAAGTAATTTGTGTCTGACTGACTGTGTGGTTATATAAGCTAACAGGCTGAAGTACATAGTTGTTGTCCAGATCTGATTCACTCTTCAAGAAGCAACATGAACCATCTGGCATGAAACTCAAACAAGTGACAGTTTAAGAGTCTGTCCAAGAGATCTTTGGAATAATCCACCCGGTGACACTCTCCAACACGGTGCTGGAAGTCTTGACGGAAGACTGGAACGTAATGACGGATAACATTTGTGACAGTTTTGTACAAATCAAAATAATTGTGAATATGTGCACTGCGCAGGTACTATTATATTTTGCAGTAAATTCGTAAATATAATGTTGATCATCCCTGTGACCCGGTTCCGGATAAGCGATTGAAAATGAGTGAGTGAGTGATGTTGATCTTATGCCTGTTGCTCTTTGAGGATTTTGTGGTAGGGCTAAAACAATTACACGAGTAAATCAAATAATTAAATTACAAAAAAAAGTCAGACAAATTGTTGGCCTCAAGGCTTCGTTTAAGTCCTGTCATCAAAGTGTTCCGTAAACACGGCACTGAAAACGCTGTAGTATATATGCCAGACCTGTATGTGGTGCTGTAACGCCCACCCCCCCTTAAAAAAAAACTGGAGAAGATATGGGGCATGCACATAGCTGGTGTAAGGAGCAGAAGCTACACACACTTTAATTGACTCAGGTTTAACTATTCAAAAAAAAAATGCCATTATTCGGATTACATTTGAGTTTTCGCCATCAGAGTGCACAGCGGATTTATCAATGTGGCGTTTGTGGAAAAGCTGCACTCCACAGCTGTTTTTCACGTTCACACAAAGTTTGTTTGCTTTTTAAAATTCATTTATATAGCACCAAACTGCAACAAAGTTGCCTCAAGGCGCTTCACACAAGTAAGGTCTAACTTTATCATCCCTCAGAGCAAGCACACAGGCGAAAGTGGTAAGAAAAAACTTCCTCTGATGATATGAGGAAGAAACCTCAAGCACGCCAGACTCAAAGGGGTGATCCTCTGCTTGGGACATGCTACAGACACACTTGACAAAACAGTTTACAAATGACTTGCTGATTGAGGATTTCACTGACTGCCTGCGCTTATGGTCCAGGAAAGCTCAGAAACTCATAACAACATGAAAAAATTTATAATTATCCAGGAAAAACAAGAGGGAACAACCTAAATTTGAAAATCTGGCCATGATGGCACAGCGCCATTGTGTCATTGCTTAGGGCCCTTTCACACATAGTGCGAAGTTTGGTGGATTAGAGTGAAACGGCATGAAACAGTTCGAAATTAGCGCACCACGAAACATCATGCTGAGAGTGAGAGAGCTTGTGCGGTGTCTTTGGAGCAGGAACAGTGCGAGGTGCAAGCACATCATGCCGCTTATGTGGAATAAAAAAAATAAAGAGACAAAAACATACCACCACCGGATAGCAAACCCACACCTTCCAAAAGCCAGATTACCAGTCAGTAACTTTACCATGAGCACATGAGCTGTCCCTTGAAAGCTGCGGGAATCTGTCTCATCTAGGAAGGACATGGAAGTATTACAAAAAATAAAATAAAACCACAACACCATATGAAAACACAGAGTTTATCAAGCCAGCAATACAAATATGATCCGTTTGTTCCTCTCATGATGACCCCTGGTCACTGACATATGTACAGTCATGCAATGACATGAATGAGAAGCAGTGTGCTCTGATGTCCACATCTACTGGTCGTGCATCCAGTCAGCCCACGCGTGTGGTGGACGCGTGCCCGCAGCACTGACACCACATCATGTGGAACAGAGCTCACCTAGGTGATTTGACGGTCAGGATCGCCCGCTCCATGTTATGATCTGACGGTCCGTTTCAACCTGGCAGCCTGTCAATGTCCGCTCCATGCACGTGCTCGCTATGCTTGTTGCCACGGCAATATATATTTTTGTGTCCACACAAGTACAACAATCAAACACACATGCACCTCACAGTGGACAGTTGTTAGTCCATGTCTGTCCAAACACCATAGGTGTTGTGTAGCTAGAATGTCCAGCACCACAGATTCTCACAGCTGCTTCTGCTGGAAGCCACACCTCCTGTCAATGGAGCGCACACACACCCACGTGTCAGTGTGTGTGTTTGCAAAGGCAGACTCGTGGGGAACTTAGACAAATTTTACAGCAGTATGACAGTGGTCGCTTGCAGTCTGCTGTCGTGTGAAGACTGCGACTGGCCACACATTTTCTAAGTGCCATGCGAGTGGTGTTAGATGTTCATGTGTGTCACCTGGAATTTGGCCAACACCTGCTGCGTGAGGGTGCGATGGGTTCGCACAGCGCACACTCTGTCTTTCAGCCACTGGTGTGCTCAAATAGTTGTAGCAACAGGTGTACGAGGTGTTAGAGGCCGGGACGATTCCACACGTTTTGCATAAAATTCCTGCTTCGTGCGCACTTCGACCAAACTTCGCATTATGTGTGAAGGGGCCCTTAGGGAAAGCCCTGGCACAATTGACATTGCTGTTTAAAATTGTAAAAGTTCTTTTTATCAATTAATTGATAAAATAATCAATAGAATATTCCAACAATATAGCTGCTGCCCTATTCTGTGGGTACAAACATTGCTGGAGATTTGGTATTTAATAACAGCAGAAAATAGCAACATTAAAATGTACTGCAGTTCAGTATAGCACATAAAATTATACAATATTTTAAAAATAATTATGTGTGAAGCTGGGCATTCGTAAAAATGACCTGAACATAGTTTTTTTTCTCTGTGTTTGTTGGAAAACAGCAAATTACACAAGCAAACTCCTCAATCACTATTATTGTTGCTTTTTTAGTATTAGAATTATTATTTTTCCTCAAACCTATGATGAGCTTCATCATACTTTGGCCAAGAAACTGGTTAGCATCCAAGTCTCACAACCATGCGGTAAAACAGGAAGCACCAGGTCCCGAAAGACGTCGGTGTTTGTTATCCTGCAAAAATATCAGCATGCCAAATACCTCTGTGGCGCAACCTCATGACCCAGTTAGATCTTTCTCTGCAGATGAAGCCGCATAAAGGCTGAGGTAAGTTCAACATTTTCTGTTGTGAAAGTGTAGGACACGGACCCACAACAGGGGGCGTAAAAGAACGGGCAATGGATAAGCCAAACAGTAACAATTTAATGTTGTAAATTGTGCACAACGGAATACCAGACAACAATCAGTTTGGGGACTATAGTCAATTACACGTTGGGTGACGTGTGGGCAGGCTTGAGGATAGGAGACGCCCGTCCAGAACCGAGCCGGATCCCACACGGCCCTCACCGCCAACGGCTCTGAAGAACACCGGAGCGCCAAGTCCTGGGTCCCCAGGTGGTCACCATCTCCAGCTGTCAGACCTGGTACTGCTGGCAGAGAACAGAAACAGCACAGGTGAGGGTGAGTACGCACACTCAGTAATCCCACAGTCTGTGTTCTTTTGGGAGGGAGCACCTCCACCTCACGTCACACACTCGTGCAGCTCCTGTCTAACCACTTATCTGGTTGGGGTGTGAAGCGAAGCCGTCGCTGATCACACCAAACGCCAATCCCACAGATAAGGCAACACCACAGGAAAATGGCTGCAAAGAAGTTCAGACTATTAGTCAGCGTTAAGTGTAGCAGAGAAATTACCTCCAAGGTTGCTGATTTCTCGGCGGGGAGGTGGAGTTGCAGTCCGGCCTTTATGGTGGTGGTGATGTGGATGAGTGACAGCTGATGCTGATGACGAGTGACAGCTGTCACTCCCGGTTGCTATGACGCTTGAAGCCCGCACTTCAAGCAGGGCGCCATCTGGTGGTGGTGGGCCAGCAGTACCTCCTCTTCAGCGGCCCACACAACATTTTCACCACGTTCTAATGGTCATATCTAGGCAGTAACTGAAAGCCTGATCATTATCTTAATCCAGGACAATCACAAACCCAGATGCTCCAATTCTTCACTTGGCTTCTCAAGAACAATCAGTCAAACCAAATCACTTTCACCAACTAAAGTGATGCCACCAGTTGTGCTGATGAATGAAACCAATTTCAACTTAAAAAAAAAACAAATCCATTAGAAGATAGCTGAACTTTTGACAGTAAAAAGCATCAAAGCAACAATACAAATGCCTTTGTGTAAGAAGCTTTTGCCTCTTTGTTCCATGATGTCAGACAGATTTCAAATGTAATGCATGTAGAGTTGAGAAGCATTCGCGACCTCTCAGGTTGTCATCACCAACAGTGAAGCAGCAGTGGCCTGAGGATACTGCTGCTTCACAGGCTGTGATGAAGAGCCACCACAATAACAGCTGAAGATCGTCTCCGATACACACAATATCGCCACTTTCACACTCTTTCGTTGCCCGTTTGCGCCATGGTGTGAAGGATATTGTCAACACTCGACAGTGCGTCAGACATTCAACTGACGTTACAGCAACTTTGAATGAAGGAGGTCTATGAATGGCCAAAAAGGGTACTTCCAGTCCAATGACGAGGAGAAATAAAAAGCTAAAATTCCCTGCCATTAGCAGGACAAGCACAGCCTTAATGGAGTCAGCGAGTCAATGAGTCAGCGAGTGTGTGCAACATTTGTGGGAGGGCACTCCTGCTTGTTGTGCAAAATAGTTTAACCAATGTTTTGTTGGGTGATTCATGGTAAATATCTTCAACATTTCACATTTCTATGCCTTTTACAATTTAGGCCCAAAAATGCTATTTTACTGACAATGCCACTGATCAATCTTCTTTGCAGATGATGTTAAATTCACTCAGCCATTATTTTTTTTCTGAGCATGTGATGAAAGCAGCCACATTTATATGTCTGAGCAATCTGGTGTGCATGTATTCAAAGAAAGCAGAGGACCCAGAGAGGAACGCAGATGAAGGTGTTGAATATGAGGTCTGTTAGAAAAGTATCCGACCTTTTTATTTTTTGCAAAAACCTGATGGATTTGAATCACATGTGCTTGCATGAGCAAACCTTGAACCTTCGTGCACATGCATTAACTTTTTCACGCCTGTCGATTACGTCATTTCCTGGTAAGCAGCCTTTGTGTGGGACGTGTGCAGTGCGCTCGGCGGATTTTCATTTCAAGGAAAAAGACGGAACGACTGGAGCAGCGCCGCATCAAATTTTGCCAGAAACTGGGTGACAGCCAGGTGGAAACCATTCGGATGATTCAGACGGTTTTCGGTGACGATGTTATGGGCATCACACAGATTAAGGAGCGGTACAACCGGTTTAAAGACATCCGCACAACGGTAGAGAGCGAGCCACGCTCCGGTCGGCTATCAACATGCTGAAATGACCAGATCATTTCCAAAGTGAACGTTGTGGTGATGCTGGGCCGTCGTGTGACTATCCGAGAAATTGCGGAAGAGGTGGACATCGGTACATTCCACTGTGACAGAAGATTTGGCCATGAAAAGAGTGACGGTGAAATTTATGCTGCTGCTGACAGCGGCGCAAAAGCGCCTTTGTGTTGAAGTCTCACAGGACATGTTGTGACATGCCCACCTCTTCCACAATTTCTCGAATAGTCACACGACTAAAAAGTCACCGAAAGCCGTCTGAATCATCCGAATGGTTTCCACCTGGCTGTCGCCCAGTTTCTGGCAAAATTTGATGCGGCGCTGCTCTAGTCGTTCCATCTTTTTCCTTGAAATGAAAATCCACCGAGCGCACTACACATGTCCCACACAAGGCTGCTTACCAGGAAATGACGCAATCGACAGGCGTGAAAAAGTTCACGCTGTGCGCACGAAGGTTCAAGGTTGGCTCATGCAAGCACACGTGATTCAAATCCATCAGGTTTTTTGCAAAAAATAAAAAGGTCCGATACTTTTCTAACAGACCTCATATGCCTGTGGTGTAAATCTCCACTGAAGGGATCAATGTTGGGAACTTGATGTGAACTGAGGGTCGAAAAAGTAAACTGTACAAATATTTGTTCTTTTGGCTCTAGTGAACCTGGGCTTTCTACTCCTACCTTGATGAAACTTCTCCTTCTGTATGTCAAGTTGTGCCTGAGCAGAGTCTGCAGAATGAGCGGTGGTGCAGCCGTCCAAGCCGAACAGGATTATTCAGGCAGTCCTAACACCCTGTCGGTGACGGCCCCTGCTGGACTCCACACGCCTCCTACAAAACAACAATACGGGTCATAGTATGACCTTGAGAATCTGACTGTGACAGCCAATGGATAAAGCTGATTATGACCCATAAAGGCACATGGTAGAACAGCCCAGAGTTAATTTAGAATAAGCCCGAGAACAGAATCCAAACTTTATTCATGATCACTCCTGTCAGAAAACACACCCAGATCTAGATCATAATCTGAATCTGTACCAATTACATTCAAGATCCGTGCGTGTTGATCCTGATTACTGATGTTTGCTGTCCTTTGATCCTTGTTGGCAAACTTTGATCCTGACCACAAAACATTGATCCTGATCACTTACATTTGATTAGGTTCCTGATCTTTGAATATATGTTGCTCCTGATAGCTGATGTTTGATCTTGATTGTTGTCCTTTGATCCTTACTGGCAAACTTTGTTCCTGACCACAGAACTTTGATCCTGATCACTTACATTTGATTATATTTCTAATCTTTGAATATGTGTTGATCCTGATAATTGATGTTTGATTGTGATTGCTGTCCTTTGATCCTTATTGGCAAACTTTGCTCGTAACTGTTGTCTTGTGACATGCTCTTTGATGCAGAGCTTTACCAAAATTTATTAGGTTGCGCTTTGGCCTATGCACCATCCTGCCATAAAGATGAATCAAAATTGGTTATTTAGTTTTTGGGTAGTCCTGCTAACAAACAATCAAAAGGCCACAGGTGAAAACGTAACCTCTTCAGCAGGGGTAAAAATCTTTGGTGGAAAACTTCATTACCAGTTAGTTGTTTGGCTGGGCAGCTAGCGGTGAAAGCGTCGGAGACATGGTGGCACCAGCTAAAATTTGTTTCCACTCAACTGCGTCATAGCAAATTAAGCACATTTAAATAAACTGTGGTCAATCTTTCAGTAGAGACACAACAAACACAAGCAGGTAGTTTAGTTAACTAGCAGCTGAAAGGTAACCAAATGGTAAAATTTAAAAATAACATTCCCCCCACACCACCCATCTCCAGCTAATGTTAAAGTGAAAACAGCCCACATTACGCAACCATTTCAACATTCACAGCTTACGTCACATTTTTCAAATTGACAAGGACATTAGTACAAACGTTTGTTTCATCATTGAAAATTGGCAGCCACCTTTGTTTTGGTGTCATAATATTGTGAGAACAGGAAGTTGTGGCTTTTGTTTTATTAAACAAACACTATGAGACAGACTCATAAATGTTCACCACATGATGGGAGAGGTAGAAATATAACAAAATAAATAATTCACACACACAAAAAAGTTTAAAGGCAGAACAGCTAACCATATATTTTATCAGCTTTTGTATTCAAACATATATTCTTACAAAAAAAAAAAAAAAAAAAAAATCAGTTTTGGTTCATGAAAACCAAAATAGAAATTAATAGTTTGTTATTCTTACAGATTTTCAAACGCTGTTGCAATATATATCTGTCTGCCTGTTATTTTTCCTGTAGGACAGTTTTCATGTGAATGCACAAAAACAGTGAAACGTTTGCCAAGCCTCCGAAGCCCCGTAACATGCTAAACATCATAGCAACACAAGCTGCACTATGAAATGCCTTCTGCTCCATTTGCTTCCTCATTTGTCAGCAGAATATTGCAAAAACCCAAGAAAAGATTTCAAGAAAAGCTGGAGCCAGAAGCAAGGCATAATTTTTTCTTAAAAAAAGAAAAAAAAAAAATCTGGTACCTCATTAATTGTTGTGTTATTTACACATTTTTTTTTAAATAGGAGGTTGGCCTTGATGTTTATCAAGATTTACATCTATGCATGTCAGGAAAGGTATCCATTGTAAACCTCTGTCAAATCAACATGCAGAGTCGCTGTAAGCAAAACGGACGAAGCCAAAAGAAATCAGTTTCTTAACGTAAAAAAGGAAGTATGTGATAGTGCACGTACAAACACTGTACCAATTGTCACCTTTAAATTTGAAATTCTGTTTTATATAGATGCACATCCCTGATCTATCCAGCAGGTGGGACTATTAATTTTGATATTAATATGAACTGCAGAATAACGTTCCAGTATTTCTGGTTTGCCATAATCAATTTGCATTACTGGCATCATCACCAGCCCACGTTCCCTGCATTCTTTCATAATGGTTTTACTTTTAATTCCCGTGTTTGTCCATTTAGAGGCCATAATGGTTATCCCTGCTGTTGCTAGCATATCTGGCAAGGTTGCAAAAGGCCACCGTAGGCAGACAAACTTTGCATGTGACATTATGTCACCAAAACAAATTCGCTCTTTCCACTAATCCGGTGCATCAAATTTAATCACCAACTAATCAATTCATCATCATCATCATTATGTGCTCTTTGGTGAATTACAAGATTATAGCAGTTATTGTGTTTGAGTTATTGTCTACACAACCTGGCTATATTAACTTGCTCACTCAACCACTCACCTACTCAACCTTTTTGCCATTTAACCCAATAGTCACATTAGCTACAAGCGGTGGAAAAGCAACAACTTGCTAATTATTTTCAATATGAGTAGGCATTTTGGTCGCTAAGCCACCAGATTGGCGGAGCCAAAATAAACAAGAAGTCTATTGTATGTCAGTGATAAGTGACGCAACATGGTGACTACCAATCCGAGAAAAAAAAAAATGGCAACGTGTTGTCAGCTGGCTACTCACACAAACAAAGTAATCCAGTATAGTGGAAAACAGACTGAAACAGCTATCTATTAGCTAATCTATTATGTTTCCCATTTTTCTCGTATATTTTATAAAACATTAGAGACAACAAACACTTCTAAATTGTCACGCTTTAGCCCTGATCGGGGTTTTGATTCTGGTTTTGCCTCTTTCTTTTCTCATCATCTGCCCCAGTTTTATTAGTTGTTTATCTTCATTATGTGTTTATTCTCTGTTCTATTTTGTTTTGTCACTTTGTTTCTTTGTTATTTTTTATACTTTAGCCATTTTCCAGTTCTGTTCTACTTTTGTTCAGCCAGTTTGTGTTTGTATTATTGATCATTAGTTCATCACTTGTTCATTTTGCTTTTCTCATTTGTGGTATCAGTTTTGCTTTAATATCGGGTTTTGCTTTCTGTTTTCATGTAGTTTCTGTTTTCTTATAGCTTGTTTACCACCTTGTTTTCCTAGTCAGTTCCAGTTTAGTTTTGCTTAAGTATTTATTTTCCATTTTCCCTGATCAGTTCTCATGAAGTTTTTATTATGTACTTATTGGTTCATGTTTTGTTCTCATGTTCATGCCCGGTTCATTGTTATATTTCACTCTGTCCTCGGACTCTGTTTATAGTTCCCTGTTTCCCTCACGCCCCTCTGATTATGTTCTCACTCCACTGCACCTGCCTTGTGTCTCTGTCTCGCACTTTGATTCAGTCTGCTTTGTGTTTTCCTTCACTCACACTCCCTGCACCTGCTCACGCATCTTTGTCTATTACATCACTCCACTTGGTCACTATCTTGCACTGTGCTTTGTCCACTAGTCACGCCCCCTTTCTAGACTGTTCCTCACATGCACCTAGTTAACCCGTCTTATTTAAGCACCTCCCAGCCATCACTCCTCTGCCAGTTTGTCATCTTTGCAGATTCCAGCCTCTTGTTTTCAGTCCTGATTTTTGCCTTGCTGTGTACCGTGTTTTGCTCTGTTCTCCTTGACCATGCCTCTTGCCTCATCTCTTATGTCTGTGTCTGCTCATACCATTGATCCCCGTCTGAATATGACTGCGTTTTTGCCTGATCCCAATTGCACCTCCACTCCGCTGACTGACCACCTGTGTACCGTGCCAGAGCCTGGAATAAAGACCATGTTTACTTCTACACCTAAGCCAAGTCTGCTTTGCGGGTCCAGCCGCTACGGTTACCGGGCAGCCACCCATCGTGACATAAATCTAAAATGTTTTTGTAACCAGATAACACCTCTGAAGTGTTTTACAAGATATCTTATGCAAATGTTAGCATGCTAACTAGCAATACACATTGGTTCCATTAAGCAGATAAGCAGGGAACTTGTCACTAGTCCTAGGGTCCACTAGTTGTGGTTAGGATAAACTTTAAAATCAGTTTGGGGTTGTAATATACACCACCAAATAATATAAAGAGATTTGGACCAGTGGACCCTCCCTGTTTAGCATGAATTAAAAACTCGTAGTAACAGTGCTGCATTTTTCCCTCTTTTATAATCTATCATTAAACATTGTGGGCATTAACACCAAATAACCATGAGCTGGCTACACCCGGGAACACCTATCAAGCCACAAACACCAGTTGCTTGTCGCCTTCATTTGCAGCTAATGTGATTGTAGGGTTAGCTCTACACTGTCACCAGCATAGGAAATCCAACTCTACTGGAGTGTGACATTCTATTACAAGGCTGAGACACGACTGCATGTAGCAATTCGAGCATTTTACCACGTGGTCAGCCCTCGGTGTGCATTCTGCAGGAAGATATTTGCTGAGCCTTGTTTTGGTAACAGAGACACCTTACTTCATTATAGTGATGACACGGTGGCCTTTTGCAACCTTGTCAGAGGCTATTTAAAGGAGCTGACCTGTAATAAAGAGGCTGCAAAACGTTTTCAGTCTATTGTGATCACCAACAGCAAGATGTCGTTTTCACGCCGTGAAACTCAACGTCTTCATGCTCATCGAGAACGTTTGGCACCATTCAAAAATATAATGTCAGTTGTTGCGTCCACAAATATCTGTGTAAATGTTGCAGCTTTGCATCGTGAACCTACTGTTGCCTCAAGTGGCTTGTCTCATTTTGGAATGGAACTCTGGTTCCACAGCATATTTCCTAGCTTGATACACGCAGCATGTGGTGTCATTTCATGTTTAAGAGAATGCAATGAACTGATCTTTGGCAGTGTCACTTTATTGTGCTCAGCTGGCCTGTTAGCCTCTCAAATCCTCCTTCCAGCCAGCACTCAGACAGCCAATGATCTGCCCCGCTCACCGGCTTACATGCTCATGCCATCTGGATAGACACATACAACCAACTCGGAGTATTTAAGGTGAGTGTGGCTCCAGAAAACGCACATAATGTGTACGTATGTGTTAATATATTCACCTGCAGCACAACCAGTCCACTGTAGACTGTTCATTATGCATGAAATAATCATAACAGAAAGATTTCTAATAAGCATAAAAATCATAATAATATGTCAAACATATACAGCAATCATACACACAAAAAAGCCCATGTGATTACACAGACCCAAATTCTTCATAGGTAATTAATTATCAGTATTTATCATTTTAACTGCTTCGAAGTCCTTTATTTCAATAACATGTTTCTCCTACTACGGTGTTGGGCCGATATATCGCATACCAGGTATCATGGATGAAGAGGTCATGTTGCCTTATGCTGAAGAGGACATGCCCTTGAAATGGGTGTTTCAACAAGACAATGACCCCAAGCACATTAGTAACTGAGCAAAATCTTGCTTACAAACAAACAAAATTAATGCCTCGCAGATGTGAAGAAATCATGAAAAACTGTGGTTATACAACTAAATACTAGTTTAGTGATTCACAGGATTGCTAAAAAAAGCAGTTTGAACATAATAGTTTTGAGTTTGTAGCATCAACAGCAGATGCTACTATTATTGTGAACACCCCCTTTTCTACTTTTTTTTTACTAATAGTCCAATTTCATAGCCTTAAGAGTGTGCATATCATGAATGCTTGGTCTTGTTGGATTTGTGAGAATCTACTGGTACCTTGTTTCCCATGTAACAATAAGAAATATACTCAAAACCTGGATTAATCTTTTTAGTCACATAGCACTACTATTATTCTGAACACTACTGTATCCCAGCATATTCGGTGCATTTTTCATATGTCGACATATGCTACAAAATAAATATATATATATTTTTTTAATTAATAACTGATTTCTACCATATTTTTCTGCAAGTTTTCTTACTTCTGGATTCTATCTGAAAACGTACTGAACATCTTGTGGACACACAAGGAGAATAAGTCTTGCAGGAATGAGGTGCACAACTGCTTCACCTCAGGGAGCTTTGGTGGATGCTGCTCCTATAAGTGATTTGCTGTGCACATTGACATACTGCAAAACCTCTCACTTCTGTCACCTACTGGTTCCACCATTGAAACAGCAATGCCATTAGTTGCCATCAGGTTACAGTGCTACCCGCTCTTAAAGGGACTGACAGATTACAACCATATTGATTTACTTCATGTTATAGCCAAAACACACACATGAATAAGAGGCTAAGTGACACATCCAAAATGCACTTGTGCTATGTGTTTTAGACCGTGCACTAAACATCATCACGGTGAGACCTCACGTATGTATTTGTCTGGAGACATACCTGTACCTGTGTTCATAGCTTGGGCTGTGAAGAGCCACTGGGTGACATTGCAAGATCAGAGTAAGACAAGGAGGGACAAATGTGGGTTAGTGAAGTTGTCCTGAATATGAAACATCTACAGCGTTGAAGATAAAACGTGAACCGGTTTCTGCTCCACAGTTAACATGCATCACTCACTGAAGTGACTGAGAAAACAGCCCGTCCTCAGTTGGCCAAGTTGAGCACAATCCAGGTTCCTCCTTACTGTCTGGCCACAGTGTTAACCGCTGCACCACTGTGCCATGGTGGTGTTTAGCCAGCTGTCAAATTTTTCTTGGCTCATTATGGTCTGGCAGGGTTGGAGAGATATTTGCTCATGAGTCCTACATGTAGACATTCATACGCCTTCACAAAAACCTCAACACAAAACCACCAAACATAGAATTAGATGAAACCATGACTCCCAGAGCCGTAATCCTTCTCTCAGACTCTGACACTGGACAGTCGTAAAGTACAAATGTTTCTTAAAATAAATGAATAAAATTCATTTTTGGTCGTTTCGATCGATGGATTCTAAATGACTATTTTCCAAACTGAAACCCTCATATTTGCTTCAGCCTCATGATGGGAACTCTGAGCATTAAACGTTAATTTAAAAATATGATGAGAGTCAGAATGTCTGCACCATTCACAGCACTGACAAAAAATATGAATTGAAATTAATAAATGCTACATCCTCTGCACTTATCTATATATTTTGGTCTACTGTGAGTCACAGTTGGTTCATACATTATATATATATATATATATATATATATATACACACACACACGCACCAACATTTATACTGCAACAGAGTGCCCCTGCTGTTCTTTTCCTCTCATTTTAACTGCTCACAAAGAAAACAATAACAGTGATAATAACAGTTAAAAACAAAAAAATGTCCATGACAAAAACAGTAGTGAAAATATCAGCCAGTGCCAGAGTTAAAAAGTGTAATCAGGTCTGGAAGCACATGCTGGTGCTGTACATGGTAGCATCCACTACCCTATAGTACTGTCTTGAGACCTGGATGGCAACCACCCAGGTAGACAACCAGTTCATCCCCACATCTCAAAAGTAACCGTGTCTTTGCAGCAGTCTGGTGAAACGTGGGCGTCCCCTTGGCCTTCTCCAGCCACTGGGGCAAATTAAACTCCTCATCTTAGCCAACTAAAGTAACAGCTCCTTTAGCACGAGGATTTGCAGCATTTTAAAGTTCTGTCCATAAGTATGTGGACTGTGGCACAATTTTGTCTTTTTGCCTCTTTTAACCAACACAATGGTGCTGACAAAAAAAAAAGAAAAAAAAAAAAACAATTCAGATGTGCTTGTAGCGTAGACATTTAGCTTTAATTAAAGGTGTTTAACAAAAATATTGCATTAATTAATCCATTTTGGGATTATAACCATTTTAATACACAGTTCCTCCACTGGAGAGGCCAGAAGTAATTAGATGAACTCAGTACACTAGGAAAAAAAAATAGAAACATGACAAATATGTGCATCAGTTGCATATGGTCATGAGTGAAAATAATTTTCTTATGTTTGTCAATTAGAAATTTAATGTGCATGGACAGCAAAGTGACAGGTTGGATGGTCGTGTTCCAAAAAACTATATGTTGCGCCATTGAGTAAAATAATAGAACAAAGCATTTCTGTGAAAATAACTATTTAATAATCTTTAATTTGGTATATAAGTCAAAATTTAACTGATATTAGGACTAAACTGCAAAATTTTCCAAGGGATGTTGCACATGGGCAGTCAGTGGACAATCTCATTGTGGCTTTGGGTACATCAGTGTAAAGTTGAAAAAGTGTAAAGTCCCTTCAGCTTCTCCCTTGTTTTACTCGGGGTCACCACAACAGATGCAAGGTGGATCCGCTTGTTGATTTGCCACAAGTTTTACACTGGATGCCCTTCCTGATGCCACTCTACATGACATGGAGAATGGGCAGGGCAGTCTTGAACTGGCAACATTCCACTATGGAAACAAGCTCACTTAACAGCTCGGCCGCCACCCCAATGTAGTGAGTCAAAACTGGCAGTATATCCCAACATTTGAAGTCATGTTCAGTAGGGTCTAGAGCATTAAAAAAGGGGTGTGACTTAGAATGGGAGGTGGGTGATGTGTGCATGTGGACAATACCTGGCCCACAGCCTATAAACAATGAAAACACAACCAAGAACCAACACTGAAACCTTCACATCTGAAGAACAAACACTATGGTGACAGCACATGAAGATCAGCAGAGTTTAGCTGCAAAAATACATATTAGATCACAACACAAGGAGCTTAGCCTACATACAGAATGGATTAAAACATGAAGCAGCTCCAGGAGAACATTTATCATTATTGGTCCATATATGAGCTTATTGTCATGTCACTCTGAATTCTACACGCCAGAACCAAATGCATGCATTAGAAACTCTAATCTGCAGACACAGACTTTAACAACATGTAGCCTTACATCCGCACGCACTCACTGGTGCAGGCGTTCGACTGTACGCCAAAGGCATGTAAAACCTCAGGTGCATCACTGCTGTGAGCTAAAGTGGTGAATATGTTCAACGCAGGTCTTACGTAAGTCTGATTGGAAGAAAATTACTTTTCCAAGCAAGTGAGGCTGAATGACAGCACCAAGGTTCAGGGTCAGGGTCCGGACCCTCCCCAGAGGCCCCCCGCTACTGCCCGTTTATCCAGGCTGAGACCACAAGGGCAACTGAAGAGAAGTCAAATTAGTGCCAAGATTACACACACACACACACACACACACACACACACACACACACACACACACACACACACACACACACACACACACACACACACACACACATCTCTCTCAGCTGGGGGTCACAAGTGAAACCACAGGAGCAAAATACCTCCTGAGAAGGAACAGATTGTTCTTCTGTCAAAACATGAGATCTTCTCAAATACGTACAAACTGGAAAGTTCTATCAGTTTTTGCAGGAAAAAAACATTTAGATTTCCATGTCTAACAGTCCAAAGAACAGAGCTGTTAAATAGTTTACCTTTTTATTTGTGTTAATGTGGTTGTCTTTATTTATTTATTTATTTATTTTACAAGTCCATTCCCCAAAGACTGGATCACGGACTGTAAAACAAACATAATAGAGCTACATCACATCAGCTAACCTTAAAAACTGGAAACCTCAGCGCCCAGGAAGTAAATTCAACAACATGCAAAGCAACATTTTCAAAATAAAAGCACAAGGACAATAATAACACACATCATAAGGAGACAAACCACAGGACAAACACTTGAAATATAATGTGTGACACTAAAAGGAATAGAAAAACAGAATGGAACTGAGGTCTATATATTAGCAGTCCAACTCCTTATCCCCATTGATCTGCATGCTCAGTGCTATGTTAGTTATAAGAGAAGGAATATTCAGAAATATAGTTTAAGTGGTTATTTTGTTCTGAAGAAATTTAACAAAAGTTCGTTCCAATAATTCAAATCAATAGTTTATAAACTTGTTTTTGTACTTCACTGTCAAAGCAACATTCTATTTACATTAGTATTTTTTAATTTAAAATGGCACCACAAGATCATATAACTTTTGTCTTTGTGTAAAAATTTAACAAAAACTACAAAGAAATTAAAAAAATTCTTAAGATAAAACTAACTGTTGTTTTCTCTGTGTGCGCGTATTCTACTTTTTGTCTCATGCCAATAAAAATCTGTTTCAGATATATGCATCTGAAAGACATTCCAAAAATATGATGAACATAATGAAATCTACTTTTTAAAAAATAACCAAGTCAGTGTTTTTCCTCACATTACAGTTGGCCAACCTGCAATGGCACCCCAGCAATTTTTAGTTTCACCATCAAGACCAATTCATACTGTCATGGTAAAATTTTTAATTATTGTTAAGCACATTCAGGACGTGGTGAGTTAGAATGAACATTAAATTACATATCTTGAATGATGAAATTATTGGAAAAATTCCTCTGAATGAACCTTTCATGGTTCCTAGTTCAAGATCACTTGTGCCCCATTTTCCATGTACAATTGGAGTTGCATGAGGAATGGCATCAACACGCAGAGCCACATGGAACCGAATCCCCAAGCAAAAGGGAGCAGCAAAGAGAACCGATTTACGAGGACCACAATCTAAATAAGCACCAGCTTTTTTATGTTATCTTTGGCAATACTATATATATATATATATATATATATATATATATATATATATATATATATATATATATATATATATATATATATATATATATATATACACACATATATATATATATATATATATATATATATATACACACACACACACACACACACACACACACACACACACACACACACACACATGCATAGATAACACACACACAGTAGAGCTCTTGGCAAAATCCGATTGTACCTGCATTAATGGTAAATGTCCACCAGGTTGAGATATTTTTCCATTTTAAGAACCTTGAGGACAGGTTGCTGTGGGACATGACAACAAAGCTGCTGCTTATAGAAGTAGATGTTTGTATATGTACCTTCATTACCTAAAATATAACAATTGTCTACGTTCCACATTAATTACATTGTAATTTTCTTGGTAATCTTTTTTCTCAAATCAATGTTTATCATGAAATGCATTTTGATGAAGCATAAGCTGTGACATGGTAGCTTATACAATGGTTTAACATCATTCAGCGGACATGGCCTCGTTGCTGAGGAACTCCACATAACACCTGACCGTGGCACATAAACAACTACTGTGGAACATAAGGATCCTGGGTGGTCACCAGTCACAACTCCAACTGGTTCCTTGATGTTAAATCAATAAACACAGTTGGATCAGTTGGTGTTCAAAGATGGTCCCCGGCCCTCTTTTGCTCAGTATACACTAATCATTTGTCTGGCTGTTCATACTATGTCTAAGATATTGACCAAATTCAGGCACAAGGATGAACATAATCTGACAACACACACATATTGCTGAAAAAAACATACTGTCAGAGACTTGTGTGCCATTTTGTTTATGACTGTTAATACTGCTGTAATAGTACTTTATTTTGTTTTTACACTACTTGGTCAAGTTGTGTTTTAAGTGTAAGCTTGCACACCTCCTGCACAACAAGTGTCCACACACATCTCACTCAGCATGATCCTTCCAGCAGCAGCTCTGTTGTCTTACCAAACAGTGTGTTAAATGCCATCTGACAGGTGATGACACATCATAGGGGCCCTCCAGACTGAACTGCGACTCAGGGTCGGGGATACCCCAGACACAACCTGTGAGAGGGGACACGGGGGTTTCAGGGACAGTCACTGAGGAGTACCTACATACTTGTATGATATGGTAAACGGCATGACCTCAGCATAAAGCCCCCTTGCTTACTGAAGGTGAAGACTGTGGTAAAATACAGGAAATGAAAGCTTGGTTGACTTATTAGAAAAAAAATGTATTTTGACAGGACGGGTGCTGGAACTGAGCGGATGGCTCTGCACCTTCATGGGTAGGATTGTCGCTATTCGCCAGCTGCCCCCGAAAAGGTAGTGAGCATTCAGGGTTGCCTCAGCTGAGCCAGTACAGATCCGCATTAAGATTTGGCACAAGTTTTACACCAGATGCCCTTCCTGATGAAAGTCCTGTTTTACATGGAGAAACATACTTCCTAATGAGGTCTCCAATGCAAGTACTACTCGGGACCTACCCTGGCTAGCTTCTGAGCTCTGAGGGGATCAGTCATACCCAAACAGAGCAGCTGAACTAATCATACTAATATCACTGCATGTTGTCCCCGTGTTTGCGTGGGTTTCTGCCGGGTGAAAAACTAACCTGCATGTGTTTGGAGGTCAAGAGAAACCAGAGCACCCAGAGGGAACCCACGAGGAGAACATGGAAACTCCACACAGAGAGGACTAGGTCAGAAGCAAACCCAGGACCTTCATGGCACGAGGCAGCAGTACTAACCACTAAGCCACCATGCCACCACAACAATTGTAAAATAAAAAAAACTTAAAAAATAAATAAAACAAAATTAAAATTCTGAACCTGAATTAAAAAAAAAAAAAAAAAAAAAAAAAATCACAGGCCCACGCATACAGGTCCATCAGAAAAAAATTAAGCAATAAAATAGGTCATAGTTTACTTGTTACAGAAAGCAGAATCATGATGTGATTTGAGTCCTGATTTGAAACACTCAACAGAAGCTGTTTCAGCAGGCACACGGAGCGTCGAGAAAGTATTCACAGCGCTTCACTTTTTCCACATTTTGTTATGTTACAGCCTTATTCCAAAATGGATGAAATTCATCCCCCCCCCCCCCCCCCCCCCAAAAAAAAAAAAAATAAATTCTACACAAAATACCCCATAATGACAATGTGAAAAAAATGAATTTTTTTTTTTAGATTTTTGCTATTGTATTTAAAAAAAGAAAAAAAGAGGAAGAAATCACACACACATACATACATACATACAAACATACGAGGGTAGGCTGAAAAGTTCTAAGGCTCACTATGATGCAGTTAATGCATTAACTGTATTATAGTGAGCCTTAGAACTTTTCAGCCTACCCTCGTACATACAAAACACACACACACATTAGTATTCACAACCTTTGTCATGAAGCTCATAATTGATCTCAGGTGCATCCTGTTTCCACTGATCATCCCTGAGATGTTTCTACAGCTTAGCTGGAGTCCACCTGAGGTAAATTCAGCTGACTGGACATGATTTGGAAAAGCACACACCTGTCTACATATAAGGGCCCACAGTTGGCAGTGCATGTCAGAGCACAAACCAAGCATGAAGTCAAAGGAACTGTCTGTAGTCCTCTGAGACAGGACTGTCTTGAGGCACAAATCTGGGGAAGGGTACAGAAATATTTCTGCTGCTTTGAAGGTCCAAAATGAGCACAGTGACCTCCGTCATCCTTAAATGGAAGAAGTTCAAATTCACCAGGACTCTTACTGGAGCTGGCCACACGTCTAAACTGAGCGATCAGGGGAGAAGGGCTTTAGTTAGGGACGTGACCAAGAACCAGCATTCCTCTGTAGAGAGAGTAGAACCTTCTAGAAGGACAACCATCTCTGCACCAATCCACCAAATAGGCCTGTATGGTAGAGTGTCCAGACGGAAGCCACTCCTTAGTAAAAGGCACATGGCAGCCCACCTGCAGTTTGCCAAATGGCATCTGAAGGACTCTCAGACCATGAGAAACAAAATTCTCTGGTCTGATGAGACAAAGACTGAACTCTTTGGTGTGAATGCCAGGCATCATATTTGGAGGAAACCAGGCACCATCCCTATAGTGAAGCATGATGGCAGCATCATGCTGTGGGGATGTTTTTCAGCAGCACAAACTGGGAGACTAGTCAGGATTGAGGGAAAGATGAATGTACCAATGTACAGAGACATCCTGGATGAAAACCTGCTTCAGAGCGCTCTGACCTCAGACTGGGGTGACGGTTCATCTTTCAGCAGGACAATGACCCTAAGCACACAGCCAAGATATGAAAGGAGTGGCTTCAGGACAACTCTGTGAATGTCCTTGAGTGATCCAGCCAGAGTCCAGACCTGAAGCTGATTGAACATCTCTGGAGCGATCTGAAAATGACTGTGCACCGATGCTCCCCATCCAACCTGATGGAGCTTGAGAGGTCCTGCAAAGAATAATGGGCAAAAATTGTCCTATGATAGATACACCAAGCTTGTGGCATCATATTCAAGAAGACTTGAGACTGTAAAAGATGCATCAACCAAGTATTAAGCAAAGGGTGTGAATACTTACATGCATGTGATTTCTTAGTGTTTTATTTTTAATAAATAAAAAAAAAAAAAAAAAACTTTTTCATGTCGTCATTATGGGGTGTTGTGAGTAGTTAACTCACAACACACTCTGAAATTAATGTATTCCATTTTGGAACAAGGTTGTTACATAATAAAATGTGGAAAAAGTGAAGCGCCGTGAATATTTCTGGATGCACTGAATTATACTCTAGAATTATACTCTAGAAAGGATTCACATATTGTGAATCCTTTATAGCCCGATAATTTCTTTCTAAACTTGGGGACACAGAGGAAGCATGCTTTTTATTTGTGCAGAGTACAAGAAAGTACATAAGGTTCAACAAGTTCTGAAAGATAAATGGGTGCTGTACTGTTCACTATGCTTTCAACATTAGCACGAAACATTTAGCTACGTAAGAGCTGACAGAGGTACTATATATAGTATATAGCAGTGGGCCTAAACCAGCACCTTCAGATATTCCATATATCACAAATTGATATGCAGATCCAGAGACACATTGTGACTGGTCCACTAAAAAAAATATCTCAACCAAGACAGCATCTGACCTGAAGACACCAAAACAGTACCATGTCTCTAATTAGATGCAACTACAAGGGTATTCAGAGAGCATGTAGTACCTCTGCCAAGCCCCACAGTCTCTTTTAATTTGAATTTAGCTGCAAAATAAATTGTATTTATTGGATCAGCCTGAGAGCCAACCAACACAGTCACTGTAACAAGCCTGTCTGATGCTCTATTGCCCTACAAACCTATGCAAACAGGAATTTTCTTGATTGCTCCTGGACGGTGTGGAATTTGCCATCCCGCTGTTTGACAAATGTGAAGAAGACAGCCATGCGTAGTTTGAAAACAAATCCATGAAATAAAAGATCAAATTTAGACTATCAATATGTTCCATCAGCTGGAAAAAAATGGATACACTTCTAACTTACTAAGCTGGAGCAAAACTTTTAGCATTCATGTGTTATTAAACATGCCGGCGTGCTCTGTGCACAATTTACAGTTTTCATCATCGCCATGCTAGCGGTCTAAGGTATAACATAATGCAAGATGCAAGCAGGTTGTGTGTGCATGCATGCATGCTATGCATGTGTGGTGGTGCATAGAGCAGGGGGAGGGAAGAGGCGCAAGGCAAATACAGGCTATGTAAGGTTCCAACATTAAACTGTCAACAACATAAGTGAGAGGCTGTGCGAAAACGAAAGAATGATCCTCCAGATTTGCACCAAGATGAACATCATTTGAATGTCCTATTTCTTCTCCCTTCACACTATTAAATCCAGGACCTCAGGGTTTACACTGGATTTACTATTTCTTAATAATACAGAAATGTGCCAATTCAACATGCAGATCCACCTTGGATTTGCTGTGGCGACCCCAAGTGCAAACAAGGGAGCAGCCGAAGGGACTTACTTACAGAAATGTAACTCATGTCACCCGTGTTCAAAGATACCCCACAAAAAAAAAAAAAAAAAAAAAAAAAAAAAAAAAAAAAAAGATTAAGCCAAAGGTAACCGACTCCTCCTCTTGATAAGGTTAACCATTCCACCAGGTGCCATGGACTTTGACAAAAAACATTTTGAGGAGCATCAGCACATGCATTGCAGGTTTTGAGAGTTCTTGCTCTTGATAATGTGGATCCTTTAACATTTTGTGTAGGTTATGTGGAAATATTTTGAGAAAAACTCACATTTGACAAAACACTTTTAGCACCCTAAAAGGGGGAGGTGATGGTGTAGTGGTTAAGCGCTGGGCTTGAGACCAGAGGATCCTCGGCTCAAACTCCAATCAGACTGCAAAAATGATGAAGGACCCTTAGGCAAAGTCCTTAATCCCCAGTTGCTAGCAGCGTGTAGTGAGTGACACCAGGAAATCAATGCGTGTATGGGTGAACGTGAGGCATCACTGTAAAGCCCTTTGAACTTCTGATTCAGATGGAAAAGTGCTACATGGCGGCGCGACTCGTTGTTGCGGCCCTCACCCACTTTGCCTCAATTCGGATGACGGACTGCTTCAAGTTTAGAGCACATAAACAATGTTAAATGTACGAGGTCTGTCAATAAAGCAACGGTCCTTTTTATTTTTTTCAAAAACTATATGGATTTCATTCATATGTTTTTACGTCAGACATGCTTGAACCCTCGTGCGCATGCGTGAGTTTTTCCACGCCTGTCGGTGACGTCATTCGCCTGTGAGCACTCCTTGTGGGAGGAGTCGTCCAGCCCCTCGTCGGAATTCCTTTGTCTGAGAAGTTGCTGAGAGACTGGCGCGTTGTTTGATCAAAATTTTTTCTAAACCTGTGAGACACATCGAAGTGGACACGGTTCGAAAAATTAAGCTGGTTTTCAGTGAAAATTTTAACGGCTGATGAGAGATTTTGAGGTGATTCTGTCGCTTTAAGGACTTCCCACGGTGCGAGACGTCGCGCAGCGCTCTCAGCCGCCGTCGTCAGCCTGTTCAAGCTGAAAACCTCCACATTTCAGGCTCTATTGATCTAGGACGTCGTGAGAGAACAGAGAAGTTTCAGAAGAAGTCGGTTTCAGCATTTTATCCGGATATTCCACTGTTAAAGGAGATTTTTTTAATGAAAGACGTGCGGACGGGTCCGCGCGTCGGGACGCAGCCGACGCGGTGCGGCGGCACAGGAAAAACACCTCCGTGTTGATAACCATTTGTAAAATCCAGGCGGCTTTTGATGCCTTTCAGTGGAGTGAGTATATGAGAAATTGTTTAACAGCAGGACATGTTCCAACTTGTCCTTAAGGCTTTCAACAGAGGTGTTTTTCCTGTGGCGGAGCGTCGCGTCGACGCGCGGACCCGTCCGCACGTCTTTCATTAAAAAAATCTCCTTTAACAGTGGAATATCCAGATAAAATGCTGAAACCGACTTCTTCTGAAACTTCTCTGTTCTCTCACGACGTCCTGGATCAATAGAGCCTGAAATGTGGAGGTTTTCAGCTTGAACAGGCTGACGACGGCGGCTGAGAGCGCTGAGCGACATCTCGCACCGTGGGAAGTCCTTAAAGCGACAGAATCACCTCAAAATCTCTCATCAGCCGTTAAAATTTTCACTGAAAACCAGCTTAATTTTTCGAACCGTGTCCACTTCGATGTGTCTCACAGGTTTAGAAAAAATTTTGATCAAACAACGCGCCAGTCTCAGCAACTTCTCAGACAAAGGAATTCCGACGAGGGGCTGGACGACTCCTCCCACAAGGAGTGCTCACAGGCGAATGACGTCACCGACAGGCGTGGAAAAACTCACGCATGCGCACGAGGGTTCAAGCATGTCTGACGTAAAAACATATGAATGAAATCCATATAGTTTTTGAAAAAAATAAAAAGGACCGTTACTTTATTGACAGCCCTCGTATATGTGTTGTCTTTAATTTTGATGTCTGCCATTATTACGGTAAACAAGTAATAATTGTGGATTAATTGCTGTATTTTGTCTGAGGTAATTGGAGTGTAAACATAATCTCGTTGTTGCATTTGTAATGACAATGACAATAAATCTTATTCCATATAAATATAGTCCATTTACCTTAGAATTTTAGTTTAATCTCAATTGAAATGTTTAAACATTTAAATAAAGTGATTTTTCTACTTTCTACTGCTTAAAAAAAACAAAAAATCTAAAAAATTAGAAGGTTCTAAACCTTCAATTCAAACTAACTTTAATTTCTTTGTATATGTGCTACCTAGCACATAATGACACAAAGACAGTTGCCAGTGATCTATAAATAATGAGATAATTGTAAAAAAAAAAAAAGCTTGATTAAATACTAAATGGACTGCATACAAATAATAAAGGATTAACCGAGTGTGCGGTCTGTACGGGGAAACATCAGACCGATGTGTTGTCAGTACGGGCCGAGCAAACGAAGTTGATAATTTGTTTGTTATATGGCTCTTATACATATATACATTCAAACCTACAGTATCGCCCGACTAAGCTGCTGACGATGTTCAACTCATTTGCTTTCTTCACCACCATGAAGAACTTGCTAACAGATGGTCTGGTCGTTAGCTGGTAAGCATTCAATCTGTGTGTTTGTTTTGATGCTGTTGAGATATTTATGGAGTGCGTTCATGCGCGACTAGCTTTTTCTAATTTTGTTTTTAGCTTTCTGGTTTGTAAAGAAAATACGTACACTGAAAAAAAAATGCTACTTTGGATCAACTTAAAAAAACTGATGTACACTCAACAAAAATATAAACGCAACACTTTTGGTTTTGCTCCCATTTTGTATGAGATGAACTCAAAGATCTAAAACTTTTTCCACATACACAATATCACCATTTCTCTCAAATATTGTTCACAAACCAGTCTAAATCTGTGATAGTGAGCACTTCTCCTTTGCTGAGATAATCCATCCCACCTCACAGGTGTGCCATATCAAGATGCTGATTAGACACCATGATTAGTGCACAGGTGTGCCTTAGACTGTCCACAATAAAAGGCCACTCTGAAAGGTGCAGTTTTATCACACAGCACAATGCCACAGATGTCGCAAGATTTGAGGGAGCGTGCAATTGGCATGCTGACAGCAGCAATGTCAACCAGAGCTGTTGCTCGTGTATTGAATGTTCATTTCTCTACCATAAGCTGTCTCCAAAGGCGTTTCAGAGAATTTGGCAGTACATCCAACCAGTCTCACAATCGCAGACCACGTGTAACCACACCAGCCCAGGACCTCCACATCCAGCATGTTCACCTCCAAGATAGTCTGAGACCAGCCACTCGGACAGCTGCTGAAACAATTGGTTTGCATAGCCAAAGAATTTCTGCACAAACTGTCAGAAACCGTCTCAGGGAAGCTCATCTGCATGCTCGTCGTCCTCATCGGGGTCTCGACCTGACTCCAGTTCATCGTCGTAACCGACTTGAGTAGGCAAATGCTCACATTCGCTGGCGTTTGGCACATGGAGAGGTGTTCTCTTCACGGATGAATCCCGGTTCACACTGTCCAGGGCAGATGGCAGACAGCCTGTGTGGCATCGTGTGGGTGAGCGGTTTTCTGATGTCAATGTTGTGGATCGAGTGGCCCATGGTGGAGGTGGGGTTATGGTATGGGCAGGCGTCTGTTATGGACGAAGAACACAGGTGCATTTTATTGATGGCATTTTGAATGCACAGAGATACCGTGACGAGATCCTGAGGCCCATTGTTGTGCCAACATCCAAGAACATCACCTCATGTTGCAGCAGGATAATGCACGGCCCCATGTTGCAAGGATCTGTACACAATTCTTGGAAGCTGAAAATGTCCCAGTTCTTGCATGGCCGGCATACTCACCGGACATGTCACCCATTGAGCATGTTTGGGATGCTCTGGACCGGCGTATACGACAGCGTGTACCAGTTCCTGCCAATATCCAGCAACTTCGCACAGCCATTGAAGAGGAGTGGACCAACATTCCACAGGCCACAATTGACAACCTGATCAACTCTATGCGAAGGAGATGTGTTGCACTGCATGAGGCAAATGGTGGTCACACCAGATACTGACTGGTATCCCCCCCCCCCCCCAATAAAACAAAACTGCACCTTTCAGAGTGGCCTTTTATTGTGGGCAGTCTAAGGCACACCTGTGCACTAATCATGGTGTCTAATCAGCATCTTGATATGGCACACCTGTGAGGTGGGATGGATTATCTCAGCAAAGGAGAAGTGCTCACGATCACAGATTTAGACTAGTTTATGAACAATATTTGAGAGAAATGGTGATATTGTGTATGTGGAAAAAGTTTTAGATCTTTGAGTTCATCTCATACAAAATGGGAGCAAAACCAAAAGTGTTGCGTTTATATTTTTGTTGAGTGTAATTTGTTACAGCTAATTTTTTTTAGTTTCTCACAATGTATATTTATGATTGTGTAAAGTGATTCCAGCAGATTTAAACTGGAAACCACAATTTTCCATTAGACCAATGTAAATAAGTACTTTGAATGAAGTGCACTGTGTTTCACTTTTTTCAGTGTATTGCAGACTGACTGTCATGGAAACCAGTCTGATATGGGAAAATATCAGATCAGTAAGCAGCTAATCAGCACGCGCGTAGTGTCGCAGCAATATAACAAAACCTGATTATTACATAAACTACAGGAGACCACCAAATCAAAATAAAAAAATCAACAATAAATGGTCACTTGTTACTTATATATGTGGTTGTAAATATTTAGCAGGTTTTAATGATGAATTTAAGAACTGTATAAATGTTGCTGATGGCCTAAAGTCCATGACAGGTAATAAATATCTTTATCTTGCTGCTACCCTCACTTTGAGTCTCTCCTGTTACTCCCGTGTTCTTGATCCTCCCTTCATCAGTGCCCTCTGTAAACACACATATGCCAGTGTTTCAGCGCTCTGCCCTTTCAACTTCCCAGTTTGTCATGTGTCTGAGATCAAATAGCTGCAGTTTCTCACAGTACAGTCACCCAAGTTGGAGTCCCCTCTCTGCCCCCTCACCCATGCCTCTTCTTACCCTATCTCTCCTCCCTGCATGCCAAGATCAGTGCTTTCAGTAAAGGTCAAATCCACCTTTACTCCAAACAGGTCTTTGCCTTAACAACTTCATGTGCTAAACTTTATGTGCTGTGTATTGTATTTTTGTGTTTTGTCTTTCCATTGTTGTTGTTCTAAAAATGCACTTCTAACTCTTGCTTGCCTCTATTGGTGGTTGGCTCTCACTGCGGTATTGTATCACTTCCTGTTCCGGAGCACAGCGGTGTTTTGCTGTATCTGTTAGCTGTTTAATCTGCGCAGTTAGATTGATCTAGTTAACTAGATAACGATTTGTTTCACAGTGTAATCTTCACATGCCTTAACTAAAGCACTCCCTCTGCTGAATCACCTCTAAATTATTTACACATTATTCACTTGTGTTTTTAGGAATCCGCTAGCTTAGCGCAGCTACTAGCTCTTAGCCGATTTAGCATGGCGGCTTCTCCTGTCTCTCCTGCACTTTTCTGCTCTGGGTGTGAAATGTTTAGTTATTCCTCGGCCTCCTTTAGCAGTAATGGTACTTGTAATAAGTGTAGCTTATTCATAGCTTTGGAGGCCAAGCTGGGCAAATTGGAGACTCGGCTCTGCACCGTGGAAAATTCTACAGCTAGCCAGGCCCCTGTAGTCGGTGCGGACCAAGGTAGCTTAGCCGCCATTAGTTCCCTTCCAGCAGATCCCGAGAAGCCGGGAAAGCAGGCCGACTGGGTGACTGTGAGGAAGAAGCGTAGTTCTAAACAGAAGCCCCGTGTACACCGCCAACCCGTTCACATTTCTAACTGTTTTTCCCCACTTGAAAGCTTGACTGTTAGTCTTAGTCTTAGTCCATGTTGTGTGGGCCGCCAGAAGAGGAGGTACTGCTGGCCCACCACCAGAGGGCGCCCTGCCTGAAGTGCGGGCTTCAGGCACGAGAGGGCGCTGCCGCCACGGACACAGCCGGGAGTGACAGCTGTTACTCATTATGTCCTGGCAGCTGTCACTCATTCTTCATCATCCCACTCCATAAAACCCAGACGTCATCTCCACCTCATCGCCGAGATATCGTACTTCAATGGAGGTAATATCCTCAGCCATTTGTGTTTACTTATAAGCTGTATATTGTGAGTGTTTGCAGGAGTACCGGTCCCTCTTCCTGTGGAGGCTGAGTGAGTGCAGGACGGCACTCTTTTCCTCTGAAGGATCACTGTAAATTCATCAGCATATTGAGTGAGAGGTGGAGGTGGCATTCCCACCGTTATTGTTACTGGGTGTACACACACCCACACTTGACTGTCTTTGTTCTTCGCCAGCAGTACCAGATCCGACAGTCGGGGACGGTGATCACCTGGGAATTCGGGACTTGGCGGCTCCAGTATTCACCAGGTTCGGTGGCAGCGGAAATCGTGTGGTTCTGGCTCTTCTCAGGACAGACGTCTTCTATCCTCGAGCCTGCCTACACGTCACCTTTGTGGATTGACTGTAATCATATTCTGAGATTGTCTGTGTATTCGTTGTGCACCTTCACAACATTAAATTGTTATATTTTGGCTCATCTATTGACCGTTCATTTGCGCCCCCTGTTGTGGGTCCGTGTCACTACACTTTCACAACAGTCCATCCAAATTGGAAGTCCCAAAAACCAGTTTTATTTGTTATTATCTATCGTCCACCTGGTCGTTACTGTGAGTTTCTCTGTGAATTTACAGACCTTTTGTCTGACTTAGTGCTTAGCTCAGATAAGATAATTATAGTGGGCGATTTTAACATCCACACAGATGCTGAGAATGACAGCCTCAACACTGCATTTAATCTATTATTAGACTCAATTGGCTTTGCTCAAAATGTAAATGAGTCCACCCACCACTTTAATCATATCTTAGATCTTGTTCTGACTTATGGTATGGAAATTGAAGACTTAACAGTATTCCCTGAAAACTCCCTTCTGTCTGATCATTTCTTAATAACATTTACATTTACTCTGATGGACTACCCAGCAGTGGGGAATAAGTTTCATTACACTAGAAGTCTTTCAGAAAGTGCTGTAACTAGGTTTAAGGATATGATTCCTTCTTTATGTTCTCTAATGCCATATACCAACACAGTGCAGAGTAGCTACCTAAACTCTATAAGTGAGATAAGAGTATCTCGTCAATAGTTTTACATCGTCATTGAAGACAACTTTGGATGCTGTAGCTCCTCTGAAAAAGAGAGCTTTAAATCAGAAGTGCCTGACTCCGTGGTATAACTCACAAACTCGCAGCTTAAAGCAGATAACCCGTAAGTTGGAGAGGAAATGGCGTCTCACTAATTTAGAAGATCTTCACTTAGCCTGGAAAAAGAGTCTGTTGCTTTATAAAAAAGCCCTCCGTAAAGCTAGGACATCTTACTACTCATCACTAATTGAAGAAAATAAGAACCCCAGGTTTCTTTTCAGCACTGTAGCCAGGCTGACAAAGAGTCAGAGCTCTATTGAGCCGAGTATTCCTTTAACTTTAACTAGTAATGACTTTATGACTTTCTTTGCTAATAAAATTTTAACTATTAGAGAAAAAAATTACTCATAACCATCCCAAAGACGTCTCGTTATCTTTGGCTGCTTTCAGTGATGCCGGTATTTGGTTAGACTCTTTCTCTCCGATTGTTCTGTCTGAGTTATTTTCATTAGTTACTTCCTCCAAACCATCAACATGTCTATTAGACCCTATTCCTACCAGGCTGCTCAAGGAAGCCCTACCATTAATTAATGCTTCCATCTTAAATATGATCAATCTATCTTTATTAGTTGGCTATGTACCACAGGCTTTTAAGGTGGCAGTAATTAAACCATTACTTAAAAAGCCATCACTTGACCAAGCTATCTTAGCTAATTATAGGCCAATCTCCAACCTTCCTTTTCTCAGAAATTCTTGAAAGGGTAGTTGTAAAACAGCTAACTGATCATCTGCAGAGGAATAGTCTATTTGAAGAGTTTCAGTCAGGTTTTAGAATTCATCATAGTACAGAAACAGCATTAGTGAAGGTTACAAATGATGTTCTTATGGCCTCAGACAGTGGACTCATCTCTGTGCTTGTTCTGTTAGACCTCAGTGCTGCTTTTGATACTGTTGACCATAAAATTTTATTACAGAGATTAGAGCATGCCATAGGTATTAAAGGCACTGCGCTGCGGTGGTTTGAATTATATTTATCTAATAGATTACAATTTGTTCATGTAAATGGGGAATCTTCTTCACAGACTAAGGTTAATTATGGAGTTCCACAAGGTTCTGTGCTAGGACCAGTTTTATTCACTTTATACATGTTTCCCTTAGGCAGTATTATTAGACGGCATTGCTTAAATTTTCATTGTTACGCAGATGATACCCAGCTTTATCTATCCATGAAGCCAGAGGACACACACCAATTAGCTAAACTGCAGGATTGTCTTACAGACATAAAGACATGGATGACCTCTAATTTCCTGCTTTTAAACTCAGATAAAACTGAAGTTATTGTACTTGGCCCCACAAATCTTAGAAACATGGTGTCTAACCAGATCCTTACTCTGGATGGCATTACCCTGACCTCTAGTAATACTGTGAGAAATCTTGGAGTCATTTTTGATCAGGATATGTCATTCAATGCGCATATTAAACAAATATGTAGGACTGCTTTTTTGCATTTGCGTAATATCTATAAAATTAGAAAGGTCTTGTCTCAGAGAGATGCTGAAAAACTAATTCATGCATTTATTTCCTCTAGGCTGGACTATTGTAATTCATTATTATCAGGTTGTCCTAAAAGTTCCCTGAAAAGCCTTCAGTTAATTCAAAATGCTGCAACTAGAGTGCTAACAGGGACTAGAAGGAGAGAGCATTATCTCACCCATATTGGTCTCTCTTCATTGGCTTCCTGTTAATTCTAGAATAGAATTTAAAATTCTTCTTCTTACTTATAAGGTTTTGAATAATCAGGTCCCATCTTATCTTAGGGACCTCATAGTACCATATCACCCCAATAGAGCGCTTCGCTCTCAGACTGCAGGCTTACTTGTAGTTCCTAGGGTTTGTAAGAGTAGAATGGGAGGCAGAGCCTTCAGCTTTCAGGCTCCTCTCCTGTGGAACCAGCTCCCAATTCAGATCAGGGAGACAGACACCCTCTCTACTTTTAAGATTAGGCTTAAAACTTTCCTTTTTGCTAAAGCTTATAGTTAGGGCTGGATCAGGTGACCCTGAACCATCCCTTAGTTATGCTGCTATAGACTTAGACTGCTGGGGGGTTCCCATGATGCACTGAGTGTTTCTTTCTCTTTTTGCTCTGTATGCACCATTCTGCATTTAATCATTAGTGATTGATCTCTGCTCCCCTCCACAGCATGTCTTTTTCCTGGTTCTCTCCCTCAGCCCCAACCAGTCCCAGCAGAAGACTGCCCCTCCCTGAGCCTGGTTCTGCTGGAGGTTTCTTCCTGTTAAAAGGGAGTTTTTCCTTCCCACTGTTGCCAAGTGCTTGCTCACAGGGGGTCGTTTTTACCGTTGGGGTTTTTCCATAATTATTGTATGGCCTTGCCTTACAATATATGGCGCCTTGGGGCAACTGTTTGTTGTGATTTGGTGCTATATAAATAAAATTGATTTGATTAATAAGATACACCTGTGATTTTGCAAGTTCACCCACTTACAAGTTATGGAGGAGGCTGACATTTTCAGCATATGTGCAGTTCTACTTTGAGAGACAGAATCTAAAAAAAAGAAAAAAAAAAATCCAGGAAATCACACTGTATGAGTTTTAAATAATTTATTTGCATTTTATTGAATGAAAAAGGTATTTGATACATTAGAAATACAGAACTTAATACTTGGTACAAAAACCTTTGTTTGAAATTACAGACTAAATGTTTCCTGTAGGTCTTAACAAGGTTTGCACACACTGCAGGAGGGATTTTTGCCCACTCCTCCATACAGATCTTCTCCAGATCTTTCAGGTTTCTGGCCTGTCTCTGGGAAACACGAGATTTTCTATTGGATTCAGGTCTGGAGACTGGCTAGACCACTTCAGGACCTTGATGTGCTTCTTACAGAGCCACTCCTTGGTTATCTTGTCTGTGTGCTTCGGGTCATTGTCATGTTGGAACACCCAGCCACGACCTATCTTCAGTGCTCTGACTGAGGGAAGGATGTTTTTGGCCAAGATCTCACGATACATGGCCCCGTTCATCCTACCCTCAATGTGGTGCAGTCGTCCCATCCCCTGTGCAGAAAAGCATCCCCAAAGCATAAAGTTTCCACTTCCATGCTTCACAGTAGGGATGGTGTTATTGGGGTTGTACTCATTTTTCTTCTTCCTCCAAACACAGTGAGTGTCATTTCGACCAAAAAGTGCTATCTTGGTCTCATCTGACCACATGACTTTCTCCCATGACTCTTCTGGGTCATCCAGATGGTCATTAGCAAACTTTAGAGGGGTCTGGACATGTGCAGGCTTGAGCAGGGGTACCTTGCGTGCGGTGCAGGATTTTAATCCATGACGGTGTAGTGTGTTACTAATGGTCCTCCTTGTGACTGTGGTCCCAGCTTTCTTCAGGTTACTGACCAGGTCCTGGTGTATAATTCTGGGCTGATTGCTAACCGTCCTCAAGATCATTGATACCCCACGCGGTGAGATCTTGCAGGGGGCCCCAGACTGAGGGAGACTGACTGTTTTCTTGAACTCCTTCCATTTTCTGACAATTGCACCAACAGTAGTAGACTTCTCACAAAACTGTTTGGCTATTCTCCTGTAGCCCATTCCAGCCTTGTGAAGGTCTATAATTTTATCCCTAGTGCTCTTACACAACTCTTTGGTCTTGGCCATTGTGGAGAGGTTGGGGTTTGTTTGTGTGTGCACGTGTGTCTTTCATACTCCTAATGAGTTCGAACAGGTGCAGGTAATACAGATAATGAGAGGAGAACAAGAGGGCTTCTTAAAGGAGAACTAAGAGTTCTGTGAATGCCAGACTTCTGATGTATCAAATAACTTTTTCATAAATTGTTTAAAACTCATACAGTGTGATTTCCTGGATTTTTTTTTTTTTTTAGATTCTGTCTCTCACAGTAGAACTGCACATATGCTGAAAATGTCAGCCTCCTCCATAACTTATAAGTGGGTGACCTGGCAAAATCACAGGTGCATCAAGTACTTTCTTTTTCCACTGTACATAAAAGACATGAATGATTTTAATGAAATTTGGATTTGACACTTCAATCATTGTTATTTGATGTTTGTTTCCAATATGGTCACAAATAAACCTGCAATAGACTGAGGAAAAATTAAGGAACAAGCCGTATCGTTACAAAATATAACATTTATAGACTTGGAAATGCATTGTCCTTGCACTAATTATTTGCATGATTTTGAGTCTATTCATATTGTGCACTTCCATCTCACCAACAACATAAAGTTACAACAATAGATCTAATTTTCTTTCACTATGTCAGGAGGCTGAGCAGAATAATTTAGACAATTCAACCTTTGCTACTGTGCCCGACACACAGAGTGAGTCCCAGACACAGACTCCCCCTCCTGATCCCGGAGAACTATCATTGATTGACAGAAAACACCTAATTAAATCAACTAGTTGTGGACTGAACAAGCACAGAAGAAAACTCGAAAGGACACTCAGAGTGCAAAAACCCACGCTTTGCATGTTTGGCACAGATTCACGCCAATTACAGCTTTCTGATTCTTTGATACCATAATATGTGGTTCCATGTGGTTGAACCACTTTATCCTTGACTAACGTGGCATCTGTTAATTTCATCTGGTTCTACAAAGTACAAAGTCAAACTATTTCTCAATTTTAATTTATTCAAAGTCACAGTGAAAAACAGGCCTGGATTCTGAAGAACTTCTCTCTCGCAGGAGATCCATCCGTTCATAAACTCAAACAAAGGAATAAAAGTTTTTATAAAACACAACATGAGCGTGACAAAGGCGGACCTTATTTTGCATAATCATTCCCCTATTGGTCCACGTGGGCATTACAGAGAGGTCCAGCCCCTGTCCATAACCCGTGTAATAAGAGGACATATTATAATTTATACTGTAACTTCAATTTCTTTGTTCTAAGTGGTAAAACCGGTTCAACCCAGTTTGACATGCACATTTAGACAAAAACAGACTAAAAGTATATCAAACAAAGAATATAACCGTTTAAGTAAAGTAATTACTTAATACCAAAGCAAATAGAAAAGAAAACTATATATATATATATATATATATATATATATATATATATATATATATATATATATATATATATATATATATATATATATATATATATATATATATATATATATATATATATATATATATATATATATATAAAACCAGTTCTTCAAAGTAGACATTCTAAACAGGTTTAACATTTTTGGGTCATCCAAAGGTGATACATCATCCATTTTTTTTAATACCACAAACCCAACACATTCTCACTCCCACTCGTACCTACGGCCAATTCAGAGCCACCAACTCACCAAACCTGCAAGTCTGTAGCACCTGAAGGGAACCCATGAAAACACGGGTAGAACACGTGAACCCCACACAGAAAGGACCAGGGGCCTGTTTCAGAAAGCGGGTTTATTGAAAACTCTTGAGTTTCTTAACCCTATAATGAGGTAAACTCAGACTTCGGTTTCAAAAAGGGAGGTTATTGAAACCCGAGAAAGCACGTAGCTGTTTCACTTCCTCACTGATTCATATGCATCATCCTGTGAAAATGAGCATTATGTTTTAGCAAACTTTAACCTACTTATTGGAACAATCTTTAGAGTATTGAGCTGAGTAGTTTTCTTACAGCTGAGTAGAAGTCAAATGTTCATTTAAATGGGCCTATTTAAATAAGGAACTAGTGAGAGAAATATGTGTGAAACAAGCATTATATATAGTGGATGGTTAAGGTCAGCAATGCAGATTAAAACTGCCACTGATTTATACATAGTCTTATATGTTAAATATGATAAGGAGGCACAGCCTGCAGGTCTTTTAGGCTGTGGTCTTTATTCTTATTACATTTTCAGCTGCTTCCACTTCCTTTTTTCAGGCACAGGATGAAGTTTTCACTTGTAATATTATACTTGTGATTAAATATTAAATAAATAAAAATAATAAGTAAACAAAACATATACATTGACTCAAGTAGTGATTTTCTCCCTACCTGTTTCTCTCTCTTTTTTAGTTGCAGCCATGTTTTTCATTCCTCAAAAAAGCCAAGCTAAATATCCCCTGTATACAGTAGTGCCAAACCAACGAAATGAGATATAAATAATCTACAAGACTTAAAAAAAAATGTACAAATTTCCATGTTTTGTCTAAAAATAAATGTCCAAGGTTCCTTATGTTAAACAAGAAATGATCTAATCTGAAATAACAGGTGGTTTTAATTTACAGATGAAAGGTTTCTAAAGAACCATTTATTGATTTATTTAGCTATTTTAATTACAAGTGTTCTAAACTTTTTTAACAGTAACCAGAAATTCTGAGGTAACAAACAACAACAAAAAAACATTTCCAAGGATTTTTCTTCAGAAAACTGCTCTATAAATGAGCAGTCCTGTGACACGTTTCTGTTTTGTAGAGATCAATAAATCTACTAAATAACAATAAATCTACTTCTCAGATCTCAATAGTCACTCATGACGTTATGGATTAGCCATTAGGGGGAAATGTCTGTGCTTTTTAATTTTACTTTTCGCATTCAGTAATTTTAGTAGCCATGCCTACAAGATCTAAATAAAAAAAGCCCCTGATCTTTCGAACAGGACTTTCAGGCACATTTATCTTTACATCTGGATAAATGATTCCACAATCTACACAGTGCTGCACAATGCAAACTTTACACTTTCCCAGCATGATCACACTGCACACAGATATCGATTTATGACACACAAATCAAGCAAAACAGTTGGCAAGAGTAGATCCTGTGAGGATGGAAAATGTGTCTGATGAGGTTGTATGAAGGGCTGCATGGTGGATTAGTGGTTAGCACAGTTGTCTCACAACAAGGAGGTCCTGAGATCGTTTCCCACCTGGTCCTTTCTGTGTGTGGTTTTGAATGTTCTCCAAATGTTTGTGTGGGTTCCCTCCAGGTGCTCCAGCATCCTCACGCCTCCAAACCAAGCGGCAAACTGAGCCCGCTATAAATGAGGTTGACACAGAAGTGCAGTACCTTAACTGGCCACTTGAGGCTGGCTTCAAAACAGAGCACTTTCCCATAGGACTCCATGTTAAAATGTCCAACTTCAGAGCGTAAATAAACATGTTTACAGCCTGATACAAAACTGGTTTTGGTCTCTTTCAACAGGTTCTGCCTCTATGACAACTGTACATGGGGGTGAATTTTTTTTCTAACCTCTTAGTTTAAGACATTTGAACCCATAAAGTTCTGCAAAATTGGGGGCGTGGTCCCTTTGAGTGACCGCTGGTGAGTGGAGCATCTTCAAGTCTTGTCTTTTAGCTCAGAGTCTGCTCAATGCAGCTGGTCGGGGAGACTGTGTCCACTTGTTTGTAGTATTTTATGACAAACG
The DNA here is from genome assembly GCF_902500255.1 of Thalassophryne amazonica. Lineage (NCBI taxonomy): Eukaryota > Metazoa > Chordata > Actinopteri > Batrachoidiformes > Batrachoididae > Thalassophryne > Thalassophryne amazonica. Next base: position 10,954,357 of record NC_047118.1, read on the forward strand.
CCTGGAATAATCTGGCTTGTTGTGCAGTGAAACATCCTAACGGATCTAACGTCTCTGTTGCAGTAGACACGCCAAGTGAAACTCTCGTCCGATTTAATGTTGTATGCTAACGGCGTTAAAACTATCTGTGGGTTTATATTCTATTTTGTTTTTATTTGATCTGAGATGGCCGGCGTGTTTGGGCTTCACTCGTCCCATCCAGGTCACCTACGTCGGTCTTGCCTACACGCCACCTTTTTACCCATTTATGGATTGGCTGGGAGTTTGACAGTGACGAAAAACTCCTTTGTCCCTCAGGCCATAAAATTGTACAACTCCTCACTCGGGATCGTGCACTCACCCTGTGGAACAGTCTTCCTGCGACCGTGAGGCAGTTGGAGTCCGTGGACATTTTTAAGCCAAGACTGAAAACCTATTTTTATTCTCTTTCTTATGAATAGTTCTTATGAATACTTTTTATTTTTTTTATCTGTTTTATTATTTTACTTCTGTTTTTATTTATGTATTTTAATTTTTTTTTAATTCATTTTAAATTATTTATTACATTTTATGTTGAATTGTTTTATGTAAGGCGCCTTGAGATGGCTTTTGCTGTGATTTGGCACATTATAAGCTAATTAAATTAAATTAAACAGAAAGACAGAGGACGGGAATGAGAATGAGAGGAATACTAGTAGCCAGTAAACCAGTATTGATCAATATGTCTGGTATTTATATTGTGTATTTGTATTTATATTTGCAAACTGTTTTTCTTTTTTCCACTTCTATCTGAAAAGTTCTATCTAAAATAATATAATCTATGACTTCAGGAACCGCTGCATTTGAATTTCAAAACCTCTCTTCAGGAAACCTATGGGGGATATCACAGAGGATTTATGCACTACATATACAATCTATGCTTCCAACAGCACACGACTGATTCATGTGGTAAATCCCCCTCTGAGGAATTTAGATACATAAACTTCAACAATACACCGATATTACACCTGCATTTATTGCATTTTGGTTTTGGAAAGCAAATGAAAAGAGCTGCTGGTGTGCACTGAGTGGGAAGAAAGCCAGAGATGTCAAACAGAGCTCATCTGAGGGCCTTGTTAACCAGGACCAGCCGTGGGCAGAGATTAGTTCACAGGATCAATACAGGATAACAGCAAGATAAATCCAACCAATGACTGTGCATTACATTGTGTCTGCAAGCAAAGAAGATGCACAGAGCACATCTTCCCCCGTCACGCTGATTTATAAGATCACAACGTCCACACTGCAAGTTCAGCAATACAGTGAGTTTGTGTGCGGTTTCTCAGATGAATTTTCCAAAGTGATCCATCATGCTTTAATGTAAAATACCAGAAATTACACAGGAGACATGGGCATGAATTTCTGGTTTCTTGTCATAATCATTTTTCAATCAGATAGACCTTCGGTATATCTTTCACAGACTTTAATCTTTTTTTCCGCTGACAGGAAAGAGAGTGTCGTCATGTAAATACAGCTGAACCTGTTTTGTGTACGCCTGATCACGTCAGATCTCAGAAGTGAAGCAGAATAGGTCCTGATTAGCTCCTTCAAAGGGGGACCGCTTGGGAAAAATCAGGGGCTGTGTGTGTGCTTCTCCATGTATGGAGTCAGGAAGGGCAACCGGTGTAAAACTTATGCCAAATATCCATCCATCCATTTTCTTCCGCTTTATCCAGTCGGGTCACGGGGGCAGCCCTTTGTGACAACTCCTTGAACAACCAGGGGGCGGCCGAAAGACACACAACAACACATCACAGAATGGGCCTTATTTTACAACTATCCAATCCACTTTATTTGTATAGCATATTTAAGCAACAGAACAGTTTCCAAAGTGCTGCACATAAAAATGATTATACAAACTATACAAGACAATAAACCAACTCAGATCCTAATAAATGAACATAAAAACAATAAAACAATAAATAAATAAAACACTTGGCCAAAAGACAACAGAGGACCATACAACTCATGCAGAGCTAAAAGCTAGAGAATAAAAGTGGGTCTTCAGACGAGACTTAAAACACTCAACTGTGGGGGCTGTTCAAACGTGGAGAGGCAGAGCGTTCCAGAGTCTGGGCCCAGCCACAGAGAAGTCCCTGTTCCCCCTGGTCTTGAGTCTCGTCCTAGGCACCACAAGCTGGAGCTGGCCCTCAGACCTCAGAGCGCGCGCTGGGGAGTAGATTTGGAGGTCTACAATATATTGTGGGGCCAGTCCGTTTAAAGCTTTAAAAACAAATAATAAAATTTTACATCAATTCTAAAATTAACAGGGAGCCAGTGCAAAGACGCAAGAATGGATGTAATATGTTCATGTTTTTTGCTCCCAGTTAAGAGGCGTGCAGCAGCGTTCTGGACTAACTGTAATTTGTGAAGTGTATTTTGATTAATTCCAAGAAAGAGTGAATTGCAGTAGTCCAGGCGTGAAGAAATAAAAGCATGCATGACACGCTCCAAGTCTGAAAAGGATAAAATTGATTTAATTTTGGTTAAAAGACGAAGATGATAAAAGCTGGATTTAACAACCGCATTGGCCTGCTTATCCAGTTTAAAATCAGAGTCCATAATGACACCAAGGTTGGTGGCTGTGGGCTTTGTGTGTTGACTGAGAGGGCCCAGGTCTAATCGAGCTGTGGAATCAACACTGGGCCCAAACACAATCACCTCAGTTTTGTTCTCATTTAAGCTAAGAAAATTTTGAGCCAACCAAACCTTGACATCTTTCAGGCACACAAGCAAGGGTGTCAGGGGGCTGCTAGAGTTCTTCTTAATAGGCAAGTAGATTTGAGTGTCATCTGCATAAAAATCATAAGATATGCCATGTTTTCTAAACACCTGACCTAGAGGGAGAAGGTACAGGGTAAAAAGAACAGGCCCAAGAATAGAACCCTGGGGGACTCCACAGTTCAGAGGAACAGAGGACGAGGTGGACTCCCCCAGCCTGACAGTAAACGAGCGGCCTGTAAGGTAAGAGTGGAACCAGTCCAAGGCTGTCCCCGACACCCACACAGTTCTCAAGAAGGGATAAAAGAGTTGCATGGTTGACTGTGTCGAAGGCAGCAGTCAGGTCTAAAAGCACTAAAATGGCAGAATCACCAGAATCAGTGATTAAAAGCAGGTCATTAAAAACCTTTAAAAGTGCAGACTCAGTGCTGTGAAACAATTTATAACCTGACTGAAAACTGTCTAAAATGCTGTTTGTTTCTAAAAACTCTTGTAGTTGTGCAAGAACAGCTTTTTCCAAAATCTTTGAAATAAAAGGAAGCTTAGATATAGGCCTATAATTAGAAATAACAGAGAAATCAAGACTCAATTTCTTTAGAAGAGGCTCAACTACAGCCTGCTTGCAGAACACAGGGACTTTTCCTGACATAAGGCTGCTGTTGACCAAAGCAACAACATCAGGGCCGATAGTTCCCCAGACCTCTTTAAAGAGTTGAGAAAGTCGAAAGAAAGTCGAGAAAGAAAAGTAGATGCAATTTGTTCTGTGTCTTGGGATGTGACTAAATGCAAATCAGTGCAAGCAGTACACAAGTACCAGTGGCAGGTTATGTCATATCTGGGAGCATGCATTGGTGCCATGTACTGCCGCATCCAACACACTACAGACAACCAGTACACCCCCATCCCCCCGCCTCTCAAAAGCAACCATGTATGGTTCCTCAACAGTCAACACGTGGCCAAAATCTTATAGATTATGTTCCCTTACAATGCAAGCGATACTCATCTTATGCCCCGTTCACACTGGACTGAGACCTGTATAAAGACCTAGAACAGGGGTATTCAACTCATTCCAGAAAGGGCTGAGAGGGTGCAGGTTTTCTTTGCAACCACCCACTGCACCAGGTGATTTCGCTGATTAACTGATTCTATCTGCTCAAACTGATGTTAATCAGCGAAATCACCTGGTGCAGTGGGTGGTTGCAAAGAAAATCTGCACCCTCTCAGCCCTTTCTGGAGTGAGTTGAATACCCCCGACCTACAAGATCACGGCGGTTTTTCAACTGTCACAAGTCTTGGCTTGACTCTGCTGTGATCTGTTATTTGCATTTACACCAAGCTTGCATTGCGAATGGATTGTGCAAGTGAAAAATATGATAATATCCTTGAACACTGATGCAACCAACCCCATGCAGAGTCAATTGAGAGTCTATTACGACCCACAGGATCAAGTTGAGAATGAGTTGAGACATGCAGGTTTATCAAGACCGATTATGAGACCCGTGTATCTGTTAACTGGTCACACAACTTGTGCGAGTGTTTTAAACAGTTCAATGCACTCGCACACGTGTTGGAGACCGATGAGGAGTGATGGCGACCAAGAAGAGTCTTTTTCCGACCATGGAGACCCCACTGTGCTCAGCCTGCTACCCCAGTGGGAGTCAGTAAGAGTGACGGAGAGCACAGGCCGTTTTTGTATCGCAACTCGGTTGTGGACGTGGTGTAAAAGTGGTGTGAGTCTCCATCAGTGGTCGGCACAGTTCAGCTAATCTGATAACCGATAATTATCGAAGCGAATGTTTTTTTGCTAGCGGATTAGCTTTTCAGATTTTAAAACCATCTTCAGACCAATTATCTTCCGATAAATTTAGTTCTGATAACTTTCAGTCTGTTAACATTATTTTTTTTGCTGGTAAAGTGAGCAAAGTTTAACGGTTAAAAATGTTTGTAAACCCTAAAATCAAACATTTTAGTCCATCTGTTGTGTGTTTGTGGCTGTCACTTGCTGATAACATCATCATTAAGCACAAAATGTGATTGGCCGGTCGATGCAGGGAGCATTGTGGGTAGTGCAGTTCAGGTTCACTTTGAACGTCACAGTGAGTGTTACTGTCCGCTCGAAGCACAATTAAGACAGACTAATTTTAACATTATTTTATTTTATCTGTTTGTGGCTGACGGCATAAAGACTCGGTGGGAGACAGGAGATCTCATGGCGCAGCTGTGTTACAGAGGGACTTTTCTTAGACACCGTTTTGGATAATCAGGACGCTTTATTTGGATTATTTCTTCAGAATTTAATGAACCCCTCTGAACCTAGCAGGTAAGAATTTATTATTACTACGTGTATTTAATTCTGCCAACCAATGCATTAATGGACGTATTTCGGTTGTTTAAGATGCAAGGTTCAAACGTGTGGAAAATAACAGCAGCTTTTAGTTCGTAAATGACGGTGTATCTGAGATAAACTGTTACTTGTAATACTGTGTTTTACTGCTTTTGAAAGATGATGACAGTGTTTGGGGTTTTATTTTTTATTCATTCATTTTTTGTGCGTTCTTTTTGTGTTTGTGATCCTTGAATTTACCCAGCAGCGCCTACGGCGCTTAAAGTGAAACTGGTTTATCAGAAGCCAACGGTTGCTTATCTGCAATAAAAATCTTTTCTTTAGCAGTTTATCAGTTTAGCGTCATAAAAGATAACTTTTCAGTTAATGAATTAATGGTTATCAAAGCTAACTTTTTGGTTAGCTGTGCCCACCACTGGTCTCCATTCTAGCAGTACCCAAATATCCTCCAAAGAGACCAGTCACCAAAGACATCCAGTCAATGCTTTAGGTCACTGTTTAACATCCAAGTGCTCACAACCATACAATAAAACAGGAAGTGAATGAAGACTTGAAACTTGTGTTCTCCTGCAAAAATACTGGCATCATCAAACACTTCTGAACAGTGACCTCGTGACTCCACAAGCTCTTCTGAGCACTTGCAATGCATTTGCTTTGCAGACTTTTCAACATCAACATTACCACATTAAAAAAAAAAGAAATAAAGATCTGAGGAGAGACATACAGCAAAGGTCACCCAGCCCGGAAATAAATCTGGCGCTGCTGCAGACCACATCTTGTAATATTTGGTCAAGTACTTTAACCCTGAAGTGAGTCAGCGCGCCTCAAGTACTGTATTCATAACATATGACATTTTATTTTCAGTATTTGATGAAAAATAAAAACACACAAGAACTCTTCAGCTTTCTCCTTTAACCGGATTTCGAGCAGGTCCCTTGTTTGTTTTGTCAGGGGTCACCCAAATCATCAGTCTTATCACTGCTCATGTGACCATTTCAAGTCAGAACATCGAGAAAAAAGCAACACTTTGTCGTCACAGTGGCTTCTTTTGCTGCCATTTCAACCTTCAAATGTCAGGTTTTGTGAGTGGTTTACTTACAGTTTTTTGTCATCTGTAAGCCTAACCACTGACCCTGTAACCTGATTCTTAACTGTACTTACTGGATCTTGAGTTTTAATAGCAGCTCGACAAGACTTTCTGAGATGTCCTCTGAGAAACTGCACTGCCATCAAATTCCAATCATTTAAATACTCAAGTACTGTGACATCAACCCTCTTGAGTAAAAGGTAAACACTGATGTCTGCTCAAAGACCACATGTCAACCAGAATGTGACCTGACATCATTTACCCTGCAAAACAAGTGCTGGAATAACCAAACTATTTTATCTGTGAAGCTTTAGTCCGCGACAGGCCGTGTTTTTGACTTGAACTGTATGTCAGAATGAAAGAAAAGGAATTTAAAAACTTGACAGAGTGACAGTAACTCCTTAAGTGAGTCTCTGGGTCCCATTTGGAGTGTGTCTGAGTGCAGTTTGCTATTTAAGTGCCAGAAAATGCTGGCACAGCGCCGGGCGCTGGGTGCAAAAAGGGTCGGATTTGCCATGTTAATTAGTAATGGACGTGTTGTAGTCCCAAAACAATATCAACCAATCAGAACTGCACTTGCCCTTCCATTTAAACTTGAGTGTGCCAAACGCACCCTTGTGTGCTATCGAGCAGGCTGGTGTAAGTGAAAGGATTTGTGGTTCAATAAAAGATAACTGCCTATGTGCCAGAGCACAGAGAGGACAGTGGCCACCAAAGCTGGTGAAACACTGAACCGGCAAGGCGAGGTATTTTAAATTTTATTTTGTGTAATGTCATATTCATGTTTGTTGTATATTTCCCACATAGAGAGAGAGCTCTCTTATATAACTTTATTTTGTCAATTTTTCCTCTGTCCTTACAGTGGCTATAATATGCAGTCGTATCAATATTACACCATTGCAGGTGACTGGCAACAATATGTGCAGGTAAGCAGAGCATGCACATGTAAAGCTGCTTATGTAAGGCACACTGACTGTTGCACGCTTTGTACAGTGCTGGAATTCACACAAAGTTTATAGTGATTTCATCATCAGGTAAAGAATGCATTCACAATAGCCTTGTAAGTATCTAATGTCTAAGAGGATGGAAAAAACCCACACACTGCACTCACATTGGGTCTTCAAAGCACAAAATGGAAAAGACAGTGTGGAACCGTTGTCATGGACACTTCTGCACTCTATGGGCCAGCTCTGTACCAGACCATGCCTCATTTTTAGACCAAAATTCCCACATGAGAGCAAGTGGTATTGTTTTTTTTTTAGAGGACAGGTGGCCAGGGTGTAAAACTGACAAGTGTGTTTGTGCAAATTCACACTAAGTCTACGATAGCATCACAACAAAGACACCAATTGTAAAAATACAGTATTCGTAGATGCTTGTGTTTATTCAAGATCAACCAAACCATAAGAAAACTGGAGCACTGCACTCGTAGAGCCCAAACCTCCACCAACACTAGTTTCCAATTCCATAAATTTTTACCTTGGAAAACATTTTCAAGGTCAAAGACCTGTTAAAAGTGGGTTTTCATAAGTTAAAATATATTACAAAATATGGATAAAAAGGGCTTTTCAATGTTAATGTCAAATATCTACTAAATCTGCAATACAGATCAGATGCGGCACAAACTTAGTCTATTCATTGAGAGTGCTAGTCTGCACCTCATTTTCACAAATGAGAGTGATTGAGACACCTCTGATTGAGATATAATGCAAAATGTACATCAGATGGGCTTTTCAATATTAAATTCAGATGTCCACAAAATCTACAATCCAGATCAGATCTGGATCAAACTTTGTCAGGTGATAGTGAGTGCCAGTCTGCACCCCACTTTCAAATATGAGAGTGACTGGGGCACATTTGTTTAAGATATAGTGTAAAATATACATTCAATGGGGTTTTCAGTGGTTTATTTAAATGGCCACAAAATCTGTAACCTGGATCACATCCACATCACACTTTGTCAGTCAATGAATGATACCATCCTACAAAAAGCTCTGAAATATGAAAGAGGTTCAATTTTTTTTGACACCGTTATGAAGTTTTGAAAATTCATTCAATTTTAAAGATAGGGACTTTTCCAATTTTCCAAGATTTTTGTTGATTTTGCCCCTTGACCTATGACCTTTAAAATGTAATCACTTCTTGCCAATCAGAATATGAATCTTCAGTAAAAAATTCATAACTTTATATAAAAAAAATTATGAGTTCAAGGCTGTTCAAAACCAGACAAACAGACAAACAAACGGGTGAAAACATTACCTCCTCAAACTTCGTTGGTGGAGGTAATGAGGCGTAAATGTTCCTTTTTCTTCTGTTTGACAAGAGTGCACGAGTCAGCATCTGAATTTAAGATTTTTAGAAAGAAAATGAAAATGATCTTGGGCACTTCAACCCAAAGCAAAGCACAATGCAACAAAACTGTGCTTCCAATGAATGAATCATTCCAGAATGATTAGGGTGATTACACAGCGGAATGGATGTACACAGAAAATTTAAATTATTTTTGAACAGCTGAAAAATGACTTGACACTCAGGAAGCCACTTGACAAAGTAGCTGTTGTAGCTTAGCATCATTTTATTCTATACCCAAAATAATTGCAATAAACTGATGTTGATCCTGCTTTTCCAGTCATTCCGGTGTGTCATCATGCTCGTCACTTACTGTATGTCCACAAACAATCCACATATAATCTCTCCCACAAGGATATAATGGCTGTCACAGACTTCTCAGACGGCACTCATAATATCGTTTTCGGGTCCCCCCCCCCACATGTAGAAAATCCATTTATTAAAGAAATCTTTTGCCTGAATTGGTCAAAAACTGCACTCTGCAGGAGACATGATCCTACATGGTGTTTTTCCCTTTTCAGTATGATGTTTATCATCATTTTTTATCCTCTGTCATAATCACTGCCAGAGGTGTGTGTGTTTGAGTGCAATGCTCTCATTGCCTATTTGCTATGCAGGAGGCCAGTAACATGACATACATATATATAGTATATGGGGACACAGGGGACAAGGAGGAGGACATGTCAAACAATTACTCAAATGCACCACTGAGTGTATCAAATATCACATATGTTTACTATACGAGTACAGTATGAAATCAATTGTGACAAACAGAGAGACAGATGGACGCTGTATGCTTGTGTCTAAGTTCTATTTGTGTTCGAGAGGGCACAGGAGATTCTCGCAGCAACCACGTGCTGCATCTGTCCCCCGTCCTGTCCGGGGATCAACCAAGAGACCATCTTCCTCTGCACAGAGGGAATGCCATGACAGCTTAAACTGAGTGCAAAGTTAAGTGCTGGTGTCGCAGACCGAACGGTCCGCCCCTAAAAATCAGTCCGCCTTTTGCATCTGTGCATGTGTCATTTCGGACCACAGCAGCTCATCTGAGACAGAGTCTCTTCACCCAAAGCGATCAAATAGATTAATGGGCTTATTAACCATCAGATGATGAAGGTAAAACCTCTTAAATCATTCTAAAGTCAGTTTTAAGCAGAAACAAGGCAAAATTCTGTGATGCTTTGAAATGTCCAATGCGCAGTGAACGCATCAGCTAGCAGCTCATTTAGCCGCGGGGCTTCGATCGCTTCTGCCGTCTTTTATGGTGAAATAATGATGAATTTATGTGGAAATGATTGTTGTACAAAAGCTTCAGATACAGTGTAATACAAATACAGTATCTGAACACCCTGCAATTTTACAAGTTCTCCCGCTTAGAAATCATGAAGGGGTCTGAAATTTTCATCTTAGGTGCATGTCCACTGTGAGAGACATAATCTAAAAATGTTACTGCTGCAAATAAGTATTTGAACACCTGTGAAAATCAATGTTAATATTTGGTACAGTAGTCTTTGTTTGCAATTACAGAGGTCAAACGTTTCCTGTAGTTTTTCCACCAGGTTTGCACACACTGCAGCAGGGATTTTGGTCCACTCCTCCATACAGATCTTTTCCAGATCTTTCAGGTTTGGAGTTTCAGCTCCTTCCAAAGATTTTCTATTGAGTTCAGGTCTGGAGACTGGCCAGGCGACTCCAGGACCTTGAAATGCTTCTTACGGAGCCCCTCCTTAGTTGCCCTGGCTGTGTGTTTGGGGTCATTGTCATGCTGGAAGACCCAGCCATGACCCATCTTCAATGCTCTTACTGAGGGAAGGAGGCTGCCAAAATCTCACAATACATGACCCCATCCATCCTCCCTTCAATACGGTGCAGTTGTCCTGTCCCCTTTACAGAAGAGCACCCCCAGAGTATGATGTTTCCACCCCCATGCTTCACGGTTGGGATGGTTATCTTGGGGTTGTTCTCATCCTCTAAACGTGGTAAGTGGAGTTGATTCCAAAAAGCTCTATTCTAGTCTCATGTGACCACATGACCTTCTCCCATGCCTCCTCTGCATCATCCAGATGGTCACTGGTGAACTTCAAACGGGCCTGGACATGTGCTGGCTTGAGCAGGGGGACCTTGCTGCCCTGCAGGATTTTAAACCATGACAGCATCATGTGTTACTAATGCAATCTTTGTGACTGTGGTCCCAGCTCTCTTCAGGTCATTGACCAGGTCCTCCTGTGTAGTTCTGAGCTTTCTCAGAATCATCCTTACCCCACAGAGTGAGATCTTGCATGAAATCCCAGACCGAGGGAGATTGACAGTCATCTTGTGTTTCTTTCACTTTCTAATAAATAATCATAACAGTTGTTGTCTTCTACCAAGCTGCTTGCCTGATGTCCTGTAGTCCATCCCAGCGTTGTGCAGGTCTACAGTTTTGTCCCTGGTGTCCTTAGACAGCTCTTTGGTCTTGGCTATGGTGGACAGGTTGGAGTGTGATTGATTGTGTGAACAGGTGTCTTTTATACAGGTAACAAGTTCAAACAGGTGCAATTAATACAGGTAAAGAGTGCAGAATAAGAGGGCTTCTTAAAGAAAAATTAACAGGTCTGTGAGAGACAGAATTCTTGCTGGTTGGTAGGTGTTCAAATACTTACACTCAACAAAAATATAAACGCAACACTTTTGGTTTTGCTCCCATTCTGTATGAGATGAACTCAAAGATCTAAAACTTTTTCCACATACACAATATCACCATTTCCCTCAAATATTGTTCACAAACCAGTCTAAATCTGTGATAGTGAGCACTTCTCCTTTGCTGAGATAATCCATCCCACCTCACAGGTGTGCCATATCAAGATGCTGATTAGACACCATGATTAGTGCACAGGTGTGCCTTAGACTGCCCACAATAAAAGGCCACTCTGAAAGGTGCAGTTTTATCACACAGCACAATGCCACAGATGTCGCAAGATTTGAGGGAGCGTGCAATTGGCATGCTGACAGCAGGAATGCCAACCAGAGCTGTTGCTCGTGTATTGAATGTTCATTTCTCTACCATAAGCCGTCTCCAAAGGCGTTTCAGAGAATTTGGCAGTACATCCAACCAGCCTCACAACCGCAGACCACGTGTAACCACATCAGCCCAGGACCTCCACATCCAGCATGTTCACCTCCAAGATCGTCTGAGACCAGCCACTCGGACAGCTGCTGAAACAATCGGTTTGCATAACCAAAGAATTTCTGCACAAACTGTCAGAAACAGTCTCAGGGAAGCTCATCTGCATGCTCGTCGTCCTCATCGGGGTCTCGACCTGACTCCAGTTCGTCGTTGTAACCGACTTGAGTGGGCAAATGCTCACATTCGCTGGCGTTTGGCACGGAGAGGTGTTGTCTTCACGGATGAATCCCGGTTCACACTGTCCAGGGCAGATGGCAGACAGCGTGTGTGGCATCGTGTGGGTGAGCGGTTTTCTGCTGTCAATGTTGTGGATCGAGTGGCCCATGGTGGCGGTGGGGTTATGGTATGGGCAGGCGTCTGTTATGGACGAAGAACACAGGTGCATTTTATTGATGGCATTTTGAATGCACAGAGATACCGTGACGAGATCCTGAGGCCCATTGTTGTGCCATACATCCAAGAACATCACCTCATGTTGCAGCAGGATAATGCACGGCCCCATGTTGCAAGGATCTGTACACAATTCTTGGAAGCTGAAAATGTCCCAGTTTTTGCATGGCCGGCATACTCACCGGACATGTCACCCATTGAGCATGTTTGGGATGCTCTGGACCGGCGTATACGACAGCGTGTACCAGTTCCTGCCAATATCCAGCAACTTCGCACAGCCATTGAAGAGGATTGGACCAACATTCCACAGGCCACAATTGACAACCTGATCAACTCTATGCGAAGGAGATTACATTAGACTGGTTTGTGAACAATATTTGAGGCAAATGGTGATATTGTGTATGTCGAAAAAGTTTTAGATCTTTGAGTTCATCTCATACAAAATGGGAGCAAAACCAAAAGTGTTGCATTTATATTTTTGTTGAGTGTGTTTGCAGCAGTAACATACAAATAAATTATTTTTTTTTAAAAATCATACATTGTGATTTCCGGATTTGTTTTTTTAGATTATGTCTCTCACAGTGGACATGCACCTAAGATGAAAAGACTGAAAAGTCACCGAAAGCTGTCTGAATCATCCGAATGGTTTCCACCTGGCTGTCGCCCAGTTTCTGGCAAAATTTGATGCAGCGCTGCTCCAGTCGTTCCATCATTTTCCTTGAAATGAAAATCCGCCGAGCGAGCTGCACAATCCTCACAAAAAGGCTGCTTACCAGCAAATGACGCAATCGACAGGCGTGAAAAAGTTCACACGTGCACGAAGGTTCAAGGTTTGCTCATGCAAGCACACGTGATTCAAATCCATCAGGTTTTTGCAAAAAATAAAAAGGTCCGATACTTTTCTAACAGACCTCGTAAGTGTAAGATTTTCTGGCAAGTTAACAGATTATAGCACCAACCATTGGAACGCAACCACCTCAGGTTCCCTGAGGAGCAGTGAAGCAAACAAGTATTTAAATTTCTTTCATTAATAGTTGTTTTCCATTCACTATATTACATACGTATGTTACAGCATGCAGTGTTACTGTGTGTATTGTTGCCTGCAGTAATGTGTGACGGGAATGTCCCTTCATGCATTGACTGTTCGGCAACAATATGTGCCGTGTGTCATCGAGGACATACTGCAACAGCTGTGTGTGTCTGACGGGGGGAGGGGGGGGCAGCATACTGGGGCTTTTTTCTGTCACAAAACAATATCGCTTCCCTTTGCAACCTCATGTCACAGATACTGCATACTAAATATGCACTTTAGTGAGGTACAAAAGCATTTGAACATGGCCTCATATTAATATTGTCATGATATGTACCATATGTGTTCCCTGAACAAGTCTGAGGGCTTGTGTTTGTGACAGAGCAACATACTGGCATGAAGCATTTCATATATAATATGAAAGCTTAATAGTTTGTGCACATGCCACCGAATTTCCACATGCAACACACATTTTGCATTTTCTGTTCAGAAAGGTGCATTAAGGATAAGGTTAACATAACAATCATAATACTATAAGAAGAATTTACACTGTTTGAAAATCAGTCTTTTTTTTGGACACATTATTGTATCCTGCCATGCTGGTGAACATATGTATGTAACATATGTATGAATTCTTGTATAGTACTTTTGTTAATTTTACTGTAAATGTTTTCATGAAGATAACCTGAAGAGAGAGAAAGAGAGACAGACAGACTGCGTACTGCAATTTTCTCCCTGAAGTGTCTACGGTGCATCCAGAAAGTATTCACATATTATGTTTCAGCCTTATTCCAAAATGGATGAAATTAATTTTTTCCTCAAAATTCTACACACAATACCCCATAATGACAATGTGATTGTAAAAAAAAAAGAGAGATTTTTGGAATAATAAAAAAAAAAACTAAGAAATCACATGTACACAAGTATTCACAGCCTTTGTCATGAAGCGCAATATTGAGCTCAGGTGCATCCTGTTTCCACTGATCATCCTTGAGATGTTTCAACAGCTTAACTGGACTCCACCTGGGGTAAATTCAGTTGATTGGACATGATTTGGAAAGGCACACACCTGTCTACATATAAAGATCCCACAGTTGACAGTACATGTCAGAGAACAAAGAAGCATGAAGTCAAAGGAATTGTCTGTAAACATCCGAGACAGGATTGTCTCGAGGCACAAATCTGGAGAACGGTACAGAAACATTTCTGCTGCTTTGAAGGTCCCAATAAGCACAGTGGCCTCAATCATCTGTAAATGGAAGAAGTTTGGATCCACCAGGACTCTTCTTAGAGCTGGCCACCCGTCTAAACTGAGTGATTGGGGGAGAAGAGCGTTAGTAAGGGAGGTGACCAAGAAACCAATGGTCACTCTGTCACAGCTCCAGCATTCCTCTGTGGAGAGTGGAGAACCTTCCAGAAGGACAACCATCTCTGTTGCAATCCACCAATCATGTCTGTGTGGTAGAGTGGCCAGACAGAAGCCACTCCTTAGTAAAAGGCACATGGCAGCCTGCCTGGAGTTTGCCAAAAGGTACCTGAAGGACTCAGACCATGAGAAACAAAATTCTCTGGTCTGATGAGACAAAGGTTGAATTCTTTGGTGTGAATGCCAGGCGTCGTGTTTGGAGGAAACCAGGCACCATCCCTACAGTGAAGCATGATGGTGGCATCATCATGCTGTGGGGATGTTTTTCAGCAGCAGGAACTGGGAGACTAGTCAGGATTGAGGGAAAGAATGAATGCAGCAATGTACAGAGACATCCTGGATGAAAACCTGCTCCAGAGCGCTCTGACCTCAGACTGGGCTGACGGTTCATCTTTCAGCAGGACAATGGCCCTAAGTACACAGCCAAGATGTCAAAGGAGTGGCTTCAGAAAAACTCTGTGAATGTCCTTGAGTGGCCCAGCCAGAGCCCAGACCTAAGGGCCCTGTCCCACTAGCGTTTAGGAGGATTTGCAGATGGAATCACAGAGCTTTCTCTTATCGTGCCCCTGTTCTGTGGAATGATCTCCCTGCGTCAATAAAACAATCAGATTCTGTGGAGACTTTCAAGTCCAGACTTAAGATGCACTTATTTTCCCTTTCATATGGCTAGCATACTGGTGCAGTTTTGTTTTACGCTTTTTACTCTTTTAATTCATGTTATTAGTAACTGAAGTGGGCTGCGGCCTCAACTTCACCTAAATTCGGGCTAGCGGCCGGCGATCACCTTAGTATTTCTTCTGTTTTTCTTGACTAATGCTGGCAAATTATACAGTATTTTTTGTTTTTCTGATGCCTGATTCTGTTTTTTCTTTGTTTAAGGTGCAGCTCCATCCAGAGATGGGAGTTGTGTTTGTGTTGGCGATCCTCCTGTCCTGTGCACCAACAGCAATTCTTGTATATTCGTCCGTGAATTGTTCTGTGAATTATTTCTGTAATTTATGTTTGTCGCATGGCCCAAGCAGAGGGTCACCCCTTTGAGTCTGGTCTGCTTGAAGTTTCTTCCTCAGAGGGAGTTTTTCCTTACCACTGTTGCTCTGGGGGTTGGTAAGGTTAGACCTTACCTGTGTGAAGCGCCTTGAGGCAACTCTGTTGTGATTTGGCGCTATATAAAGGAAATAAATTGAAATTGAAATAGGAATGCGCACAAAAGTGGCCCACAACCGCCAAACAACCGCAATAACCGTGTAACATTCCTGTATGAGTCGGCCGCCATCCAAACACGTCCGTGATCATCCGCAGAGTCACACATGTCCGCAGCCAGGATTTTTGAGCGGCTCAAAAATCCTGCTGCGGATGAGATCCGCATCACTGCCTGAACACATACTGAAGACATACGCAGGACATACACAACCAACGCGCCGCATATCCAGTCATCCGCTGATATCCGCAACCAAACGGGTTGGCGCAGCTTGGCGGCAGACTGGGACAGCGTGCAAAACAGATATGACGCGTGCCCAGCACGGGCACATCACAGTCGCAAATGGTATGTCGCGCATGCAGACAGAGTGGGCACAGATGAAGCGAGTGCATCATGGCCGCTGTGCCCCTCATGGGGGCGCCTCCGAGGACGCCTTCGCTTCTGTTCCCTGTTATATCCTCTTTTCTTCCTCATGTATTCGCTGATCCACCCCGGGACATTTGTCATTTCCGCCCACCTTTGTTGTGGACGCTCAGCTGTTGTCTCCTCATTTCATGCGCAAATCCTCCTAAACGCCAGTGGGACAGGGCCCTAACACTGATTGAACATCTCTGGAGAGATCTGATAATGTCTGTACAGCGATGCTCCCCATCCAACCTGATGAAGCTTGAGAGGTGCTGCAAAGAGAAATGGGCCAAACTGCCCAAAGATAGGTGCACCAAGCTTGTGGCATCATATTCAAGAAGACTTGAGGCTGTACAGCAATTGGTGTTAAAGTTGCATCAACAAGGTTTTGAGCAAAGGGTGAGAATACTTATGTACATGTGATTTCTTAGTGTTGTTTGATAAATCTGCAAAAAATTTGCATCAGCCAATGGGCCCTTAGAGCATGTGGGAACTGGGTCTAACAAATAACGCTGTCGCAGGAAACTACCAATAACCCTTGCACTGTGCTGTGCCCACCATGTTTGATGCCAAGGCACTTTCTTATTGACTCAAAGGGTTATACTGCTTTAGAAGTAGACTAACATTTCAGGTTATAAGGTCATAAAGAACAGCATCAAATGTGTGAGTGAATTGGAAAAAACTTGTACTTTATCTGAAAACAGAAATACAACAACGCATTTGGTACCATGTTAAGAGATGAACTGTTAAACATCTGAAAATATCATCAGCATGCTGACGTGACTACAGGCCCATTGTTCAAAGCCACCTGTTAAAACTCACAGGGTTATTTCCATATCATGCACACATGTTTAGCTGGAAAACAACACTTAAAACACTGCACCACTTCACACCAACAACACTTCCAGCTCATCTCTCAAATAATTAAAGAGCTTTTCTTGTTCAGATTCAAGACTTCACATGACTCAGTGTTCTTTTGAGCTTCAATTCACACCGTTCATGCAGGCCTGATTAAGCATGACTCATAGCTCCAAGCTTTAATTAAATATTTTTTTTAAAAAAAACCTCATGAAAAACTTTGCAATAGCAAAAAAAAAAAAAAAAAAAAAAAGAGAGAGAGAGAGAGAGAGAGAGAGAGCTAAAAGTCACACAGATCAATAAGCCAGAGCGTCCAAAGTTCTACCTCCCTGCTCACACAGTACGACAGCTGAAACTCCGACAGCTGAAGTTGGATTTAAAATACATTCAGATTCTACAGCTTCAACCACATGCTGCTACTCACTGGATTGCTGCTGTAATAATTTTAGTTCAAGGTTCTTGTTAAAAGATCCACATTCATGGTACTGTAAGGGAAACCACTTCTCTCTTCTCACTCATATTCCCCTAAAGCCCCCGGGATGTAAAATAAGGGAATGGCTTCACAAAATGACTTTTGGCAACTTCAACATTTGGCAGGAACTTTACAGAAAGTGAAACTTTATTCATGTTATCAAAGCAATTTCATCCATATGTATTCGGAAACACTATCTTGAATCAGGTAAGATTCTTCTGGCTGCTTCCTTTTGGATCGAGGGCAACACCACCAATCCAGTATGGAACTGCGTGTGGATTTGTTGAGGTCAGGTTTGGGAGTATGTGCTGATGCCTTAGCTGACGTTGCCTCACAATGCTGGTCATACTCCTGATCTCAAGTCTCCTTAAGTAACCACTGATATGATAACAGAGTCATTCCAGCAGTATCCAAGGATCCTTCAACAAAAGGTAGCCCCAAAGACATCCATTTGTCACCTTAGATCACTAACTCGTGTCTAAAGTCTCACAACCATAAAGAAAGACAGGAACCATCCTCTCCAAGGTGTATCCTGCCTCATGACCTATGGCTGCTGGGACAGGCTCCAGCCCCTGTGACCATTTATTGGAGTAAGCGGGTATAGAAAATTAATGAATGACTATGTAACGAGAATGCTCAATGTCTTTGTACTAATGTCTTCAATGATTAAAGCATCAAGCAACACAAGCATTCTAGCTCATTAATCTATTAATTCATGTGTTGACGATATTATAAATGTGTGATGTGTGACAGTTTTTTTTTTTGATTGTTTACTTCGGAAGGAGAACAAAATGTGGTGTGAGAAAGATGGGACTTCAACATACATGATCAAACAACAGGCCAAAAGTGCATTGAACTGACCCGTTCTTGTCTACAGGACTTTGGATCAGACCAAACTATCAGATTAACTCATCAGGTTCAAACAGCTTTTTGAAGGTCAATCATACAATCATAGTATTCTTTTATAATAACACGATTTCAGAGCCCATCTGTATGAGTGAAGCGTAAGAACTGTTAAATGTCTATTGTTGCCTCACAGAATACTTAATGTCAAGGCCACCAATTCCACAAGGAAAAGGGGAAAAAACATTCCAATTTATTTATTTTTTAAATAGAAGTGATTACACAACAGGACAGGAATTCAACAAAGTTCAACAGAGAAACAAAAATAGAACAAAATAAGTGACACACAAATGGGAATAAAAGGCAAATCTCCTAAATCTCTGCAGAAACAACAAGAAGTCTTGTGTGGAGCATGTATTGCTCCGGTCACACTGTGGAGGAGAACAGTCCTGGACACTATTCAGCAGATGGATCAGAGCAGTCCTGGCCTAGACCTGGGTAAAAGCCTGTGGTCATGTGACCAGTGGATTAGCATTAGCCCAAAAGAAAGGAGGAGGAGGTTAGACTGCATGTCACCAAATGCTTCCTGATTACTTATGAATGTGATTCCCTTTCTTTTTTATTTTTTTTGCAGTTTATTCAGGTGCTAAAGGTCAAAAAAGCTGGCGAACACAAAAATTAAATCACAGCTGCTGCCTGATCACTTTCATCCACATATGCTGTAAACACCGCGTTAAGCACAATTATCAGTGTCTCAGTGACACCGACACCTTAGATCACAAACCGACGCTCGACTTCCCCGTGCTACCCGTGATGAGAACCTGAATTGTAAATGCACTGCCCAAAGCACCTCACACACGCGCACACACACACGTCAGGGTGCTGCTTTGGGGGATTAATGGTGCACTCCATTTGTAGTTGGAATTCCCTACTTAACACCCCCACCCCCAAGGAATGCCCCCTGAAGTCAGAATTACAACTCATCACCTCATACAAACCCTACATACTCAGAGTTCGCAATCCAACATGGCTGCTCTCAGTACTGAAAGTTGTAGTTTTTAATGTTTTTATCACTTCTGTAATTTTTGTGTTGAATTTAAGAAATCCTGCACATAGTGCTGTTGTACTGTTGTCTACATGTTGCTGCTCTATTTTTATGCCTGAAATACTGTGGAATGTGTTGTTTAACATTAGCTAACCCGTTAGCTGTTGCTAAAAACAATGGCCGTCTAAGACACACTATAAACTGAGCAGTAAAGTAAAACACTAATGTAATTTTTGTGGCATCTGTACTCTTCCAGACGGTCTCTTCAGTGAACTGAATGTTTTTTGTAGTACTCTATACTCCACTATGATGTAGAGCAGCAAGCTCAGTGGATAAGGAGTTGGTCTGCCAATATGTAGACCTTTGCCCGGTTTAATAAAGCACTCTAATCTCATTGAGTCAGCTAAACCCACTTAGTTGACTCATCTTGTGACGCTAATTGTTGCAGAAAGCGCTTAGTCTGTTAAAGTTCCGTGTTACCTGACTAAAGTCGTCAAAACTTCAACTGTCTTATCTCAAAAAAGGCGGCTATCATGTACCACGGAGGAGGAAGGAAGGAGAGACTTGCAGCGGGAGGAGGTGTTCTGGGACCGGAATAATCCATTGAAGATGTTTACGGACGTTGAGGTCAGGAGCACTTCTCTGCTGCGGTGGACTCCACCACATGTTTAGCAGATGGGCCAACCTGGAAGTAAACAAAACCGTCGCATATTGGAGGCATTCTTGGCAACAGCACTCGGGAGAGTACTTTGACTGTGAAAATCATTGACTAACGTAAAATGGCTAATCTCCAAGTTCAGCCGTCCATGTTTAACAGAGATTAGACAGATAATGTTAGGCGACTAACCTTAGTCGACTAAGTAAGTTTAGTAGACTAAAAGATTAGGCTGCTTTATGAAACCGGGCCCTGGATTTGAATTCCCCTCATGCAAGCTGTCTGTGTCCTTAGACAAGACACTTAATCTACATTGTCTCACTTTACCCCATTGTACATGGGTACTCGCCTTGGCTCAGGAAGTAACCTGCGTCAGACTGGCGTCCCGTCCAGGGGGAATCGTAGACTCTTGCTAAATAAGATTGGCGCTACAAAATCCAGAGATGAGCACCAGCACCAACAGACCTCAGGGACAACATAGGACTTATTTCTTCTACACTTCAAAATCTTATTTTCCAGCTTGCAGGGCTGTGTGGAAAATGGAACACGTTTACCTCAGTTGTGATGCCATTCTCACTTACGACTTCCGAAGAAGAAACGCAGCATAAGGATTTAAGTGATACTTGTGCTGTCAGACAGAACTGAACTGAAGATCTTTTGATTGCAAGCCCGTCTCTCAGCCTCCCCTCAATCTATCTGCTGTCCTTCCAAGTTTAGCTGAACTCTACACTTCCCTGGCAGTGAGCAGAAACCTGACAAAGTGAATAGCGTGCGCACGCGCACACACACACACACTCAGTGGTAGCATGCAGTGAGCACATGACAGGGTGCTGGAAGAATACAGCATTTGATTTCTGTCTGCTGCCGCTGGGACACAGTGTGCCAGCTAATTCCAGCCAACATGCCGTGTCCCCAGACCACCTCCCCCCACCAATCAAAACCTTTATCACAGAAACTCTGCAAAACCTTCCTGCTCATGCACTGTACACAACACTGGCAGCATGAGGTCGTGCAAGGCAACTTGATGCTAAAATGCAAAGAAGCACAAACATTATTTAATGTAGACTTACAACCTCTATTTGTAATCTTTCAGGAAGAATTATCATTCACAGATGGATGCACATGCTTGCAGGTGATGTCCAATCACTGCATGTACACTTGTGTCTCGTCCCACAAATGTATGACACAGCATACACACATCCCATAATATTCTCAGAAATAGAGTAGACATGAATGTGACATATGCGACATTTCAGTTGTTTTTAAGCAAGCACACAAAGAAGTCTCGATTCAGCAGTTATGCGTTCAAGCTTTAACATTCAGCTCAGACTAAAGAAGTGTTATGCAGCTATTGTGCCTGAAAGTAACTGCTTCAGTCATTTTAATGATACACTTCAATGACACCTCTTCCATTCCTACTCCGCTCCCCGAACACCTGTTCTTGTGCACTGTCTCCCATGAAAAGTACATCATGCATTACATCACACATCACCAGTGGTGGGTGCTGTTCCGCTAACCGCTAATTATCGCAGCTAATGTTTTCATTATCGGAATAGCTTTTCAAATAACTTTGAAAACCATCATCGAACCAATCATCTTCCTCTAAATTTTGGTCTGATAATTTTTAGATCGCTAACATGTTTTTGTATGTGAAGTGAATAAATCTTAATCTGTTAACATTTGTCAAGTCTGATATCAAAGATTTTAATGATGACCTGTTAAATGTTTTGTAGCAGATAAGTAGCCCTATTCTCTGTAAACAGAGGAGAGCTGGTTTCAGGAGACACCTCTCTATCCTCTGCAGTCAGAAAAGAGCTGGTCACAAGACGATTGCTCTTGACATGATACTAACTCACTGGCAATATCACCCAAGTCATCCAGAGGCATGCAGTTTTAACCTATGGTTAAAATTTTAACAAAACTAATTTCGGACGTTATTGAAATTAACGTCACTTCTGAAGTTTTATAAAGTGAAAACATGAGCTATATGTTTTAGTTTTAAAGTACTGCACTAATTTTGAAGGTTTTAGTGTGGACATGCTGTGTCCAAGTGCATTATGGGTAATCTCAGTACAGTCACGACAGGAAAAATGCATTTGAGATGCTCTGATCAGGCTCCACACGGGCAACAGCATTAAACTCTTTGTATATTGTGCCTAAAACTCTTGTGAATATATTCTTTGGATTTATAGACGTTGTTATTGTGTTTGTTTTATGTAAAAATAGGTATTAAAGGCACTGCGCTGCGGTGGTTTGAATCATATTTATCTAATAGATTACAATTTGTTCATGTAAATGGGGAATCTTCTTCACAGACTAAGGTTAATTATGGAGTTCCACAAGGCTCTGTGCTAGGACCAATTTTATTCACTTTATACATGTTTCCCTTAGGCAGTATTATTAGACGGCATTGCTTAAATTTTCATTGTTACGCAGATGATACCCAGCTTTATCTATCCATGAAGCCAGAGGACACACACCAATTAGCTAAACTGCAGGATTGTCTTACAGACATAAAGAGATGGATGACCTCTAATTTCCTGCTTTTAAACTCAGATAAAACTGAAGTTATTGTACTTGGCCCCACAAATCTTAGAAACATGGTGTCTAACGAGATCCTTACTCTGGACATTACCCTGACCTCTAGTAATACTGTGAGAAATCTTGGAGTCATTTTTGATCAGGATATGTCATTCAATGCGCATATTAAACAAATATGTAGGACTGCTTTTTTGCATTTGCGCAATATCTCTAAAATTAGAAAGGTCTTGTCTCACAGTGATGCTGAAAAACTAATTCATGTATTTATTTCCTCTAGGCTGGACTATTGTAATTCATTATTATCAGCTTGTCCTAAAAGTTCCCTGAAAAGCCTTCAGTTAATTCAAAATGCTGCAGCTAGAGTACTGACAGGGACTAGAAGGGGAGAGCATATCTCACCCATATTGGCCTCTCTTCATTGGCTTCCTGTTAATTCTAGAATAGAATTTAAAATTCTTCTTCTTACTTATAAGGTTTTGAATAATCAGCTCCCATCTTATCTTAGGGACCTCACAGTACCATATCACCCCAATAGAGCGCTTCGCTCTCAGACTGCAGGCTTACTTGTAGTTCCTAGGGTTTGTAAGAGTAGAATGGGAGGCAGAGCCTTCAGCTTTCAGGCTCCTCTCCTGTGGAACCAGCTCCCAATTCAGATCAGGGAGACAGACACCCTCTCTACTTTTAAGATTAGGCTTAAAACTTTCCTTTTTGCTAAAGCTTATAGTTAGGGCTGGATCAGGTGACCCTGAACCATCCCTTAGTTATGCTGCTATAGACTTAGACTGCTGGGGGGGGTTCCCATGATGCACTGAGTGTTTCTTTCTCTTTTTGCTCTGTATGCACCATTCTGCATTTAATCATTAGTGATTGATCTCTGCTCCCCTCCACAGCATGTCTTTTTCCTGGTTCTCTCCCTCAGCCCCAACCAGTCCCAGCAGAAGACTGCCCCTCCCTGAGCCTGGTTCTGCTGGAGGTTTCTTCCTGTTAAAAGGGAGTTTTTCCTTCCCACTGTCGCCAAGTGCTTGCTCACAGGGGGTCGTTTTGACCGTTGGGTTTTCCCGTAATTATTGTATGGCCTTGCCTTACAATATAAAGCACCTTGGGGCAACTGTTTGTTGTGATTTGGCGCTATATAAATAAAATTGATTTGATTTGATTTGAAAATGCCAGAAGAAGCTCAGGTTGCTCCTCCACGCAGATTAAACGTAGCAGACGGATTATTTGGAATGTTTGTTTTGGCAAGTTTTCACAGTCTCTACTGCCATTTACTGGCCAGTAGTGTTCATGGCAGTATTCACCCTAAGTATTGAGATATCCCATAATCCTTTGCACGCCTGAGAGTTGTTGCAGCCTCTTGTAGCAGCTAAAGAAATAAAAATGTACATTTTGCTTGTATAATGTTAATTTACAATTGTCCTTGTGGATTCTGTTATTTAAACAGCAGCGACTCTCTGGCGTGTGAAAAAAAAATTGGTAGGCAAAGGATTATGGGTAAGGGTTTGAGCATCTGGGCACTGGTAGATGGCAGTGTTCTATGCATTTTGACCCTGGTTATATCAGACAGTTGAAAAATCACAACTTGAGTTTTGGCTTTTGCAAATGGCTTTTTTTTTTCTTTTTTTTTTTTACATATAAATAAAATGGCAGAATTTACAAAACCACATTTATATGTAAATACCAACACACACGTCACGTCAGATTAACGTGTTGGTTTTTACATGGAATGAATGAGTCAATCAATCAGTGTTAGTGGAGGCTCATTTAACCATAATCCCTTCGTCATCTGCCTGGGTTTATTACAAAACTTCAGAATTAGTGCATTATTTAAAATTAAAAGATATGTGCTATATTTTAACTTTGTACAAATGACAGAATTGACATTAATGGAGTTATTTTTTTTTTATTTTTTAAATCAAAGCCATAAGTCAAAACGGCTTTATTTTCCAAGACCTCTGCCTCCTGGTGGCACGGCTGTATTGTGTTAAGGAATAATGGCTTGTTTTGTGTGTGTAGAGTTGAGCTTAGCTCCTATCAACTGCTTCACTGCTGCAAGATATGTAGTAAACAAGAACTTCCAGCAGTGGGCAGGGTGCACAAAGACAGAAGTTGTTGTAAGTGTACCGGAGACAATACTGGAAGTCATCATTTATTGATTAGATGTAGCTTCCAATAAATTTTTGAGTGGTTTATCGGTTTAAATTTATAAAAGATAACTTTTCAGTTAGCTAATTAGCTGTTATCAAAGCTAACTTCTTGGTTAGCTGTGTCCACCACTGCACATCACATATCTCTAACTATGAGTCTTCAGCCAGCGAGAAGACGACACTCCCTCTGTAACCTCAGTGCAGACATTATGACTGTGGCAAACAGACCAAAAAGGAAGTTGATGGCGGAAGCTAAGACAACCAAGTAAAGGCACCTTGACACTTGCACAAATTTAATCCCTGCACTCAAGTGCAATTCGTTGTGTCAATGTGACCTGCTTTGTCCCGCTGGATGCCGTGCTTTGTGCGTGAAATAATTATTTCATAGCCAATGACGCATTTGCTCTTGGAACATGGCTGATGAAATCATCTGCCATCACTCCTGGAATCACAGAGGAATTATCTGCACCTGCAGCTTCTCTCGTGCACTTCATGAGGTGAAGAATGCATTTGGAATCATCTCAAAGGTAATTATAATATTTATATTGTAATGGCCTGGTTAAACAGTTACATTATCTAACTCAAAAGAAGGAATGAAAATGCATCTGTAAAATTATGTTTATTGTGGATGTAACATTTTGTCATAATTGTTCAGATGCAGTGCACTATGGCAATGAGATGCATTGACCCACAGTCACACACAGTATTTCCAAACAGATTGCGCAGTGTTCATGTCTAATTCACAAAATTTATGCATGCCAGAAATTTTGAACATTTCAAATTTTGCTCACTAGAATGCAGCCTTGCACAGTTTACAACAAGTTTATTCTCTGGCACGCGGGATCAAATTTGTGCAAGTGTCAAGGTGGCTTAAGAGTCCAGACAAGCCCACTGAGCATTTTAAAGTTGAAAAGACGTTAAAAAAACGTTTACGCCCACTGTTGAAAAGATGTTCAAAAAATGCCTCAAAGGTGAAAAAGTTGTTTCAAGATGTATTTGTAGACATTTAATCAGTGGCCGGGTTTAGACCGTTTTTAACCATTAGTTTGAATAATATTTTTCAACCTGTACAATAAATAAATTATAGCAAATCGTAATTTTAAAACCTAGCAAGCAAGGCAGGTCCATGTTTATCGTTTAAAAGCTGGCAATGAAAACTGTGTTGAAAACTGGTTTCAAATTGTCTATTCAATGTTAAAATCCTCCCCTTTGGAAGTCTTAATTAATGACCATAACATTTTTGTTAAAACTACCAACACACAAATTACACTTTGAAACATTGTTCTGGCTATTGAGAGACAATTATAAGACCATCAAATATCACATATATAGTCATAATACTTTACAAAAGGACCAAAAAATAAAATGACACCATATAGTATATAATAAATTTATTTAAGCAACAATTAAGCAACAATATTTCAACAAATATTGACAATATGTCAATATTTAAGCAACAATTTAAATGCAACATGAATAATGTCTTTGAATCACCCCATTTGGGGCAATTCAAAGACATTGTCTTTTCATCAATCTTTTCACAAACTTACCATGAAATAAACAAGTTGCAATATGTATAATAAAAATAAATAAATAAAAATAAGCAGTGCAATTTGTTTTTGGCAAAGCAACACAGTAAATTCTTAGAATTAGTTTTCTTCAAAATCTCCAAATAATTGACATCAATGCACCATGTCCACATACATTTGAATTTCAAATTTGTATGTGTACACATACACACAAATTGTGACACTGTAATTTGTAAAGATTTACCTGAGTGTAAATCTGGTACTGTAATTTATAGTGCAGGTTATAAAATTATTGTCATGACAATCAGGGAAACATGACAAAACAATGTTGAAAACTAGGCTTTTTCAATAGATACTCAGTTCAATCAAATCATCAATTTAGGACAAACAATTGATTTTAAATAAGAGGATATATTGGTTGTTTCTCTTACTGTTTTTTGCAATATAAAAGTAAAACTTAGTCATTTTGAGTGTATACTCACCACACCACAGTCTGTCAACAACTGTCAATGGTAGAGGTACAATATAAATTTAGTTTGAGGTTCATTTTTAGCCATTTTTGGAAAAACTATGCATCTTGTGAGATATGTACATGCATACAGCAATATGCACCACCACCACCTCTGCACACCTTGTACCCCACACAGTCCATAACCAACTGATTTAAAATATCGTGCATATTATGTGGTTTATATGAAAGAGCTTATAGAAAAAAATGTAATTTATTTTTTAATATAAAAATGGATGCGCATCGACCACTAGGATAGGCTCCAGCATGACCTTGAAGTGAATTACATGGGTTTAGAAAATGGTTGGAAGACATCCTCTGTCCTGCAGTCCATCAAGGGTTTTTAATTTTCTCTTTGGAACATCCTCGGGCTCAACCAGTTTTTTTTTTTTGTTTGTTTGTTTGTTTGTTTTTTTAACATCCAGCAATTTTCAGAGAATCACCTCCTGGGGAAATAAATAAATCGTGCAGCAGGGGCGGTATTGCATTCGCTCTACCGTACTGTTGTGACGAAAAGGGAGCTGAGCTAAAAGGCGAAGTGCTCAATCTACCGGTCATTCTTCATTCCTACTCTCACCTATGGTCATGAGGGTTGGGTGATGACCGAAAGAACTAGATCATGGGAAAAAGCAGCCAAAATGGGCTTCCTTAGGAGGATGGCTGGTGTCTCCCTTAGAGAAAAGGTGAGAAGCTTGGTCATCCATGGGGAGCTCGGAGTAGAGCCGCTGCTCCTTTGTGTTGAAAGGAACCAGCTGAGGTTGTTCGGGCACCTGGTAAGGATGCCCCCTGGGCGCCTCCCCAGGAAGGCGTTCCAGGCACATCCATCTGGAAGGAGACTCTGGACTAGGTGGAGAGATTGTATCTCCACACTGGCCTGGAAACGCTTCAGGATCCCCCAGTCAGAGGTGGTCAACGTGGCCTGGGAAACGGAAGTCTGGGGTCCCCTGCTGGAGCTGTTGCCCCCGTGACCCGATCCCAGATAAGCGGTTGAAGAGGAACGAGTGAGTGACAACAGATACCACAAAAACAAATTACTTTTTTGCACTGTGGTTCTCAGAAACAAAAGAATATACAACAGGTAACATTTAATCAGAGTTGTCTGCATTGTAACAATGCTGGCACATTAGTTAGCTTCCAGTACTGTATTTGTGATGTGAAATGGCCTAAAAATTAAATATTACAGGCTGCACAAATAGCCAGTTATGAAGCCAGTTTCACTAACGACCAAATATTACACACAAATGTGCAGTGAAAATAATTTGAGGATATTTTTGATTAATAATTTACACCTGTCAGCATTAGCATGCTAGCTTTAGCTTAGCAGGCCTAAAGCCTCGCTCACACTGTGAGCGTAAAATAACAACAACAGCACTCATTTCTGGCTTATTTTGTTGAGAGATCATAGTAAAAGTACTTACCAAGGGTGTTATTATCATAAAGTCTCACATTTCTTTGGCTCATTTACGTTACACATCTCTTTGTTACGATGTTCCTTGGTGGATTCCTACGGCCACTGAGCACCGAGCAAAAATACGAACTCCAGAAAGTATTTGTGCATGCACATTATAATTTAATTTAATTTGTTGTTGGCAGTTTCCTCACTTGCGAGGATAGTGGGTTCCCGCCTGCGCTCATTGCTTAAAGTGGGGATCAGCTCGCACACACCAATTCCACTCTTTAGGCAAGGTGGCACTCCACAGTGGCACAGACAAGCTGAGACGGCTGTGGCAACCACCAGACTGTAGGTTTTACATCAGAGTGACCTTCTCCTAGCCTCTGGCTAAAGAACCTTCCTCGGAGGCACTGGGGCAGTAACCCAGGCTGGGGGTTTAACATCAGGGTTTTCCTTCCCCTAGGTGGACCGCCTTAACAGGGCTAATGAGTTCCATCTACCCACTGCAATAACCCAGTCAGCTGGGAGGCTCGTGATGGCGGGAGCACCTAGATCCCGTATAGGTCATGGACCTACCACTGCCATGGTGGATCTGACCTTCTTCTGTTTACAGATGATAGAGGCCAATGTGATCATTGGAACCTTCAAAGCAGCAGAAATGTTGTGCTCTGACATGCACTGTCAACTGGGGGACCTTATATGTAGACAGGTGTGTGTGTCTTTCCAAATCATGACCAATCAACTGAATTTACCCCAGGTGGACTCCAATTTGGCTGCAGCAACATCTCAAGGATGATCAGTGGAAAAAGGATGCACCTCAGCTCAATTCTGAGCTTCATGGCAAAGGTTGTGAATACTTATGTGCATGTGATTTCTTTATATTTTTAATAATTTTGGAAAATCTATTTAATTTAATTAGCTTATAATGCGCCAAATCACAGCAAAAGCCGTCTCAAGGCGCCTTACATAAAACAAGTCAACATAAAATTGAATAAATTAAAAATGAATAAAAAAAATTCAAATACATAAATAAAAACAGCAGTAAAAGAATAAAACAAATCAAAATAAAAACTACTCATAAGAAAGAGAATAAAAATAGGTTTTGAGTCTTGACTTAAAAATGTCCACAGACTCAGACTGCCTCACGGTCGCAGGAAGACTATTGCACAGGGTGGGTGCACGATACAAAAAGGCTCTTTGACCTGCTGACTTCTTCTTCACCCTGGGAACACAGAGAACTCCCGCATCCTGCGACCGCAAAGCCCGGGCCGGCACGTAGAGTTCCACCAGATCAGCCAGATAAGATGGCGCCAGTCCATGAACAACCTTGTAAGTCAATAGCAAAACCTTAAAATCTGCTCTCACAGAGACAGGGAGCCAGTGCAAAGATGCCAAAATGGGTGTGATATGTTCAGACCTTCTGCTACATGTCAGAAGTCTGGTGGCAGTGTTCTGAACCAGCTGAAGACCCCTAATGCTGGAATGCGGTAACCCTGAAAATAGAACATTACAATAATTTAGTCTAGAAGAAACAAAAGCATGAATCAGGGTCTCAGCATCAGCCATAGACAGGATGAGGCGGATCCTTGCTATATTTCTCAGATGGAAAAAAGCAGTCCTAGTAACATCCCTGATGTGGAGGTCAAAAGACAACGTGGAATCAAAAATTAGCCCAAGGTTCCTCATTTTGTCCATATGATGTATGACACACGAACCCAGGCTGAGCGCCAGCTGGTCAAACTGATGCCGATGTCTCGCTGGACCAAGAACCATCATTTCAGTCTTATCAAAGTTTAAAAGTAGGAAGTTACTAGACATCCAACTTCTCACTGAAAGAAGACAGTCCTCCAGGGATTTTATGGGAGTGAGATTTCCCGCAGTTATTGGCAAGTTACATTATAATCATAAATGTAAATTCTTATTTTAAAATAATCTCTAAATCTGATCACATTACAGAGTTCTTATGACAACCCACAGCTGACACAGCTCTGTATTTATGGCATTTTATGTCAAACCTTAATAAAAGTCATCTTTTTATCAGCCACATTTCACTGACCAGTGAAAAGGGAATCTGGAGAAATTTCAACCCAAATTTCACTTCTGTTTAAACCTTCATCTTAATGGATAACCCATTTGATGAAAGAAATTTGTGTTTTGTGACACACTGATAATGTAGCCACATTTTCACTGGTTTAAAAGTGGGTGAAAAGATGGTCAGATGGATATCACCCAGTTTTCAACCAAAAGTCTTTTGATCACTGGGAGAGAAAATCTCAGGCTGGCATTTAGTTGTTTCCAAGATGAATGTTGCCAAGAATTGCCATGGTGTCAATAGAAGAAGAACAGAACAAAAATGCTGGATTCCACCAAACTGACACAGAGTCCAAGAGCAGTAACTGCAGACAATGACTTAAAAGATGACTCTGCTGTACAGTCTTCTTCTGATCTTTGTGGACTCAATGGATGTCCTGACTGCAACATTTAAGAAGCTGTGTGAATAGTCAGAATATCTGGGTTTGTGATTATCCTTAATTAAGACTAATGGTGTCACACCAAGACAAACTGAGTAAATCAATTAGTAACTGATTTAAATAATTTTAAATATTCGATGAGATGTGGCACTCTGATGGATGGATGACATCACATTCCCATTGGTAACACAAAGAGCCACATGCTACAGAACGATTTTCTCCATTTCAAGACATAAATGCACGCTGGGGGGGGGGGGGGGCGGATTTGAGTGGGGTCGCTGAGGTCTGAATGCAAATGTGGCTAGAATTTGGCTATCTCTGGGCTCAAGATGTCAATGTCCTCTCCGCTGTGCCGGCATTCAGTGTAGCAAGAATCGTAGAACTAACAAACAAGCACAGGACAAAATGGTACTGAGCGAGCACAAAACTTTCCGACGGGCTCGCCGGATGTCAGCTGACAAGGAACAAATTTAACAAATGTGAAAAGGACTTTTCTAGAACAAAACTGGAGATGAACGGATGTCAAAATTTCGGGTAAGTTACTCATACGTTTCCTCAGTCCATCATAGTGTGACAGACACTAAGATCCAGCCTTTCAATAACTTCCTTGACTTGGCCATCACATGTTTTCTGTATGCTGTGAAAGTATTGATCTTGTAAAGTGATTCACTTATCTCGGCAGTGCCTTAAGTTTCTCTGATAGATTAGGCTATTTGTTTGAGAGACATCTGGAAAGACCTCGTGGCGTTATGATGTCACTGGACAGAGGATATTGATGATGGTGATATCTTTGCAGGAGAAAAGTCCAGATCTTTAGACTCAAGGTGCTTCCATGACTTACAGTACTGTATGGTTATGAGACTTTGAGTTTAACCAGAAACCTGAGGTGACAAATGTAAGTCTTTGGTACCCAAACTCTCCAGAAAATCCTTGTGCAACAATGATATGATTTTGTGTCAAATAGGTGATTAATTAGGAAGCCCCAGATGAGGCATACAGTAGACCCGTTCAAAATGTCAAATGTTACAATTTTTTTTTGAGCCACATGTTGTTCTTGTTCCACTAATAAAATAAAAGATCTGTGCCAAATTTTATTGTAATCAGACATTGTTTAGGGGTCCCCAACAAAGCAACAATTTTCACCAAGCAAGCAATGTTGTAATCCAGTAATTCCAGTAATGTTCTCCTCTGTGTGACCAATCAACCACAACTTTTTGCGATTTGAAGCCATCACATGTACCTGTAAAAGAAAAATAATAGCTTCAAAGTCTTTTCCCGTTAGGGTGACGCTGCCTTGCCACCGGAGGGAGAGGAAAATGCGTCACTCTGGGGGACCTCTCAATCTTATCTGATTGAGTTCAAATTTGGTCTTCACCTATAAAACCCCAAGTTGAAATAGCCCTAGCATACAGCTTGCATTATGAGTGAACGTCAGCTACAAACCTATGGCCATGTGGCGTGCTCCCCTGAGCTGTGACAGATCAATGGGTGGAATGGGCAGATGGTATGCCTGGGTGGTTGCCAATCAAGACCCAGGCCAGTTACCTAGTATGGTGTGTGCAGTGGTGTGTAGCACCTGGAAATGCTCCCAGACCTGTATACATCAACTGCACTCCAATACTGTAGGAGCACCCACATGCACAGAATAATAACTAAATAAATAAAAAAAATTACTGAGGGGTTTAATGACAGAAGAAATTACATCATCCTGGGCTAATTGTAATTTTGTAGGAATGGCATGAATTAGGTCGTCACACACAAGCACTTTAAAACCAGTGAGTGTAAATTTCTTCAGAAGAGGATGATTCATATCCTGTTAGGCAATATTTTCAGAATGTGAAGTGACAACACTATATGTAAAGGATTAGCCTACCATGTGTCCAACTGTATGTATGTCACTCAACAGAATAGGTTGTTGTGTGTGTTTTAATGAAACAGTATGTGTTTGGATCAATAGTGAAGTTGAAGTGGCAGTTTTGGTTTACTGTCACAATCAGTCTTGAACTATTCATGATTTCCAAAGAATACTATTGATATATACGTATATATATTTTTAAATGGTGTTTGGTCATTATTACAAACAGTGCTTATTATTATTATTCAAATTCTCATTGAATAGACCAGTAACATGTGTACTTTCTTAATTCAAATGTTTAGGCAAAAGTAATTGTAGTCTATTGTTTTCATTGTCAATTGATGTGTCTATTCATTTTTCATCAATGTTTTTAGCTGCTGAAATGGTGGAAGAACGGAAAATATCTTCTTTTGTCTGAGGAAGATTAAATGAAAAATCTTAAATCTACAATATCAAACATACAGTGCTGTGCAGATGTTTTATACACATTTACTGTGCTCAATTAAAAACTCCCAAAAGTAGCTTAGTACCTAATTAACTCAATTGTTTAACAGTAAACAAAAGTAAAAAACACACAGGCCTTGTGCTTAGTATTGTTACTTCAAAGAAATTAGAAACGTTTTCTGTCTATATTATAGTTTAAAGTTGGGTATTACTGTCAAGAGTATAAGTTGTGGTTTTAACGTAGTACCAAAAAAGAGAACATATATAAAAAAAGAGAAAAGTATGTACAAAACTGTGGATATTTCAGTGGCAGTGGATATTGCACATAACTACTGCACTCATTTCAAGTGTGGCATGTGACATGGCTATCTGATTAAAGGGGTCAATGTGTGCAAAATCAGATTTTAATAAACCTTTGAAGGCCCTATCTTAAACCTGGCACAAAGCTGCATATGAGAGGGAGGAGTTGCAAGAATGACACACTCAACTGTTTCACCTGAACTGGAAGCTGTGATGGACGAATGCTGCTCCTCTAACTGTTTGAGTGCTTCAATACTTTGTGCATAGAACGGTTTCCTTGCCAGAAAACCTCTCCCTTTCCACCATCTAAATAGCAGCACACCGGGTTCCAATACACACCACGTCTAAAAGGCATTGACAGATGACAATATGACTTGTGTAATCCATGTTACACCTCACCTAAAACACCCGCACCCCAACATGATTTTTAGGGGGGCCATTCGGTCAACGACACCGGCAGTGGTTTTTGTTGGCCCGGCAGCCCGTGGAGCTTATAATATTGTTGGAAGAAACACTGCAAAATAATTTTCTTAAATAATGGCAACCAAGACATCATTGATCCAGGATGGTCCAACATGACATGCATGAGGGGCGTGGCAAGCAGCAGTTTCCATTAATTTAACACCAGAGAGAACAAGATCTGAAAATTACCACAGCTCACTCTCTCTGAATTATGTGTCCACAAAATTTCAAATTTTTTGCACATAACAACAACAACAACAATGTCAGATTGTACAACTCCTCACTCAGGGGGAGGAGCAGTAACAGGAAGACAGAGGACAGGAAGGAGAGGAACAGTAGTAGCCAGTAAATAGAGCATGACACGGGAGTGGATTTTCACTCCCGTCCCATCCCGCTCCCAGAAAAAAAATCCCATCCTGTCCCAATCCTGGACTGGAGTAAAACAATAAATCCCGTCCCGTCCCACTACTGTAAAGATGACTCCCAATCCCATCCCGCTCCCACTCAAAGTCAGTCCCATTCTCATCCCACTCCCGTATGTCTCGCGCCTTGATGATCAATCAGGGACTGAATATGTAGTGATGTGGAGATGTCTGGAGTTTGACTAAAGATGTGAACATGTCCTGTATCTGGTAGCAGCCTGTGAGCAGGACTTATGTCTCTTTTGTCCTTTATTTCACAATTATGACAGAGTTTTTGGAGCGAGCAGCAGCCCCACAGCAAGCAGCGGAGTTTCTTTTTCTTTTTATGTTACGTGCGCGCGCAAGCAAATGGAGATTATTTTACTTATTAACTACACAGATGTATAATAAAACAAATGGTGACTGGTTTCTAAACACAATTATGACAGAGTTTTTTGGTGGAAGAGCGAGCTGCAGCAAGCAGCGGAGTTTCTTTTTTTTATTGTTTACATGTGCGCGCTTGAATGGGACAGTTGGTCCTCAAGTTGGGTCCTGCAGAGGCGGAAGGACCACTGAAAGCAGCCGTCATCCAGACTCAGCTCCTGCAGCAAATAATGATACTCTCTGTATTGGGAGCTTTTCACAACAACTCGCTCCGTGTGATCAAAGTCCATCATGTTAACTTGACTGACAACTGGAGCCGGCGAGCGGAATGGAAGCTCCTCCTATTTGATGACGCACCGGGGCGAATTTTCGCAGCAAAAGCAGAGCGACACACCGGGCGAAGGAGGCGCGTCCGTCGCCACGCGACCCCCACGAATTTGTAGCGTCTGATTGCACCCGGTGTGAACGCGGCATTAAATAGATGAAAATCATCATCTATTTTTGGCATTCCCGCTCCTGCCCGCTCCCGTTCATTTTTATTCCCGTCCCATCCCAATCACAGGATTGATAAAATTTTGACTCCCATCCCACGGGAATCCCGCAGGAATCACGTGACCCACGGGAATTCCCGAAAAATGTCCGCAGCCTCTACCAGTAAACCAGTAGTCATCACTAGGGGAAACCAGGGCACGGTGAATCACGGGGCACAGTGAATCAGTAGATATATCTGCAAAACTACATATATATTTATAGCACTTATGCCATATTTTTATGCATAAAGACATCAACTTTATAAATTAGTGTTTTGTTTTTGGATACATTAAGGGTAAAACTAAGTGGCAAGTGAAGTCAGTTTTTCCTATAAAAAGTAAATTTTGTGGATGTCAGTGTCTTTGTATTTTTTTCTCACAACAGAGGAAAGGTGGCCCAAAAAAGTATTAGTTAGAAGACTACCCCGTCCAACTGATGAGCATGTGTTATGTCTTCTCCAGACTATCAGCTATTTGATAACATGACTCATATGTGTCACATGCACCCGGGGCACAGTGAATCGGGGCACACTGAATCAGTCTAGAAAGTGATTTACTAAGGGCCCTGTTCCACTGGCATTTAGGAGGATTTGCGTATGGACTGCGCACAAAATTGGCCCATATTCGCCAAACATCCGCAATATCCATGTAGCATGCCTGTATGAGTCGGCCGTCATCCGAACACGCCCGTGATCATCCGCAGAGGCACACATGTCCGCAGCCAGGATTTTTGAGCTGTTCAAAAATCTGGATGCGGATAACATCCGCCTTACATACGCCATATATACTCAATTCATACACAATACATACTCTTTGTGCTGTATATCTACCGTTAACCGCTGATATCTGCAACTGACGGGGATTTGCAGCTTGTCAGCGGACTGGGACAGTGCGTAAAACAGATATATTGCGTGCCCATTGCGTGTCCACATCACAAACTAAAACATGTTGTACCGAATGCATACAAACTGGCCACGAATAAAGCGTTTTTATTACATCTGCTTTGCAGCTGATTTGCGGACAATCTGTGAATGCATAACAAACACGTCACGTAAACCCAAAGTACTATATGTGGCAGAAAGCGACATACCTGCCAGTCAGTGCCGGTCCGGCTGAGTAGATCCACAAAGACGTAATAGCTGCTGCAATCCAGGACTTTTATTTAACACCAACAAAAGACTGCTGTTTAGCCACAACTCACGCTGAAGACTGTTTTCTGTGACACTCTCAAAAAAAAAACAAAACAAAAAAAAACACTGTCTCACACCCAGAGTGGCTTCCCCCCTCCCACTCCCCAAACTCATTAACAGTTAACCCTCGCATGACAAATGAACATTAACTCTGTGATCAACTTGTCCAAGTCCAGCAAATGCTCCAGAGGCTGTATTGTTGGTGTGAACAGTGATGCCGAAAGGAGCGAGTGCGCTTATTTTATGACCACAATGCAGATGCCATGCACGCGCAACATGTGTGCGATGCATTCATAATACACCCATAATACTGCTGTGATAATCTCAATGTGTCGGATCAGTTTCCTCACTACATGTTATATAACCATGATTGTTCATCATATACTATTCGCTATATATTATTAATATATCCGTAATTCAAACTGGGACATTTGTCACTTTTGGCCATTTTTGTTGTGGACGACAACGAACGCCCGTAATTTGTCTACTCAGTTTATTACTTGTTGAAGCTTATACATTTATTTTTCCATTAATTATTTCTATAATTTGTGTATATAAACAACTGTTTTCATGTTTGAACAAAAATTACGACAGTTGTATTTATAACAGTTTCTAAAGGACTTACATCACTATATAAGACCCTCACACATTACATAGCTGGTTTGCTGGATTATATTTTGTATATGCATCAGCATATATTTAATAATCTTGAAGAAATCTTTTTACTGTGCCCCATGAATTAGTGTCCGGGGCACAGTGAATCAAAAAATTTAAAATCGATTTTAAACACCTGTAAATTACACTTGGGGAGACATAAATAACACACCCTTATAAACAATAACTTGCTGTATTAAATCCACAATAGAATGACCTAAACCTATGCATAATGTGTTTATGCTGCCACAAAACAACATTTCTGATCCACTGTGCCCCAGCTTCCCCTATGTCTGATATTTATATCTGTGTATTTATATTGATATTTGCAAACTGTTTTTTTTTGTGTGTGTGTGTTTGTTTCACTGTTGATACAACCTCAATTTCCCTGAGGGAGTCTTCCCAAGGGATCAGTAAAGTTCTATCTAATCTAACCTCTAATCTAATGTAACAACTATGATGTTAACAAAGATAATTATTGAATTTCAACAACTAAAATAATCCATCAGTACTAGCACTCCGAATGTCCGAGTTTTACTACTGCAGTGTCACACTAAACTATGGAAGCGTATTGCATTCACTAGATTAAAAAAAAAAAAAAAAATTGACCGCTGATGTCGTAATTACAAGATCTCATAATTACGAGAAAAGATCTCATAATTATGACATCAGGATTTTGTAATTATGAGATCAAGCTATTTTTTATTTATTTATTTTGTGTGTGTGTGTGTATAATCGCTTCCGTACAATGTGCTTCCGTACATCCAGTCCCTCGGTAAAAACAAGCGTGAGAATTCCCGAGTCATAATCGAAAATCGGCCAATTTGTAACCTCCGACACTGCACTGTGATCCACACCACAGCGCACACAAAGTGTGGATTTCCCACTAAACTGTTCCTGGATGAATGAAACTCCTCCAGCGAGGCGGGGCACAGCTCAGGCACACAGACTGGCATGTGCCCGGGTGGGAGTGAGCTCCACTGTGTCTCTCAGTGGTCGGTGGGTCTGTGTGAGTGAAAGCTGGAAGTCGCCCCGTGCTCCTCCCTGGACATTCATCCGGGAGCACTTCAGGGGAAAGCGCTTCTTTACTGAGGGACTGGAACTATGGACGTATATACAACCCCTGGCAATAATTATGGAATCACCGGCCTCGGAGGATGTTCATTCAGTTTTTTAATTTTGTAGAAAAAAGCAGATCACAGACATGAAACAAAACTAAAGTCATTTCAAATGGCAACTTTCTGGCTTTAAGAAACACTATAAGAAATCAGGAAAAAATTGCGGCAGTCACTAACGGTTACTTTTTAGACCAAGCAGAGGGAAAAAAAATATGGACTCACTCAATTCTGAGGAATAAATTATGGAATCACCCTGTAAATTTTCATCCCCAAAACTAACACCTGCATCAAATCAGATCTGCTCATTAGTCTGCATCTAAAAAGGAGTGATCACACCTTGGAGAGCTGTTGCACCAAGTGGACTGACATGAATCATGGCTCCAACACGAGAGATGTCAATTGAAACAAAGGAGAGGATTATCAAACTCTTAAAAGAGGGTAAATCATCACACAATGTTGCAAAAGACATTGGTTGTTCACAGTCAGCTGTGTCTAAACTCTGGACCAAATACAAACAACATGGGAAGGTTGTTAAAGGCAAACATACTGGTAGACCAAGGAAGACATCAAAGCGTCAAGACAGAAAACTTAAAGCAATATGTCTCAAAAATCGAAAATGCACAACAAAACAAATGAGGAACGAATGGGAGGAAACTGGAGTCAACGTCTGTGACCGAACTGTAAGAAACCGCCTAAAGGAAATGGGATTTACATACAGAAAAGCTAAACGAAAGCCATCATTAACACCTAAACAGAAAAAAACAAGGTTACAATGGGCTAAAGAAAAGCAATCGTGGACTGTGGATGACTGGATGAAAGTCATATTCAGTGATGAATCTCGAATCTGCATTGGGTAAGGTGATGATGCTGGAACTTTTGTTTGGTGCCGTTCCAAAGAGATTTATAAAGATGACTGCCTGAAGAGAACATGTAAATTTCCACAGTCATTGATGATATGGGGCTGCATGTCAGGTAAAGGCACTGGGGAGATGGCTGTCATTACATCATCAATAAATGCTCAAGTTTACATTGATATTTTGGACACTTTTCTTATCCCATCAATTGAAAGGATGTTTGGGGATGATGAAATCATTTTTCAAGATGATAATGCATCTTGCCATAGAGCAAAAACTGTGAAAACACTCCTTGCAAAAAGACACATAGGGTCAATGTCATGGCCTGCAAATAGTCTGGATCTTAATCCAATTGAAAATCTTTGGTGGAAGTTGAAGAAAATGGTCCATGACAAGGCTCCAACCTGCAAAGCTGATCTGGCAACAGCAATCAGAGAAAGTTGGAGCCAGATTGATGAAGAGTACTGTTTGTCACTCATTAAAAAAGCCAGAGGTGGTGCAACAAAATACTAGTGATGTGTTGGAGCATTCTTTTGTTTTTCATGATTCCATAATTTTTTCCTCAGAATTGAGTGATTCCATATTTTTTCCTCTGCTTGGTCTAAAAACGTAACCGTTACTGACTGCCACAATTTTTTTTCCTGATTTCTTATAGTGTTTCTTAAAGCCAGAAAGTTGCCATTTGAAATGACTTTAGTTTTGTTTCATGTCTGTGATCTGCTTTTTTTCTACAAAATTAAACAACTGAATGAACATCCTCCAAGGCCGGTGATTCCATAATTTTTGCCAGGGGTTGTACATAAAACAATTTAGATACCTGATCTTTTCTCATAATTATGAGATCTTTTCTTATAGCAGGGGTGGTGGCCAAGTGGTTAATGCGCTTGGTTTCAGTTCAGAAGGCTCCAGGTTCAAATCCCACCCCTGCCACATTTCTCCATGTAATGTGGGGTTGCGTCAGGAAGGGCATCCGGCGTAAATCCTGTGCCAATTCAACATGCAGATCCACCTTGGATTTGCTGTGGCAACCCTGAGTGCAAACAAGGGAGCAGCCCAAGGGACTGATGAGCTCTTTTCTCGTAATTACGAGATCAGTGGTCAAATTTTTTTTATCCAGTGAATGCAATACGCTTCTGTACTAAACAGAA
Organism: Thalassophryne amazonica; assembly: GCF_902500255.1. Taxonomy (NCBI): domain Eukaryota; kingdom Metazoa; phylum Chordata; class Actinopteri; order Batrachoidiformes; family Batrachoididae; genus Thalassophryne; species Thalassophryne amazonica. The sequence goes on from NC_047118.1 coordinate 10,994,290, forward strand.
CAGATGCTGGAATTTATTTACTTTGCAATTTCACTTTATCAACACCTGACTAGTGTTATTAACTCGGTATAACTGGTCTACTTTAAACTATAACAAATTAAACTTAAGTTATTTACCCTAATGCTTCGCAGCACAAATATGCAGTCAAATAAAGTCTCAAAAGAAAAAAAACGAGACAGTAATTAAACTATTTTAATATTTGTCAGCAGGCCCCGAGAGTCAATCCAGAAAGTCTGACGAGGACAGCGTGGACGATACCTGTCAGTCTTATGTTTATTTATTTATTTATTTATTTGCATGCGTTCTTGCGCCGCAGTGTGCGCCCGATTGCGCCTGTTGCCGCGCTGTACCGTGCGCATGCACCGCCGCAGGTCCGTTATGACAGAATAAAAGAGGACAAACTCACTTTTGACAGCAAGTCAAAATAATCCCAAACAATAAATAAAATAAAATAAAATAAAATAAAAACGCTGCAGGAAAGTCCAACACCGACAGCTTTTTTTTTTTTTTTTTTTGCTGTTGTAAACAAATGCGCGAGCGCAGTGCGCTCGCGCATTTGTTTACAACAGCAACAACAAAAAAGCTGTTGTTTGTGAAACATACGCACACGTACCTCTGAGAAGTCGCTCCAGCAGCTCTCCGTTAGGTTGAAAAATCGAGGAGAGGTCTGCACACAACCAGCAGACGAGTTTACAACACTTTTCCTCTCGCTCTCTCCCTCTCTCTCCCCCCGCCCACTTCCGCCGGTACTTATGACAGCTGTCACAGCTTAGGCCCCGCCTACATGATATCTGTCGCTATTGACCTTATGTTTACGTCATTTAAATATGTTTATGAAGTCTATTAAATTTATTATTATATATTATATATTTTATATTATTATATTATATATTATTATTTATGAATTAATTTGCTTATCAGGTTAGTTTTTGTTTAAACAAAACTTTCCATGAATTTTGTTTTAGTTTTTTTTTTTTTTTTTTTTTTTTTTAAAAAGTGCTTTACTGTTACTGCAGACAGGAGCAGATCCAGGATTTTGTGAAGGGGGCGGGGACTTGTGGATGCCCCCAACCCCAGAAAAGTTTGAATTTTTAGGTGCCATTTCATGCATTTTGGTGCATATTTCACCACAACATACAACCACAGAGAAAATATACTTTATAGTCTGTTTATTATTATTATTATTATTATTATTATTATATTGTACAATCTTGAAGGGGATGCTATGATGTTTTATGACAAGAACATTTGAAATGCCTGTGCTTAAAAACGTTAACACCCTTGCTACACCTTGCTGAATCATGGTCTGGTATGAATGTATCTAGCTGACTCGTTGCTGAATAGAGGGTGCAGAAACAGCATTCAGCAGGGATGCTTTTTGCTGTACCTGCCAATAATGGTGTCATCATCAAGTAATCACACTGCAGCATCCAGTTTCTCACACTTACTCATCTTCAACCGCTTACTCCAATTAAGGGTCACGGGGGGGTTGGAGTCTATCTCAGCAATCATAGAGCGTGAGGTGGGATTCACCCTGGACAAGACACCAGTCAGTTGTAGGGCCACATATAGACAAACAATCACGTACACACCCCCCATGCACACCTACGGACAATTTAAAGTTTCCATTCCACCTAACCTGCGTGTCTTTGGATGTGGGAGGAAGCCCACACAAACACTGGGAGAACATGCAAACACCACACAGAAAGGCCACAGGTGGAAACTGATCCCATGACCTTCTTGCCATGAGGCAACAGTGCTGACCAATAAGCCACTGTGCTACCACCTCCAGTTTCTTTTCTTTTTTTTTCATAAAATAATTATGCCCCCCAGATCTGTTCCTCAACCAAGAATATGCACAAATATAGATGAGGTACAGTTGTTAAAGATTTTTTTATATATATCACAACCAGAACAACTTATTAAATTATTAGACCTAATTGTACCTGTTTTTACTAGTATGTTATAGACTCTTTTAAGTAAGTTGTTTCAGAATTTTTATGTCCTGAATTTTAGTCAGTGAACATAACAGTTTTATGTATTTTACATCTATTCCCTAACCCTTAATTTGTTTGTTTTCTATCTTGATTTTTCCTTTTTTTTTTTTTTTTTGCTTTTTTTTTTTGCCTCTCTCCAGATGATTGCAATGGAAATACATTTTATGCTTTACTGTGCGATCCTCTGCAGTGGTTGTTTTATGCATTTTTATTGCCAAGTAAATTCAATCCTGTCCAATACAGTTTATTAGGTACAAAGCTTTTTGCCTACAGTAAGTGCCTCCATATCGTAGTGTGTTATATTTTGCCATATCATATCATGTCATAATATATCGTGTCATATTGTATCATGTTACATGATATGCAACTGCATCATATTACAACATATATCATATACCACATTATGTCATATAATATCATCATATTCTGTCATGACATACCTTATTGTATAATACTGTATATTATCATATATGAATATTAACAAATGAAAATATACATGGAATTTAATTTTAATCTATTAAGTGCATTTACTCTCGGTTGACCTCCTGCTCCTCAAGATGATGCTTGTTGCTAGCGCATATGTCAAATTCATCTTCAGTTGGATTCGTGTCTAACCTCCAACAAGAACAAACAGGATTTACAAACATTTTTACCATTAAAACTTATTTTTCAAAAATGTTAGCTGCTTTAAAATGAGCAGAATTAAATTTAGTGGAAGCGGCAAATGGTTGTTGAAGTTAGCCTAAAAGCTAATCCGCTAACAAAAAGTTACCACCGCATATTAGCTGTCTGCTGACTAGCTGAACTGTTCGCACCAAATACATTTTTCAAAACTCAATAAGAAGTTTTATCATTTAATTAAAGTCAAGCTCACTAAAATAATGTATAAAGTAACAATTTATGACTAAATATGCAAAAAAAAAAAAAAAAAAGACAAATGTGGAAGTTTAAATCTTAAACAGCATTTTGATCAAACAATATGCGCAGACAATCTATATGTAATAGTAGTACATCTACAAAATGGAAAAACAAAAGGAAACAAAAGACGCTATATTCATATGGAGCCTTTTTTGTAAGATTTGCACCATGTTGTGCAATTTGATGTTGATGTATGTAGACATGTATATATGGGTATAAATTTGTATGACAGTGTGGGTGGGTGAAGATGGGAATAACTTATTTAATAAATAAAAATAAATGATATGATGGTTTGTGCTATGTTAGTCAAAGTTATAACCTACAGAAGACTGTTTGAAATGCACTTTTGCTGGGAAACTACTGACAGTTCGGTAATCAGATTCAATTGCAACCTACAGTTACAATATGTTCTGCAAAGTATACTGGATAAATTATTTTTGCAGCAATATTGTATATATTGTCTGTCAGCAATCAGACCAGTTGTTTAGACTTACAGTAAATATGTTGCACAAGTCAATCTGCTTTCTGCTGTAGCATAGCGCCACCTTGCGGTTGTAAGCAACAAAACAAGATTTGTACAAGGAAAAGGTCATTTTTAAGTATCAGAATGACATAAAATAGTGATTATGTCAACTATAACTGTCTTTAATATATATATATATATATATATATATATATATATATATATATATATATATAAGAACTTATTTTAAACAATTTTGAGTCTAACATTCAGAACAACTGTTTTAACATACTGGCGGCTACATAAGCATTTGGACACGGACCATTTTTGATTAAATGAAACAATCAGGGTGTTCTTGTAGTGTCGACAAAATATATGAGACAGTTTGGAGTTACTGCCATTTTATACACTGATCAGCTATAACATTGCGACCACCTGCCTAAGATTATGTAAGTCCCCTTTTGGCACCAAAACAGTCCTAACCCATTGAAGTCTGGGCTCCAATAGACTGTAGAAGGTGTGCTGTGGTATCTGGCACCAGGTCTTTAGCAGCAGATCCTTTAAATCGTATAAATTGTGAGGTGGAGACTCAGCATCACGTTTGTTTAGCGCCTCTTACAGATGCTCTATTGGATTTTTTCACAGATTTTCATTACTTGGACCACTTTTGGTAGGTACTGACCACTACAGGCTGGGAACATCCCCCAAAAGCAACAGTTTTGGAGATGGTGTGGTCCAGTCATCCATCCATCGCAATGTGACCTTATCAAATTTACCGTACTCAAGTCAAATCGCCATGCGTTAACAATACAACCCGCCCACTGACAGGAGTCATTGCAGCCATAACATTGTGCCCTGTCAGTGGTCACGATGTTATGGCTGATTGGTGAACAGAACCATTCCGTTTTCAGAGTCCATACAAGTAATTGAACAAACTAAATACACTCACCGGCCACTTTGTTAGGTACACCTGTTCAATTGCTTCTTAGCACAATTAGCTAATCAGCCAAAAACATGGCAACAACTCAATGCATTTAAGCATCTAGATGTGCTGAAGATGACTTGGTGAAGTTCAAACCAAGCATCAGAACGGAAATGAAAGTGCATTTAAAGTGACTTTGAACGTGGCATGGTTGTTGGTGTCAGACAGGCTGGTCTGAGTATTTCAGAAACTGCTGATCTACTTGGATTTTCACAAACAAACATCTCTAGGTTTTACAGAGAATGGTCTGAAAAAGAGAAGATATCCAGTGACAGGCAGCTGTGGGGACGAAAATATGAAAAAGGGGGTGTTCACAATAATAGTAGCATCTACTGTTGATGCTACAAACTCAAAACTATTATGTTCAAACTGCTTTTTTAGCAATCCTGTGGCTCACTAAACTAGTATTTATTTGTATAACCAGTTTTCATGATTTCTTCACATCTGCGAGGCATTAATTTTGTTGGTTTGGAACCAAGATTTTGCTCGTTTACTAGTGTGCTTGTGGTCATTGTCTTGTTGAAACACCCATTTCAAGGGCATGTCCTCTTCAGCATAAGGCAACATGACCTCTTCAAGTATTTTGACATATCCAAACTGATCCATGATACCTGGTATGCGATATATAGGCCCAACACCATAGTAGGAGAAACATGCCCATATCATGATGCTTGCACCACCATGCTTCACTGTCTTCACTGTGAACTGTGGCTTGAATTCAGAGTTTGGGGGTCGTCTCACAAACTGTCTGCGGCCCTTGGACCCAAAAAGAACAATTTTACTCTCATCAGTCCACTGAATATTCCTCCATTTCTCTTTAGGCAGTTGATGTGTTCTTTGGCAAATTGTAACCTCTTCTGCACATGTCTTTTATTTAACAGAGGGACTTTGCGGGGATTCTTGCAAATAAATTAGCTTCACACAGGCGTCTTCTAACTGTCACAGCACTTACAGTAACTCAGACTGTCTTGGTTCATCCTGGAGCTGATCAATGGGTCAGCCTTTGCCATTCTGGTTATTCTTCTATCCATTTTGATGGTTGTTTTCCATTTTCTTCCACGCGTCTGATTTTTTTTTGACCATTTTAAAGCATTGGAGATCATTGTAGATGAACAGCCTATCATTTTTTGCACCTGCGTATACGTTTTTCCCCTCTCCAGTCAACTTTTTAATCAAACTACGCTGTTCTTCTGAACAATGTCTTGAATGTCTCATTTTCCTCAGTCTTTCAAAGAGAAAAGCATGTTCAACAGGTGCTGGCTTCATCTTTAAATAGGGGACACCTGATTCACACCTGTTTGTTCCACAAATTGACAAACTCACCTGACTGAATGCCACACTACTATTATTGTGAACAACCCCCTTTTCTACTTTTTTTTTACTAATAGCCCGATTTCATAGCCTTAAGAGTGTGCATATCATGGATGCTTGGTCTTGTTGGATTGTGAGAATCTACTGAATCTACTGGTCCATTGTTTCCCATGTAACAATAAGAAATATACTCAAAACCTGGATTAATCTTTTTAGTCACATAGCACTACTATTATTCTGAACACTACTGTATGTTTATTACTACAAGACAAAAGAGACTTATGAAAACATGCTTAATGATTAATCCCTCGTATTGATGTATCTTTATATGGTGACCACATAGTTTGTGTTGAGCATTGTAAAATACTTGGGTGTACAGATTGATAAGCATATGAAGTTGTAGTAAACACATCAAAGACCTTTGCAAACACTCTATAGTATGGTATGGACATTTGTTGACTTAGAAATGTTTTCCTTTTGATTCATTAATTCAGTTATATAAGAGAATATTGCAACCAAAAGTAGACTATGCCATTACTGTATGGGTTTCCGTACTGGCCAAAATAGTGCTAAGGTACAGAGAATGCAGAATAGGGCTACACAAGCTATTATGAACAATTATGATTATGTACATTGTAGAGGTATTGATCTTGTAAAGGAATTGAAATTTTTAAATGTTACACAAAGAAGAGATTACTTTATGTCATTGCTGATGTTCAAGAGTATTTATGGACTCGCTCCCACCATGTTTGTAATGAAATATTATGGAAATTGAAGTCAATAACAGAATTTTAAGAAATGCAAGCCCCAAATTATCTTTTTGTTCCCACAGTAACTAAAGAGGTCAGTAAAACATATTTTCTTTCCGTGGGCCTACTATTTGGAATTTCAGCCTGAGAGGTTAAAGGAGTGCACAACAACAAGTCATTTAAGTATCATGCCAACTACATTTTTCTTACTTGTTAATACTGTTTTATTTGCTGTTGTTGTTTTTACCCATACAGGGCCACATGTAAAACAGGCGTTTACCTGGAATTGTGTTAGCCTGTATAAATATATTTTAAATAAATAAATAAATGTTGTACGTTTCTGCAAACTCTAATCTAAAAGGTCCCGCCTCATTTTGCAGAAAGCAAGTGTGAGTAACTTCACTTTCTCACAGCCCTGTCAGAAAGTCCAAATTTACAGCAGCAGTTTTCACACACAGTCCAGTGAACACACCGCACCCTGCTGGAGCTTCATCAATCTTCCAAGGTCTGACTGACTGCAGGCCGCAGCTGAAGCATGACAGCTGCTCTTACAGAAGCTGAGTCAGCAGGTGCTGCACATTTCCTCACCCACTCATCTTAAAACCTGTTCATTTCCTATCAAGAAGACAAACAAGGGCCACAAGGACACAGTGAGCGAGTGCGCAGAGCGAGGCGGAGGCCTGAACACTTCCTCCTTTTACTTGCTCTCACATAGTATCTCAGCAGTCACACACAATATATCACTAATGTCACACTGCTGATTGTGCTTTAAATTTTAAATGAATGCAACAACAGGTCAAGCCACCTCTTTTGACATGAACCCATTTATATAATATTGCAAATTCCTTCTCAGTGAGACTCCAGAGGGACAGATGCTGCATGCGAATGAGTGGATTCAAGCAATTCTGCACTAAACTGAATGTGACAGCTTCAGCAGTGTTCTGCATTTTTTCCCTGATCTGGTGATCATGCAGCTTGTTTTTGTCTTTGGTCCAGCCTGATGCATCCAACCTAGGGATATAATCCACATCTAATCCACAGTGGATGCAGGCTGGACGGCACAGTGCCCCCATGTTGAAAGCAGGGGGCACTATAAATTAACATCAAGCATGTGTAACACATCTACTACTATCTATACACATCTATTACTACTATAAGCAACAGGTTTGTTGTCATGTCCCACAGCAGCCTGTACTCAAGGTTCATGAAATGGAGCAATATCTCACCTGGTGGACATTTACCATTTATGCAGGTACAATACAATTTCACCAAGAGCTCTAGTATGAAATATAGAAGAAAAAAATGTGATATTGTGAACATCAAAGTACAGCTAGGGTGGTGGATGCAAAGTTTAACCAGTGTACCACATTCGGTGGGCACAAGCTTCATTTAGAGTTACGTTTGAGTGCAAACAATCAAAGATAACACTGAGCCCCATTCCCAAACAACTAAGGCTCCATGCCACTTAGCGTAACAATAAACCTAAATCAATGAATTGTTGATACATTTAAGCAATTATTATTTCTGTGACTTATGTGCAGCTCCACCAAGAACTGAACTCAGCTACCTTTAGTGCTAGCTTTTTATTTATTTCATTCAAATAATAGATACAACATATTTTACAGAAAATCTGACACGATGTACAGTGAAATCAAAGAAAAGTATTTCATGGTGAGAGACAGATGTATGGTCTACATAGCATGAATTGATTATATCCAGACAGAATTACTTTACTAATCACACTAAACTGTCTACTTTTTCTCAGCATTAAATATGTTTAGGTAACATAAGGAAGGAATATTTTATAGAAGAAATTTGGCCTAGAATTGCTCATACAATGGAGAGGAGGCTAAAAAAAATGAAATTACATCACAAATTTCAAACAGGATGTGCATTAGATGAAACAAATGACAATATTTCAGGGTGGCGTATCTAACAAAAAAGCTTCAAAGCACCTAAGTTACATCACACAACCATTTACAAAACAAAGACAGATGAGAACAAAACTGATTACAGGGAAGAGAAAAAAAAACACTGTAAGCAAATGTGTTTTATGATCATGTCTGTGTGAACGATATGTCAACCATACCATCGTGGGTCAAAAATAACTACACGTCAGAGTGAAGTATTCGGAACCCTTTGTGGTATGAAGTTACAATATGTATGTATTTTTGGTGTAGGAACGGAATCAGGAAAGAGGAACGACAATTAGCAGAATGAAAACAGAAACAAGACCACTTTTGTACACACATACAAAAACTGTGGCGTGAAAATCTTTTAAATAGAGACAGAAACATGGGCTGTTCTAAAATCATTTCATAAAATCATTTCAACATACCCAATGCTGGGATTGTTAAATTCCTCACAATGTGCTTAAACAGCACAAGCCTTCATAACAACACATCTCATTTGGCATTACGCTTTAAAAAGAAAAAATCCTTCAAAAAGGTAGTAATTACAAGTGAATCTCAACTGTGAAATCAACTGATTTACAATGACTGTACGAAACAACATACAGAGTGTCCACAGCGTTAACACATTAACGTAGAACTGAGTTAAAGGGTTTAAAAAGAATAGCACAAAAATAAAATGATCTGAAAAATATAAAGTAGAGGGAGTTGGATTCTGCTTAAAATACAACATGACTGAGTCAATCAACGCTTTACACAATAAGCTACAGGTTAACTGTCAGAGCTAAATGGCTTTGCCTTTTTTTCCTGAAGAAAAGCTTTTAATATCAGTTTTGTATGAAAGACACTGATTTCACATATTCACCATCAAGAAACATCTTACAAATATACTGTACAGTGCAGACTGTGCGCGTAGGCAGAGAAAAACCTGCAAGTCTTCAACCACAGCATAAAGTGGGAACCCCGAAGGAGATGTTTAAGAAAAAAAAGGACCTGTACGTGTCCTTACATAGGAGATGCTACATCCATGTCCAATGTGAGTGAATCTGTGGAAGAAATCCAGATGTAGATGTTAGTTAAGACATTCCAGTGCATTTCAGATTCTGAGCTGCAGAATAAGGATTTTTTTTTTTTTAAAGGTTTAAGGATTAAGGGCCCCATACTTTTGTCACCATCCAGCAGCTGTTACAGCCAGTGCCCACGTCCTTTAAATACCTAAACCATTTGCTCTCCTCTGGGCTTATGGATTTAAAAATGAGGTTTTGTCTGGCGGATAGCTGGTGCATTCATCGTCAGTCATCAAAACGCCCCTTGTGCTTACATCAGCAAAAACCAGGTCTAAACAAAGAGCATGTTGTACCAAGAGGCAACGCTCCAGTGCATTTTAGACAAGAGCCACTGGTGGCGCTGTGGAAGCGCTGCCGCCATCTTGGACTGTTGATGTTAGCGTCAGCAGCGCAGACAGTGTAATTTAACATGCTTATGTTGTCTGGGTGGGTCATTAATGAGATTTCTTTTCATCAGAATGCTGAAGAGGTGACAGTCGGCTGCGGTGATATTCTCAGAATAGAGTAGACATGAATGTGACATATGCGACATTTCAGTTGTTTTTAAGCAAGCACAAAGAAGTCTCGATTCAGCAGTTATGCGTTCAAGCTTTAACATTCAGCTCAGACTAAAGAAGTGTTATGCAGCTATTGTGCCTGAAAGTAACTGCTTCAGTCATTTTAATGATACACTTCAATGACACCTCTTCCATTCCTACTCCGCTCCCCGAACACCTGTTCTTGTGCACTGTCTCCCATGAAAAGTACATCATGCATTACATCACACATCACCAGTGGTGGGTGCTGTTCCGCTAACCGCTAATTATCGCAGCTAATGTTTTCATTATCGGAATAGCTTTTCAAATAACTTTGAAAACCATCATCGAACCAATCATCTTCCTCTAAATTTTGGTCTGATAATTTTTAGATCGCTAACATTTGTTTGTATGTGAAGTGAATAAATCTTAATCTGTTAACATTTGTCAAGTCTGATATCAAAGATTTTAATGATGACCTGTTAAATGTTTTGTAGCAGATAAGTAGCCCTATTCTCTGTAAACAGAGGAGAGCTGGTTTCAGAGACACCTCTCTATCCTCTGCAGTCAGAAAGAGGCTGGTCACAGACGATTGCTCTTGCTCTTGACATGATACTAACTCACTGGCAATATCACCCAAGTCATCCAGAGGCATGCAGTTTTAACCTATGGTTAAAATTTAACAAAACTAATTCGGACGTTATTGAAATTAACGTCACTTCTGAAGTTTTATAAAGTGAAAACATGAGCTATATGTTTTAGTTTTAAAGTACTGCACTAATTTTGAAGGTTTTAGTGTGGACATGCTGTGTCCAAGTGCATTATGGGTAATCTCAGTACAGTCGACGACAGGAAAAATGCATTTGAGATGCTCTGATCAGGCTCCACACGGGCAACAGCAAACTCTTTGTATATTGTGCCTAAAACTCTTGTGAATATATTCTTTGGATTTATAGACGTTGTTATGTTGTGTTTGTTTTATGTAAAAATAGGTATTAAAGGCACTGCGCTGCGGTGGTTTTGAATCATATTTATCTAATCGATTACAATTTGTTCATGTAAATGGGGAATCTTCTTCACAGAACTAAGGTTAATTATGGAGTTCCACAAGGCTCTGTGCTAGGACCAATTTATTCACTTTATACATGTTTCCCTTAGGCAGTATTATTAGACGGCATTGCTTAAATTTTCATTGTTACGCAGATGATACCCAGCTTTATCTATCCATGAAGCCAGAGGACACACACCAATTAGCTAAACTGCAGGATTGTCTTACAGACATAAAGAGATGGATGACCTCTAATTTCCTGCTTTTAAACTCAGATAAAACTGAAGTTATTGTACTTGGCCCCACAATCTTAGAAACATGGTGTTCTAACGAGATCCTTCTGGACATTACCCTGACCTCTAGTAATACTGTGAGAAATCTTGGAGTCATTTTTGATCAGGATATGTCATTCAATGCGCATATTAAACAATATGTAGGACTGCTTTTTTGCATTTGCGCAATATCTCTAAAATTAGAAAGGTCTTGTCTCACAGTGATGCTGAAAAACTAATCATGTATTATTTCTCTAGGCTGGACTATTGTAATTCATTATTATCAGCTTGTCCTAAAAGTTCCCTGAAAAGCCTTCAGTTAATTCAAAATGCTGCAGCTAGAGTACTGACAGGGACTAGGGGAGAGCATATCTCACCCATATTGGCCTCTCTTCTGGCTTCCTGTTAATTCTAGAATAGAATTTAAATTTTCTTCTTACTTATAAGGTTTTGAATAATCAGCTCCCATCTTATCTTAGGGACCTCACAGTACCATATCACCCCAATAGAGCGCTTCGCTCTCAGATGCAGGCTTACTTGTAGTTCCTAGGGTTTGTAAGAGTAGAATGGGAGGCAGAGCCTTCAGCTTTCAGGCTCCTCTCCTGTGGAACCAGCTCCCCAATTCAGATCAGGGAGACAGACACCCTCTCTACTTTTAAGATTAGGCTTAAAACTTTCCTTTTTGCTAAAGCTTATAGTTAGGGCTGGATCAGGTGACCCTGAACCATCCCTTAGTATGCTGCTATAGACTTAGACTGCTGGGGGGGTTCCCATGATGCACTGAGTGTTTTCTTTCTCTTTTTGCTCTGTATGCACCATTCTGCATTTAATCATTAGTGATTGATCTCTGCTCCCCTCCACAATGTCTTTTTCCTGGTTCTCTCCCTCAGCCCCAACCAGTCCCAGCAGAAGACTGCCCCTCCCTGAGCCTGGTTCTGCTGGAGGTTTCTTCCTGTTAAAAGGGAGTTTTCCTTCCCACTGTCGCCAAGTGCTTTGCTCACAGGGGGTCGTTTGACCGTTGGGTTTTCCCGTAATTATTGTATGGGCCTTGCCTTACAATATAAAGCACCTGGGCAACTGTTGTGTTGATTTGGCGCTATATAAATAAATATTGATTTGATTTGATTTGAAAATGCCAGAAGAAGCTCAGGTTGCTCCTCCACGCAGATTAAACGTAGCAAGACGGATTATTTGGAATGTTTTTTTGGCAAGTTTTCACAGTCTCTACTGCCATTACTGGCCAGTAGTGTTCATGGCAGTATTCGCCCTAAGTATTGAGATATCCCATAATCCTTTGCACGCCTGAGAGTTGTTGCAGCCTCTTGTAGCAGCTAAAGAAATAAAAATGTACATTTTGCTTGTATAATGTTAATTTACAATTGTCCTTGTGGATTCTGTTATTTAACAGCAGCGACTCTCTGGCGTGTGAAAAAAAAATTGGTAGGCAAAGGATTATGGGTAAGGGCTGAGCATCTGGGCCTGGTAGATGGCATGTTCTATGCATTTTGACCCTGGTTATATCAGACAGTTGAAAAATCACAACTTGAGTTTTGCTGGCTTTTGCAAATGGCTTTTTTTTTTTTTTTTTTTTTTTTTTTTTACATATAAATAAAATGGCAGAATTTACAAAACCACATTTATATGTAAATACCACACACACGTCCGTCAGATTACGTGTGGTTTTACATGGAATGAATGAGTCAATCAATCAGTGTTAGTGGAGGCTCATTTAACCAATCCCTTCGTCATCTGCTGGGTTTATTACAAAACTTCAGAATTTAGTGCATTATTTAAAATTAAAAGATATGTGCTATATTTTAACTTTGTACAAATGACAGAATGACATAATGGAGTTATTTTTTTTTTATTTTTAAAATCAAAGCCATAAGTCAAAACGGCTTTATTTTCCAAGACCTCTGCCTCCTGGTGGCACGGCTGTATTGTGTTAAGGAATAATGGCTTGTTTTGTGTGTGTAGAGTTGAGCTAGCTCCTATCAACTGCTGTCACTGCTGCAAGATATGTAGTAAAACAAAACTTCCAGCAGTGGGCGGGTGCAAAGACAGAAGTTGTTGTAAGTGTACCGGAGACAATACTGGAAGTTCATCATTTATTGATTAGATGTAGCTTCCAATAAATTTTTGAGTGGTGGTTTATCGGTTTAAATTTATAAAAGATAACTTTTCAGTTAGCTAATTAGCTGTTATCAAAGCTAACTTCTTGGTTAGCTGTTCCACCACTGCACATCACATATCTAACTATGAGTCTTCAGCCAGCGAGAAGACGACACTCCCTCTGTAACCTCAGTGCAGACATATGACTGTGGCAAAACAGACCAAAAAGGAAGTTGATGCGGAAGATAAGACAACCAAGTAAAGGCACCTTGACACTTGCACAAATTAATCCCTGCAACTCAAGTGCAATTCGTTTGGTCAATGTGACCTGCTTTGTCCCGCGGATGCCGTGCTTTGTGCGTGAAATAATTATTTCATAGCCAATGACGCATTTGCTCTTGGAACATGGCTGATGAAATCATCTGCCATCACTCCTGGAATCACAGAGGAATTATCTGCACCTGCAGCTTCTCCTCGTGCACTTCATGAGGTGAAGAATGCATTTGGAATCATCTCAAAGGTAATTATAATATTTATATTGTAATGGCCTGGTTAAACAGTTACATTATCTAACTCAAAAGAAGGAATGAAAATGCATCTGTAAAATTATTTTATTGTGGATGTACATTTTGTCATAATTGTTCAGATGCAGTGCACTATGGCAATGAGATGCATTGACCCACAGTCACACCACAGTATTTCCAAACAGATTGCGCAGTGTTCATGTCTAATTCACAAAATTATGCATGCCAGAAATTTGAACATTTCAAATTTTGCTCACTAGAATGCAGCCTTGCACAGTTTACAACAAGTTTATTCTCTGGCACGCGGGATCAAATTTGTGCAAGTGTCAAGGTGGCTTAAGAGTCCAGACAAGCCCACTGAGCATTTTAAAGTTGAAAAGACGTTAAAAAAACGTTTACGCCCACTGTTGAAAGATGTTCAAAAAATGCCTCAAAGTGAAAAAGTTGTTTCAAGATCTATTTGTAGACATTTAATCAGTGGCCGGGTTTAGACCGTTTTTAACCATTAGTTTGAATAATATTTTTCAACCTGTACAATAAATAAATTATAGCAAATCGTAATTTTAAAACCTAGCAAGCAAGGCAGGTCCATGTTTATCGTTTAAAAGCTGGCAATGAAAACTGTGTTGAAAACTGGTTTCAAATTGTCTATTCAATGTTAAAATCCTCCCCTTTGGAAGTCTTAATTAATGACCATAACATTTTTGTTAAAACTACCAACACACAAATTACACTTTGAAACATTGTTCTGGCTATTGAGAGACAATTATAAGACCATCAAATATCATATATAGTCAATACTTTACAAAAGGACCAAAAATAAAATGACACCATATGTATATAATAAATTTATTTAAGCAACAATTAAGCAACAATATTTCAACAAATATTGACAATATGTCAATATTAAGCAACAATTTAAATGCAACATGAATAATGTCTTTGAATCACCCCATTTGGGGCAATTCAAAGACATTGTCTTTTCATCAATCTTTTCACAAACTTACCATGAAATAAACAAGTTGCAATATGTATAATAAAAATAAATAATAAAATAAGCAGTGCTTTGTTTTTGGCAAAGCAACACAGTAAATTCTTAGAATTAGTTTTCTTCAAAATCTCCAAATAATTGACATCAATGCACCATGTCCACATACATTTGAATTTCAAATTTGTATGTGTACACATACACACAAATTGTGACACTGTAATTTGTAAAGATTTACCTGAGTGTAAATCTGGTACTGTAATTTATAGTGCAGGTTATAAAATTATTGTCATGACAATCAGGGAAACATGACAAAACAATGTTGAAAACTAGGCTTTTTCAATAGATACTCAGTTCAATCAAATCATCAATTTAGGACAAACAATTGATTTTAAATAAGAGATATATTGGTTGTTTCTCTTACTGTTTTTTGCAATATAAAAGTAAAACTTAGTCATTTTGAGTGTATACTCACCACACCACAGTCTGTCAACAACTGTCAATGGTAGAGGTACAATATAAATTTAGTTTGAGGTTCATTTTTAGCCATTTTTGGAAAAACTATGCATCTTGTGAGATATGTACATGCATACAGCAATATGCACCACCACCACCTCTGCACACCTTGTACCCCACACAGTCCATAACCAACTGATTTAAAATATCGTGCATATTATGTGGTTTATATGAAAGAGCTTATAGAAAAAAATGTAATTTATTTTTTAATATAAAAATGGATGCGCATCGACCACTAGGATAGGCTCCAGCATGACCTTGAAGTGAATTACATGGGTTTAGAAAATGGTTGGAAGACATCCTCTGTCCTGCAGTCCATCAAGGGTTTTTAATTTTCTCTTTGGAACATCCTCGGGCTCAACCAGTTTTTTTTTTTTTTTTGTTTGTTTGTTTGTTTTTTAACATCCAGCAATTTTCAGAGAATCACCTCCTGGGGAAATAAATAAATCGTGCAGCAGGGGCGGTATTGCATTCGCTCTACCGTACTGTTGTGACGAAAAGGGAGCTGAGCTAAAAGGCGAAGTGCTCAATCTACCGGTCATTCTTCATTCCTACTCTCACCTATGGTCATGAGGGTTGGGTGATGACCGAAAGAACTAGATCATGGGAAAAAGCAGCCAAAATGGGCTTCCTTAGGAGGATGGTGGTGTCTCCCTTAGAGAAAAGGTGAGAAGCTTGGTCATCCATGGGGAGCTCGGAGTAGAGCCGCTGCTCCTTTGTGTTGAAAGGAACCAGCTGAGGTTGTTCGGGCACCTGGTAAGGATGCCCCC
Source organism: Thalassophryne amazonica (assembly GCF_902500255.1). Lineage (NCBI taxonomy): Eukaryota > Metazoa > Chordata > Actinopteri > Batrachoidiformes > Batrachoididae > Thalassophryne > Thalassophryne amazonica. The sequence continues at coordinate 11,010,432 of NC_047118.1, forward strand.
TGGGCGCCTCCCCAGGAAGGCGTTCCAGGCACATCCATCTGGAAGGAGACTCTGGACTAGGTGGAGAGATTGTATCTCCACACTGGCCTGGAAACGCTTCAGGATCCCCCAGTCAGAGGTGGTCAACGTGGCCTGGGAAACGGAAGTCTGGGGTCCCCTGCTGGAGCTGTTGCCCCGTGACCCGATCCCAGATAAGCGGTTGAAGAGGAACGAGTGAGTGACAACAGATACCACAAAAACAAATTACTTTTTTGCACTGTGGTTCTCAGAAACAAAAGAATATAACAGGTAACATTTAATCAGAGTTGTCTGCATTGTAACAATGCTGGCACATTAGTTAGCTTCCAGTACTGTATTTGTGATGTGAAATGGCCTAAAAATTAAATATTACAGGCTGCACAAATAGCCAGTTATGAAGCCAGTTTCACTAACGACCAAATATTACACACAAATGTGCAGTGAAAATAATTTGAGGATATTTTTGATTAATAATTTACACCTGTCAGCATTAGCATGCTAGCTTTAGCTTAGCAGGCCTAAAGCCTCGCTCACACTGTGAGCGTAAAATAACAACAACAGCACTCATTTCTGGCTTTTGTTGAGAGATCATAGTAAAAGTACTTACCAAGGGTGTTATTATCATAAAGTCTCACATTTCTTTGGCTCATTTACGTTACACATCTCTTTGTTACGATGTTCCTTGGTGGATTCCTACGGCCACTGAGCACCGAGCAAAAATACGAACTCCAGAAAGTATTTGTGCATGCACATTATAATTTAATTTAATTGTTGTTGGCAGTTTCCTCACTTGCGAGGATAGTGGGTTCCCGCCTGCGCTCATTGCTTAAAGTGGGGATCAGCTCGCACACACCAATTCCACTCTTTAGGCAAGGTGGCACTCCACAGTGGCACAGACAAGCTGAGACGGCTGTGGCAACCACCAGACTGTAGGTTTTACATCAGAGTGACCTTCTCCTAGCCTCTGGCTAAAGAACCTTCCTCGGAGCACTGGGGCAGTAACCCAGGCTGGGGGTTTAACATCAGGGTTTTCCTTCCCCTAGGTGGACCGCCTTAACAGGGCTAATGAGTTCCATCTACCCACTGCAATAACCCAGTCAGCTGGGAGGCTCGTGATGGCGGGAGCACCTAGATCCCGTATAGGTCATGGACCTACCACTGCCATGGTGGATCTGACCTTCTTCTGTTTACAGATGATAGAGGCCAATGTGATCATTGGAACCTTCAAAGCAGCAGAAATGTTGTGCTCTGACATGCACTGTCAACTGGGGGACCTTATATGTAGACAGGGTGTGTGTCTTTCCAAATCATGACCAATCAACTGAATTTACCCCAGGTGGACTCCAATTTGGCTGCAGCAACATCTCAAGGATGATCAGTGGAAAAAGGATGCACCTCAGCTCAATTCTGAGCTTCATGGCAAAGGTTGTGAATACTTATGTGCATGTGATTTCTTTATTTTTAATAATTTTGGAAAATCTATTTAATTTAATTAGCTTATAATGCGCCAAATCACAGCAAAAGCCGTCTCAAGGCGCCTTACATAAAACAAGTCAACATAAAATTGATAAATTAAAAATGAATAAAAAAAATTCAAATACATAAATAAAAACAGCAGTAAAAGAATAAAACAAATCAAAATAAAAACTATCATAAGAAAGAGAATAAAAATAGGTTTTGAGTCTTGACTTAAAAATGTCCACAGACTCAGACTGCCTCACGGTCGCAGGAAGACTATTGCACAGGGTGGGTGCACGATACAAAAAGGCTCTTTGACCTGCTGACTTCTTCTTCACCCTGGGAACACAGAGAACTCCCGCATCCTGCGACCGCAAAGCCCGGGCCGGCACGTAGAGTTCCACCAGATCAGCCAGATAAGATGGCGCCAGTCCATGAACAACCTTGTAAGTCAATAGCAAAACCTTAAAATCTGCTCTCACAGAGACAGGGAGCCAGTGCAAAGATGCCAAAATGGGTGTGATATGTTCAGACCTTCTGCTACATGTCAGAAGTCTGGTGGCAGTGTTCTGAACCAGCTGAAGACCCCTAATGCTGGAATGCGGTAACCCTGAAAATAGAACATTACAATAATTTAGTCTAGAAGAAACAAAAGCATGAATCAGGGTCTCAGCATCAGCCATAGACAGGATGAGGCGGATCCTTGCTATATTTCTCAGATGGAAAAAAGCAGTCCTAGTAACATCCCTGATGTGGAGGTCAAAAGACAACGTGGAATCAAAAATTAGCCCAAGGTTCCTCATTTTGTCCATATGATGTATGACACACGAACCCAGGCTGAGCGCCAGCTGGTCAAACTGATGCCGATGTCTCGCTGGACCAAGAACCATCATTTCAGTCTTATCAAAGTTTAAAAGTAGGAAGTTACTAGACATCCAACTTCTCACTGAAAGAAGACAGTCCTCCAGGGATTTTATGGGAGTGAGATTTCCCGCAGTTATTGGCAAGTTACATTATAATCATAAATGTAAATTCTTATTTTAAAATAATCTCTAAATCTGATCACATTACAGAGTTCTTATGACAACCCACAGCTGACACAGCTCTGTATTTATGGCATTTTATGTCAAACCTTAAATAAAAGTCATCTTTTTATCAGCCACATTTCACTGACCAGTGAAAAGGGAATCTGGAGAAATTTCAACCCAAATTTCACTTCTGTTTAAACCTTCATCTTAATGGATAACCCATTTGATGAAAGAAATTTGTGTTTTGTGACACACTGATAATGTAGCCACATTTTCACTGGTTTAAAAGTGGGTGAAAAGATGGTCAGATGGATATCACCCAGTTTTCAACCAAAAGTCTTTTGATCACTGGGAGAGAAAATCTCAGGCTGGCATTTAGTTGTTTCCAAGATGAATGTTGCCAAGAATTGCCATGGTGTCAATAGAAGAAGAACAGAACAAAAATGCTGGATTCCACCAAACTGACAGAGTCCAAGAGCAGTAACTGCAGACAATGACTTAAAAGATGACTCTGCTGTACAGTCTTCTTCTGATCTTTGTGGACTCAATGGATGTCCTGACTGCAACATTTAAGAAGCTGTGTGAATAGTCAGAATGTCTGGGTTTGTGATTATCCTTAATTAAGACTAATGGTGTCACACCAAGACAAACTGAGTAAATCAATTAGTAACTGATTTAAATAATTTTAAATATTCGATGAGATGTGGCACTCTGATGGATGGATGACATCACATTCCCATTGGTAACACAAAGAGCCACATGCTACAGAACGATTTTCTCCATTTCAAGACATAAATGCACGCTGGGGGGGGGGGGGCGGATTTGAGTGGGGTCGCTGAGGTCTGAATGCAAATGTGGCTAGAATTTGGCTATCTCTGGGCTCAAGATGTCAATGTCCTCTCCGCTGTGCCGGCATTCAGTGTAGCAAGAATCGTAGAACTAACAAACAAGCACAGGACAAAATGGTACTGAGCGAGCACAAAACTTTCCGACGGGCTCGCCGGATGTCAGCTGACAAGGAACAAATTTAACAAATGTGAAAAGGACTTTTCTAGAACAAAACTGGAGACGAACGGATGTCAAAATTTCGGGTAAGTTACTCATACATTTCCTCAGTCCATCATAGTGTGACAGACACTAAGATCCAGCCTTTCAATAACTTCCTTGACTTGGCCATCACATGTTTTCTGTAGCTGTGAAAGTATTGATCTTGTAAGTGATTCACTTATATCGGCAGTGCCTTAAGTTTTCTCTGATAGATTAGGCTATTTGTTTGAGAGACATCTGGAAAGACCTCGTGGCGTTATGATGTCACTGGACAGAGGATATTGATGATGGTGATATCTTTGCAGGAGAAAAGTCCAGATCTTTAGACTCAAGGTGCTTCCATGACTTACAGTACTGTATGGTTATGAGACTTTGAGTTTAACCAGAAACCTGAGGTGACAAATGTAAGTCTTTGGTACCCAAACTCTCCGAGAAAATCCTTGTGCAACAATGATATGATTTTGTGTCAAATATGGTGATTAATTAGGAAGCCCCAGAGGAGGCATACAGTAGACCCGTTCAAAATGTCAAATGTTACAATTTTTTTTTGAGCCACATGTTGTTCTTGTTCCACTAATAAAAGAAAAGATCTGTGCCAAATTTTATTGTAATCAGACATTGTTTAGGGGTCCCCAACAAAGCAACAATTTCACCAAGCAAGCAATGTTGTAATCCAGTAATTCCAGTAATGTTCTCCTCTGTGTGACCAATCAACCACAACTTTTTGCGATTTGAAGCCATCACATGTACCTGTAAAAGAAAAATAATAGCTTCAAGTCTTTTTCCCGTAGGGTGACGCTGCCTTGCCCACCGGAGGGAGAGGAAATGCGTCACTCTGGGGGACCTCTCAATCTTATCTGATTGAGTTCAAATTTGGTCTTCACCTATAAAACCCCAAGTTGAAATAGCCCTAGCATACAGCTTGCATTATGAGTGAACGTCAGCTACAAACCTATGGCCATGTGGGTGCTCCCCTGAGCTGTGACAGATCAATGGGTGGAATGGGCAGATGGTATGCCTGGGTGGTTGCCAATCAAGACCCAGGCCAGTTACCTAGTATGGTGTGGTGCAGTGGTGTGTAGCACCTGAAATGCTCCCAGACCTGTATACATCAACTGCACTCCAATACTGTAGGAGCACCCACATGCACAGAATAATAACTAAATAATAAAAAAAATTACTGAGGTGGTTTAATGACAGAAGAAATTACATCATCCTGGGCTAATTGTAATTTTGTAGGAATGGCATGAATTAGGTCGTCACACACAAGCACTTTAAAACCCAGTGAGTGTAAATTCTTCAGAAGAGGATGATTCATATCCTGTTAGGCAATATTTTCAGAATGTGAAGTGACAACACTATATATGTAAAGGATTAGCCTACCATGTGTCCAACTGTATGTATGTCACTCACAGAATAGGTTGTTGTGTGTGTTTTAATGAAACAGTATGTGTTTGGATCAATAGTGAAGTTGAAGTGGCAGTTTTGGTTTACTGTCACAATCAGTCTTGAACTATTCATGATTTCCAAAGAATACTATTGATATATACGTATATATATTTTTAAATGGTGTTTGGTCATTATTACAAACAGTGCTTATTATTATTATTCAAATTCTCATTGAATAGACCAGTAACATGTGTACTTTCTAATTCAAATGTTTAGGCAAAAGTAATTGTAGTCTATTGTTTTCATTGTCAATTGATGTGTCTATTCATTTTTCATCAATGTTTTTAGCTGCTGAAATGGTGGAAGAACGGAAAATATCTTCTTTTGTCTGAGGAAGATTAAATGAAAAATCTTAAATCTACAATATCAAACATACAGTGCTGTGCAGATGTTTTATACACATTTACTGTGCTCAATTAAAAACTCCCAAAAGTAGCTTAGTACCTAATTAACTCAATTGTTTAACAGTAAACAAAAGTAAAAAACACACAGGCCTTGTGCTTAGTATTGTTACTTCAAAGAAATTAGAAACGTTTTCTGTCTATATTATAGTTTAAAGTTGGGTATTACTGTCAAGAGTATAAGTTGTGGTTTTAACGTAGTACCAAAAAAGAGAACATATATAAAAAAAGAGAAAGTATGTACAAAACTGTGGATATTTCAGTGGCAGTGGATATTGCACATAACTACTGCACTCATTTCAAGTGTGGCATGTGACATGGCTATCTGATTAAAGGGGTCAATGTGTGCAAAATCAGATTTTAATAAACCTTTGAAGGCCCTATCTTAAACCTGGCACAAAGCTGCATATGAGAGGAGGAGTTGCAAGAATGACACACTCACTGTTTCACCTGAACTGGAAGCTGTGATGGACGAATGCTGCTCCTCTAACTGTTGAGTGCTTCAATACTTTGTGCATAGAACGGTTTTCCTTGCCAGAAAACCTCTCCCTTTCCACCATCTAAATAGCAGCACACCGGGTTCCAATACACACCACGTCTAAAAGGCATTGACAGATGACAATATGACTTGTGTAATCCATGTTACACCTCACCTAAAACACCCGCACCCCAACATGATTTTTAGGGGGGCCATTCGGTCAACGACACCGGCAGTGGTTTTTGTTGCCCGGCAGCCCGTGGAGCTTATAATATTGTTGGAAGAAACACTGCAAAATAATTTTCTTAAATAATGGCAACCAAGACATCATTGATCCAGGATGGTCCAACATGACATGCATGAGGGGCGTGGCAAGCAGCAGTTTCCATTAATTTAACACCAGAGAGAACAAGATCTGAAAATTACCACAGCTCACTCTCTCTGAATTATGTGTCCACAAAATTTCAAATTTTTTGCACATAACAACAACAACAACAATGTCAGATTGTACAACTCCTCACTCAGGGGGAGGAGCAGTAACAGGAAGACAGAGGACAGGAAGGAGAGGAACAGTAGTAGCCAGTAAATAGAGCATGACACGGGAGTGGATTTTCACTCCCGTCCCATCCCGCTCCCAGAAAAAAAATCCCATCCTGTCCCAATCCTGGACTGGAGTAAAACAATAAATCCCGTCCCGTCCCACTACTGTAAAGATGACTCCCAATCCCATCCCGCTCCCACTCAAAGTCAGTCCATTCTCATCCCACTCCCGTATGTCTCGCGCCTTGATGATCAATCAGGGACTGAATATGTAGTGATGTGGAGATGTCTGGAGTTTGACTAAAGATGTGAACATGTCCTGTATCTGGTAGCAGCCTGTGAGCAGGACTTATGTCTCTTTTGTCCTTTATTTCACAATTATGACAGAGTTTTTGGAGCGAGCAGCAGCCCCACAGCAAGCAGCGGAGTTTCTTTTTCTTTTTATGTTACGTGCGCGCGCAAGCAAATGGAGATTATTTTACTTATTAACTACACAGATGTATAATAAAACAATGGTGACTGGTTTCTAAACACAATTATGACAGAGTTTTTTGGTGAAGAGCGAGCTGCAGCAAGCAGCGGAGTTTCTTTTTTTTATTGTTTACATGTGCGCGCTTGAATGGGACAGTTGGTCCTCAAGTTGGGTCCTGCAGAGGCGGAAGGACCACTGAAAGCAGCCGTCATCCAGACTCAGCTCCTGCAGCAAATAATGATACTCTCTGTATTGGGAGCTTTTCACAACAACTCGCTCCGTGTGATCAAAGTCCATCATGTTAACTTGACTGACAACTGGAGCCGGCGAGCGGAATGGAAGCTCCTCCTATTTGATGACGCACCGGGGCGAATTTTCGCAGCAAAAGCAGAGCGACACACCGGGCGAAGGAGGCGCGTCCGTCGCCACGCGACCCCCACGAATTTGTAGCGTCTGATTGCACCCGGTGTGAACGCGGCATTAAATAGATGAAAATCATCATCTATTTTTGGCATTCCCGCTCCTGCCCGCTCCCGTTCATTTTTATTCCCGTCCCATCCCAATCACAGGATTGATAAAATTTTGACTCCCATCCCACGGGAATCCCGCAGGAATCACGTGACCCACGGGAATTCCCGAAAATGTCCGCAGCCTCTACCAGTAAACCAGTAGTCATCACTAGGGGAAACCAGGGCACGGTGAATCACGGGGCACAGTGAATCAGTAGATATATCTGCAAAACTACATATATATTTATAGCACTTATGCCATATTTTTATGCATAAAGACATCAACTTTATAAATTAGTGTTTTGTTTTTGGATACATTAAGGGTAAAACTAAGTGGCAAGTGAAGTCAGTTTTCCTATAAAAGTAAATTTTGTGGATGTCAGTGTCTTTGTATTTTTTTCTCACAACAGAGGAAAGGTGGCCCCAAAAAAGTATTAGTTAGAAGACTACCCCGTCCAACTGATGAGCATGTGTTATGTCTTCTCCAGACTATCAGCTATTTGATAACATGACTCATATGTGTCACATGCACCCGGGGCACAGTGAATCGGGGCACACTGAATCAGTCTAGAAAGTGATTTACTAAGGGCCCTGTTCCACTGGCATTTAGGAGGATTTGCGTATGGACTGCGCACAAAATTGGCCCATATTCGCCAAACATCCGCAATATCCATGTAGCATGCCTGTATGAGTCGGCCGTCATCCGAACACGCCCGTGATCATCCGCAGAGGCACACATGTCCGCAGCCAGGATTTTTGAGCTGTTCAAAAATCTGGATGCGGATAACATCCGCCTTACATACGCCATATATACTCAATTCATACACAATACATACTCTTTGTGCTGTATATCTACCGTTAACCGCTGATATCTGCAACTGACGGGGATTTGCAGCTTGTCAGCGGACTGGGACAGTGCGTAAAACAGATATATTGCGTGCCCATTGCGTGTCCACATCACAAACTAAAACATGTTGTACCGAATGCATACAAACTGGCCACGAATAAAGCGTTTTTATTACATCTGCTTTGCGGACAATCTGTGAATGCATAACAAACACGTCACGTAAACCCAAAGTACTATATGTGGCAGAAAGCGACATACCTGCCAGTCAGTGCCGGTCCGGCTGAGTAGATCCACAAAGACGTAATAGCTGCTGCAATCCAGGACTTTTATTTAACACCAACAAAAGACTGCTGTTTAGCCACAACTCACGCTGAAGACTGTTTTCTGTGACACTCTCAAAAAAAAAACAAAACAAAAAAAAACACTGTCTCACACCCAGAGTGGCTTCCCCCCTCCCACTCCCCAAACTCATTAACAGTTAACCCTCGCATGACAAAATGAACATTAACTCTGTGATCAACTTGTCCAAGTCCAGCAAATGCTCCAGAGGCTGTATTGTTGGTGTGAACAGTGATGCCGAAAGGAGCGAGTGCGCTTATTTTATGACCACAATGCAGATGCCATGCACGCGCAACATGTGTGCGATGCATTCATAATACACCCATAATACTGCTGTGATAATCTCAATGTGTCGGATCAGTTTCCTCACTACATGTTATATAACCATGATTGTTCATCATATACTATTCGCTATATATTATTAATATATCCGTAATTCAAACTGGGACATTTGTCACTTTTGGCCATTTTTGTTGTGGACGACAACGAACGCCCGTAATTTGTCTACTCAGTTTATTACTTGTTGAAGCTTATACATTTATTTTTCCATTAATTATTTCTATAATTTGTGTATATAAACAACTGTTTTCATGTTTGAACAAAAATTACGACAGTTGTATTTATAACAGTTTCTAAAGGACTACATCACTATATAAGACCCTCACACATTACATAGCTGGTTTGCTGGATTATATTTTGTATATGCATCAGCATATATTTAATAATCTTGAAGAAATCTTTTTACTGTGCCCCATGAATTAGTGTCCGGGGCACAGTGAATCAAAAAATTTAAAATCGATTTTAAACACCTGTAAATTACACTTGGGGAGACATAAATAACACACCCTTATAAACAATAACTTGCTGTATTAAATCCACAATAGAATGACCTAAACCTATGCATAATGTGTTTATGCTGCCACAAAACAACATTTCTGATCCACTGTGCCCCAGCTTCCCCTATGTCTGATATTTATATCTGTGTATTTATATTGATATTTGCAAACTGTTTTTTTTGTGTGTGTGTGTTTGTTTCACTGTTGATACAACCTCAATTTCCCTGAGGGAGTCTTCCCAAGGGATCAGTAAAGTTCTATCTAATCTAACCTCTAATCTAATGTAACAACTATGATGTTAACAAAGATAATTATTGAATTTCAACAACTAAAATAATCCATCAGTACTAGTACTCCGAATGTCCGAGTTTTACTACTGCAGTGTCACACTAAACTATGGAAGCGTATTGCATTCACTAGATTAAAAAAAAAAAAAAAATTGACCGCTGATGTCGTAATTACAAGATCTCATAATTACGAGAAAAGATCTCATAATTATGACATCAGGATTTTGTAATTATGAGATCAAGCTATTTTTTATTTATTTATTTTGTGTGTGTGTGTGTATAATCGCTTCCGTACAATGTGCTTCCGTACATCCAGTCCCTCGGTAAAAACAAGCGTGAGAATTCCCGAGTCATAATCGAAAATCGGCCAATTTGTAACCTCCGACACTGCACTGTGATCCACACCACAGCGCACACAAAGTGTGGATTTCCCACTAAACTGTTCCTGGATGAATGAAACTCCTCCAGCGAGGCGGGGCACAGCTCAGGCACACAGACTGGCATGTGCCCGGGTGGGAGTGAGCTCCACTGTGTCTCTCAGTGGTCGGTGGGTCTGTGTGAGTGAAAGCTGGAAGTCGCCCCGTGCTCCTCCCTGGACATTCATCCGGGAGCACTTCAGGGGAAAGCGCTTCTTTACTGAGGGACTGGAACTATGGACGTATATACAACCCCTGGCAATAATTATGGAATCACCGGCCTCGGAGGATGTTCATTCAGTTTTTTAATTTTGTAGAAAAAAAGCAGATCACAGACATGAAACAAAACTAAAGTCATTTCAAATGGCAACTTTCTGGCTTTAAGAAACACTATAAGAAATCAGGAAAAAAATTGCGGCAGTCACTAACGGTTACTTTTTAGACCAAGCAGAGGGAAAAAAAATATGGACTCACTCAATTCTGAGGAATAAATTATGGAATCACCCTGTAAATTTTCATCCCCAAAACTAACACCTGCATCAAATCAGATCTGCTCATTAGTCTGCATCTAAAAAGGAGTGATCACACCTTGGAGAGCTGTTGCACCAAGTGGACTGACATGAATCATGGCTCCAACACGAGAGATGTCAATTGAAACAAAGGAGAGGATTATCAAACTCTTAAAAGAGGGTAAATCATCACACAATGTTGCAAAAGACATTGGTTGTTCACAGTCAGCTGTGTCTAAACTCTGGACCAAATACAAACAACATGGGAAGGTTGTTAAAGGCAAACATACTGGTAGACCAAGGAAGACATCAAAGCGTCAAGACAGAAAACTTAAAGCAATATGTCTCAAAAATCGAAAATGCACACCAAACAAATGAGGAACGAATGGGAGGAAACTGGAGTCAACGTCTGTGACCGAACTGTAAGAAACCGCCTAAAGGAAATGGGATTTACATACAGAAAAGCTAAACGAAAGCCATCATTAACACCTAAACAGAAAAAAACAAGGTTACAATGGGCTAAAGAAAAGCAATCGTGGACTGTGGATGACTGGATGAAAGTCATATTCAGTGATGAATCTCGAATCTGCATTGGGTAAGGTGATGATGCTGGAACTTTTGTTTGGTGCCGTTCCAAAGAGATTTATAAAGATGACTGCCTGAAGAGAACATGTAAATTTCCACAGTCATTGATGATATGGGGCTGCATGTCAGGTAAAGGCACTGGGGAGATGGCTGTCATTACATCATCAATAAATGCTCAAGTTTACATTGATATTTGGACACTTTTCTTATCCCATCAATTGAAAGGATGTTTGGGGATGATGAAATCATTTTTCAAGATGATAATGCATCTTGCCATAGAGCAAAAACTGTGAAAACACTCCTTGCAAAAAGACACATAGGGTCAATGTCATGGCCTGCAAATAGTCTGGATCTTAATCCAATTGAAAATCTTTGGTGGAAGTTGAAGAAAATGGTCCATGACAAGGCTCCAACCTGCAAAGCTGATCTGGCAACAGCAATCAGAGAAAGTTGGAGCCAGATTGATGAAGAGTACTGTTTGTCACTCATTAAAAAAGCCAGAGGTGGTGCAACAAAATACTAGTGATGTGTTGGAGCATTCTTTTGTTTTTCATGATTCCATAATTTTTTCCTCAGAATTGAGTGATTCCATATTTTTTCCTCTGCTTGGTCTAAAAACGTAACCGTTACTGACTGCCACAATTTTTTTTCCTGATTTCTTATAGTGTTTCTTAAAGCCAGAAAGTTGCCATTTGAAATGACTTTAGTTTTGTTTCATGTCTGTGATCTGCTTTTTTTCTACAAAATTAAACAACTGAATGAACATCCTCCAAGGCCGGTGATTCCATAATTTTTGCCAGGGGTTGTACATAAAACAATTTAGATACCTGATCTTTTCTCATAATTATGAGATCTTTTCTTATAGCAGGGGTGGTGGCCAAGTGGTTAATGCGCTTGGTTTCAGTTCAGAAGGCTCCAGGTTCAAATCCCACCCCTGCCACATTTCTCCATGTAATGTGGGGTTGCGTCAGGAAGGGCATCCGGCGTAAATCCTGTGCCAATTCAACATGCAGATCCACCTTGGATTTGCTGTGGCAACCCTGAGTGCAAACAAGGGAGCAGCCCAAGGGACTGATGAGCTCTTTTCTCGTAATTACGAGATCAGTGGTCAAATTTTTTTTTATCCAGTGAATGCAATACGCTTCTGTACTAAACAGAACAGATGCTGGAATTTATTTACTTTGCAATTTCACTTTATCAACACCTGACTAGTGTTATTAACTCGGTATAACTGGTCTACTTTAAACTATAACAAATTAAACTTAAGTTATTTACCCTAATGCTTCGCAGCACAAATATGCAGTCAAAATAAAGTCTCAAAAGAAAAAAAACGAGACAGTAAATTAAACTATTTTAATATTTGTCAGCAGGCCCCGAGAGTCAATCCAGAAAGTCTGACGAGGACAGCGTGGACGATACCTGTCAGTCTTATGTTTATTTATTTATTTATTTATTTTGCATGCGTTCTTGCGCCGCAGTGTGCGCCCGATTGCGCCTGTTGCCGCGCTGTACCGTGCGCATGCACCGCCGCAGGTCCGTTATGACAGAATAAAAGAGGACAAACTCACTTTTGACAGCAAGTCAAAATAATCCCAAACAATAAATAAAATAAAATAAAATAAAATAAAAACGCTGCAGGAAAGTCCAACACCGACAGCTTTTTTTTTTTTTTTTTTTGCTGTTGTAAACAAATGCGCGAGCGCAGTGCGCTCGCGCATTTGTTTACAACAGCAACAACAAAAAAGCTGTTGTTTGTGAAACATACGCACACGTACCTCTGAGAAGTCGCTCCAGCAGCTCTCCGTTAGGTTGAAAAATCGAGGAGAGGTCTGCACACAACCAGCAGACGAGTTTACAACACTTTTCCTCTCGCTCTCTCCCTCTCTCTCCCCCCGCCCACTTCCGCCGGTACTTATGACAGCTGTCACAGCTTAGGCCCCGCCTACATGATATCTGTCGCTATTGACCTTATGTTTACGTCATTTAAATATGTTTATGAAGTCTATTAAATTTATTATTATATATTATATATTTTATATTATTATATTATATATTATTATTTATGAATTAATTTGCTTATCAGGTTAGTTTTTGTTTAAACAAAACTTTCCATGAATTTTGTTTTAGTTTTTTTTTTTTTTTTTTTTGCTTTTTAAAAAAGTGCTTTACTGTTACTGCAGACAGGAGCAGATCCAGGATTTTGTGAAGGGGGCGGGGACTTGTGGATGCCCCCAACCCCAGAAAAGTTTGAATTTTTAGGTGCCATTTCATGCATTTTGGTGCATATTTCACCACAACATACAACCACAGAGAAAATATACTTTATAGTCTGTTTATTATTATTATTATTATTATTATTATTATATTGTACAATCTTGAAGGGGATGCTATGATGTTTTATGACAAGAACATTTGAAATGCCTGTGCTTAAAAACGTTAACACCCTTGCTACACCTTGCTGAATCATGGTCTGGTATGAATGTATCTAGCTGACTCGTTGCTGAATAGAGGGTGCAGAAACAGCATTCAGCAGGGATGCTTTTTGCTGTACCTGCCAATAATGGTGTCATCATCAAGTAATCACACTGCAGCATCCAGTTTCTCACACTTACTCATCTTCAACCGCTTACTCCAATTAAGGGTCACGGGGGGGTTGGAGTCTATCTCAGCAATCATAGAGCGTGAGGTGGGATTCACCCTGGACAAGACACCAGTCAGTTGTAGGGCCACATATAGACAAACAATCACGTACACACCCCCATGCACACCTACGGACAATTTAAAGTTTCCATTCCACCTAACCTGCGTGTCTTTGGATGTGGGAGGAAGCCCACACAAACACTGGGAGAACATGCAAACACCACACAGAAAGGCCACAGGTGGAAACTGATCCCATGACCTTCTTGCCATGAGGCAACAGTGCTGACCAATAAGCCACTGTGCTACCACCTCCAGTTTCTTTTCTTTTTTTTTCATAAAATAATTATGCCCCCCAGATCTGTTCCTCAACCAAGAATATGCACAAATATAGATGAGGTACAGTTGTTAAAGATTTTTTTATATATATCACAACCAGAACAACTTATTAAATTATTAGACCTAATTCTACCTGTTTTTACTAGTATGTTATAGACTCTTTTAAGTAAGTTGTTTCAGAATTTTTATGTCCTGAATTTTAGTCAGTGAACATAACAGTTTTATGTATTTTACATCTATTCCCTAACCCTTAATTTGTTTGTTTTCTATCTTGATTTTTCCTTTTTTTTTTTTTTTTGCTTTTTTTTTTTGCCTCTCTCCAGATGATTGCAATGGAAATACATTTTATGCTTTACTGTGCGATCCTCTGCAGTGGTTGTTTTATGCATTTTTATTGCCAAGTAAATTCAATCCTGTCCAATACAGTTTATTAGGTACAAAGCTTTTTGCCTACAGTAAGTGCCTCCATATCGTAGTGTGTTATATTTTGCCATATCATATCATGTCATAATATATCGTGTCATATTGTATCATGTTACATGATATGCAACTGCATCATATTACAACATATATCATATACCACATTATGTCATATAATATCATCATATTCTGTCATGACATACCTTATTGTATAATACTGTATATTATCATATATGAATATTAACAAATGAAAATATACATGGAATTTAATTTTAATCTATTAAGTGCATTTACTCTCGGTTGACCTCCTGCTCCTCAAGATGATGCTTGTTGCTAGCGCATATGTCAAATTCATCTTCAGTTGGATTCGTGTCTAACCTCCAACAAGAACAAACAGGGTTTACAAACATTTTTACCATTAAAACTTATTTTTCAAAAATGTTAGCTGCTTTAAAATGAGCAGAATTAAATTTAGTGGAAGCGGCAAATGGTTGTTGAAGTTAGCCTAAAAGCTAATCCGCTAACAAAAAAGTTACCACCGCATATTAGCTGTCTGCTGACTAGCTGAACTGTTCGCACCAAATACATTTTTCAAAACTCAATAAGAAGTTTTATCATTTAATTAAAGTCAAGCTCACTAAAATAATGTATAAAGTAACAATTTATGACTAAATATGCAAAAAAAAAAAAAAAAAAAGACAAATGTGGAAGTTTAAATCTTAAACAGCATTTTGATCAAACAATATGCGCAGACAATCTATATGTAATAGTAGTACATCTACAAAATGGAAAAACAAAAGGAAACAAAAGACGCTATATTCATATGGAGCCTTTTTTGTAAGATTTGCACCATGTTGTGCAATTTGATGTTGATGTATGTAGACATGTATATATGGGTATAAATTTGTATGACAGTGTGGGTGGGTGAAGATGGGAATAACTTATTTAATAAATAAAAATAAATGATATGATGGTTTGTGCTATGTTAGTCAAAGTTATAACCTACAGAAGACTGTTTGAAATGCACTTTTGCTGGGAAACTACTGACAGTTCGGTAATCAGATTCAATTGCAACCTACAGTTACAATATGTTCTGCAAAGTATACTGGATAAATTATTTTTGCAGCAATATTGTATATATTGTCTGTCAGCAATCAGACCAGTTGTTTAGACTTACAGTAAATATGTTGCACAAGTCAATCTGCTTTCTGCTGTAGCATAGCGCCACCTTGCGGTGTAAGCAACAAAACAAGATTTGTACAAGGAAAAGGTCATTTTTAAGTATCAGAATGACATAAAATAGTGATTATGTCAACTATAACTGTCTTTAATATATATATATATATATATATATATATATATATATATATATATATAAGAACTTATTTTAAACAATTTTGAGTCTAACATTCAGAACAACTGTTTTAACATACTGGCGGCTACATAAGCATTTGGACACGGACCATTTTTGATTAAATGAAACAATCAGGGTGTTCTTGTAGTGTCGACAAAATATATGAGACAGTTTGGAGTTACTGCCATTTTTATACACTGATCAGCTATAACATTGCGACCACCTGCCTAAGATTATGTAAGTCCCCTTTTGGCACCAAAACAGTCCTAACCCATTGAAGTCTGGGCTCCAATAGACTGTAGAAGGTGTGCTGTGGTATCTGGCACCAGGTCTTTAGCAGCAGATCCTTTAAATCGTATAAATTGTGAGGTGGAGACTCAGCATCACGTTTGTTTAGCGCCTCTTACAGATGCTCTATTGGATTTTTCACAGATTTTCATTACTTGGACCACTTTTGGTAGGTACTGACCACTACAGGCTGGGAACATCCCCCAAAAGCAACAGTTTTGGAGATGGTGTGGTCCAGTCATCCATCCATCGCAATGTGACCTTATCAAATTTACCGTACTCAAGTCAAATCGCCATGCGTTAACAATACAACCCGCCCACTGACAGGAGTCATTGCAGCCATAACATTGTGCCCTGTCAGTGGTCACGATGTTATGGCTGATTGGTGAACAGAACCATTCCGTTTTCAGAGTCCATACAAGTAACTGAACAAACTAAATACACTCACCGGCCACTTTGTTAGGTACACCTGTTCAATTGCTTCTTAGCACAATTAGCTAATCAGCCAAAAACATGGCAACAACTCAATGCATTTAAGCATCTAGATGTGCTGAAGATGACTTGGTGAAGTTCAAACCAAGCATCAGAACGGAAATGAAAGTGCATTTAAAGTGACTTTGAACGTGGCATGGTTGTTGGTGTCAGACAGGCTGGTCTGAGTATTTCAGAAACTGCTGATCTACTTGGATTTTCACAAACAAACATCTCTAGGTTTTACAGAGAATGGTCTGAAAAAGAGAAGATATCCAGTGACAGGCAGCTGTGGGGACGAAAATATGAAAAAGGGGGTGTTCACAATAATAGTAGCATCTACTGTTGATGCTACAAACTCAAAACTATTATGTTCAAACTGCTTTTTTAGCAATCCTGTGGCTCACTAAACTAGTATTTATTTGTATAACCAGTTTTTCATGATTTCTTCACATCTGCGAGGCATTAATTTTGTTGGTTTGGAACCAAGATTTTGCTCGTTTACTAGTGTGCTTGTGGTCATTGTCTTGTTGAAACACCCATTTCAAGGGCATGTCCTCTTCAGCATAAGGCAACATGACCTCTTCAAGTATTTTGACATATCCAAACTGATCCATGATACCTGGTATGCGATATATAGGCCCAACACCATAGTAGGAGAAACATGCCCATATCATGATGCTTGCACCACCATGCTTCACTGTCTTCACTGTGAACTGTGGCTTGAATTCAGAGTTTGGGGGTCGTCTCACAAACTGTCTGCGGCCCTTGGACCCAAAAAGAACAATTTTACTCTCATCAGTCCACAGAATATTCCTCCATTTCTCTTTAGGCCAGTTGATGTGTTCTTTGGCAAATTGTAACCTCTTCTGCACATGTCTTTTATTTAACAGAGGGACTTTGCGGGGGATTCTTGCAAATAAATTAGCTTCACACAGGCGTCTTCTAACTGTCACAGCACTTACAGGTAACTCCAGACTGTCTTGGTTCATCCTGGAGCTGATCAATGGGTCAGCCTTTGCCATTCTGGTTATTCTTCTATCCATTTTGATGGTTGTTTTCCATTTTCTTCCACGCGTCTGATTTTTTTTTGACCATTTTAAAGCATTGGAGATCATTGTAGATGAACAGCCTATCATTTTTTGCACCTGCGTATACGTTTTCCCCTCTCCAGTCAACTTTTTAATCAAACTACGCTGTTCTTCTGAACAATGTCTTGAATGTCTCATTTTCCTCAGTCTTTCAAAGAGAAAAGCATGTTCAACAGGTGCTGGCTTCATCTTTAAATAGGGGACACCTGATTCACACCTGTTTGTTCCACAAAATTGACAAACTCACTGACTGAATGCCACACTACTATTATTGTGAACACCCCCTTTTCTACTTTTTTTTTTACTAATAGCCCGATTTCATAGCCTTAAGAGTGTGCATATCATGGATGCTTGGTCTTGTTGGATTTGTGAGAATCTACTGAATCTACTGGTCCCTTGTTTCCCATGTAACAATAAGAAATATACTCAAAACCTGGATTAATCTTTTTAGTCACATAGCACTACTATTATTCTGAACACTACTGTATGTTTATTACTACAAGACAAAAAGAGACTTATGAAAAACATGCTTAATGATTATCCTCGTATTGATGTATCTTTATATGGTGACCACATAGTTTGTGTTGAGCATTGTAAATACTTGGGTGTACAGATTGATAAGCATATGAATTGTAGTAAACACATCAAAGACCTTTGCAAACAACTCTATAGTATGGTATGGACATTTTGTTGACTTAGAAAATGTTTTCCTTTTGATTCATTAATTCAGTTATATAAGAGAATATTGCAACCAAAAGTAGACTATGCCATTACTGTATGGGTTTCCGTACTGGCCAAAATAGTGCTAAGGTACAGAGAATGCAGAATAGGGCTACACAAGCTATTATGAACAATTATGATTATGTAAATTGTAGAGGTATTGATCTTGTAAAGGAATTGAAATTTTTAAATGTTACACAAAGAAGAGATTACTTTATGTCATTGCTGATGTTCAAGAGTATTTATGGACTCGCTCCCCACCATGTTTGTAATGAAATATTAATGGAAATTGAAGTCAATAACAGAATTTTAAGAAATGCAAGCCCAAATTATCTTTTTGTTCCCACAGTAACTAAAGAGGTCAGTAAAAACATATTTTCTTTCCGTGGGCCTACTATTTGGAATTTCAAGCCTGAGAGGTTAAAGGAGTGCACAAACAACAAGTCATTTAAGTATCATGCCAAACTACATTTTCTTACTTGTTAATACTGTTTTATTTGCTGTTGTTGTTTTTACCCATACAGGGCCACATTGTAAAACAGGCGTTACCTGAATTGTGTTAGCCTGTATAAATATATTTTAAATAAATAAATAAATGTTTGTACGTTTCTGCAAACTCTAATCTAAAAGGTCCCGCCTCATTTTGCAGAAAGCAAAGTGTGAGTAACTTCACTTTCTCACAGCCCTGTCAGAAAGTCCAAATTTACAGCAGCAGTTTCACACACAGTCCAGTGAACACACCGCACCCTGCTGGAGCTTCATCAATCTTCCAGGCTGACTGACTGCAGGCCGCAGCTGAAGCATGACAGCTGCTCTTACAGAAAGCTGAGTCAGCAGGTGCTGCACATTTCCTCACCCACTCATCTTAAAACCTGTTCATTTCCTATCAAGAAGACAAACAAGGGCCACAAGACACAGTGAGCGAGTGCGGCAGAGCGAGGCGGAGGCCTGAACACTTCCTCCTTTTACTGCTCTCACATAGTATCTCAGCAGTCACACACAATATATCACTAATGTCACACTGCTGATTGTGCTTTAAATTTTAAATGAATGCAACAACAGGTCAAGCCACCTCTTTGACATGAAACCCATTTATATAATATTGCAAATTCCTTCTCAGTGAGACTCCAGAGGGACAGATGTGCATGCGAATGAGTGGATTCAAAGCAATTCTGCACTAAACTGAATGTGACAGCTTCAGCAGTGTTCTGCATTTTTTCCCTGATCTGGTGATCATGCAGCTTGTTTTTGTCTTTGGTCCAGCCTGATGCATCCAACCTAGGGATATAATCCACATCTAATCCACAGTGGATGCAGGCTGGACGGCACAGTGCCCCCATGTTGAAAGCAGGGGGCACTATAAATTAACATCAAGCATGTGTAACACATCTACTACTATCTATACACATCTATTACTACTATAAGCAACAGGTTTGTTGTCATGTCCCACAGCAGCCTGTACTCAAGGTTCATGAAATGGAGCAATATCTCCACCTGGTGGACATTTACCATTTATGCAGGTACAATACAATTTCACCAAGAGCTCTAGTATGAAATATAGAAGAAAAAAATGTGATATTGTGAACATCAAAAGTACAGCTAGGGGTGGTGGATGCAAAGTTTAACCAGTGTACCACATTCGGTGGGCACAAGCTTCATTTAGAGTTACGTTTGAGTGCAAACAATCAAAGATAACACTGAGCCCCATTCCCAAACAACTAAGGCTCCATGCCACTTAGCGTAACAATAAACCTAAATCAATGAATTTGTTGATACATTTAAGCAATTATTATTTCTGTGACTTATGTGCAGCTCCACCAAGAACTGAACTCAGCTCTACCTTTAGTGCTAGCTTTTTATTTATTTCATTCAAATAATAGATACAACATATTTTACAGAAAATCTGACACGATGTACAGTGAAATCAAAGAAAAGTATTTCATGGTGAGAGACAGATGTATGGTCTACATAGCATGAATTGATTATATCCAGACAGAATTACTTTACTAATCACACTAAACTGTCTACTTTTTCTCAGCATTAAATATGTTTAGGTAACATAAGGAAGGAATATTTTATAGAAGAAATTTGGCCTAGAATTGCTCATACAATGGAGAGGAGGCTAAAAAAAAATGAAATTACATCACAAATTTCAAACAGGATGTGCATTAGATGAAACAAATGACAATATTTCAGGGTGGCGTATCTAACAAAAAAGCTTCAAAGCACCTAAGTTACATCACACAACCATTTACAAAACAAAGACAGATGAGAACAAAACTGATTACAGGGAAGAGAAAAAAAAACACTGTAAGCAAATGTGTTTTATGATCATGTCTGTGTGAACGATATGTCAACCATACCATCGTGGGTCAAAAATAACTACACGTCAGAGTGAAGTATTCGGAACCCTTTGTCTGGTATGAAGTTTACAATATGTATGTATATTTTTGGTGTAGGAACGGAATCAGGAAAGAGGAACGACAATTAGCAGAATGAAAACAGAAACAAGACCACTTTTGTACACACATACAAAAACTGTGGCGTGAAAATCTTTTAAATAGAGACAGAAACATGGGCTGTTCTAAAATCATTTCATAAAATCATTTCAACATACCCAATGCTGGGATTGTTAAATTCCTCACAATGTGCTTAAACAGCACAAGCCTTCATAACAACACATCTCATTTGGCATTACAGCTTTAAAAAGAAAAAATCCTTCAAAAAGGTAGTAATTACAAGTGAATCTCAACTGTGAAATCAACTGATTTACAATGACTGTACGAAACAACATACAGAGTGTCCACAGCGTTAACACATTAACGTAGAACTGAGTTAAAGGGTTTAAAAAGAATAGCACAAAAATAAAATGATCTGAAAAATATAAAGTAGAGGGAGTTGGATTCTGCTTAAAATACAACATGACTGAGTCAATCAACGCTTTACACAATAAGCTACAGGTTAACTGTCAGAGCTAAATGGCTTTGCCTTTTTTTCCTGAAGAAAAGCTTTTAATATCAGTTTTGTATGAAAGACACTGATTTCACATATTCACCATCAAGAAACATCTTACAAATATACTGTACAGTGCAGACTGTGCGCGTAGGCAGAGAAAAACCTGCAAGTCTTCAACCACAGCATAAAGTGGGAACCCCGAAGGAGATGTTTAAGAAAAAAAAGGACCTGTACGTGTCCTTACATAGGAGATGCTACATCCATGTCCAATGTGAGTGAATCTGTGGAAGAAATCCAGATGTAGATGTTAGTTAAGACATTCCAGTGCATTTCAGATTCTGAGCTGCAGAATAAGGATTTTTTTTTTTTTAAAGGTTTAAGGATTAAGGGCCCCATACTTTTGTCACCATCCAGCAGCTGTTACAGCCAGTGCCCACGTCCTTTAAATACCTAAACCATTTGCTCTCCTCTGGGCTTATGGATTTAAAAATGAGGTTTTGTCTGGCGGATAGCTGGTGCATTCATCGTCAGTCATCAAAACGCCCCTTGTGCTTACATCAGCAAAAACCAGGTCTAAACAAAGAGCATGTTGTACCAAGAGGCAACGCTCCAGTGCATTTTAGACAAGAGCCACTGGTGGCGCTGTGGAAGCGCTGCCGCCATCTTGGACTGTTGATGTTAGCGTCAGCAGCGCAGACAGTGTAATTTAACATGCTTATGTTGTCTGGGTGGGTCATTAATGAGATTTCTTTTCATCAGAATGCTGAAGAGGTGACAGTCGGCTGCGGTGAATGGTTACTGGTTAATAGGGTTTTTTCATATAATGCATAGTTATCACGTTAGGGGCTAACATACGTCATATGTCATAGAATCCAGTGGACATCAACCTTGTTTGAACTTTACTTTGGAGACTAAACATTCAACACAATAACAATTATTACATTTATTAATCCTATTAGCGAAACCAATAATTTGCATCACTTTTTTTAATACCAAAATTGGAGCAACTTTAACTTTTTGAGCCCTGTACAAAATGAAATTGACCTTTGTCCTAGTTTTTGCTGTTTTTACTCCGTAACATTCACCCACAGTCTTATTTTAATAATAATGTTTTTATTTTGAAAACTAGCAGCCATGGATGACGTATTGAAAATTCACGATGACACAACATTCAATTTTATTTGGAATGCCTTTGGCTATCTGCGTAGCAAATTTCATGCTTTTATCACAAAAACACAATTATTTTTCTGATGCATTAAAGGAAAACTCTCTAATCGCAGTTATTACATAATGAATTAAAAAAAAAATCAGAGCATGATAATGGTGTCTTTTCAACATGGGCATTTTTTAACAGGATAAGTGCTTTTGGGAAAATGTAAACATTTACATACAGGTTGATATTTATGCATACATAGTTTATTAGAGTGTTTACCCATTCCTGCTCTCACCACGCAGATTTACCTTAGTATGAGTTCGGTAAAGTGCTATTTTTCAAGTATTTCAGCATGAGTGTGCATGGATCTGGCTTACCCAAAGGTCCTGGATTCTGGTCTGGTTCATTGTGTATCAGGGAGTCCAGTGTACGTGGTGACATTGGGAACAGGTCACTGGTGTTTCCAGAGTTTGTGCTGTGGAAACACACAAAAAGACAAGTGATTATTAGACATTATAAAGTGTCACACAGTTGCATGTGCACAGTGAATTCAGGCAAATAAAACAAGGGAAGTCTGTCAAGTAATCCCATATCTGTCATCCCACTCCCAAAACTACAACACGTATGTCAGTGTCTTCACCACAGCATGTCTGCTCCAAGTTCAAGGGGTAATGCATCATTCAATACAAAAACCCCCACCAAAAACAAAACAGTGGTTAATAATTGAAAATACAATTCCATCACGACCATGGGCTGTCCTTGATAATCTAGCCTCATGGATAAAGGAGCAATGCTCATGTTCGTGCCCGTGCAGACCCTGTGCTGAGTGTAGCCATTATGTCACTTGTGTTTTATGTTTCAAAAACCAGAGGGGCAAATAAAGTGGAACGTTTTGAAACAGTTGTTTGAAACAGTTGGTAGAGTCAAGAGGCTAAATTTAGTACAGCACATGATGTCATCTTCCTTTTGATACGGGCTCCAGAACAATGTTCTGAAACATGGGTATTGCAAAGGTTTCAACATCCACGGAAACAGTATTTTGGGGTTTTCACTAATTTGCAATACTGAAAAAATAAAATCAAATAAAATGTTTGCATCATCCCCAGTCACACATTTCACTCATTCTTTATCAATCAATCAATCAATACGTTAGTTGTCACTTTAATTGCAGTTTTACTTTCCTAGACCATTATATGTTTAATCTCTTATCTACCCATGTAGTGGACAGCAAGTTTCTACTCACAGGTGATCGTTTAGTGTATTAGCTCATGCTAATGTGACAGCAGATGGCTGTTACATTCATCTATATATTAACATGGGCAAAAGTAAGTTTTGTTTTCAGTTGATCTGGTGCATCAAAGTTAACCATCTAATGACTTCATCCTCATTATGTGCTCTTTGAATATGGTGACTTACAAGATGATAGCATTCATTGTTTTTGGACTTTTGCTTGGACAAGCTGTGGAATAGCTCAGACACCCACTAATCTAGAGTTTTTTAAATGTGCAAACGCTGTTACCAACACTGGGAACAAGGAACAACGGCCACCTGGACCCTGCAATTAGCAACACAGCTTCATAAGTAAGTTGACAGCCTGTTTTTATTTTCGTTTTCATGTTAAAAAATGTCAACATGCACCAAAATAGTAGGTTCACTGGTTCTCACCTGTATCAGTCAGAACTCAACATTTCAGAGCTGAATATGCAGCATTTGTTAAGTTATGGAAATGTTGCAGACTCCATTGAGCCTATTCTTGCCCAACTAACTGCAGGGAATTTCAATACATATGCAGACAATGCAGATTAAGTGCCTTGTCCAAGGGCACAGGCAGATAGCACGAGTGTGTTTGGAACACAGATCTACATACTGGCAGGCCAGCTCCATATCAGGTCTACACCACACACAAAACATTCATTATCACCACTAAAGAGCTGCCATTTCTGCACCAGGCTTGTCATATTTCAGTCTCTTTGTGGACAAGATAACTGATGCTTTATTATTTTTTTGTTTGTTTTGTTTGGTAGAATTTTGGACTGAAAATATTTAATCAGAATTTGGTAATGATATATTTTCTTCCTCTTGCTTTAACCTCAGCAGAAATATGCACTGCAGTGACAGCCTTTCAACTGTTTACAATGGCAGGAAAGTGACAAAGTTGTTCAGTAAGACATCCAATTAAAAAGATTGAACTAACTGTGAAGCAGCTCTCTCACACCAACGTTTCCCTGAGTAGTAGCTCAGCACAAGTTGTATACAACTCGGTGCGAAACTCTACATATTACTCAAGATAGTTTGGGAAAGGTCTGTCAAGGTCAGTTAAATCTGTACCAGTACTGAACATGGTCAAAATTTCCCGGAACTCTGTCAAACTCCTAACTAACTCGGTTTACCTTTACTCAACTTGGGATACTACAGGCCTAGTTCAAAAATAATGAAGCCAAAGTGTGACATAACCATCAAAATTTAAAAGTGGTATTTTTTGTGAAATGTTATTTTAGGTGTGGTTATATATCAGAGTTTCAATATTTCTATTGGTCTCGGTTCAGTCATTGCTAGAAATTATCAGTGCATATATACTATAATGTGCTAGAGCGTAACGCTTGCGACAACAGTTGGAGGTATCTTCTTTAGTCTGGAGAAGCCTGAAACAAAGAAATTCTTTCCATTAGTTCCTGGTATTATTGAACAAGTAATATAATTATTCTATTGAAGCAGAGTGGGAGATATAGCTAAGGTTCTGACACAAATAAATCAAGGACTTATTCTCAGCGTTACGCTTGCGACAGTTTTACCTTGCTTTAGAAACATGATGTTTGTTCTCGGAAATAACATTTCTACCTTTACAAAAATGTATTACTTTGTGTTAGTATGAAGCACAAACAAACTGACAAAATACAAGGTTATTTCTTTAACATTCAACTTTAAATGACAATGCTAAATATCTGTCACACAAAATTGATGAAAAAAGTGCTATTTTTTAGGGGGTAAATTTCACGCATACCTCTGGAAAAGTGTGGAATTTTTCCATGAAATTTTCACTACCTGTCAAAGAGACTATAGGCAACTCACAGATAAATGTGGATGGTGCTAAATAAAATAATGGCTTGTTCGTAACAAATGCAATGCAAATCAGCAGTTAGGCTTCATTATTTTTGAACTAGGCCTACAGAGTACAGCAAGTTCAGCATAACTCAGCTTCCAATCTTCAGACCGAGCATGTAACAAGTTACCCCGAGTTGGGCACAAGTTGTCCAAAGTTGACAAGGAGCTACGAGTTTGGATGCCGTTCAGGAATTTGAAACAAGTTCATCTGCAGCATACGCAGTTTACCTGAAGTGTACACAGAGTTTGCCAAAGCTGACTACAAGTTAAGCCAAGTTATTTAGGAGTTTGACAGAGTTCCAGACTGTATTTTTATAAACATCTTCAAACTGGTCAGAGTTAAACCAACCTTTTCTGACTTGTATGCTAAAAACTCTGCCGGGTGCAAGACGTGCTCCACGCCCAATTGGGGAAACCGGTCAAGACGCAAAGAGTTGTAATTCAACACAATATGACCCAAATTGACTCCAAATACATCCAACTGTCACAGCTGCTTTAAGGGTGTCAGTTATAACCTACACATAATTTTTGTTGTCTTATAGAATTAAGAATTCTTAGAACAAAAGTAACTACTTTTGTGTGTGTGTGTGTGTGTGTGTGTGTGTGTGGGCACTGAATTCCCTTAATTGCTGAATATATAAATGTATTTATTTGATACCGTTTAATCCATATAAG
The DNA here is from genome assembly GCF_902500255.1 of Thalassophryne amazonica. NCBI lineage: Eukaryota > Metazoa > Chordata > Actinopteri > Batrachoidiformes > Batrachoididae > Thalassophryne > Thalassophryne amazonica. Next base: position 11,036,856 of record NC_047118.1, read on the forward strand.
AATTATAATAAATGAAGTTACAACCAAGAAAAACAAGTGGGAAAGGGAGTGAGACTTTGAGATGCAAACTACAAACAGGAAAAATATGTTTGGGCCATCACACCGCAGTTACTGAAAGTCCCCAAACAAACACACAGACAAAGTGAAAATGTGCACACACAGATCTACATGCCACCTTCCCCCAGCGCCTACCCTGGGAATCGGTTCCCAAACAGCTCACTGTCCGGCAAGTCCATGAACACGGAGGGACACCTACGGAGAAAGGTCAGGTGACTACACCATTAAACCCACACATGGCGTACACTCGTTTGATTTCACTGGATAATATACAACACACCTACAAGCTCAACTCTCGCCCTGACTTACTCTATAAATCTCACATCTACAATGACTATATTTTAAAATAATGCTCTGAAATGCATTTTAATTACATAAAATTTTATTGTAATGTTGTTTAAGCCATTTCAGATATAAAGATGGCGCTCTCTCAGTATTGACCATATTGACAGTGCTCACAATTGTCTTTTGTGTGATTATACCAAAGCCTCATTTATCATTATTCAGAGATGTGATAATAGTAATCGTGGCAAATATTAAGAGGTAATAAGCTGAGCAGAACATACAAAATGCCATAATTACGTACCTCCGCCAAGGAGGTGACGTTATCGGTGCTGTTTGTGTGTTTGTTAGCAGGATTACACAAAAAATACTGAATCAATTTTCTTGAAACTTAGTGGAATGGTGGGGTACAGGCCAAGGTCAGAAACCATTAACTTTTGGAGTGGGTTCCATTAAGGGGGCAGAACCAGGAATTTGATATTTAAACTTTCTTTAACATTAGGAAATAGGATGACTTAACAGATTTTCATTAATTTCTTGGAAGTTCATACACAGCCAATCATAAAAAAACTATTCACATTATGAGACATATCAATCATAAATTTAATTTGGTGAAGGTCCAGATTTTAACCGATCAAAATATGAATTTCCAGGGGGTGCATTTATATTGGGAGAGTGTAAGACAATAAAATGGGCCTGAAACCTGCAACTCTACATTTTCTTAAGTGTGTGTTTGATCCACTGAAATATAAGGAGATGTGTGTCAAAGAAATTGGAAGCCGATTGTCATTAATAGCAGTTCCACGTGAACAGGATGAGTACAGAACCTGGACTTCTACAAATGTTAACACAGTAGGTATGAATAGAGCTTTAACTCAGAGTGAGAAGAGGTGTGTTCTGCTTTTTGTGAAAACATTTGGCAACACTTGTGACAATTTTCTTTTGACAAGAAAAGGAAGTGCACAGAGAAGGAGTTTCTCAGAACAACCAGGAAGAAGTGCCAAAATAAGTGGAGGCTAATAGGTGGCATGAGATCTTCCAGTATACAAGAATGACTAAGCTCAAGAAGGAGGAACACTCACGGGGTAACGCAGATGAACTTTGTCTTCAAATATGGCTGAATAGCTGTGACGGGGAAAAAACAAACAAAACAGAATAAAATAATATCATATTACTAAGCCATATTGGTATTTTTTCCACATGTGCCGTACATGACCAAACAACTTACTGCTTGTTGAGTCACCTCCCATCTCAGGCTCAGGAGCAGCTTCCGGCCTGCAGTATTTCCCAAAGGCCTCCTCTTTGGGAATATCAGGGTACAGATAGACAAGAGGTGACACCAGAATGTTGGTCGCATCCATAATCTTGTAGCCCATGATGATGTCAGCAAAGGACATGCTGTTAAGCTGCTGTTTGGTGTATGGTTCCACTGACTGGATCTGTGTCTTTCCTACAAAAACACGAGGAAGCTCAGTGACACACTGTAACAACTTCAGGTTCCATCTCGCACAACAACACACACACACACACACACACACACACACACACACACACACACACACACAGTCACTTACAGCAAGAAAAACTGAAATAGTGAAAATTTTAAAAATAAATAAAATAAAATACACTCAACAAAAATAGAAACGCAACACTTTTGGTTTTGCTCCCATTTTGTATGAGATGAACTCAAAGATCTAAAACTTTTTCCACATACACAATATCACCATTTCCCTCAAATATTGTTCACAAACCAGTCAAAATCTGTGATAGTGAGCACTTCTCCTTTGCTGAGATAATCCATCCCACCTCACAGGTGTGCCATATCAAGATGCTGATTAGACACCATGATTAGTGCACAGGTGTGCCTTAGACTGCCCACAATAAAAGGCCACTCTGAAAGGTGCAGTTTTGTTTTATTGGGGGGGGGGGGATACCAGTCAGTATCTGGTGTGACCACCATTTGCCTCATGCAGTGCAACACATCTCCTTCGCATAGAGTTGATCAGGTTGTCAATTGTGGCCTGTGGAATGTTGGTCCACTCCTCTTCAATGGCTGTGCGAAGTTGCTGGATATTGGCAGGAACTGGTACGCGCTGTTGTATACACCGGTCCAGAGCATCCCAAACATGCTCAATGGGTGACATGTCCGGTGAGTATGCCGGCCATGCAAGAACTGGGACATTTTCAGCTTCCAAGAATTGTGTACAGATCCTTGCAACATGGGGCCGTGCATTATCCTGCTGCAACATGAGGTGATGTTCTTGGATGGCACAACAATGGGCCTCAGGATCTCGTCACGGTATCTCTGTGCATTCAAAATGCCATCAATAAAATGCACCTGTGTTCTTCATCCATAACAGACGCCTGCCCATACCATAACCCCACCGGTCTCAGACGATCTTGGAGGTGAACATGCTGGATGTGGAGGTCCTGGGCTGGTGTGGTTACACGTGGTCTGCGGTTGTGAGGCTGGTTGGATGTACTGCCAAATTCTTTGAAACGCCTTTGGAGATGGCTTATGGTAGAGAAATGAACATTCAATACACGAGCAACAGCTCTGGTTGACATTCCTGCTGTCAGCATGTCAATTGCACGCTCCCTCAAATCTTGTGACATCTGTGGCATTGTGCTGTGTGATAAAACTGCACCTTTCAGAGTGGCCTTTTATTGTGGGCAGTCTAAGGCACATCTGTGCACTAATCATGGTGTCTAATCAGCATCTTGATATGGCACACTTGTGAGGTGGGATGGATTATCTCAGCAAAGGAGAAGTGCTCACTATCACAGATTTAGACTGGTTTGTGAACAATATTTGAGGGAAATGGTGATATTGTGTATGTGGAAATAGTTTTAGATCTTTGAGTTCATCTCATACAAAATGGGAGCAAAACCAAAAGTGTTGCGTTTATATTTTTGTTGAGTGTAAATAGCTCACCGCTGATATCCTTCTCTACCCATGTGAATGTGATGCCGCCTTCCTTGCTGCTCTCACTGAAGCGTAGCAAAAAGGTTCCTGGAGGTTTTGGGCTCAGAATGGCCCTCTCCCTCTCCTTACTGATAAAGCCCATGATATACCTGCAGAACAACAATGCAATGTAAAAAAAAAAAAAAAAGAAAACACAGAGTATATACCTTGGCCATCACCTATGTTCTCTCCATTAAAGAATGGAGGTGGGCATTTTGTTTTTTGCCTCCTTCCAGCCTTGAATGCACTTGTGGGAGGACTTTAGTGTTGATTTACTGTGAATACCAAATGACAACGTAGTGGAAATGATGATGCAGTCTTCATACACCCACTGTATGTTACTACAGATTACCTCTGTGTGAACACCAATACAATGGAGCGCAGATCAGGAGAGGCACACAGTAGGGCAGTCACAATTATTACAATATTCGCCAATCGCGATTATTTTTCATATTCGTGAATATTGTTCATAATCGCGATTACAGTGAATTATTTATTTTATCAACAAAGTTGCATAAACGACTTGGAATCTGACGTCATCGTGCAGCAGCAGCCGCACGCTGCCTCACTCACTCTGTTTCCTCTTGTCTTGGTCGGATGGTTAGCGAGGCTCGATAATAACATGGAGCGTGAAGAGGTTCTGGTTCCAAAGCCACGCACCGCTGTGGATGCATTTCGGTTTTGTAGGGCTGGCTCGACTAGTCACGACTACGTCGACGATTGAAATTGTTAACAACTAATTTAGTAGTCGACGTGTCGTTTATTTTATTTAAGTCTTTGATTTTTCTCTCAATTCATAGTTTTAGGCAGCGAGCCGTCCTGCCGTCATCAGGACGTTCAAATTTTGAATAAGACGGCCGAATTAAAACAGCAGCCGTCTTGTTCAAAGCCTTTTAAAATGCGCAGTTTACCGAAGGAGCTGTGTGTGTGTGTGTGCGCGCGTGCGGAGTCAACTCGCTGCAGACTGAGGGAGCGAGATTCCTGAACGGAGGCACGAGACATTACGTTCTGCTGTGAACCATCACGTGAGACAGCGAGCACGGAGCAGAGAGAGAAGATTTTAACCCGAGTGAACATATATATAAAATACCAATCCGTGGAGCTGCCTTTACTCTCTGTACTTTCTCTACCGGTGCGGTTCTGACGGCACAGTCCTGTTCACACCATGTGCGCGTTGTATACTGAATTTATGAGATCATGAGATGAAATAAATGGTCAAATATCCTTTAAAAAATCCTTAAAAAATGAGAATATATAAATGAACTGAGCAAAAATTACAGAAAAGCTGTGCAGTGATGTTCAGAGGCACAGATCACAAAAAGCTGAACTTTAACAGCTGTTATTTTCCAAAGGTATGTATTAAGCACAAAACGTGACTGATGAGAAAAAAAGGATGACTTCATGACACTAAAATGAACTGGAGTCAGAATAAAAATATAAGCTGCTGATTTCTGTTATTTTTCAAAGTTATTAAGCCGTAGCTATGTTTTATTCATTCTGATTTATTTATACAAAAAAAAAAAAACATGGGGAGTCTAATCAGCCTGCATTGTTCTGTTAAGTTTATATCAGTTTTCCTGCATGTCCAGGTATTTTTTCCTTCTTTATAAGAGTTTGGTGTTTGCGTTTGCTCCACAAAGTTTTAAAACACAATAAAATGTTCACACTTTTCTTTATAGCAGTTCTGTAATTTCAGAAATGCAACAGAAACAACCAGAAATCAGAAAAAGTTGGGACTGTATGTAAAATGAAGATAAAAATTAAAATGCTGCACTATTCCCAGTTTCTCCACTCAGAGAAGCCAAACATTCTTCCAGAGTTGTGTAATCATACTACGATAGTAGAATATAAAGAAGGGAAAAAAGAAAAAAAAAGACAATATAATCGTCAATCGCAATTATTTGCCTGACAATTAATCGTCTCCAGAAATTCCTAATCGTGACAGCCCTAGCACTCGGTAGAGTGTCTTTCATCGCCAAGACATGTGAGGGCTTTCTGTCACATACCAGTGGTGGCCTATACATTTGAGAATCAGCCATGTGGGGATTTCAGTTGGGCTGGGCAACTAACTGAAAATAGGAGGTGGTGGCCAAGTGGTTAATGCGCTTGGTTTCAGTGCAGAAGGCTCTGGGTTCAAATCCCACCCCTGCCACATTTCTCCATGTAATGTGGAGTTGCGTCAGGAAGGGCATCCAGTGTAAAACCTGTGCCAATTCAACATGCAGATCCACCTTGGATTTGCTGTAGTGACCCCGAGTGCAAACAAGGGAGCAGCCGAAGGGACTTACTGGACAGCTAACTGAAAATGTGTCAACACTGACACAACAGCTTCATGTTTAACTTGGTTAATACTAGAGGGATCTCAACAGGTGTTTGATGTTAGCATATGATGTATACTCTACAGATTTTGATGTCTAACAACAAAAAAAGTACTCCATCACACCACCCATTCCACCGATCAATAAATAAGCAACCCTACACCTCCCAGAATAAATTTTTGCACTACAGATGTCTTTTATCATGAAATGCTCCCTCATCAATCATGTGCCATCCAGTGCCACTGACCAAACACCAACCATTTAGGCGCCGAAACAAAATGTCACTCAATGTTTGTGAGTTTTTAATTTTACCAGGAACTAATACACGAACTGTATTCAATAAAATCCATCCAATATGGACGGCAGCAAAGAGGAACAGTATATTGTCAGGGGTGTAACATCAGTTACATCCCAGTGCACAAGCCAACGAACGATCTGACTGTAACAGGATATGACCTCTCACCCTTCATTCCACAGTGCCAGGATAAACTTCTTCACCAGGTCAATGATGTTGTCGAGCCACACCCAAAAGGAAAAACCTTTGCCGGCCATGTTTTCCTACAAGGAGAAAGAAATACTGACTTAACAAAAGATGGTGAGATAATGAAAGCAATCACAGCCGTGTGGACAGGTTAAGTACCTTACAGAACTTGGCCCAGGTGATCTGACAGCCAGAATAGTTGACACAAGGCCCTGGTTGCAAAATGAAAGGATAAAACATTATGAAATCAATTAGTGAGAGAGTATAAAGTCACATAAATATAGGTTCAGGTACATCATCTCACCAAGTAATTTCTCAGCCAGTGTGGTAAGCTGTTCGATGGTTAGGCCTCTCTTGGTGGTGGAGGAGAACTGCCAGCTTAGCACCTCAGCTACCTGATCCCATGTGCCTACTGGAGGCTTGGTGAAGAAGTTCACATTCTGCAGATATAGCATAACAAACAGTTAGTGAAATATGTCAACTTTTTACACACTTTATTTGATTATAAGAGTTCAGCTTCATTCCACCACAGGGTGTGTTCTTACCTTTGGGTGGTTGGTAAGCATGTTGTACCACAGGATGGAGGCCCAAGCATTGGGCATCTGGCAGATGTTCGAAATGACCACCACAGGCAATGAGTGAGTCTACACAAGCAGAGAAAATGCATGATTTGTGTATAGTCAATATTGATCTCCCCACCCCCCAAACTGTGTTTCTATCTTCACTGCAGCATGTTTATATCGTTCCAATGTAACTAAATGATTGTGCAAATAGCTACTTTCTTATTCCTGTAAACAGTCCTTCCTCTTTCCCAATAATTCTCTTACAGAGAAAACAAATTACTGTTCTTCACACCACACAAGCCCTTGTTCTACTTCCAAGCTCGCCGTGTCGATAATCGCCGTGTCGATAATCGCAAGATCAGTGTAATTAATTACTTATTAATACTAATACAGACGGCATGGAGCCATTATACAATATCATTCCTGGCATGGAAGCACTGTATATGATCAGCCTGGCAAAAGAAACTGGTCTTTTGGTACGTAAGGTATCTTAAACACTATACACTATCTTAACACTAGTGGACATGTTATGTTTCTGTACTCAGAATGTACCCATTTTTCATACGGGGCAGCATAAGACTTTTTTTTTTTTGCTTGACATCTTTAACCCATATTTGTACAGGTTCAAAGTGAAAAAGTACACCAAGGTTGAGCAGTGTTGTTCAAAGACATTTTTATACTCCACCACAATCGTGTCAAACCTGCCAATGTTTCTGGTTCATGAACAACCTGCTCTACAGGTACTGGTACATGACAAAGTGTTACATTTTTTTTCCCAAGACGTCAATGTTGTGCAGAGAGCACTGTCCACATGTTAATTTTATTAATAGAAAAATAATTGTAACTGCAAAGGTATGTTGCAACACTAGTACTATTAAGGAGGAACAGATGGAGGGTATCTTGAACAGTTTCATGTGTGCTTCCTCTAGGAGGTGGTGGGCTGACATTCTCAGGAAGACAAACATGATAGTGACGCATGGTGACTGTCCTGTCAGATCAGAAAAGGTTTTTTTTGTTTGTTTTTTAGGTTTTCACTTCATAATGTGTTGAAAAGTGCTTGACTGACTTCTAGAGTAGGCATAGTTAAAGTGAGAATACAGAAACTCGTCAGTGACAAGATACTCACCTCCAGGTCAATTTTCAGACCTTGGTGATACACTTCTGTCTCAAAAGTGATAAGATGAAGCTCCTCTGTGACGATCAAAGATGCCTAGAGGAAACAGAACTTGATCAAAATCCGACTGTAAAATAAACTACATCTGCCGTTCATGTTTGACACACCAGAAAACTCAGCTTTCACACACAGAATAACCTTCAAATTGCACGTTCAGAAGCACTAAACAGAGCTTACATCACTATTGGTCCTGCCCCCATTACCACACCTCTGCTCTTTCAGGGTCTGTAATAAACAGGAAGTCAGAACCCATTAGCTCTTATTTATGAGATACTTGAGGATTTTTACATTTGCTGCTGTAACTCACCAAATGTTTAAACTCTGCTGACAAGCTGCCATTGTTGGATTCCTCCATATTCATAACTTTTGTGTTGGTACCAAGAATGTTAAACTTTCTGGATCTAATAGTAAAAACATAAAGCAAATTATGAGTTAATGGAGAGCATTTTTTTTTAACAACAATCCAAGTACAGGGTGGAAATACTAACAAAAAGAAAAAAATGAAAACATTCTATAAATTTTACCCTCGAATTGCCGCCACATCCCCAGATTCTCTGAAAAATAAAAATAAAAATTATAACGTTAAAATCTGTGACATCAGTCACACTAATGCCTTACTGGCATTTCTTTCAAATGTTAGAACTCTTAGAAATTAACTCACTTGTCAATGTAAACTTTAATTTTCAGCTGGTAATTGAGTTCAGGAAATTTCACCAGCAACCTAGAAATGCAGTGAAACTGATCAGTACATAAAATAAGTAAAATCAGTATGATGGAAACTTTGTGCCGTTCTGTGTCACGGAAATACTAACCGGATTGCCTTAAATAAATAAACAAACAAACAAACAACCTAACGCATTTGATTGCCAATTCTTAATAAAGTTTCATGTTTGCATCATACCGGACTTTATTTGTGAACTGCACTCCTGTTTTGATGACCAGCGGTCTGTCTGGATGCATGGGCATGCAAGGCTGCCTTTCAACCACAAACGCACTGTGACAGAGAGTAACATTCTTATTCCATCGCCAGAAAGTACAGAATCACAAACTATTTGCTGAATATTTAATATAGAGAAACTCAGAACTCATGACTTTACCTCTTCATAAGGTTTCTGAATAAGTCCACAATTTTCTCCTCCAGGGCTGGTCGGTGCTGGATGATGGGGTCTCCTTTGTAAGAGACCTTCTGCTGCAATTCCTCCAGCTTTTTGATCTGCTGACGAATTTGGAGCTGAGACTCAGCTAATGAGGTGATCCTGCGTAAAGAGCCATGTCAATTTAAATTCAACCTGGACTTGACCCGAAACGTGTACATAACCATTATTTTCATCATAACAGACACTTAGAATTAGTTTTTTGGTATATTTGCAGCAGACAGCACAGCACTAGATTGATCCCTTTGGCTAGCGCAAGCACTGGAAACCTATTTACATGTATCCATGTGACCAGCTGGGCTAGCACTGTTCACAGTGCATTCCTCATTACCAGGTTTCAAGGCGGTCCAAGCAGATGTTGGGTGGCCCTCCAATACAGGCAATTTGCTGTCTTCGTTTCCACTCTGCCAGTTCGTCATCTGTCAGGTTCTTCTGTACATAATCCATAGCGGTTAGCAATCCTCCCATCTCTGTCACGATTTGCTAGAAGACAAGGAGTCCAACATACTTTATGTTATTCACAAGTACTTCTCATTCCCTTTTCTTTATAAATCCCTTCAGTATACACTAAGATTCCCATTACTGTTACTCCCAAACAATGAGACACGGCCCAGCATGTTACTTCAACTGTGATTATCGGATAACTTTAGTTTCAATATACCACTGTGAAATAAGTGAATATAATCACTGCTAAAGTAACAATGGCTGACAAAGTTGTTATTTTTACTATTCTGTAGTGCTGTGGTAATTTCTGACAAACGCCCACTCTCTCTGTTTGCAAAGCTGCGGCACTCAGTACTATCTGTCCTGCCAATGATAAGACCACTGCCTTATATTTTACTGCACAAAGCAAACCAACAATTTCACAAATAACCCTGCACTAATGTTGGATGCACTGATGCAGGATGCCCGAGATAAACAGCCTATGTTGTTCCACTTGTTTCTAAATGCTGTAATATTTCTTTGTGGCTGCTACCTGTAGCACATAAGCATAAACATTATTTCAATCAGACAATTCACATTTGAGAATATTTATTGCAACAGCAGCCCACAGCCGGAGTTTGGCATTGAGTCATCAATCCCCAAAGTTTATTACTTGTGATACTGGGTCATCACTCGCCAGTCATACCCAGAGGTGGATGCTGGGGAAGAGACGGGGCTGACAGCAGGCAGAGACATAGAGGAAGCAGGGGCGTTCACAAGCAAAGGGGAGAACGGGGAAATCTGCGTCTCAAATAGCCCACCCAATTTTGAGGGAGTGTTTAGTAGAATGTGTGCAGAGTGTGTGGAGTATGAGGCATGTTAAGTGTATGTGTAGAGAAGCAGCTCAATTTGCCTGCGGGTTCTCTCCATTTCTCCAGCATTCTTGCAGTCTTTGACTTTTATTTCATCTTTACTCCCCAAAATATGTAAAAAAAAAAAAAAAAAAAAAATAGTTTTTCAAATGTAAATAAACCAAACTTCTCTTTTATTTCGTGTACTTCGATTTAAGGTTCTTTTAAGCCTAATGTGAAAAGGTTTAGACACTCACCCTCCTGAGCTGGTCCAGGGCACTGAGCATGTGCTCCAGCTGAGCCATTTTCTGTCTGGCAGCAGATGCCTGGCTATTTCCGTTTAGGTCCTGAGACAGTTCTGAACACAGAAAGGGTATGTAGTGTGTCAGAAAGCACAGTCAATATTGCATATGTTTCATACAGTTCATTCAGAAGGTATTCACAGCACTTCACTTTTTCCACATTTTGTTGTGGATGAAATTCTCCCCCCACCCCCACCCCAAACTTTTACACACAATACCCCATAAAGACAATGTGAAAAATTTTTTTTTATTTTTTTTTGGAAATTTATATACGAGGTCTGTGAGAAAAGTAACGGACCTTTTTATTTTTTCAAAAACTATATGGATTTGATTCATATGTTTTTACGTCAGCCAAGCTTGAACCTTTGTGCGCATGCGTGAGTTTTTGCACGCCTGTCGGTTGCATCATTCGCCTGTGAGCACACCTTGTGGGAGGAGTGGTCCAGCCCCCTCGTCGGATTTTCATTGTCAGGAAATAGTGGAATGATTTGGGCTTTTTTTCCATCAGAATTTTTTCAGAAACTGTTAGAGACAAGCATCTGGAAACCATTCGAAAAATTTATCTGGCTTTCGGTGAAAATTTTACAGGCTTCACAGAGAATAAGGACTGTTACTACAGCTTTAAGGACACCCCACAATGGCGCACGGCGCGCCGCGCTCCGAGCCGCCATCGAGAGGCAGAAACCACCACATCATTTTTAAACGGGACCATTGTGAGCAATTTCTCTGATTATCACAAGAGCTGGACAACAGCCATTTTCCGTCAGATTTCACTTTTAACAAGAGATTTTGTCATGGAAAGCCGCGCAGAGGCTTCGCGCGTCACAACCGATTTGCTGATCGAGCGAGACAAAGGAACACGTCCGTTTCGGAGTGCCAGGGGACAAGTTGGGACATGCCTATCTCGGCTTTCAATGCTTACCAGTCGAGTGAGTATAAGAGAAATTGTGGAGAGCTGGGAATGTCCCAACTTGTCCCCTGGCACTCCGAAACGGCGGTGTTCCTTTGTCTCGCTCGATCAGCGAATCGGTTGTGACGCGCGAAGCCTCCGCGCGGCTTTCCATGTCAAAATCTCTTGTTAAAAGTGAAATCTGCTGGAAAATGGCTGATGTCCAGCTCTTGTGATAACCAGAGAAACTGCTCACGACAGTCCCAGCTCCACACAGCCATCCGTTTAGAAATGATGTGGTGGTTTCTGCCTCTCGATGGCGGCTCGTGCCATTGTGGGGCATCCTTAAAGCTGTAGTAACAGTCCTTATTCTCTGTGAAGCCCGTAAAATTTTCACCGAAAGCCAGATAAATTTTTCTAATGGTTTCCAGCTGCCTGTCTCTAACAGTTTCTGAAAAAATTCTGATGGAAAAAAAGCCCAAATCATTCCGCCATTTCCTCGCAATGAAACAACGACGAGAGGGGTGGAGCAGTGCTCACTCAAAGCCTGCCCATAGGCGAATGACGCAACCGACAGGCGTGGAAAAACACGCATGCGCACGAAGGTTCAAGCTTGGCTGACGTAAAAACATATGAATCAAATCCATATATTTTTTGAAAAAAATAAAAAGGTATGATACTTTTCTCACAGACCTTGTACACAAAAACAAACAAACAAACAACTAAGAAATCACATGTACAGAAGTGTTCACAGCCTTTATCATGAAGCTCAAAATTAAGCTCAGGTGCAAGAGCCTTAGTCAGGGAGGTGACCAAGAATCCGATGGTCACTCTTTCAGAGCTCCAGCATTCCTCTCTGCAGAGAGGAGAACCTTCCAAAAGGTCAACCATCTCTGCAGCAATCCACCAATCAGGCCTGTATGGTAGAGTGGCCAGACAGAAGCCACTCCTTAGTAAAAGGCAAATGGCAGCCCACCTGGAGCCAAAAAGCACCTGAGGGACTCTCAGACCATGAGAAACAAAATCCTCTGGTCAGATGAGACAAAGATTGAACTCTTTGGCATGAATGCCAGACGTCATGTTTTGAGGAAAGCGGGGACCATCCCTACAGTGAAGCATGGTGGTGGCAGCATCATACTGTGGGGATGTTTTTCAGCAGCAGGAACTGGGAGACTAGTCAGGATTGAGGGAAAGATGAATGCAGCAATGTGCAGTTATCATTACAGGGTGTTGTGAGTAGAATTTGGAGGGAAAAAAATAACTTTATTTCATTTTGGAATAAGGCTGTAACGTAACAAAATGTGGAAAAAGTGAAGCACTGTGAATACTTTCTGGATGCACTGCATATTGGTCAAGATAACCTTTTTTGACCAGGAATATTTGCAGTCACCTCAATTGCATTTAACCAAGCATATTTATTTGGGCTGTAAATCTTCAACTTAATCAGATTTTATTAGGTCTGTTCCGTCTTTTAATAAACCAGTTTCTTTAATAAAATCTACAAAATTCTCAAATAATTTTCTTAAAAAAAAAAAAAAATTAATATGAAAATTTCAAATGTTGCCTTAGATACTAATATTGGGAGGCGTGTAAAAACTACATTTATATAAAAATTCCCAGGTGTTAAACAATTTTGAACTGTGTGGTACTTTCCACAGATGATGACACCATTTGTTGTAACCAGGCAATTTTGAAAGTGATGCATTTACAAAAATATTTATCACAAATAAATGTAGTAATTAACTAAATGTTATCTTGAACATCTATATAACATTAACCTTTAACTGTAAAATGTGATAATATGGCAAAGTAAACCACACTCTGCATCCATAACTTAAATATACTTTAAAAGTGATTACTTCTATCCTTTCACACTACCATCACCGTCAAATACAAAATGTTATGCATTTTCCTTTATTTATTTTCACCCGCACAATGGACTACAATAATCAGTATTATGTTATTATGGGTAACAGTTGCATTTCATCCACAGAATTTCAGACCCGTGTATTTGCCCAGATTTCCACCAGGAGATGATGAAATCTGTTTGTCATCCTTGTGTATTCTTGCTCCAGAGTTCAACTTTGACATGCAAATAGCAAAAGTACAATTTTATATAAACTGTGCCTCACTAAAGTATCTCTACTCTACCAGTAACCCGTAGCATCTTAGCGTGCTGTGGCTGATCAATCAATCAATCAATTTTTTTATATAGCGCCAAATCACAACAAACAGTTGCCCCAAGGCGCTTTATATTGTAAGGCAAGGCCATACAATAATTATGTACCACCCCAACGGTCAAAACGACCCCCTGTGAGCAAGACATGCTGTGGAGGGGAGCAGAGATCAATCACTAATGATTAAATGCAGAATGATGCATACAGAGCAAAAAGAGAAAGAAACACTCAGTGCATCATGGGAACCCCCCAGCAGTCTAAGTCTATAGCAGCATAACTAAGGGATGGTTCAGGGTCACCTGATCCAGCCCTAACTATAAGCTTTAGCAAAAAGGAAAGTTTTAAGCCTAATCTTAAAAGTAGAGAGGGTGTCTGTCTCCCTGATCTGAATTGGGAGCTGGTTCCACAGGAGAGGAGCCTGAAGCTGAAGGCTCTGCCTCCCATTCTACTCTTACAAACCCTAGGAACTACAAGTAAGCCTGCAGTCTGAGAGCGAAGCGCTCTATTGGGGTGATATGGTACTACGAGGTCCCTAAGATAAGATGGGACCTGATTATTCAAAACCTTATAAGTAAGAAGAAGAATTTTAAATTCTATTCTAGAATTAACAGGAAGCCAATGAAGAGAGGCCAATATGGGTGAGATATGCTCTCTCCTTCTAGTCCCCGTTAGTACTCTAGCTGCAGCATTTTGAATTAACTGAAGGCTTTTTAGGGAACTTTTAGGACAACCTGATAATATGAATTACAATAGTCCAGCCTAGAGGAAATAAATGCATGAATTAGTTTTTCAGCATCACTCTGAGACAAGACCTTTCTGATTTTAGAGATACTGCGTAAATGCAAAAAAGCAGTCCTACATATTTGTTTAATATGCGCTTTGAATGACATATCCTGATCAAAATGACTCCAAGATTTCTCACAGTATTACTAGAGGTCAGGGTAATGCCATCCAGAGTAAGGATCTGGTTAGACACCATGTTTCTAAGATTTGTGGGGCCAAGTACAATAACTTCAGTTTTATCTGAGTTTAAAAGCAGGAAATTAGAGGTCATCCATGTCTTTATGTCTGTAAGACAATCCTGCAGTTTAGCTAATTGGTGTGTGTCCTCTGGCTTCATGGATAGATAAAGCTGGGTATCATCTGCGTAACAATGAAAATTTAAGCAATACCGTCTAATAATACTGCCTAAGGGAAGCATGTATAAAGTGAATAAAATTGGTCCTAGCACAGAACCTTGTGGAACCTTGTTGAACAGCCAGTGATTTCAACTGTTAAGATAGCAACAGTCAGACATTACTGGATAACACAAATGCTTTCCTTTTCATAATTCTTAATATTACCATGATCAAGGTAATGGCCATGCTGCAGGGGATCTTTTCTTGGCAAACAGCATATCAACATTTTGTAAGTATAATATTCATAAAACTAATCAATACAACACATCCCCTGCCATGCATTTCAAAATAAGAACTTTATTTGGAAATGGTTAAGGATTCTAAAAAAAACCTTACGTTATTAACTGAATTTAAATGGATATGACCACATACGTATATATTGTTGAGGTATCATATAAATTCAGTGAAAGTAAAATGTGTTTGTGTGTGTCAGGTGCTAAATGTGCAGCATCGTAGCTGGAACCTGCTGAATTATAATTGTTTTATTTGTGTTTATGGCATTTTTGCTTGCTTGGTGGATGTATAAGTAAATGTGGCTAACTGCTGTGACTTTTCTCGTGTGTCTTTGGTAATGACAATGATTTGGGATTCATGCAATGTTTATTTGTTGATGCTACATCCTGTCATACTGCATCTTATTGCGGGAGGATAGCTCTGGAGGCTTGGGTATAAAATGCACGACATGATAATGGGACTGTTACCTTGGCAATACGATTTGCTTGTAGCTGTTGAACTTGTTTATGTGTTGAATGGTATGAAAAACAATGAATATTCCAGCTGGAATACAGAGTGAAAATTGTTAATTATGCTATGCAGTACCTCCTTGGCTTTTCAAGGTCTTGTAATTAAAGTCAAAGTCATCCTGAAGGTTCTCGAGCATTTTCATCTTCTGCTCCATATCCTGAGGGGAAGATTATAAGAGATTTGAAGGAAATATTACAGAGGCAAAGACTCTCTACCCCCATGGAACCACAGCTGCCCCAAGCTGGTGCAACAGAGATCAAACAGCAAGCACCATGTTACTGGATGAGTCACCTCATTCATGTATGCACAAACATGCCTACCCCCCCCCCCCCCCCCCCCCCCCACCCACCCATCCAATATCGGATCTGCTGTGGTGACTTTAAGCAAAAGTCAAGAGAAGCTGAAATACTTACTCCGCATTTCTCATGATTAAAATGCTGTTATATTCACATAGACAAGATACATGTTCACAGCCATTATACTGCACATTCAAACACTTATTCAGTGAGACTCAAACAAACCTGCACTCGTTTTCTGATGTCTTGAAGGTTGTGCTCCAGCATCTGCTGCTTCTCTGTCACCACTGTTCCAGTAGAGTGTGCAGCCTGGCCATCCTGAAGGACAAATGACAAATGCAGATGTGAGAGTAGGTATGAAATGTAGATTTAACCACATCAAGACAGCTGATTTCATAGGAACTACACAGCTGTGCGTCCATACTGTCTACCTGTGCAGCAGAGGTGGCAGTCTGCAACAGCCTTTGCTCCTCCCACAGACAGCGAGCGACAATGCGTGCAATCTCCATTGGCTTCTCCAAGTACTTGCTCTGGAGATGCTGTTTAATTCTTCGTAGATTGTGTTGATATAGTACATTATTCTCCTGAAGGAAGCGGCTATACTGCTGGTCGATTTCTCCCAACAGGTTGTGAAACACCAGAGTAGCATGTGACTCTTTACTGGCAGCATAAGCCCTGGTAGGGGGAAAAAAAAAAAAAAAAGCCATCAGTACATAATGATTTCTATTTACATTTTTTAAAGAACGGGGGGGGGGGGGGGGGGGGGCCTTACAGATTTCCATCTATGGTTGAAGCAAACTGCCTAACTGCTTCATGAATGCACATCAACTGGATAATCAACCACATCATTAGTCATGCATTCCAGACACCACACAAGTCTTGTCGCAAAAAAAAAAATCTCCAAATTCCTGGTTGAGTTCAAGCCGTCCCTTCGAGATATGACCTTCCAGTTTCCCAAATGTCATTTTTATCCTATATATATATATATATATATATATAGGATAAAAAATGGACATAGGGGAATACTGGTAACCATGCACAAAGACCATAGGGCATGTCGTCCTCTGTCACACCAACCACCTGCATGTCCTCCCTCAGCAAATCAAAGTCCTGACCCTCACTTTCACCCTTCTATTTTTTCTCTTCTGCTGCTGTGTGTGGACACATTCTCCTCCTCTTCTTCTTCTTCGCCCAGCAGTAGCCCAATTTCTGCTGGCACCCTGTTGGGCAACAGCACCGGTCATTGTTAACCCGGGTCTGAACCGATTTGGTTAAATTTTAAATCTGTATGGTTGGGTTGACTTGTTTTACACCGGATGCCCTTTGTGACGCAACCCTACTTATTTATCCGAGTTTGGGACTGGCACTCAGATTGTACTGGCTGCACATCCCATGTGGCTGAGATTTGACAAACTTTAAGGTTAATGCCCTGCCTCCTTCTAACCTCCTTATTTATCCGGGCTTGGCACCAGCACTCAGAATGTACTGGTTGCACACCCCATGTGGCTGAGTTCATCAGCACATTTCCATCTGTATTTTTTATCACCTTAACTTGCTGCACATCCTTTCCAGCTCGGCCCCTTTGTCTTGCCAATCAGAACAAGGTGGTTTCTCCTTTCTTTGTGTTCCACTTCACATACAGCTCACTATATGCTCTTTCCTGAGCCTTTGCCAACATAATCCATCACACCTCATAGGTGTGGCATATTAAGATGCTGAATTAGACAGCCATGATTGTTGCACAGATGTGCTTTTAGACTGGCCACAATAAAAGGCAACTCTGAAATGTTCAGTTATCTGAGATGGTATTTAACTTTTCTATCAGTAGCAACAGAGACAGAGAGGTCCCAACAGCTTTTTCTTGACTTTTGATCTTAAATCAGCATTCTGGTAAAAGAGGGTATGTGGTGAAAGAAAGAAAATGCAGCTCATTAACCAGGTGGTTAAAGAAAACTGTGTATGTGCATTATTTACATTTAGTTCAATTATTTTGACCATTGGTTAGGCTCTCACATCTCTCAGTGCACCACTACAGCACCTTTCACACCGGGGGTGCTCCCGGTTGCGCCGTGCATCATTATGACAACGCCGCATGGAAGCAACTCAGTGCTGAGACGATGCAGCTTGGCGCCACAACAGCGCGAGGGTGCAAAGGAGGAAGCAAGTCGGGCACCGAAAAATTAAACCTGTTTAATTTTTTTGGCGTCCTGTGCTCGACGCAGAAAGGAAGTGGTTCCAGCGCAAGTTGGGGCAAAGAGGCGTTACCTGGCATGACTCGAAGCAAATTTATGATTCCTGCTGTGTTCCATTGTTCCCGCAGTATAAATCACACAGGATTGTTTTTATACCGTGTACTTAATGCAGTAAAAACTACACGCTGAAGAAAAAAAAAAATGCAGACTGATTGCCAGAAACATCCAGTAAAATGTCAGGACATCTCTAGTCCACTCATGGACGTTCTTTCACGCGCGCACATGTGAACAATTAAAAGAAAAGTCTGACTGCAGGCATTAGTTCCTTGTTCTCTGATCAAACGCTCACATCCCAGTTAAAAAAAAAGGACAAAAAAGGACATAAGTCCTGAGACAGGACATGTGAACATCAAGTAGAACTCCAGACATCTCCACATTTGCTTGACAGTCCATTCGCGTGCGTGCATCTCACGGTCAAAGGAGGAAAGAAAAGAAAAACAAATTGTCTGCAGGCAGTTCCTTTCTCTGCTCAGACTCTCTCATCACAGTTAAAAAAGGACCTAAGTGTTATGTGTCGGACGCGGGCGGAGAACCGACCCAGCATTTGACAGGACCCAGCATAAAAGAAGCACAGCACGGTTCAAAGGAAAACAAGTTTTAATTAACATAGTGTATTAAGTGATAACCCAAAAGTCAACGGTCTGGCGAGGTGGAAAAACGGCGCGCTCCCAGCAGCGCAAAAGGACCGGAGCCACAGCAATTCTGGACCCAAGGACCCCGCCGACACCCCCCAGGTGGCCACGACAAACCGAGTCTGTGAAAGAAGAAACCGTAAGGTGAGTCCAACACTCTCCACACAGAGAGACAGCTCAAAGGTGCACACAATCAGCAAAACACTTCCTGGCCTAAATGTAAAATCAGCTTCTCTCCCCGCAGGCACGGAACAACTCAGTTCAAAACTCCACTGCAGTAGAAGCTGATTTAGACGATTAGCATAGCATAACAGCTCGATATAACAAGGTGTGAGGGACACCAAATTTACTGACTTTACTTCATGAAAGTCACAAAAACCAAAATACCTCAGGAAGTGTGAAGAAGAGCGTGAGACCTCACCCAATCCTCTTTCACAGACCGTGGCGTCAAACCTGGAGCGGTCTCTGCGTCCGTAGTGGTGAGATTGTTCTCCCAACGTCGATCTCACACGTCTGGTCACAAAGTCGAGTCTCTGGCAAATACACACTGTGTATTCCAGGTTTAAATGCAACATGCCCTGATCAAGACAGATGCACCACAGCTGTGAGTCCTGATGAACTGCACGTGATAACAAACCACAGGTGATCAGGGTGAGGTCCTCAAACTCAGCCCCAAACGCATACCACCTGGTGGGAGAAACAGAAAACAAAAACAAAGCCAGCCAAACACCCCAGCCCACAACACTAAGTCCAGGACATGTCAACATCAAGTAGAACTCCAGACAGCTCCACATTTGCTTGACAGTCCATTCGTGCGCGTGCATCTCGCGGTCAAAGGAGGAAAGAAAAGAAAAACAAATTGTCTGCAGGCAGTTAGTTCCTTTCTCTGCTCAGACTCTCTCATCCACAGTTAAAAAAGGACCTAAGTCCAGGACATGTCAACATCAAGTAGAACTCCAGACATCTCCACAGTTGCTTAAGGATGGTCCATGCGCGCATCTCACGGTCAAGGGAGGAAAGATAAACTATAACAGAACTCAGAGCGCAGCCCTGCAGCTCAGCACAACAACAAGTAGAAGAAAAGTCAGAGTGCACAGTCTGTCTACAGCCAAACCTGCAGCCTCTGCTCCCTGCTGCGTGCACCTGACGCAGAAATTCCTGCGTCGTCATGATGCCACAGGGAGCAACTGGGAGCAGCCCCGGTGTGAAAGGGGCTTAACATGGCACCAAAATGAGACACCACAATAGGAGTTCTAATCTGCTCTGGCAGATACCAGTGACACACTGGAACCAGGTTTCATGCCAAACTCGACAAGCAGTCCATGGACTATATTTTTTCTCAATACTCACCAGTCCTGGCTCTCAATCCAGTGGGCAAGGAACTGTCGTAGCTCCATAGGGAAGCTGTCGCTGTACAGATGGTAAAGTTGCTCCAGATACCTGGTCTCCAGCTGCTGTAACTGGTCCCACTGGGCCATCTTGACTCAGTCTTCCACAAACTTAACAAAAAAGGAGAGCAATAACAAGAACAGTGAGTACTGTCCAACTTGAGCAAAAATAACTACCACTCCCCTGTGTTTATTAAAAGCCCAAATCAGAAAATGTTGGAATAACAAGGAAAATGATAAAACAAGCGAAGATGAAGTTATCCTTACATTAATTTAGACTTCTATTTCATTGCGGACAGAATGAACCCAAAATACTTCATGGTTTGTGTGGTCAATTCAGTAATTTCATTTGCGAATACGCATCTATTTCTGCATTTCAGGCCTGCAACATATTGCCCCCCAAAATTGGGAGGCTAAAGAATTAAACACCTTGCCATAGGGAAGGAAATCTGTAGGCATCTCATGATTCAGTCAAGATTCAAAGGGCTGCAGTGCACTTTTACAATGATTATCAATGCATCATTTTTTTAAATACAGGATTGGTGTTAAATGTGTCAGGTGTTACTTTGTCCTATTCTTCCTGCAATCATGTCTTAAGGTGTGCAACAATGAGGAGTGATCAGTGCATTTTTTTAGGGAAAAAAAAAAAGAAAGAAAAGAATATGCACACATTCTGTATTAGGGATTGGTCAGGATGGCAGGCAGGCCAGTCCAGTATACGTATCCACTTCCTCTGAAGCAATGCCTTTGGAAAGCGTGCAGAATGTGGTTTTACAATGAGTTACTGCAAAAAAAAAATTGCATGGACAATCCTAGAAAATGTGTTCTTAAAGGCAGCACACGTTGCTCTAAAATCTCAAAGTACTTTTCTGTATCAATACTACCATCACGGAAGTGTAAGTTACCTTTGCCAATGGCACAGCCCCATCCCATGACATATCCTGGCCTTTGGACTTGTTGCTGATAACAATCTGGACGGTCCGTTTTGCCTTTAGTTTGGAGCACATGGTATCCATTTCTTTCAAGAAAGAATCTGGAATACTAATTCGTCTGACTACATTTCACATTTTCACTATGTGATGGTTCAACCCAGATGAATGCCGATGCTATGAGCCAAACATTAACATAAGGCTCACCCCACCCCCATACAACTTTAAGTGACATTTGTGAATGTAACTCTGTATTGTAGTACTCGACACAGATTTCTGAATTCAGTCTTTAGCCAGCTGGTTATATCAGCTATTGATGAATGACAGTTCCTGATGCAGTGCCATCTCACACATCTCATGAGTGTTCAACTTAGACTTGTGCCTTGCCCTTTGCTTTACACACTGAAATTCTTCCAGAGTCTTTGAATCATTTGATGATATCATTCAATGTAGAGGCAGCATGGTGGCTTGGTGGTTAGCACTGTTGCCTCACAGCAAAAAGGTTGTGGGATCAATTCCCACATGGGACCTTTCTGTGTGGAGTTTGCATGTTCCCCTGTGTTTGTGTGATTTCCCTCCGAGTGCCCCAACTTCCTCCCACAACCAAAGACATGTGGGTTAGGTGAAATGGAAACTTTAAATTGTCCGTAGGTGTGTGTGCGGGTGTAAATGTGTTTATCGGTCTATACGAGGTCTGTTAGAAAAGTATCCGGCCTTTTTATTTTTTGCAAAAACCTGATGGATTTGAATCACATGTGCTTGCATGAGCCAACCTTGAACCTTCGTGTGTATGCTGTGACATGCTAACCTCTTCCACAATTTCTTGGATAGTCACACAACTGAAAAGCCACCGAAAGCCGTCTGAATCTTCCGAATGGTGGAAGAGGTGGGCATCATTTTTTCGGAGTCCAGCATGTCCTGTGAGACTTCAACACGGAGGTGCTTTTGCTCCGCCATCAGCAGCTTTGTGCCGAAGCCTTCGGCACGAATTTCACCGCCACTCTTTTCATGCCCAAATCTTCCGTCACAGTGGAATGTGCCGAAAAAGTGCTGATGTCCACCTCTTCCGCAATTTCTCAGACAGTCACACGACGGTCCTGCATCACCACAGCGTTCACTTTGGAAATGATCTGGTCATTTTGGCATGTTGATGGCCGACCGGACCGTGGCTCTCTCTCCACCGTTGTGCAGACGTATTTAAACCGGTTGTACCGCTCCTTAATCTGTGTGATGCCCATAGGATCGTCACCGAAAGCCGTCTGAATCTTCCGAATGGTTTCCACCTGGCTGTTGCCCAGTTTCTGGCAAAATTTGATGCAGTAGCGCTGCTCCAGTCGTTCCGCCATTTTCCTTGCGATAAAAATCCGACAAGAGCACAACACATGTCCTCACACAAAGGCTGCTTGCCAGCAAATGACGCAATCGACAGGCGTGAAAAAATTCACGCATGCGCACGAAGGTTCAAGGTTAGTTCATGCAAGCACACATGATTCAAATGCATCAGGTTTTTGCAAAAAATAAAAAGGTCGGATACTTTTCTAACAGACCTCGTATGCGGTTCTCCGACAGACTGGCACCCTGTCCAGGATGTACCTTGTCTTACGCTCTATGACTGGAATAGGCTCCAGCCACTGCCCCCCCCCCCCCACCCCCTCCATGACCCTTAATTGGAGTAAGTGGATATAGGGAATGCATTGATGGACTCAGTGTAGTGGGAAAAATATGCAAATCCCTTCCATTCCTTCTTGGAGGAACACTGATTTTAACATACATACACATCTTTCCTCCTCAAAAACTCAGCTTTTTGTTGACACTGCTTTTGTTCCATGTCATGATTACAATTACATATTGATATCACCTGTTTATTTTTAACCTCATTACTAGCAATAAATTGCATTGTCCCAACTTTGTTCGGAATATGTTTCAGGCCTTAAATATAAGAAAGGATATATATATTAACAATGAAATGGAGTTGACCCCACAAAACAAGAGCTATTCTCTCTACAATGAAGCAGAACTCAAAGTAAATGTAAGGATCACTGTGCTTTTGTTTTTTTTTTTTTTTTTTAATTTACCACACCATCCCAACACTTTCTTGTTTGGGGTTGGAGAACAACACTGACACTGGTCAAAGAAAATAAGCTGAACGGCAGGTTTTCCCTCCTTCAGAAGCTGAGAAAGGTAAAATGATGACAGGCCACTGCAAGGCCTACTCAGCACAGTCATTTCCTGTTCAGTGAAACACTATGCCTTCACCAACAATATAGCCCAACATAAATGTGTCTTACCTCATGTTTATCCTCAGCTGGGGAATAATAACAACAGGGAATAACAACAACATAATAATAATAATAATAATAATAATAATAATAATAATAATAATATCGACTGGAGTTTTTGATTGGAAACCAGTGAAGCTCCCTGCTCACAATACCAATATGTTGTTTTATTTTTTAGTCTTGGGAGCACAATGGAACTTTAATAATATGCTGAAATCTCACCTTATCCCTGGGGTTAGACTATTCTGTGGCGGTCTCTAGATTGTCCTCTAACAATAGCCCGACAGTAAGGACAACCAAAAAAAAAAAAAAAAATCACCCACTGAACACCCATATCATATGATCCAATCAAACTGTTTAAATGAAGTCTTTATGACTTTTTTTAAACAGCTTCTACATAACCCTTTGATAATGTAATATTCCATTAATGTCAAATCTTGAATTACACAATTCACAATTGCACTCCGTCTTGGATGGAATAAAAGAAGCTTCCATGGCTGTGACACGATCAAACATGAAACTAGACTGTGCTTTAAAACATGTACCAAAGATAATGCTGACAACGGTGTTAAGAGCGCAATTTACCACATGCATGATGCCAAATGGTTGCCTACCTAGAGAAATATTTACTAACTTATCTGAAATTGAAACTGGAATAAAGCTACAGTAAAACTTGTCTAAACAGTCATCGTATAAACTGGATATTCGCACTGACTGGACAAAAGCAAAGTTCCAAAGCTTCTGTATCGTTTTTCCATGTAATAACAAATCATCTCACCCCACTGTAATGTATTCCATTAAAAACCCCCTCGCAGTCTGGATGTGCCCAATAACAGAAGTACTAAATGAAGTTGGAACTGACACTTGCCGATTCGAGGAAAGTGGGTACTGTATTTCCATGATTAAATCAGTGAAATCACCTGCTGGAGTCAGGGGCTGCCAAAGAAAACCTGCACCCTCTTGGCCCTTTCTGGAACGGAACACTTTGGACACCACTGCTGCTCTACAGAATCAGCATCTGTAGTAATTTTTGCGTACATGTAGAGGACTCACTGGCAAGACAGGCAGAACTCGTAGCGCCCAAAGTTGTGAAAAAACCATGGAACTTTTTTCAGTTTAATGTGAGAAGGGCACAAGGCGCATGCCCTTCCCAATATTGAATTGAATTTATTTACTTGGCACACAAACTCAACAATAACAAAAAAAACTGATACACAAGACAATTCCACAGTGACGTGACCAAAAATATACTGTGCATCTGAAAAGTATTCACACCGCTTCACCTTTTTGACATTTTGTTATGTTACAGCCTTATTCCAAAATGACAACATGACAAAAAGTTTTAGAAATTTTCACAAATTTATTAAAAATAAAAAAAGAAATCACATGTACATAAGTATTCACACCCTTTGATTAATACTTTTTTGATGCACCTTTGCAGAAATTACAGTCTCAAGTTTTCTTGAATAAGATGCCACAAGCTTGGCCACACCTGTCTTTGGGCATTTTGCAGCACCTCTATCAGGTTGGATGGGGAGCGTCAGTGCACAGCCATTTTCAGATTGCTCCAGAGATGTTCAATCAGATTCAGCTCTGAACTCTGGCTGGGCCACTCAAGGACATTCACAATGTTGTCCTGAAGCCACATAAGGCCATTGTCCTGCTGAAAGATGAACTGTCACCCCCAGTATGAGGTCAAGAGCGCTCTGGAGCAGGTTTTCATCCAGGATGTCTCTGTACATTGCTGCATTCATCTTTCCCTCAATCCTGCTAGTCTCCCAGTTCCTGCTGCTGAAAACATCCCTACAGCATGATGCTGCCACCACCATGCTTCACTGTAGGGATGGGCCTGGTTTCCTCCAAACATGACAACTGGCATCACACCAAGAGTTCATCTTTGTCTCATCAGACCAGAGAATTTGTTTCTCATGGTCTGAAAGTCCTTCAGGTGCTTTTTGACAAAACTCCAGGCGTGGCCTGCCATGTGCCTTTTACTAAGGAGTAGCTTCTATATGGCCAGTCTCCATACAGGCCTGATTGGTGGTATGCTGCAGAGATGGTTGTCCTTCTGGAAGGTTCTCCTCTCTCTACAGAGGAATGCTGGAGCTCTGACAGAGGGACCATCAGGTTCTTGGTCACCTCTGTGACTAAGACCTTTTTCTCCCGATCACTCAGTTTAGACGGGCGGCCAGCTCTAGAAAGAGTCCTGGTGGATCAGAACTTCTTCAATTTACAGGTAATGGAGGCCACTGTCTCATTGGGACCTTCAAGCAGCAGAAATGTTTCTGTACCCTTCCCCACATTTGTGCCTTGAAACATCCTGTCTCTGAGGTTTACAGAAAATTCCTTTGACTTCATGCTTGGTTTGTGCTCTGACTTGCACTGCCAACTGTGGGACCTTATATGTAGACAGGTGGGTGTCTTTCCAAATCATGCCCAATCAACTGAATCTACCTCAGGTGGACTCCAATTAAGCTGTTGAAATATCTCAAGGATGATCAGTGGAAACAAGATGCACCTGAGTTCAATTTTTGAGCTCATGAGAAAGGCTGTGAATACTTACGTACAGGTGATTTCTTTCTTTCTTTAATTTTCAATAAATTTGCAAAAAATCTAAAAGTTTTTTCCACAGTGTCATTATGGAGTATTGTGTGTACAATTTTTGAGGGAAAAAAAAAAATTATTCCATCCATTTCGGAATAAGGCTTTAACATAAAACAGATCGAAAAGTGAAGCGCTTGTGAACTTTCCAGATGCACTGTTATTCAAAACTAAAAAAAAAAAACAAAAAAACAAAGATGGCCTGATTTTCTTTTTTAGCATCTGCTGTCTAATTGCATTAAAAGCTGTCAGATGTAATAACTTAGTGAGCCATCGTGCCTGGATCCACGTCCCCTGCAGCACTAAAAGCCTTGCAGACTTTATGAATATTGTGAACAACCAGCATGAGAACAGTCCATTGTGCTGGACTGAATTACACTGCATGTGTGAAACTATGATGCACTCATTATGTCGAACAGCTTATCTAGATCACCAGGAAATGAAAGATTTGAGAAGTATCAAACACACAATGTCAGTGACCCAAAGAACGTGTACGTTTTCAGTTAGAACAATCGTTCTCACACCACACAGGGCTAAGCATGTCAGGCAGCACACAAGACAAATCCACCCACAGATGTCTTTTCAGAAGAGCCAACTTGCTCTTTCAAAGACAATGTCTTAGAATATCTAACAAAGAAGTCTGTCTGCGAAATGAGTCATTATTCATGTGCAGACACTTATTTTCTTCATCGTCTATTTAAGGTTCCTACTTGTACCTGCTCCTGTTGTTGAATTCTGATGCCATTTGCATCAATAATAGTTCACCCCCCCAAAAAAACAAACAACTCACTGCCTTCTTAAGCAATGAAATTCAGCAATACAGTGCAGCCCATGAGACACATCCATTCTCTCCCTCTTATAATTAGGATATACTTAGCTGTTTTGCATCATAGCCTGCATCTTGCTTCTATTAGACATATGCCCAACGGGGAGGATTCAGTCTCATCTAACAAATTCTTGGGGAGTGTCAGAGTATATGGATCTTCTACTCGCAAGCATATTTGCATAATAACTGCTTATTGTTAAACTGATGTTCACAAGGATTTGTCTCATAATTTCTGTTATGATCTCTGCTCGAGATTCCGATTTGGTGTTTGCCCTAATGTCTCTCTTGGCTCATCTATTTTTGGACTGCATTTAAAAAATGTGACATCATTCTGAATGGATGCTGTGAATTGAAAACCCACACTTTAAAGGGACCAGGTGTGGGAGGGCTGGAGGTTTGGACCAAACCCATGACTAAACATGCACCAACGTTGTGTTACATGGTGCTACATGGATCACATGTGGTTTGATGTGGATCATATGCGGTGACAGTCATTCGAGGTTGGTCGTGGCTCACTAGAGACTGATACCTGGCACATGTGAGGTACATAGAGGCGCCTTAGTAGCTGATACATGATAGCTTAAAACGTGGATCATTCTTTGAATAATCGCTGACACACCCATGCGTGGCTCATTATTCATGGCTTATTATTCGGTGGGACTGAAGCTTTACATACAGAAGGTTGGCTGTTAGGAATAGGTGGTTTAAACGCCAGACGACAAACGATCTAAAGCCGCCCAACAGCAGGGAGTTTGTTGCTTGTTCATGATAACATAACTCAAATCCAAAGTGAGAACCATGAAGCTTTATTTGGAAAAATGGCTGAGTCCAGAACACATGGAGGAGGAGCTCATGAAAAAGATCAGCACAGTGTCCAATATGGACACAGTTTGGATTTAAGGAGTAGAAAAATATAATATACCTGGGAACACTGAATGCAAAGACAAGAAATAAGAGCAACCTCTTCTTCAGTTTCAATTCAATTTATTTCAATATATAGGTTTATAAAGAAAAGCTCCCTCTTATGGTATTGAGGAAGAAACCTCAAGAAGACCAGACAAAGAGGTGTTTAGGCCATTCTGACAATTACAAGGTTCAGGGATGAAAGTGGTGAATTCTAGAAGCTCTGAAATGCAACTTAGGGCTATTCCAGACAATAAAATTGCAGTGAGTGCAGCATCCAGTTTGGTGAGAAAAAACTAACTTTCCTAATTCAAAATCACTTCTCTAGTAGTACTCTGTCATACTAGGATGCAGAGGCTTTCTAGCTTGGCAGATAGTTTGGAGGAAATGCTGGAGGAAATCACTGAATAAATGAACAAACTGAAAATATGGTTTTAACGAAACAAATTGTCATTAAACTTAAAACAAAACTAATGTTATTTGTGAACTGCAGAATGAATGAGCAAGTACAAATACAGATAGATGGGGTGTCAACTGAAAGGGTTAATGAAAATCAGTTGGAAACCAAACCAAATTATCAAGAAGCATTTCAGTGTTAAAAAAGCAAAACATGTTCTGGATCACAAATCACTCTGGACTAGGGCTGAAACTCAGGCTGATTAGTCGAGTAATTCAAATAATTCAATTACAAAAATGTTCGAGGCAAAGTCTGTGCCTCGAAGCTTCATTTAACGATGTAGGACATATGCCAGGCCTGTGTGTGGCACTGTAATGTCCCCAGAAAAACAAACAGAAGCTGAGCAAGCGCTAATCAAATTAGCACAAAAGCTACAGCTTTCCAACGCGACAGAGTGAAATAAAGCCTTTTAGGAAAAAGACGGTCTATGCTGATCATTTGAAATAGCTTACTGTGCATTTAAAATGAAGCAGTGTGTTTGTGTGTGAAATAAGTCTGGAGTCCGGACTTATTTCTTTTGTTATGTTTCAAAGTAACCTTCAAATAAATAGTTCAACAGTAAACATCCAGGAGTCACCAGGTAAGTTTGAGATGTTTACTGTGAGGATCACTGTGAAACTACAATATATAAATAAAATAAATGAAAAAATATTATAATTTGTAATGCACTCGACTCTTTTACGTCAACAAACACCGAGTCATTAATGATTATACCAGTGGTTTTCAAACTGTGATTCCCCAGAGTTCTTCGGGGCCAGAAGGCGCCAGAGGATAGGGATAGGTATCATGAACCGGTTCTTTTCAAGAACCATGAACCGGTTCTTTTCGAGAATCATTAAGAAATGATTCAATCCACCGACATCAATAGCCTTTTTGCTTAACGAGTCCCTTATCGGTCCTTCAGAGCAGCCGTTGTTTTTGAGGGTGTTTTATCGGGAAAATTATTGTTTCTTTACACTGATTGCAGACCCGCTGCAGGGTCTGCAATCAACTGCTTCTGTAACGGCTCCGCTTTGAAGCTTGAAACGACGAAGGAGTGCTCCGATCCGCTGCTTTGTTGGTTCACTGCTTCGCTGCTTTTCAGAAGCGACAAGTCCACTTCTTAACCCCTCTGAAAGCCATTTAAAGATGTCAATCATGAGTCACCGTTGTCACTTTTCAGTCTGTACATGAAGTTCATGCACAGCATCACGGACTACATCATCACAATCGTTTTTGAATGATCTGACTGTTTTTGGAAGTTGACAGAACAATTTTGGACTCCCATTTAAAGTTTGTGTTGGACTGTTTGGAACCTGTTGACGTCAAAGGACCAGTGATGCACACCAAAATGTAAGTCCATTTTTTGTTGTTTATAAATTAATAAATATCAAATGGCAAGATCTATTTTAGCCGTTATATAAAGCATATAATGAATGTTTTTTCATTCAATCGCTGTTTCACAGTTGTGAATCTTGCTCCATCTCATGGTCTGTGACTCACGCGAGAGGTCGGTTTCAGCAGAGTTCTGGTTTAGGGCACAATGTAAACACACCTCGGCACCATCTGCACCATCCACATCCTCGCTAGCCATTGTGTGCATGGCTTTGAAATGCCGCACCTTTGCTGCTGCAACAGTGCATTCTGGGAAGCGCAGGGGAGTTATGGGAAATGTTAAAGGACTGAATGTTTCATTCGGTGAAAGATGGAGCATACCATTCAACAAAGCGAACATTGCATCTTTAACCAAATGAAATATTCGTTCCATTGAACTCATAACATTCATTATTTGTATAATATATCCTCAACACTGCTACAAATTATACCACAATATGAATTTTAGACTATACTACCATCAAGCCCTATATGGAGTGACTGAACAGGACTTTCTAGATCTAATTTTGGCATGACAATGATTATTAGCATAACAACTGAATTTAGGATTTCAAATAGATGTGGGATGAGCCAACTGTTATCTCATGTTTGAGCAGTTGGGAGCTTACATTGAAATATATGCAAGGATATATTGGAACTTTTGAACTTGGGATGTCACTTAGCTACATGAAAGGCATCTTGAGGAAAGATTGGAGGTGCATATGGGTTGGTGTGAAACTCTCCTGCCTCAATGACTGACTCACATTCACTGGGATACAAATCTACACCCTTTTCAAGTATTCTATCATTGTGAACACTGGACTACATATGGTTACAACATTTCTGTCACTGCATGTTCTGATAATCTTGTGTTGTACTTTTTGTTGTCTTCTTAGAATGGCCATAGCAGATGGTTATCCGAGTCTGGTCTGCTTAAGGTTTCTCCCTATAACCAAAAAACTCAGAAAGATTTTCCTTACCACTGTTACCAATGTGCTTGCTCATGGGGTCACTAAACCCTTGACTCTAGACCTTTCTTGTATATAACACTTTGATGTAATTATATTATGATTTGTAGGGATGGGTATCGAGAACCGGTTCCTTTTGGGTATCGTTAAGAAATGATTCGATCCACCGACATCAATAAGCTTTGTGCTTAACGATTCTGTTATTGGTCCTACAGAGTGGCCGTTGTTTTTGGCGGGTGTTTGTCAGGAAAATGATCATTTCTCTACATTGATTACAGACCCTGCAGCGGGTCCTTAATCAACTTACAGCAGCGCAGCTTTACTTGAACCTT
Source organism: Thalassophryne amazonica (assembly GCF_902500255.1). Lineage (NCBI taxonomy): Eukaryota > Metazoa > Chordata > Actinopteri > Batrachoidiformes > Batrachoididae > Thalassophryne > Thalassophryne amazonica. Next base: position 11,067,630 of record NC_047118.1, read on the forward strand.
GAACCAATTGAAGCGTGGTTCGCAGATTGAAGCAATGCTTCGGTCGATTGCTTCGTTTATTTATTTCTTTCGCTTAATTTTCCCCCGCTAAAACCCTAAGAGCATACGTCTGTGAGTATTATTTACCTTTTCTATGTTAAACGACCTGTTATGGTCTTCTGAAACAGTTGATACATGTATTTTATAACTTAAAAACGGGAGTGATGCTAACGCGTTAGCATGTCTATGGCATTTTCCAATGTTAAAAGTTAGCATTTAGCAATTGCAGCCGTCATCACGTTCAGGTGCATTGTTTTCAAATTGTAATATTCCTTAAATTTATTTTTGCTTATATATTAATAATCTAATGATTATTATATACAATTTTAGAGAAAGAGACAAAAACAACCTGAATAGAAACACAACAGAAAATATATAATAGCAACTAACATAAATAAATAAATACATACAGAAATAAATGTTTCCTGTGAACACCTAGTGACTCTCACACCTCCATTTCATCCCTGTCTATTTAAGTTTGATCTCCTCTAGAACTATCTGCCAAACTAGAAACTGCTGCATCCTAGTTGTTGTTGTGTTGGCAGTTTCCTCGCTTGCGAGGATAGTGGGAAGGCCTTTTTTTTTTTTTTTTAAGTTTATTTTCTACAAGCCTTCTGGTGGCTGAAAAGTCTGATGCGGGATGCACAAGACCTGTTACACTTGGGGCAAATGAACACTTGAGTAGGCTGGGCTTGTGCTGCTGCCCGCTCTTTCTGTCTTTGATGCTTCTGGCGTGAGGCCTCACTTCTTTCTGCCTCAAACTTCAGGTTGGCGGATTTGATGCTGGAACGCCAGCCAGGTCTATCTGTAGCTAGATGCTGCCATGACTGATGCTGAATGCCTGCAAGGCATCATCATCATCATCATCATCAAGACATCAAAATGCCTGCATCCTAGTAAGAGCAGAATACTACTGGAATGAATTTGAATAAGGAAAGATGTATTTTTTTTTTCCTCACCTAAATGGATTCAGCACTCACTCCAGTTCATTGTCTGGAATAGTCCCAGATTGCATTTCAGAGCTTCTAGAATTCAAACATTTTCATGCAGGTGGTGTTGGGGGGTAATTTTGGGTTTCAGCTTTTTTTGTTTTTCACCACTTTCATCCCTGAATATGAGTTGTGATTCACTTTTGTGCGGATTAAAGTTACTAACAGGGACTCCTGTCTTGTTGCGAGAAAGAAACGCGAATCATCCTCTGTTCTGTTCACACAGCTCCAAAACGTTGCGCGGCTCTCTGACAAGTCAAGATAGAATGATAGAATTCAGTCTGAATTAATAACTTCAAAGCGAAATGCCGTTTGTTTATTTTTATTTATGTCCCGAGATCAAGGATATAGTGACTAATTTCATATTTATTTACTTTAAGACTCAAGGAAATACATAGAAAACCTGTAAAGCCTACTTTAGTACAAAATTCATGAGGTATCGATAAGGGAATCGATAAGGAATCGGATCGAATAATGGCATCGATATCGATAAAACCTTATCAATTACCATCCCTAATGATTTGGCACTGTAAAAATAAAGTGAAGAGACTCCTTAAATTTCATCACCTGGCAACCTATCACTTTTCCTACAACTGCCTTCAGTACCTTTTACGTAAGGACAGTTCAATTTAGAAACCCAACACATCATCTGAGATGACAGGATCCAGACTGCACAAGTTAGTTTTTTAAACACAGTAGTTTAATATGTATTTGTGAGTTATTTATTCTGTTTCTGTTTCTAAATAATAATTACAATAGTTCAGGCAATCATTGTGCACACAAAGTGATTTTCAAGTATACTTTCTGTCATATAGCTTATAGTTAGGGCGGATCAGGTGACCCTGAAACCTCCCTTAGTTATGCTGCTATAGACTTAGACTGCTGGGGGGTTCCCATGATGCACTGTTTCTTTCTCTTTTTGCTCTGTATGCACCACTCTGCATTTAATCAGTAGTGATCGATCTCTGCTCCCCTCCACAGCATGTCTTTTTTCCTGGTTCTCTCCCTCAGCCCCAACCAGTCCCAGCAGAAGACTGCCCCTCCCTGAGCCTGGTTCTGCTGGAGGTTTCTTCCTGTTAAAAGGGAGTTTTTCCTTCCCACTGTAGCCAAGTGCTTGCTCACAGGGGGGTCGTTTTGACCGTTGGGGTTTTACATAATTATTGTATGGCCTTGCCTTACAATATAAAGCGCCTTGGGGCAACTGTTTGTTGTGATTTGGCGCTATATAAAAAAAAATTGATTGATTGATTGATTGATTGATATAGCTTAGAAATTAACTTTATGTATACTATAACCATGGGAGCTGTTTTAGAGGTAAGTGGTGGTTAGATTGGGATTTCCCGAAAGGCCTTGGTCAGGAATGACTGATGAAATTATTTAATCAGTCAACAGTTATTTTGGTAGCTGACAATCATTCATGTCATTTGTCAGACAGAAATGCCATTCATATCGTGTTGTTCTAGATGTAGGTACATGAATAAGTTAGTCATCAAATGACAGAACAAATCATTTTGGTAATAAATGAATTATTTTCAGTCATTACTGAAATGAATAATGCCAAATTGTATTCCCCATTTGTTTTATGCAAGATAAACTTTTACAACAAGGACACAAAGGTTGAAGGTGGTTTTAAGCCCCCCCCCAAAGTGTTCTGAGCTGATTTTAAGTCAGATGTTGTACAGCATCCAATAAGATGTACAGGAGGCAACTGACCAATTTCAAGCTCAAAACTTCACAGCGTGACATTGATAGTTTACAGAACAATGGATGCTGTACTAATAACAATGTGTGGTTCACGTACAGTACCCTATCAATAGCACCAGCCTACTTTATTTTGCATGGCTTTTAAACCATTATAATCCAATGGAAAAAATGACTTGTCCTATTGTGACCTAATTAGAGATCCTCTGGATTCAAACTACTCTATACATGAAAAAGCTTTATATGTCTTTTAAACAGATTTAAGCTGGTTTTCAACTGAATTTAGTTTGAAACAGGCCAGTTTGTGATTAGCTGTTTTTTTTAATCGCAATTTTATTTATTCATTGGTCATTCTCATTCATTTGCAGGACCATATGCTGATTTATATAAATATGTCAACAAAACGGATAATTTAAAGATGTTGGTGTGAGCTCTGGCGAAGTGCAGTCGACACTTTTCATCAACTATGAGATTTTTAAAGATCAAATACCAGACCAGAAGAAGAAGAGATTATCAGAAAATGGTTCATCTGTATGGGTTAGACAGAGAATATTAAAACCACAACTTCTTGAGGCTTCCAGTGAACACGACTCATGTGTCACTAACACTCAGGTACAAAAGGGATTCCTTATATAATTTCCAGGCAGGGGTGGCGAGCATTTCCTTGTAGAAACAAAGAAGCAGAAGCCACCACCAAGCGTCCATATTTATGAGTATTATAAAATCAGCTGGGAACAAATGTATTCTCATGCATGTTTCAGCAATGTCACGTGACACTGATTACTTTAAGTCATTCCTACCTCCAACTTGTAGGTTGCATCAGTAACTACACTGCTATAAAGGCTACTATTTTGAACAATGCGGCTAACTAATGTATATTTTATGAACATTTTTGGACCTTTTGATAAATCAAAGCTGTGATATAACCAATTCCAGGTCAGACGTCAGACATGCAGCAGGATGGAAATGGGCGTGACAACCCGAAGGCACAGCAATGACCCCAATTTAACACTTAACTCATATTGAGCGGCCAAGTCCTTTTCAAACCACACTTCTCATGTGTTTCTCACAGATATAAAATGATATGAAACCTCTTCAGGTGGAAGACAATGAAGACGCAGTGAAGCATAAACCAGGAAAACTTATGTAACACTGAGGGGACGGACACACACACACACACACACACACACACACACACACACACACACACACACACACACACCACACACACACACCACACACACACACACACACCACACACACACACACACACACACACACACACAATGGCTCCCACAGCACACAACGTACTGCTCCTTTACCACAACAAAACTAACATATACCACCATACGTCTGACGGATTTTACGTTTTTAAGTGAAGGTAAAGGCATATAAAGTTATTTTAATAAACACGCGTGGCTTACCTGACTCGTAGACGCTCACTTGGAAAGTTTCAGCAACACAACACTGTCAGTGAGAACTTTTTCCAAAATATTAAATACTCCAAACAGCCGGCAAGGGAGTTGGGAAACCGAAAAAAACAAAAACCCCACACACACACCAAATGTCGCTTTTATTGCCAAGAACACGGGAAACACTCCTCCAACATACACGATCGTTTTCTTTCTTTCCCCCAGCCAGCCAACCAACCAAACCCAATCCTCTGCACTGCAGTCACCGCAGCCACACAGACCCAGCAACGACCAGATTGACGTTTGTGGCAACCAATCGTCGTGGGATAGCTGTGCAGCATCCAATCAGGAAAGCCCTTTAGTTTCAAAAAGAGGCGGCGCACAGAGCATAGTAGGTTGCGCGCGTCGTGTTTACAGCCGCTCCAGTGAGGCTGTTCTGCTTGATCAACCCTCCCTGCGCGTGAGGCAGAGAGAGAAGGCCGCACGGAGGGAAGGAGTGCGCTTTGACGGAACAGCGAGCCTGGAAGTCATCTGAGTTACTGGCAGTGTTGACGTCATCACCATGCTGTTCATTATTGACCTCTGCTCGCAGTACCCTCACCCTCATCATATATATATATATATATATATATATATATATATATATATATATATATATATATATATATATATATATATATATATATATATATATAATATATATATATATATATATATATATATATATATGTTGTGTGTGTGTGTGTGTGTGTGTGTGTGCAGTATTTAGTGCAAAGCATGAAACTGGATGATGTAATTCTACCTCCTGGAACACCAGGTAACCCCCTGAGAAGTGAGTATACTGAAACTATGGGATTTTCCCTTTGAACACTGTATTGTATGATGGGGCTGTGGAGTGAAAGTGCATCTGTGTGTGTGTGTGTGTTCAGCGTAAGAATTGTGTCCAAACTTCAAACTGCGCTCACTCCTGTGTTGTCTGTTGTGATGTCGCCAGTCATCATCACAAAGCTGATGGGAGGTGTCATCCACAAAGGATTTGTCCATCACTTTCTTGCCCATAATTGGCTCAAGACCTCGTATGTCCAATCCAATCCCGGATCACATTACTGAGTGAACTTACCTGGATCTGGTTCTTTTTGCAACCATGTGATTTTTTTTTTTTTCCTCTGGATGCATCAGTACTCAGTTGATCTGACCATTTACACAGCAGTCACATTGAAAGACATGAGATTAAAAATCAGATCTAAATCAGTTCCCTCAGTGGCAAAAGTACCTTGATCCAGCATTGTTCCATGTTGAAAATGGACATTAAATCAACACTGGATTTGAAAATTGTATCAAACTTGCTAACGTTGATGCAACATAAATATTCATGGTAGATATCTACTACTGTATAAGCAACAGGTCCATCATCGTGTCCTACAGCAGCCTGCCCTCTAGATTCTTGAAATGGAGCAATATCTCTACCTGGTGGACATTTGCTATTAATGCAAGTACAATAGAATTTCATCAAGAGCTCTTGTTCAACAGAATATTCTGCTATTGTAATAAATCCTTAATTCAACAAGTAACACATCTGCTGTTTTGTGTAAATAAGTAAATACATTTTCCTATGGATTTCTGACAGAAATTAAAAAAAGATTAAAATTCACATGGGGAACCTAACCACATTTCAACATTGCATTGCTATATTCTGGCACTGGGATGCTGGCACTGGAGCAACATTGATATCTCTTTCACTGATGTCAAAATGTAATACGAGGTCTGTTAGAAAACTATCCGACCTTTTTATTTTTTGCAAAAACCGTATGGATTTGAATCACGTGTGATTGCATCAGCCAAGCTTGAACCTTTTTCACGCCTGTCAGTTGCATCATTCGCCTGTGAGCACGCTTTGTGGGAGGAGTGGTCCAGCCCCCTCGGCAGATTTTCATTGTCAGGAAAATGACTGAGCGACTGTCGCTTTGCTGCATCCAAATTTTTTCAGAAACTGTGAGAGACAGCCAGGTGGAACCATTCGGAAAATTCAGATGGCTTTCGGTGAAGATCTTATGGGCATCACGCAGATTAAGGAGCATTACAACCGGATTAAAGACGGCCCACAGCGGCTGAAACAACAAGATCATTTCAAAGTGAAGGCTGTGTTGATCCGCGACGTCGTCTGACTACCAGAGAAATGGCAAGAGAGGTGGACATAGCACTTTTTCGGCACATTACACTGTTACAGGAGATTTTGTAATGAAAGACGTGCGGCGGAATTCGCACGTCAGGACGGAGCCGCGTAATGGCGCAGAACAAAAAGCACCTCCGTGTTGGAAGTCTCACGGGACATGCCCAGCTCTTCACCATTCGGAAGATTCAGACGGCTTTGGGTGGCTTTTCAGTCGAGTGAGTATCCGAGAAATTGTCGAAGAGCTGGGCATGTCACAACATGTCCTGTGAGACCAACACGGAGGTGCTTTCGTTCCGCACCATTAGCGGCTCCGTGGCGAATTCCTCCGCTCCTGTTTTCATGACAAAATCTCCTTTAACAGTGGAATGTACCGGAAAAGTGCTGATGTCCACCTTTTCTGCCATTTCTCTGGTAGTCAGACGACGTCCCAGATCAACACAGCATTCAGTTTGGAAATGATCTGGTCGTTTCAGCCGCTGTGGGCCGTCTTTAATCCGGTTGTAATGCTCCTTAATCTGCGTGATGCCCATAAGATCTTCACCGAAAGCCATCTGAATTTTCCGAATGGTTTCCACCAGCCTGTCGATCGCTGCTCGGAGTGCGGCGCGCCCTCCGCCATTGTGCGCCGTCTTTAAACCGGCTGTAACACTCCTTAATCTGTGTGATACCCATAAAATCGTCCCTGAACACCATCTGAATTTTTTCCGAATGGTGTCCACCTGGCTGTCTCTCACAGTTTCTGGAAAAATTTGATGCAGCGCTGCTCCAGCCGTTCAGACATTTTCCTCACAATGAAAATTCGACGAGGGGGGAGGACCGGTGCTCACTCAAAGCCTGCTCACAGGCGAATGACGCAACCGACAGGCGTGAAAAAACTCACTCATGTGCATGAAGGTTCAAGCTTGGCTGATGCAATCACACGTGATTCAAATCCATATGGTTTTTGCAAAAAATAAAAAGGTCGGATACTTTTCTAACAGACCTCGTACTACTTTCCCAAAAATTCATGCTGTGGCTGAACAACTTTATGCCTCTGTAGTTACTGCAGCACTGCACATCAGCTATTGGATATCTGACTTTCCCTTTGGGGATAAATAAAAGTATCTATCTATCTATCTATCTATCTATCTATCTATCTATCTATCTATCTATCTATCTATCTATCTATCTATCTATCTATCTATCTATCTATCTATCTATCTATCTATCTATCTATCTATCTATCTACCTACCTACCTACCTACCTACCTACCTACCTACCTACCTACCTACCTACCTACCTACCTACCTACAGTGAGGAAAATCAGTATTTGAACACCTGCGGTTTTGCAAGTTCTCCCACTTAGAAATCATGGAGGGGTCTCAAATTTTCATCTTAGGTGCATGTCCACTGTGAGAGACAATCTAAAAAAAAAAAAAAAAAAAAAAAAAAATCCGGAAATCACAATGTATGATTTTTTAATAATTTATTTGTATGTTACTGCTGCAAATAAGTATTTGAACACCTACCAACCAGCAAGAATTCTGTCTCTCACAGACCTGTTAATTTTTCTTTAAGAAGCCCTTTTATTCTGCACTCTTTACCTGTATTAACTGCACCTGTTTGAACTTGTTACCTGTATAAAAGACACCTGTTCACACACTCAATCAATCACACTCCAACCTGTCCACCATAGCCAAGACCAAAGACCTGTCTAAGGACACCAGGGACAAAACTGTAGACCTGCACAAGGCTGGGATGGACTACAGGACAACAGGCAAGCAGCTTGGTAGAAGACAACAACTGTTATGATTATTTATTAGAAAGTGGAAGAAACACAAGATGACTGTCAATCTCCCTCGGTCTGGGATTCCATGCAAGATCTCACTTTGTGGGGTAAGGATGATTCTGAGAAAGCTCAGAACTACACAGGAGGACCTGGTCAATGACCTGAAGACAGCTGGGACCACAGTCACAAAGATTACATTAGTAACACATGATGCTGTCATGGTTTAAAATCCTGCAGGGCAGCAAGGTCCCCCTGCTCAAGGCAGCACATGTCCAGGCCCGTTTGAAGTTCACCAGTGACCATCTGGATGATCCAGAGGAGGCATGGGAGAAGGTCATGTGGTCAGATGAGACCAGAATAGAGTTTTTTGGATTCAACTCCACTTACCATGTTTAGAGGATGAGAACAACCCCAAGAAAACCATCCCAACCGTGAAGCATGGGGATGGAAACATCATACTCTGGGGGTGCTCTTCTGCAAAGGGGACAGGATGACTGCACCGTATTGAAGGGAGGATGGATGGGGTCATGTATTGCGAGATTTTGGCAACCAACCTCCTTCCCTCAGTAAGAGCATTGAAGATGGTTCATGGCTGGGTCTTCCAGCATGACAATGACCCCAAACACACAGCCAGGCCAACTAAGGAGGGGCTCCGTAAGAAGCATTTCAAGGTCCTTATTTGCAGCAGTAACATACAAATAAATTATTAAAAAATCATACATTGTGATTTCCAGATTTTTTTCTTTTTTAGCTTATGTCTCTCACAGTGGACGTGCACCTAAGATGAAAATTTCAGACCCCTCCATGATTTCTAAGTGGGAGAACTTGCAAAATCGCAGGGTGTTCAAATACTTATTTTCCTTACTGTATCTATCTATCTATCTATCTATCTATCTATCTATCTATCTATCTATCTATCTATCTATCTATCTATCTATCTATCTATCTATCTATCTATCTATCTGTCTGTCTGTCTGTCTGTCTCCCTTGTTCTTAAAAATAGGAACCAGCACACTTTGTCTCCGCTCCTCAGGCATCCTCTCACTTTCCAAGATTTTATTTAAAAATCTGAGTCGGAAAACAAGTGGCCTAAAACTGATATGACAAAATCAGATTTAGTATGTTCACACAAATCAAAAGATCATAACTGTTTTTTATTAAGCATTATGTATACATTAGTAATTACAGTGAACTCACTGGTGTGCCAAAAGGGGTTTTCAATACAACCACAAATGTATCATTTATTGAGCTTACAACTGGGCAAAATGCATGCTCTTCGTGGCAGTCAAAACTAAATAGAATGATATTTTGTGAAAAAAAACTTTCAGCATTCTTACTTTTTTATTTTTAAAGGGGTTATATTATAATAAAGACTTACTCCAGGTGTTGATCAGTACATCAGTAAACATCAAGTTGCTAAAGAGTTCTGAGGAAATTTTGAGTATTGATGCTGTGTCATTGAAATACACAAATAGACTACATAGTTTGGGCTCCAGTTGACAGAGATTGGCCTTTCGTATGTCTTTCATGTCCACAAATGCCATGTGGAATACATCATCCTAAAGAACCACCATGTAAATAGAGCAGATATATGTCTGTAAATAGAGAAATATACTTTAGCAAACTGGGGTCCACAAGTTTGACACTTTCACCATCAACAGATACATGTCTAACGGCTGAGTCTTGGAACCCATTGAAGGTCTGGGTCTTTGTCTTGATCCAGTGGTATCTCAAATCCACGCACTTCAACTTCTCACTCAGCTTTACTGATCTTGAGATTGCTGGTGGTGCTGTGATCTTTGCGGAAGCCATGACGCTTGAAAAGCCGAGTGACAGAAAGGAGACGACCATTTAATAAAAACATTTTCAAGTTTCAAAGAAATGACTTGTTCTTTAGAAACTTGCCGAGTCCTTTTTAAACTAGGTTGGTGTTATGGGTTCTTGGGTTATAGTTCCACGTTGGGAGTTACACTTTGGTTTATGGTAGGGAACCAATGGCTGAAAAGTTTTTGGAGACTCTACCAGACAGACGTATTGCTTAACTTTGCATCACGTTCATTTATTGGCTGAGTCATCTGTTAATGGGTTTGTCTCACAGCAAGGAACCAGGATGGCTACTTCTGACTTCTGTGACAATGGAGGCCTAAATTTAGACCATTGCATGGAAGTTTCCCCATGTACACAGTTTATATTTGTAGAACTGAGAGAGTTTACTTGAAATCCCAAATGTGCTCAATTGCAAATGGTGACAAATTGTGCAATCTATGTGTTTCCACTCATTCAGTATAAAGGGTTTCCATCTCTCTGCTCAAGGTAATGCAGATGATGAATGCAAAAAACAATAAATTGTTTTAAAACAGGTTTTCGCACATTCTGCTATCAGCTGTGAGTGAGGCCTCAACCCTTTCTTTTGCGTTCATCACTGCCATCTCCGTCCTATTGTTCTCTAACCCGCTCAGCACTTAGAGGAAGCACTCTCGTTAATTACACTGCAATCCATCGATTACTTTAATGGCACTTTGTGCTCCACGGTGTGCTTCTGTGAGCCTGACTTCCATCAAGGCCACACACAATGGACTCTGTAGAGGAAGACTGAAGCCACATCTTCATTTCCTTCCTGTCAGGAGCATTGTCTTCTTGTCATTTAGCTATTGTATGACTGAAAGTGCAGATGAGTGATTTGCTTTATTTGCTATCATCAGACCTGGATATAATTATCTAAGTCTGTTTGCTTGGAATCATTGGCACACTGATATTTTAAGTAAAGAATTTGAAATATGTTCATAAATGAATGCACACGAACCAATGGTCTGCTGTGGTGAGCACCCATTTTCATCTCACCTTGTTCTATACATCTTAGTCACACCAGCTATCCATATGTCCTCCCTCACCACATCCATAAACCTTCTCTTTGCTCCTCTTCTTCTCCTCCTACCTGGTGGCTCCATCCTCAGCATCCTTCTCCACATATAGCCTGCATCCCCTCTGTACATGCCCGAACCATCTCAGTCTCACCTTTCTCACTTTGTCTACAAACTGTCCTACCTGTGTTGTCTCTCTGACATGCTCATTCCTAATCCTGTCCATCCTCATCACTCCCAAAGTAAGTCGCAGCATCTTCATCTGAGTTTTAGTCAGTGCCAACACATCGAAGCCATACAGCATAGTGTAAGTCTTATGAACTTTCCGTTTGACTCTTGAAGATACTCTTCTATCACAAATCACTCCTGCCACTCTTCTCCACCTTGTCTGCACTGTTTTCTTCACCTCTCTATAACACACTCACCATGACCATACTTTTGAGAGTATGAGTCACATTTTTTTTTTTAATAGTTTGGGAGGTCCTGCAACTTACATCTTGATCTATATACTGAAGAATCACACATTCATTACAATTAATAACAGTTATATTGACTATTTATATAGGACTTTCCCAAGAATCAAAGCACTGAACAAAGTAGACACTAAAAATAAAAGGAAAAAAAAATGCTAATAAAATGTACACAAGCAATGTATAATAAAAAAGGTCCAACTAATAGAGGTGGGCGGATCAATCCTAATATCGATAATATCGATACCAACGCTGGTATTGATATTGAACGATCCTTGTTTAAAAAGATCAATATTCAAGCTTTTTTCTCTCCCACATGCACTGACTGCTGCGCACGCAGATTCATCAAAGTATACTCTCTGTCTGTAAGAGCAGCGCTGTGCTGTGTCACACAACACGGAGCAGCGCACCCTTGTATTGTGGTTTGTCAGCCCTCTACCTCAGGAGATTTTAAGTTGTGTTGAGTGATTTTTTTTTTAAAACAAAAATGTTGATTGTGATAAAGTATTTTGTTGTCACATACAATGTTTGGCAAAATTCTATCCTAGGTCTTTTGGATCCTTTGGATCTATGAAGCTTAAATATGAAAAAGTATCGGTATCGATATCGGCGATACTGGGCATGTATTTACTTGGTATTGGATCAATACCAAAATTCCCGGTATCGCTCACCTCTACCAACTAATACTCTGATGTGATTTATAGATGGGTTATATGTCTTCAAGAGGCATTTTTTTTAACAGGTGCAACTTCTATACACCAGAAAATATGTAAATACCAACTTAGGTGCTAAACACCAGTGTATCAGAACCAAAAGAATGAGGTTCCACAATAGTAGGGCGGGAACTGGCTGAAGATATCCAAGCTGGAGTGGTTTACACGTTTCGCAGTCCAGAACTCCACATTGGATCAAGGACAGCCCCCCCACATGCACTTGTACCTGGGAAAATTGCAAATAGTGAATTCATTTCAGTTCAGTATCTGGAAAACAGTCAACAAAATTTCATGTCTTCTTTTTAAGAAACTCAGTCTCTGTTCCACTACACCAAACAGCTGACGCAACAGACAAGAGTTGCCCTATTCACAGTCTGCAATCACAGTTACAGAACCCTATAACTCATTCAGATCTGTCATGGATATCTTGGTAGCTTCCCTCACTTGTCCCTTTCTTGCATAGTCAGTCACCTGGCTGCTCCAGAATGCCAGAATGTTTCTGTTTCTTAACAGTTGATGTAAATGAAGTCCAACAGATATTCAGTGAATGAGAAATGTTTATGCATCTTGTGTATCCCCTCACTGCCATGATTTACTGTAAATTCATCAAAGGCTGACAGTATATGTGGCACACACATACATTTAATGTCTATTTTTTTTCTTTCATAAAATGAAAGCATTTTGTTTAGTTTGGAATTTTTGGAAATTTTTAAAATGATTCTGATTCTACACAATTCTTTTGCATTTATTTCTAAACATATTTTAAATTCTGTACTTAAAATACACAGGTGCCAGTAGTTATGTCCCTGAATGTATGATTTATGATTGTAGTTGCTCTTTTTTTGTTTGTTTGAAGGTTTTGTTTTTTGAATAAGACCTTTCTTGTAATATATTGATGCTCTCCTTTATGCAAACATGTCCTGACATTTATTAAAGTGTTGGGAAATTTGTATTTAATGGCAATATGACGTCTCAGTTCAATTGCATTTTGGTTGAAATTTCCATTCCCATATGTAATGGAGTAAGTCACTGAAGAGGTCATATTATACACGTTTTTCTCCTCAGGAATATAAGTCAACAGGTGTGTCATTATAAATGATGCATACACTTTCTCCCACACTTGAAGTGGTATTACCGTATATATAGGAAGAATGTGCAGCAAGGATGTGCATACCTAACACATACATACATACATCAGACCAGGCCTGCACACATTTTTCAGGGTTTTATTTTTATGACATATAATCAAAGTAAAAAAAAAGTTTTGCATGCCTGGACACAACTACACTCCCCACCCCGAACCTTGCCCCTGATTTCTTCTTTGCAAAACTGCTCAGGTTGCTTCAAAATCTCTAATGTATAGACCTTTTTCACCTGCAAACACAAACTCTCAAAATGACAGAGATGAACACAGATATGGCAACAATCACATTGTCTTGAAACCATTTATATCTATATTTGTCTCCAGGATCGAATCTTTCTGAATATTTCTTGCTGTATTAGTGTTACTGGGGCCTTTAGTGCAGAAGCATCACCACAGCATGAAGCTGCCACCAACAAGTATAACAGATAGGGTTGTGTATGTCCATAATAATTTTAAAAAATATTATTTTTTAAATATTTCTTTAGATAATTCTAAAATATAACGCAATGCTAAAATACCCTCGGCTGTATGAGCATTGCGTTCTTTAGAATTTGCAGTTGTTTAATTAATAATTAAGATCCTATTGTCTTACAATTTGTACATATTCAATAAAGTCCATCTATCTATTAATCGATCAATTAATCAAAAACAATATTTATGTTTTAAGAGCGGACGTTGTGCAGATCAAGGAATATTTGTAGATCACCTTCTGTGCATTTGCAGGTATTAATTAGACAAATTTAACTCCATAGGAAGTTAGCTTTGAGTTAGCGGAAGTTAGTATGCACGCTAAAGTCTGCAAAATGTCTTGTAAATGACTCCAGAGGTGTTATCGGGTCACAAAAACAGTGTTTTCAGTTTTAGAAGCGTTTATTTCTCACTAGCTTTTACATAATAGAGGGTATATTTACACACAAATGAAAGAGTTTTGCAGCTAGCTACCAGTCTGTGATGTCAACATGCTAACGTCTGCGAAATGTCTCGTAAATAAGTTCAGAGGTGTTATTGGGTTCCACAAACAGCATTTTAAGCATTAGAAGTGTTTATTTCTCACTAGTTTTTACATAACATATGAGAAATATGTATATAAACACAGAAAACGAAGCAATTTTGGAGAGGCCAGCCACTGACATCATGGTGCAGCTTTACTCTGATTGGCTGTCACGCCCCCCACTCAAAAACAAAACGGAACAGATTGAAATAGAATGTACATTTTAACCTCTTAAAAAGGTCAAGGTTAGCCATCTTTGAACTTGTCCAAGGTCTGTGTCCCAAGAATGTTCCTGTAAATTTGAAGACTCTGGCAGTAACAGGACTGGACTTATGCTGAGCAGACAGACGGGCGGACAGACGGATGCAAAGCCTTCGCTATACCCGATAGCCATATTTGATGAAAAATGGGCTGTGCTAGTTTGGTTGTGTTATAAGGGTGAATGTTTGTGCCACCCATTACTTTGTATTTCAAATTTTTATATTATTTTGATCATGTTGTTGAGATTTGCACTTACTGGGAGCTGCTACAGATATTAAAGTTATTGTGAAAGAAGCTTTAATTTAATGATTTATTTTAAATTTTGGACTGATTTCACAAAACACCTTCTGGATAAAACCCCCGTTTGATTGGCAATCCATAAGTATTCAGTTTTCAAAAAACACACACATTTTATGTAATATCTAACGGACTAACAGTCCGTTAGATATTACATAAAATATTGGTGAAAATATTCTTTCTAAAAGAGTGAGACAGTCACTCAAGTCTGTGTCCATTTGACCCATCTCCTGTGGTTTTTTTTAATTATTATTATTATAATTATTTCTTTTGTTCCTGGCCTACTTGTTAATTCATTTTCACACATGCACATTACATAACCAAAACCATCAGTAACAATTTAAAACATACTAGGAACTTCCAGATGTGCATTTCAAATAAGGAAATATATTATATTATACATCTCAATAGCAAAGGTTATAGCTTTTTTTTTTTTTTTTTTGCTTTTGGCACTCAATTTATCAAACAACAAGCAAAGCAAATATCCTAGACTAGAAGATAGGCTCATCAGTCAGACGTAAGCCTGCAGTGTGTCTTAAAGGCTAGCGTTACGTTTTAATGTGTATATTAAAGAAGCGGAAATATCAAAGTCATCCCTGTTGGTACAATAAAAAGAAAAGAGAAATAATGAGATGTTACATATTGTGTCTAGAAAGTCCTGATAATTAATATTGTGTCCTTGTGATTAGACTTGTTCATTGAGACTCCGCCAACGTCGTTATCTTGCTGCTTTCTTGCTTCTTATCGTATCACCGCAGCACTTGGCTGCTCCTTATTCACTCTGGGCCTTCTTTAAGTGGTCTGTCTCCACGGCGACCATCAGAGAGTCCTCCGTCACATGTAAAAGATGCTCCTTCTCTGGGCTGTCTACACTCACCAGCTCCTCCTCGTCCACGTCTACATGCACGTCCAGCCCGTTCCTCCTCACCTCCCTGCTGGCCCTCGACCTCGGACGTTTTCCACCAGCTCTACATTCTGCACCACCTCCGCCTCCCCTTCTCGGATCTTCTTCACGTGGAACGTGAAAGGAGGCACGCGGTAGACGCTGGTCTTGGAGCGAGCGTAGATTTTGTGGTCAGGGGTGAGGGATTTCTTCACCTTGTCTTTAGAGGTCTTTATCTTTGCCCTGCGCTCCTGGTTGGGGGTCATACGGGTCCCGATCTTGCCAATCTTCTTCTCCAGATTGTGCTTGGTCTTCTCCAAGTTCTCACGGGTTTTCTGCTTAGTCTTCTCCATTTTTTCCTTGGTCTTTAGTTTGGTCTTCTCCATTTTCTCTTTAGAGAAGGCTTTCTTTATGTTGTCCACTTGCTGCTTACTGGTGCGCTTGATGCGCTCGGCACGAGACTCTTCAATGATCTCCTCAATTTCCACCTCCTCGTCTGAATTGAGATTGGCTGGGAGACCCTCACCTTCTTCTTCAGGTATCTGCTTTAGGCCTTCCACTGCTCCAGCTTCAACTACTGTCTCTGTGCCTTTGGGCTTGGCTACTTTTGGTGCCTTCACTTGGTCCTGGGGAGGAAAAGTGGGACAATAGGGAAAAACATTATATAAAAGTAATACATACACTATAATATTAATTTTCAGTTTGATATTTACTAAAATACACAGTGTACATCACTATGGCAAAGGTAAAAATGCAGCCATGTATGATCAATATACACATGGTACTTTATATGATTGGTCATAAATAAATTGTGCAAGAAATTAAATTGGGGAAAAATAAGCAGGATCCTACAAAGATTCCTTTTACATTCAGAACAAACATGTTTACTGCTTGACTGCCATCTAGTGGTGTTAAATACATTTCACTCAGTAAGGCTGCACACATTACACACATTAACTTTACAAATATAATAATTGCTGCAGATGCACTTATTAAGTCATAAATCCCATATTATGGTGACAGTGATGTTTCAGCCAAAGCTGGACATCATACATGGGCATACAATTAAAGTGAAACATGAGACATCATTCTACATGTCTTCTATCTACAGGTGCATTTCCTGCAGTTTGGTTATCATTTCTCCATAACACAGTCCCACACAGTTTTGTATAATATGTAAATCAAACCTGCTTGACAAAGAAGGGCACACAGCTAATTATAAATTTGAAGATATGCTGTTCACCAAAATAAAACATGTCAAATATAGCACGCAATTTGGTGATAAAGCCTGTGTTAATCTATACTCCTATTACAACCCCTGGCAAAAATTATGGAATCACCGGCCTCGGAGGATGTTCATTCAGTTGTTTAATTTTGTAGAAAAAAAGCAGATCACAGACATGACACAAAACTAAAGTCATTTCAAATGGTATCTTTCTGGCTTTAAGAAACACTATAAGAAATCAAGAAAAAAAAATTGTGGCAGTCAGTAACGGTTACTTTTTTAGACCAAGAAGAGGGAAAAAAAAAATATGGAATCACTCAATTCTGAGGAAAAAATTATGGAATCATGAAAAACAAAAGAACACTCCAACACATCACTAGTATTTTGTTGCACCACCTCTGGCTTTTATAACAGCTTGCAGTCTCTGAGGCATGGACTTAATGAATGACAAACAGTACTCTTCATCAATCTGGCTCCAACTTTCTCTGATTGCTGTTGCCAGATCAGCTTTGCAGGTTGGAGCCTTGTCATGGACCATTTTCTTCAACTTCCACCAAAGATTTTCAATTGGATTAAGATCCGGACTATTTGCAGGCCATGACATTGACCCTATGTGTCTTTTTGCAAGGAATGTTTTCACAGTTTTTGCTCTATGGCAAGATGCATTATCATCTTGAAAAATTATTCATCATCCCCAAACATCCTTTCAATTGATGGGATAAGAAAAGTGTCCAAAATATCAACGTAAACTTGTGCATTTATTGATGATGTAATGACAGCCATCTCCCAGTGCCTTTACCTGACATGCAGCCCCATATCATCAATGACTGTGGAAATTTACATGTTCTCTCAGGCAGTCATCTTATAAATCTCATTGGAACGGCACCAAACAAAAGTTCCAGCATCATCACCTTGCCCAATGCAGATTCGAGATTCATCACTGAATATGACTTTCATCCAGTCATCCACAGTCCACGATTGCTTTTCCTTAGCCCATTGTAACCTTGTTTTTTTTCTGTTTAGGTGTTAATGATGGCTTTCGTTTAGCTTTTCTGTATGTAAATCCCATTTCCTTTAGGCGGTTTCTTACAGTTTGGTCACAGACGTTGACTCCAGTTTCTCCCATTCGTTCCTCATTTGTTTTCTGTCTTGACGCTTTGATGTCTTCCTTGGTCTACCAGTATGTTTGCCTTTAACAACCTTCCCATGTTGTTTGTATTTGGTCCAGAGTTTAGACACAGCTGACTGTGAACAACCAACATCTTTTGCAACACTGCGTGATGATTTACCCTCTTTTAAGAGTTTGATAATCCTCTCCTTTGTTTCAATTGACATCTCTCGTGTTGGAACCATGATTCATGTCAGTCCACTTGGTGCAACAACTCTCCAAGGTGTGATCACTCCTTTTTAGATGCAGACTAACGAGCAGATCTGATTTGATGCAGGTGTTAGTTTTGGGGATGAAAATTTACAGGGTGATTCCATAATTTATTCCTCAGAATTGAGTGAGTCCATATTTTTTTTCCCTCTGCTTGGTCTAAAAAAGTAACCGTTACTGACTGCCACAATTATTTTTCCTGATTTCTTATAGGTGTTCTTAAAGCCAGAAAGTTGCCATTTGAAATGACTTTAGTTTTATGTCATGTCTGTGATCTGCTTTTTTTCTACAAAATTAAACAACTGAATGAACATCCTCCGAGGCCGATGATTCCATAATTATTGCCAGGGGTTGTACTAATAATACTAATACCAGTACAACATTTTATTTTGCATGCAGTAGTTTCATATTCATTTATAATCCTGCTTCCTTTTCACTAGAAATACTTGGGGGTGAGTACAAACTGAGTTTCACTTTATCTTGAACTCACATGAAGATGATCACCTCTGCAACACAGCAGTTTGACACCTGGCAACATGTTTTTCTCCACATACAACACCAGAAAAACCACAAAGGCTGAAAGATTGCTCATTGACAAGTGTTGACCACTTCATGTGACAATAATACCAGGAAGTAGTGTTAGTTTACCGTACTGACTTTGTGTACCATTTTGAAGCCAGTTCTGAGAGAGCCCTTTTGCACTGATGCTGATTTTGTGTGCATTTTGTAGAAGTACACACACTTACATGCGTGTGTTAACTTCATGGTGTGCATGCTCAGTACAAGATGGCTGCCCATTTGTAGTCTAATTGCTTCAGCCATAAAGTTATGTTTTCTGGGTGTGCATTTGCAGAGGATTGAACACCATGAATTCAATAAAAGCCTATAACAAAGACTATAGGTTTAAACAGGGTGTTGTTAAAAGAGTGGTCACAACTTCGAAACACCAAACAGGACTACTGGTAGGCAACAGTAGCATTAGTATGCAAGAGGACCCTGCAATTAGCAACAAGGCTTCATAAATGGCATGCAAAACAAAAGGTCTACTTTACATGCACATGCTTGAACCAGCCCAGGCATGTCCCACTGTGTCAACATTGCTCATGAAAGTAATATATGAATGAATACTTGCAAACTATTATGATTAAAGATGGTCCTGCAGAGGGAACAAAGCTACTTGAAGTTAGCGTGCTCGCTAGACTAACACAGACCAGACATAGGTGAGCAGTATGACTGGAGCTATCTGTCAGGTTGTGGCCCCGGGGTGGAGTTGCTCCTTATCTTATTGTCGTCATTAGTTTTGTTCTGAGTTCATCATTTATTTTCTGTTCAGTACGCTGTAGTCTCTGGTTTGGTTTTCTGTCTTTCGTACTTTAGTCATGTGGTTTATTCAGCTGTAGTTTCTGTCCAGTTATTGTTTTTTTCCCCATTGTGTTATGCTTTTGTTTCTGTTTTTTTTTTTCTGCTTCTTATTATGTAGTCTTTAGTTGTTTCATTCCTTTTCTGTGCTACACATTATACAGTTGTCTTGGGTTTTGTTTTCTGTTATGCAATTATCTGGTTATTCTTTCTGTTATGTTTATTATCTTTTAGACTTCAGCCATGTGTTTAGTTTGTTAGCTTAATAGTCACTGATTTTGGTCACTGTTTGTCTGTCCTTCACTTACACTCTTGCACCTGACTGTCTCTTCTTTGTCTCTGTTTATCCGTGTGTTCACTTACACTCTTGCACCTGCCTATTTAATCTTTGTCTCTGTTTCTCCCACATAGTAGAGAAGCTTGAATCTTCGACTGGACTGGGTTGCTTGATGCGAGGACGTTTCGCTTCAAATTACAGAAGCTTCCTCAGCTAAAATTCTTGCTCTGATAGTCTGACTTCTGTCTGAAGGAAGTGGTGTCCACTTGTCCACTTACACTCTTGCACCTGCCTGTTTCATCTTTGTCTGTCTGCCTTGATCACTCCCTCTCTCTCTTGCATCGCATCCCTCCTCTTGGATTCACCTGACCACGCCTCCCTTCTAGAACATTCTTCCACACATGCACCTTGTTTCCCTAATTACATCACCTGTGTATTTAAGCCCTTCACTTTCTCCACTCCCCCGCCAGTTCATTGCAATCCTTGCCGTTTGCCTTTGTCTTGTTTTTTTGCTTCATTGTGTTTCGACCTTGCTTTGTTTACTGGACCTTGTTTTTGCCTCAGCCCATGATACAGTATCTCTCCATGCTTTTGAACCCAGCCTGTCTCAACGACGTTTTTGCCTAGCACTTATCTGTACCTCTGCTTCACTTCCTGTCTTCCCGTGTACCGTACCCCTGCCTGTTTAAACGATAAAGATTGTTTTTTTACTTTCAATACCTTGTCCTTGAGTCTGCATTTTGTATAAAAGTAACAAATGTGTAAATAAATAAATAAATAAATAACAGTTATTTTGTAGTATTGACACAGTACATATGACAGTTTGCATGCAAGATATAGTGCATTCAAAAAGTATTCACAACACTTCACGTTTTCCACATTTTATGTTACAGTCTTATTCCAAAATGGATGAAATTAATTATTTTCCTCAAAATTCTACACACAATACCCCATAATGACAATGTGAAAAACTTTTTTTAGTTTTGCAAATTTATTGAAAATTAAACAAACAAACACAAAAAACTAAGGACTCACATAACTATTCACAGCCTTTGCCATGACACTCAAAATTAAACTGAGGTGCATCCTGTTTCCACTGATCATCCTTGAGATGTTTCAACAGCTTAACTGGAGTCCACCTAGAGTAAATTCAGTTGATTGAACATGATTTGGAAAGGCATACACCTGTCTACATATAAGATCCAAGCATGAAATCAAAGGAATTGTCTGTGGACTTCCAAGACAGGATTGTCTCAAGGAGCAAATCTGGGGAAGGGCACAGAAACATTTCTGCTGCTTTGAAGGTCCCAATGAGTACAGTGGCCTCCATCATCTGTAAATGGAAGAAGTTCAGATCCACCAGTCAGGCAGGATTGAGGGAAAGATGAATGCAGCAATGTAGAGAGACATCCTGGAGGAAAACCTGCTCCAGAGTGCTATTTTTGTTTGTTTTTTTTGTGTTTTTTGTAATTCAGGTTTTTATTTCTTTTCTCCTTGGTGGTTAACAATATCAATTCAATCAATCAATTTTTTTTTTATATAGCGCCAAATCACAACAAACAGTTGCCCCAAGGCGCTTTATATTGTAAGGCAAGGCCATACAATAATTATGTAAAACCCCAACGGTCAAAACGACCTCCTGTGAGCAAGCACTTGGCTACAGTGGGAAGGAAAAACTCCCTTTTAACAGGAAGAAACCTCCAGCAGAACCAGGCTCAGGGAGGGGCAGTCTTCTGCTGGGACTGGTTGGGCTGAGGGAGAGAACCAGGAAAAAGACATGCTGTGGAGGGGAGCAGAGATCGATCACTAATGATTAAATGCAGAGTGGTGCATACAGAGCAAAAAGAGAAAGAAACAGTACACATTACACAAAACAACAGTGGCATAAAAATAAAACCAAAATAATACAAAAATACAGTTAAAATAAGACCACTTGCATAAAAGGACATATAAGTAGTCACATTACTAGGTAGAATAAGCATATAGCAGATTATAATGTTGGATACATCTGGATACAGTTGGATATGCTAAGAGGAAGGTATTCATGCTGAAGGCTTATCAGGTAATGTGATGTGAGTCCAGAATAAATCCTAGGTTGGTGCCTTATTCTTGTTTCTATTGTTCATCTTGTTGAGCATGAGTTTATATGAGGCTGTTTTTTTTTATCATAATGTTAACCCACTCTCTCAGTTCTGGTGTGCTTGGGTGTTTTCCATACTCTAAGTATCGTCCTGGCAGCTACTTGCCATCTTAACAGAAAAGTTTCCAGTTGATATGTTGTGTATTTGGCTTCGGTCTCCAAGTAGACAGAGTCTGGGTGATCATGGTATGGCACTTCCCAGCCAGTTGCTCAAGTTGTCCAAAACTGTTTTCCCAAAAGGTTGAATGACAGGACACTCCCAAATGCAATGTAGCAAAATACCAATGTCTTTCTGACATTTCCAGTACAGGGTGTTATTTGTTATACCTGCTCTGTTGAGTCTTTGTGGTGTCAGGTAATACCTTTGTGTGTGATTTTATTGTGTAAGTTTACCTTTAACGTCCCTGATGTATTTCCCATTGTTTGATATAATTCTCATCCACTCATCAGACATCCCAGGTCTTTCTCCCATATTGCTTTCAGGCCCTGACAACCATTGTGAGCTGTTGGTTGGTCATTCTATAAAATACAGGGGTTCGGTGGTGATCAATAGGTAGTGTGAAATAGTCCATGATGGGGTTTCCATCTTTATATTGGATCCCAGAGGTAATACAGTCCCTGATCTGCAAATACTTCCAAAAATGTTCCTTTTCCTCAAGACCATATTTTCTTATCACTTTGGAAAATGACATGAACTTCTTCATCTTCATATAAGTCAGTAACATGACATAATCCTTTAAGGTGCCATTCTTTCCAGTATACCGATGTCTTTCTAATGCTGATCACTGGATTATGCCACAACGAAGAATATGCTGACCTCAGACTGGGGTGACGGTTCATCTTTCAGCAGGACAATGACCCTGAGCACACAGCCAAGATGTCAAAGGAGTGGCTTCAGGACAATTCTGTGAATGTCCTTGAGTGGCCCAGTCAGAGCCCAGACCTGAATCCGATTGAACATCTTTGAAGAGATCTGAAAATGTTTCTGCATCGACGCTCCCCATCCAACCTGATGGAACTTGAGAGGTGCTGCAAAGAGGAATGGGCAAAACTGCCCAAAGATAGGTGCACCAAGCTTGTGACATCATATTCAAGAAGTCTTGAGTTTGGAATTGCTGCCAAAGGTGCATCAACAAAGTATTGAGCAAAGGGTGTGAATACTTATGCGCATGTGATTTCTTAGTTTTTTTATTTTTAATAAATTTGCAAGACATTCAAAAACCTTTTTTCATGTTGCTATTATGGGGTGTTGTGAGTAGAATTTTGAGGGGAAAAAATAATTTAATCCATTTTGGAATAAGGCCGTAACATGTGTAAAAAGTGAAGTGCTGTGAATACTTTCCAGATGCACCGTACATCACCATAACCAGCCATATTAACATTTGTTTTGAGGGTTTCCCCAAGATGTCACTGGGGATTCCCCAAAACCTTTCTGTACTCTATAGTACCTACACAGTAAACGGTTGGAGCTATATGTATTTTAATACAGTATCATCTCTACAAAACCAGGTGTTGACTCAAACCTACCCAAGAACCCTCCGTATTTCATGTTTCACCAACTCATGATTATATTTCATTACTAACCCTAAATTGCCTCATTCCAACTTTTTTGGAGTGAGTTGAAGGCCTGAAATGAAGGAATGAATGTGTATTAGCAAAAGAAATGAAGTTGGCCACAAAAAATATGAAATATCTTGAGTTCATATTGTCTGCAATGAAATACAAGTCAAAAGTAATAGAATCATTTCATTTTTTTTTCTAAATTGACATTTTCCATATTGTTCCAACTTTTTCTGATTTGGGGTTGCAATAGTAACTTCCTAAAGGGAAGCAAAGCTGACCACAGGGGATGTAACACTTATGTTATGGACACATGAGACAAAAGTTTTTGCTTATGTGAGAAAGCCCAGTGGTCAGTTTTGCCTCCTTTAGGGGAAATAACATGAATGTGCAAGTAACTTATGCGCTAGTGCACATAGAGTCCCTGCACTGTAGCCTTTAAACATAAATTCATAATTTCATATGGATGCACATTCCCCAACTGTCCAGCAGGTGCCAGCATTTAGCAGGCAGTGTTGCCATATTTACTTTGAAAGGTTACTTTATTAGTTATTTTTTTTACAGTTACAATTTACAGTTACTTCATTAGCAGCTGCGGACAACTTGTCGGCAGCTGCTGAATGTAACTAATAAGGTAATTAGTAATCTAACTTGGTTATTTTCAAGATTGAGTACTCAGCAAAGTAACTATTACTTGGCTGATTAGTTACTTTTCTGAGTACTCAATCTTGAAAATAACCAAGTTAGATCACTAGTTACCTTATTAGTTATATTACTTATTAATTACACGTTGTCGGCAGCTGCTAATAAAATAACCTTTCAAAGTAACTGTGGCAACACTGTCAGCAGGTGCCAGAGATTGTTTTCACGTGACGTCATTATATCCCAACATTCCGTGCACCGTGCCATTTTTTGGGGCAGCCTTTAGTCGCGAAAAGTGTGATTATATCTTATTCTTGCCAGTTTCTGATAACAATGGTTCATACCCGTGTTGTGAATGGGTGTCAGAATCACTCCGACGACCCCTTGAAGTATAAATTTCTGACGATACCAGCAGTATGTGTGACCGAGGGCGAGAGGACAGAGGAGCTTAGTAGACAACGACGAATGCTGTGGATTGCTCGCATCAACCAAAAAGACTTCGAGCCTTCCAAGCACTCCAAAGTGTGCTCAGATCATTTCATTTCTGTTATGTGTCGGACGCAGCTCGGAGAACCGACCAGCGTTTGAAGGACCCAGTATGAAATAAGCAGAGCACGGTACAAAGGCTAACTGAATTTAATACATAACAGTGATGTGATACAAAACAACAAAAGAGTGTGCGGTCTGGCGTGGTGGTGATACGGTGCGCTCCCAGCAGCGCTAACGGTCCGGAGCCAGAAGCCGTTCGGACCCAAGGACCCCGCCGACACCCCCCAGGTGGCCGCAACAAACCGAGTCTGTGAAAGAAGGAACCATTATGTGAGTCCACACTCTACACACAGAGAGACCACTCAAAGGTGTACATAAACAGCAAACACTTCCTGGCTTAATTACTAATCAGCTTCCCAACCTGCAGGCATGGAACATCCAGTTCACAAAACTCCACTGCAGTGGAAGCCGATACATGACTAACGTACAGCTCAATATAATAAGGTGTGAGGGACACCACATTTACTGACTGTATAAACGTTAGTCACAAAATCTAACGTACCTCAGGAAGTGTGCTGACGAGCGTGAGACCTCACCCCCTCCTCTTTCACAGACCGTGCATCAAACCCTGGACGTTCTCTGCATCCACTGATGATGAGATGGCTCCCGAGACGACGATCTCACCCGTCTGGTCACAAGGTCGAGTCTCTGGCAAATACACACTGTATACTCCAGTCTTAAATGCCACCATGTTCCAATCCATATAGATGCACCACAGCTGTGAGTCCTGACGAGCCGCAGGTGATCAGGGTGAGGTCCTGATAACCTCAGCAACACAGCCACTCAGTCCCAAATGCAAGCCACCTGGAAGGAAAAACAAAAGACAGAAACAAAAAGGCAGCCAGGCCCCCCAGCCATACAACAATTTCAGGTAAAAAAAATATACCATATATCTTGTATTTGTTATTAATTTTTTTAATACCAAGACCCTCCCCCCTTTTTCGGAACTTTCATAAACAAAAGAAAGACCATTCATAGACCCAATGTGCAAAATTCATAGACAAAAAAGGACCATTCATGGACACCAAAACTATAAAATTAAAATTATTCACTAAACGAATGTATAAAAGGAAGTGTCACATATAAAAAGAGAACTTTTACCATTCACAAGATAATTAACAATGTCCGGATAAGTAATTTCAGGAAATCCGCCTCTGTCTTTGGACAATTTTCCGCCAGTCAAGTCCTCGTAAGGATCGCTTCAGCTGATTAATTTCAGCTTACACTCGCATCTCTACTTAGAAATTGGATCTAACATGTCTCTGTAGCGGCTGCACTCTGCGTTGTGTTGTTATGACTCCGCCCATTCGCTCCCCTCGGGACAAGAACTCACGATCTCCGGCATGGGAGTCGGACTCTCTAACAAGAAGGCCAAAACCCAGGGCTCTGACCTTGTGACCAGAGAATCCTTTTGAGCTGTTGGGAGTGAGGTTTACTAACTACATCTGCACAGCGACACCTGTTGGCCTCCGTTACATCTCTATACTTTACTTTTGCTTTTGGCGTCGTTATTGAGGTCATGTTTACACATCCGCGTTATAAATATCTCGTTACTTTTATAATAATATCTCGTTATTTTGTGTATCAAAGTTAATCACCATTAACTTCATCATATTGAACTGGAAAATTTCAAACTAGCTGGTTCTGTAATGAGGCCCCACTGAACACAGCCCATAATGTCATCCTTTTGTTGAGGACTCCGGAGGAATGTTTCAAAAATAATCTGGAACAGTGCTTTGAGTTTGCTTTACTAATTTTCAGATGTGACAAAAATCTCTGGGGTCATCCCCAGCCACACACAAAGTTATTATTATTATTTTTTTAAAATAATCTGGTGCATCAAAGTTCACCACCATCTAATCAGTTCATCATCATGATGTGCTTTTTTTATTTGGCGAGTTACAAGATGTCAGTATTGATTGTTTTCGAGTTACTGCTTGTACATATGCTGGCTGGGTGGGACTAAATTCCTCACTCGCCCACTCATCTACATAGTTGCTGTACAAGCCTTATGCTGTTACTACAGTGCATGCAACAACTGTCATTATACTGTCAGTTAACTTGGCATCCTCTTTTCATGTGTGAACGTCTGACACCTGTCAGAGTGACACATCTCTCTGGGTGGGTGAGCTATTGCCATATGAGCCTATCATAAAATGTACATTGCTGCCTTATCTGGTGCTGTGTATGGTGCGGGCCTGGCCAGCCCGCTGTGTATGGGTTTATTTTGGGTTGGCCTTTCCCTCTGCCTGGATTCCATCTACCATTCTCTGGACAGCGGCCACTGCAGCGTTCACTTCTACTGATGCCCTCCCTTCCTGCAAAATAACAGATAAACACTGCACTCTGTCATCATGGCAACCATGTCCTTATGTCGCCCCTGATGGATAGTGACGATTAGCCGGATAAACAGCTGACATCTCTGCAGCAATGCACCAACACGAGATCCACGGTTACTCTAAATGCATTGCAATTACACACAAATGAAATGTGCACCTGCTTTACAGACAAACACTGATCAAAATGACGTTGATGTCGTTTATCAGTGAAGAAAAATTACCCTAAAAAAAATAGTCATATTTTTGCATGCACACTCAGCTTGCACTTGCACCATTTTTTTCCCCATAAAGCCTGACTGTGAGCACCATTCATCTGATGAGCAAATGGGAAATATCTGCAGCCAGTGGAAACAGGGCATGATGAGAACACTTTATGTCACACGAAATTACAACATAGTCCAGGATTATGCCAGTTCCATACCTCATTAAAGGCAGTCGCTGCCCAGACAAGTGATATTCTTGGAGTAGTCAAACAATTTTAGTTTAAACCAAAATGAATGAAAACAAAACACAGCTAATGTCACAAAAATCTCCAGTTTTACTGTAACTCACAATAATACTACCACTGATACCCTACAAATAATGTGAATGAATGAGTAAATAAAAACATAAAGTAATTTGTCAGTACTGTACGGTGGCCCTGAAGTGCAAAACACAACAGCAAATCGCACAGTACTGTGCAAAGATGCAGCAAAAACACAGAAATTGGTTAAGATGCTCAGAATGAAAGACAAAGTAAAAGTGAATATATCCCTTGTCTCTACCCTTTCTTCGCCTTTGATGCAGCGGTCTCTTGATTGAAATATTGATCAGTTTATTATTCATTGATTATCAGCCCCAGTTCATCAAATTTCAGGAATCTTTTATTTGGGATGTAACACTATAAAATAATCGTTTTTTCTTGATTTACAAAGCTCTGTGATGTTTTAAATTTAACCAATTTCTTCAACAAAAACCTCTGTAAAACTCTTTTTTAATATTACATTGATAAAATCAACCATTTCCAAAAGGTGGTTTAGTGGTTAGCACTGTTGCCTCACAGCGAGAAAGTCATGGGATTGATTCCCACCTGTGGCCTGGAGTTTGCATGTTCTCCCTGTGTTTGCGTGGGTTCCCTCTGGGTGCTCCGGCTTCCTCCCACATCCGAAGACATGCAGGTTATGTGAAATGGAAACTTTAAATTGGCCGTAGGAGTGGGTGCGAGCGTGAATGTGTTCATCTGTCTATATCTGGCCCTGCGACAGACTAGCATTCTGTCCAGGCTGTACCCTGCCTCCTCACGCCTGCTGGGATAGGCTCCAGCCCCCCCCCCCAATTGGAGTAAGCGGGTATAGAGCAATTAAAGAGCAGTGAACTCTGACACATCAGAGAAACTATGGTAACACTTTACTGGAAGGTATCGTCATAATAGCGACATGACACTGTCATAACTGTTACATGACACAGTCATGAAAGTGTCATAAAGATTATGTCAATGTCACAGACATTTATGACTGCTGTCTTTATGTGTCATTCGGTTTTTGTAACGACAAGCTGACAAGTTGGCATTCAATCGAAGACAAAAAGGCCAAAGTCAACTTCTGGTCATGTCTCTTTGATTAACGTCTTGTTATAATCAAGAAAACCCAAAAAATGTCACTTAATGACAGCAGTCATAAAAGTTTATGACATTGACATAATGTTTATGACACCTTCATGACTGCGTCATGTAACAGTTATGACAGTGGCATGTCACTAATCTGACGACACCTTCAAGTAAAGTGTTACCGAAACTATTTGTTAAAACCTTTGACTGTTTACACCCTCAACTGGTCTGCATCAGTGATACTGAGGTATCGGCACATTTGCATAATACCCACACACACTCATCTTCAACCATTTAGTCCAATTAAGGGTCGCGGGGAGCCGGAGCCTATCCCAGCAGTCATAGAGCACGAGGCGGGGTACACCCAGGACAGGACGCCAGTCTGTCACAGGACCACAAACAGACAAACAAACACATTCAGACCCACTTGCACACCTACGCACAATTTAAAGATTTCAATCCACCTAAAACTCATGTCTTTGGATGTGGGAGGAAACCGGAGCACCCGGAGAGAACCCACGCAAACACAGGGAGAACATGCAAATGCACACAGAAAGGCCACAGGCGAGAGTCGAACCCATGACCTTTTTGTTGTGAGGCAACAGTGCTAACCACTAAGCCACCATGCTGCCCCATTTGCATGATACTGCATATTTAATACTGCATAATTAGGGAATAACCTTGTTGTGTCTGAAGATTTGCGGACATTCATGCTGGTTATAGGAGTGCAAATTGAGATTTATCGGCAGCGCATTAGCGGAGCCAGTAGAACGTATATTTGCGAACTTCTGCAAATCATCAGACACACAGTGGTTATTCCCATTCTAATCCAATTTCATTGTTTGTACAGTTTATTTTTCTGTAGGTAATTTGGTCGGCGACGCTTACCGTGAGGCAGCGTCACTCCAACAGCAGTCAGGGCGCGGAGTAATCCATCATATGTGAAAATCCATCAAATGTGAAACGGTAATTCTGTATCAGAATCCACATCAGTACTTTCGTATGGTAGCTTAAATTCACCCATTTTGTCATCGTCAGCGGTACGCGACTTTCTCTTGGTCTCAGCTAACAGCTAACAGCGGCCGGTGTTCTGTCGAATTGTGCGTCTCGTCGCATAAATCGACAGTTCCACCTCTCGACAATAGTGCTCATGCATGCGCAGCTGCGTGGAGGACAGGAATGATATTCGACAGGAATGACATCTCGTCAGAACACCGGTCAGGGCGCGGACTAATACATCCAAATGTGAAATGGTCGAAAAATTTTTGCCACCATTACCCCAGTATTATATGGTCTGAAACACGATTAACCAATCAGATTTGCGAAAAAAAAACTGTAATTGTATTAGAATACTATATAATATGAAAGTAGAGGAATTACGGGTCATATCGAAACATTTGCGTTGTGTATTTTCTGACAGGTGGGGATGGAGATTGAGCATGCACACGCCAATAAGAGAGACTCCTGTTGCCTCTTTCCTCCAACGGTGGTATGAAAAATATCTCATGGAAAAGTTGGCTGGGATCAGTAGGAGCAGTGTGTGTCTGTTTGCTCCGACAAGCCGACAACTGTCTGAGCCATCTCTCAGGGGAAGGCACCACACAGGAGATGTAATTAAAATATCCCATTAGGCCGACGTGCCCAAGTTTAGCAAACATGGAAGATTACACGCTTACTGAACAAAAGCAGGAGAGGCAGAAAGTAAGACGCCTAAATGAAACAGGATGAGTGAGGCCCCGGTGGGGCCTCTTCCTCTGGGAAAATTAAGATACATAACACCCGAGATGTCAGCGCCTAATGGAAACTTAGCATCTCCGGGTGAAGAGAAGTTAAGGAAACCTTGGTTTGACACGCTTCACAAAATGTTCCCCGCCTACAGTAAGAAACTCGCAGTTCTTTGACTGAAACTGAAAAGTGCATTGTTCTCCGTCTGACTCATACATGGGCTCGGGGCACTGTGGATAGTGCAGACAGAACTTCCCATCAGCACAACACAAAGACCACAGCAGCTTTCGCAAAGGCCTCAGGCATCGATCTGTCTCCATCACCTACTTCACCTACTTATTGTTGCATGGAACCACTTCCAGCTAATATAAGAAGACACACGAGTTTCAAGAGTCCAATTTGCATAATCAAATACTTGACAGCTGGAAATGACGAACTGTAGATTTTAGAGTTGAATAGACTCTGCAGTGAGTACATATAGTCGCACTCCAAATAGTTCTATCACAGTATTAAAAGACTCTTTTTGAGTAGATCACCATGATTTAACACTATGACAGAGTCGATGTAACTTGTTTTGCAGTGTGACCCTATGTACTCACTGCAGAGTCAGTTTAACTCTGCAAAATGTACCATGTAGCATCAGTAAAATGACGGGATGGATGTGTCAAGATATAAAAAAGTGGCTTCTGAGTCCCAAAATTATCTACACAAATGACCTTTTTGACAACAATAACCACTAACAGTATTTTTTACTTAAGATTTCAGCAAGTGTGTATATAGTCCCATTCAAAACTGTGTAAATCAACTCTATCATAGTGTTAAATCATATTGATCAGCTGTAACAGAGTTCATTTGTACTACAACCCCAGTTCCAATGAAGTTGGGATGTTGTGTAAAATGTAAATAAAAACAGAATACAATTATTTGCAAATCCTCTTCAACATATATTCAATTGAATACACCAAAAAGACAAGATTTCTAATGTTCAAACTGATAAACGTTATTGTTTTTGTGCAAATATTTGCTCATTTTGAAATGGATGCCTGCAAAACGTTTCAAAAAAGCTGGGACAGTGGTATGTTTACCACTGTGTTACATCACCTTTCCTCCTAACAACACTCAATAAGCATTTGGGAACTGAGGACACTCATGACTGGGTAAACAAGGAGCATCCCCAAAAGTCTCAGACGTTCACAAGCAAAGATGGGGTGAGGATCACCACTTTGTGAACAACTGCATGAAAGAATAGCCCAACAGTTTAGGAACAATGTTTCTCAATGTTCAATTGCAAGGAATTTGGGGATTCCATCATCTACAGTCCATAATATGGTGATGATTTGGAGTGGGACTATAGTTAAGTTAATTGACACTATAGTAGAGTTGATTTAACATTATTATGAATGAGGATGTGTGCATTTGTTGCAAAGTTGATTTAAAATGATGCATTAGACCAAGATATTCTGGTTGTACATTTGAAGTGTGTTGTGTGGGCCGCTGAAGAGGAGGTACTGCTGGCCCACCACCACAAGATGGCGCCCTGCTTGAAGTGCGGGCTTCAAGCACGAGAGGGCGTCGGCTTTGCTGGAGGTGACAGCTGTCATCAATCAACACAAGCTGTCACCCATCACCACCACTACAAAGACCGGACTGCAACTCCACCTCCTTGCCGAGAAATCAACTACCATTCAGGTAATTTCTCTGCTGACTGACACGTTGTGTAACAATCTAATCTCATTTGCAGCCGTTGTCCTGTGGTTGTTCCCTTATCTGGGATTTTGGCGTTTGGTGTGACTGCGACGACTGCGCCTCACACTCCAAACAGATAAGTGGTTAATCAGGAGCTGCACGAGTGTGTAATTTGGAGGTGGAGGTTCTCCCTCCTAACTGTGTACAGATCGTGGACCACTGAGTGTGTGAACTCACACTCATCTGGACTGTCTCTGTTCTCTGCCAGCAGTACCGGGTCTGACTGCTGAAGACAGCGGCCACCTGGGGCGCAGGGCTTGGCGGCTCCGGTGTTCTTCAGCTCCGTTGGTGTTGGAAGCTGTGTGGGAATCCGGCTCTTCTCTCTCCAGGCGTCTTCTATCGTCGAGCCTGCCCACACGTCACCTGGTGTATGATTGACAGTCCACCATATTGTTATTGTCTGTACGTTGTTGTGCGATTCACAACATTAAATTGTTACTTTTTGGCTTATCCATTGTCCGTTCATTAACGCCCCCTGTTGTGGGTCCATGTCACGCCACTTTCACAACAGAAGTGGGTCTGATACAAATCTGGATATCTACCACATGGGGGGTTATTCTGACGGCAGCTTGCCTGACACGTTTTCTGGCACTGACTGACATGGCTGCCTGTTGGCTGGCATTTGGCCTGTCCAAACTCTAACCTTCATTGTGTGCCAAACCTTAACCAGAACTTTAACCTACATGCATTATCCACTTTACTACATACACTGTGCTACTAGTGGGTTGGACCACCTTTTGCTTCAGAACATTTGTCAGAAATTTTGCCCTTATTGACATGATTATTGTTTGACTAATTTTTGATCCCATGTAAGTTGGAGCCATGCTTTCATGTTATTTACGACACATTTTGTAGTCTCCTATGGCTGTAGCTCATCTGAATCAAGATTAGTAATGATGCCTCTGATGGAACTGTGCCATTGTCCACCATTTTTAGAGAGCCATGGCCTGAAACAGTGTTGACCAATGAGGAAGCTATTCATCTAAATTTGACTGAAAAAAAGGCTCAGCATTTGTCCCAGTGATCAACTGTAAACTTTTTTTTTTTTTTTGCTTTCTGTCTTTATGACAATTTTGGTATTGTGATTAGAGGCTTCTCGTGGTTGACAGTTTTTAGTCTATGGTCATTGATTGAGATGTTGTCTCATTTCTGTCTGATGCTTCCAATTCCTTCATTGGCTTCTTAGTTACGATCCTGGAGTTTTGTTGCACCTTTGGGACAAGCATAGATGAATTCCTGGTTGTTCATGTGGACCTTCTTCCTCATTGATGTGAAGTCTTATACACCTGTGTGTGGTACCCCGAACATTTTAAATACAGCCCTGAAGTCCATTGGTCCCTGGGACAATGTGGATGAAGGGTCTTGTCTTAGAACACATGCAGGTAGCATGACCAAGAGTCAAACCCAGGTCTACATATTAATTAATACTGCAACTCTTATAGCACTGAGCTACCTGCTCTTACAGGACTTCATTCATTCATTTTTCTATACCTGCTTACTCCAGTTAAGGGACATGGGAGGACTGCATGATCAATTTAAAGTCTCCAGTTCACTCCAGGGAACCCACACAAACACAGGGAGAAAATATGCAAATGCCACACAGAAAGGACAAGGTGGGAAGTGATCCCACAACATTCTTGCTGTGAGGCGTTAACCCTTAAAACGTGAATCAGCTGCAAATTGTGAATTATCCGCAAACCGTTAATTGCAAAACGTGAATACTGGAAAAATATCTCTCAAAACGTGAACACAGGTTTCACAAAATGTGAATCAGCTGCAAATCGTGAATTATCCGCAAACTGTTAATTGGAAAATGTGAATACTTGAAAATTATCTTCCAAAACGTGAACATGGGTCTCCCAAAACATGAGACTGAATATATATATTCAGTTGAAGTAGTTTATATATTATGAATGATATAGGTTTTGCAATTAATGGTTTGTGGATACTTCACAATTTTCAGCTGATTCACGTTTCGGGGGTTAACAGAGGTGATAGAGCTAACCACTACGCTACCCTGCTGTCCACATTAATTACAATAAGTTGAATATTGTATTGAACTAGAGCGCTTGGTGAAATACTATTGTACCTTATTTTAACTTGGTCCTACGGTCGACTGGCGGCTTGTCCAGGATGTACCCTACCTCTTGCCCGATGACTGCTGGGATCAGCTACAGCTCCGCCGTGACCCTTATGTGAATAAGCCAGTATAGAAAATCACTGAATGTCTTGTAATTATTCTTTTAAATTAATTTATGTGGAAATAAAGTAAACAAGCTGTTTAACTTAACCTGTTGTGGAAATTGACTTTGAAGGATTTACGTAAAGGTGTATGTGAACTTGGATCTGTATTCTACACACAGTTATGTCCATAGGTTTACATACACCAGAACATGTACAGTAGAGAGCAATTAAGTTGGAACGTTTTTAGCCAAAGTGCAAATAAAGTCATATCTGCAACTCTAAGTATGAAATGGAAACTTACTCCATCCTACATCGGATCGAGAACGTTCTTTTGATAATTTGTCTTCTGTAAAGTTTGTGATCCACCTACATTAGCCCACATGCCTGCAGACATTTAACAGCACCGTTGCTTGGACATAAGCACACAAACACCATTCCTTCTGAGGCAGTGTGATGAAAGGCAGCTCTGGGGAATCACAGGAGCAACTGACTTGCCTTGTCTCATCCTTGCAGCTGTGCACTTAGCGTTTACATTGAATGATCAGCCATCTGCATGTCCCTCCAATATGAAAAACATCCAAAGAGGAGGCTGACACACGAAACAGAGGTGGAGTTTGCGTGACAGATCTCCACATAGGTTCAGAATAGTTGATCCCTAAATAGAGTTTCCAGGCTAAAAAAAGCACACTAATGTGGTCTATTCATTAACAAAGATGCCTCCCACACTCCAAAATGTATTTCAGACAGTTCACAGGGACAAGGGAGATTTGCACAGACATTTCGGGGTGAGTCATCTGAAGGTACGATTCGGAGGAGGATGCCTTTATTATGTGGTCATCTGATTTTGCCATATTGAAATTTTCCATATAAAGCATGTAACTCAGTGAGATAAGGAGCTGGGCTACCAATATGTAGACCTCAGTTTGATTTCTGCAAGGACACAGGTGGAATTAGCATCTGGTGGAATTACCTGAATTCCACCAGAATTCCACCACCATTCCATGTTGACTTTATCTTCGTTTTCCCAGTCCACCCAGCTGAGAACGGGTACTGGCCATGGCAGGGGAAGTAACCAAGCCCACAACTCCGCTGCTAAAAAATGAAGCCATTGCAAATCTTGCAGTTCCTTGAGT
Source organism: Thalassophryne amazonica (assembly GCF_902500255.1). Classification (NCBI taxonomy): domain Eukaryota; kingdom Metazoa; phylum Chordata; class Actinopteri; order Batrachoidiformes; family Batrachoididae; genus Thalassophryne; species Thalassophryne amazonica. The sequence continues at coordinate 11,103,175 of NC_047118.1, forward strand.
AACTGCTTGAGACTAGCTCAAAAGGAAAGTTATTCCCCGTAGACCCCCATGTTAAAATCCACAATTTTACAGCACAAACAAATGTGTACAAAAACAGTTCTGGTGGCTATAGCAAGTTTACCCATTCATGGTAGTGGTGGTGGGGAGGTATATTTTAATCATTATAACTCATCAGTATTTCCACTGAGTGAAATTTTTGTTTTATTTAATTTATATGATTGCGCCGTTAGCACAAATTACCAATTTGCCGGTAGCTTGGTGACACTGGGTCCACTAATGGTGCAATGGCTACTCAGGCAATATAATGGCCATATGTTTATAATACCTGCATAGAAGCTACTCATGAAAACCACAAAAACATGTGCTAATCAAATACCCAAACCAAACTGACCCTGTTGGCTTTAGCATCGCTTGATTGGTACCTGCGAGGTGGGCAGTGTGTTTGGGTTCTGTTCATCCTGTCCAGGTCTGGCACACCTCCCACCTCTTTACCCATTTATGGATTGGCCAAGAGTTAGGTGGAGTCAGGCACTGCCAAGATGGCAATAACTGGACCTGCCACATTTGAGTTTCAAACCCACTCTTCAGAAGACCTATGGGTGACATCAAGAAGGGTTTGTCGAGTATATATACAGTCTATGGAAGTAACCTCTGATGGACTTTCTCTTATCGTGCCCCTGTTCTGTGGAATGATCTCCCTACCTCAATAAAACAGTCAGATTCTGTAGAAACTTTCAAGGCCAGACTTAAGACGTACTTATTTTTCCTTTCGTATGGTTAGCATACTGGCTTAGTATGTTTCTATGCTTTTACTCTTTTAATTAATTTTATTTGGAGAGGGAGTGTGCTGCGGCCTCAACTTTATCTAAATTCTGGGTCTTTTAGTGAAATTTAGGACTAGTGGTCGGCGATCACCTTAGTATTTCTTCTGTTTTTGTTGTTGCTTAATGCTGATAAATTTTACTGTATTTGTATTTCTGATGCTTGATTCTGCTTTTTTTCTTTTCTCTCTGTTTGAGGTGCGGCTCCATCCAGAGATGGGTGTGGTATCTGTTCCAGAAACTGTCCTGTGCACCAACAGCTTTTCCTGTGTATTTGTTTTGTGAATTGGTTTGTAATTTGTGTCTGTAGAATGGTCCAAGTAGAGGGTCACCCCTTTGAGTCTGGTCTGCTTGAGGTTTCTTCCTCAGAGGGAGTTTTTCCTTACCACTGTTGCTCTGGGGGTTAGTAAGGTTAGACCTTACTTGTGTGAAGCGCCTTGAGGCAACTCTGTTGTGATTTGGTGCTATATTAATGAAAAATAAATTGAAGTAAATAAATTGAAATGGACTGACATCCAATCCAGGGGGAGTCGTAAAATCTTATGTGCTTCATGTTACAGAATACGAATGTGCATAATGACCTATGTAGACTTTCTTACTTCTCTTCTTCTTCTTTAAGTGACACATTTTTTTCTTTGGAAATTTGTAGACAAGAAGTCAGTTGTTTGAGTTTTCTGTCATCATGATTTGTGATTTTATACACAGGAACGTGAATTCGGAAACCTTCTTCACAGCGCTCCCTTCCGTGTATGACTCAGAAACCACTGGAATCTCCACAAATATTTAAAAAGTACAAATTCCATTTATGTCTCTATGTCAGCTAGGAGGAAGAGTGCTGGAATATATTACATAAGGAGCTCCCTCCCCTCTGCAGAGGAGCCGCAGTTGTTCTTTCATCCAGATTTAAACCTGTTAAATTTTTCCTTTCACATGTGCAGCATATATAAAACTGGAAAGCTGCTTTTGCTTAACCAAGAACATGTGTTCACCTGCAAACATGAACGCAACACCGGCCGTACTTTGCAGAACTTTAAATGGCAAATTATATGTTGCTCGTGTAAGGATTTATGATCTTCAGTCTATCATATAACACGTGTGGATAGAGGAAAGTGTAAAGCCAGTCTGACACACTGCTGTGCTGCGAACTGAATGGAGTTATTGTTCATATGTTACCGAACAACACGCCTGAGACATTACACATGGAAAAACTACCAGGCTGTTTTGAACTTTCATTACGTGCAAGTGAGGTGAGTTTTTTTTTGTATCTGGCGATGACTAAACAGAAGTCATGTCAGCTATAAAGGCCTCTTTCACTGCTAAAGTTTCCTGACATTCATGAAACGCATTGGTCAATATGATTCACGTGTGAGCATTAAAGCAATAATACCAATAACAATAACATTACTGCACAGAATTTTCACAAAACCTGCTAAGCATTCTACGTTCGGCCTGTTACAGATACTATTACATGTATGAACATAGATAAAAAGGCACTGAGTAAACATTTTTCCAGGATTATGTGTGTTTGTGGATGTGCGTGTTTTTCGTCACAGTCACATAACCCTATATCTCTGAAAATAGTCATGTCATATCTCACACATGCCGGAAGCCAGTGAAGCGAGGTCAGCACAGGTGTGATGTTGTCAAATCCCCTAGTTTAAGGGAAAAACACTTGCAGCTGTATTCTGAATCATCTGAAGTCATCTCGTACTCTTAAGAGGTAAACCAGAAAATAAAAATATTACAGTAGTCATTTCTGGAGGAAACTCAAGCACAAACTAGTAACCATAATCAGTCATCACTAACTATTAGTGAGTATTTTTTTGGATCAAACACCTAGGAAGACCAACAACAATCATCTGTGTTTTGTCTGAGTGCAAATGTGGAAAACTAGAAAACACCTGCCATTTCACAGCAGCCAGATCAGCCTGTTTTTGGAAATGACAGACAATCTGCCATTTCTGTCATTTTTGGAAAATGACAGACATGATGATGCATATAAACAGGTATGTACATCTACAGCTCATCAGCATAACAGTGAATGTGTTTCCCATGGCTTTGAATAATGTGGCCAAGGGGAGGAATCTAAAGAGAAAACAACAGTGGGCACAGAACAGTATCTTGGGGTACCCCACACTTAATTGGTGAGACTTTAGATGTCATTCCATTGAAATGAACACACCTCAATCACTCTGACAAGTAAGATACCAGCCAAGAAACCCCTGACCAGAAATGCTACCTCACTGAAAAAATAAATTCCATTTCTTTCAAACAAAATAAAACAATCAACTCTATCAAAGGCTAAACATTCTTCACACAACTTCCCTTGGTTGACAGCCTTTCAGCTCATGGTGATTGAATGCTCCCATAAAAGTTGTGAAGCTGAGGTTCTGGTAGCCCTTTACCACAAAAACTCATTTATTCTTGAGTGTTAATTTGGGTCTATTTCCTCAATAATGTAAAGTCTGTATGGTCCCTATGTTGTTATTTTTATATAAGAGACTATGCAGTTGCTTGTGGGACAACATCCTTTTGAGATGGAGAATCAAGAGAACCTGGACTTGTGAAGACCCCAAATTCTCCTCCAAAAGTCTTTCCTTAACTCTTTCCGTTCTCACGTCTCTGGTGTCTTTTCTGTTCACTTGGTTACTGTTTCTTTTGAGTATTTCTTACGATTCTTGCCCTCTGATGTTTACCTTGTTCTCTAGTACGTTCTCCTCCTTGATGCTTTTATTCTGATTCCTCTGCTGATTGTGTATTATATATTTTCTTTGGTCTTACTTCCTGTCTGCAGGCCTCCAGTAACTTGTGCACGCTCACTTCCTCCTTTGACTGAGCCATGCATTATTTAACCATCCACAGTTAATCATGACATTGCCAGATTGTCTTGCTTTCATGTCTGTTTTCTCATGTTCTTTCTTGTGTTTGATCTCCAGTTGCCGACCTATGCTGGCTCCTCATGTATACTGAATCTAGCCTGCCAATTACTGATCTATTCAGCTGGGAGATTTGTTAATGGTAATCTGCTTGTTTGTTTGGATTCCTCATTTGCTGCTACCCTCATGGACATGATTGCTAATCGGACAGCGTTTCTGTGCACTGGATGTCCACCTGTGTCTTCAACCAACTGTTCAGCCCGTTTCCACACAGAGCCCATTGTTGTACACATGGTTCTCCCTGTGTATTTTGGCATTGGTTGTGAATAAAGACTATTTGAACTGCATACCAGTATTTTCTGTGTGCAGGGATCCTCAGTTTATCCACATTTATCACAGGATTTGTTTTGGTGTATGTAAACTCATGACCCACTGAAAATCTGACATAGTGAAGAAAAGGGTCTCTTGTCACAATTATTTATTTTTTCATTGAATTTAAAAAGAAATATACTTGTATTCTTTGATGAAATAGAACAGGCAGTGGGCTAAAGTTAAGTGAGAAAGGTTTTAGCCCGTCCATATGTGTGGTACAGTTTGTACTCAACACATTCATCCTGAAACACACACACACACACACACACACACACACACACACACACACACACACACACACACACACACACACACACACACACACACACACACACACACACACACACACACACACACACACACACACACACACACACACAGGTGCAATTAATTGGTCATTTGGTTCAGACAATTCCTAAATTCAGATCCACTCTATGAAATAAGACACTACACCATTCCATTCCTTAGCTGAGTGTATTTATAATCCAAGTAATATAGCGGTTTCCTTTCATACCAACTTTGACAATTTGGCCAACTTTATATTTTGGCTGTGGATGAAGGATGCTCCTACAAACCTTGGAGTAAGCAGCACTAAGGTTATCTGCAGCTCCCACTGATGTGTTGTGTGGAATGAGGACATATTTTTGTTTAGGAGCCAAGCAGCTGAATGAGCCCTATAACTGCTGGAATCCAGACTGATCTCCCAGCTGGTGAAAACCTGCCTGCTGCTGTGAAAACGAGCCGTTTGGTGGAACAGGAAGGCAGCTGGGGCCTGATATCAGGCATTAGGATCTGTAAAATGAGTCTGTGAGCAAGCAGGAAACATCTCGTAATGCCGAGAAATGTGCACATACTAGGAGGTTAGGAGGTGCTGTAACTACGGCTACTTTATTACAGCAAAACTTACAATCACGATGATTTTGTCTTGAAATTGAAATTGAAATCCAGGTTATTTAACGTTGACTTTTAAAACATACTACATTTAATGAACTTGAAACAAACTTGCATTATAACAGTGGATTTTCTTTAAATATAACATTAATTTAAAATATAACTGAAGTGAAAAACAAGTAAAAATGTAACTCACAGCCAACCCATAAATGGGTAAAGAAGTGGAGTGTGGTCCCATCTCATAGTCACCCAGAAAGCTACGGTAGGGTGACCGAACGTCCTGTTTTCCCAGGACATGTTCTGGTTTCTCTGAGAAACCCATGTGAATTTGTGTCTTTGGTTATAGATAGTATTTTGTAATATAACAATTTTCTGTCCATAGAGAGGAAGCATACTTTAAATGTATTGAAATTATAAGGCATCTTTGCGTAAACTTCGAGTATCTCATTGGTAGGCTGAGTGCCCTGGTTTCCAGAAGTCAAAATATGGTCACTGTAAGCTACAATAAAAGGCAAATTTTTTGAATAACACATATTTTTGTGGACTGAGCAGTGATAAGTGATGTGCGTTAACATTTATGACCAGCTTATTGCCTGAGCAACCATGGCTCCATCAGTGGAGCTAGCATCACCATGCTATCAGTAGCAGATAGTACGTCCCTTCAGCTGCTCCCTTGTTTTCACTCAGGGTTGATTTGGCACACGTTTTATGCTGGATGCCCTTCCTGACCCAACCCCACACTGCGTGGAGAAATGTGGCAGGGATGCGGTTTGAACCGAGAACCTTCCGAGAGCTAGCACGCTAACCACTTGGCCACCACCCCTACCTGCTATCAATACCTCCTACTAATGGTCCTAACATACAAATTAAATAATACAATTTAATCAACAATTACAATTACCCACCCAGTAAGCCACTTTAACTCAGAAATTTGTAATAAAATGCTCAGAAAGCACAAACACGGTCGAGTCCACAGCAGCTAGTGGCCACCTGCTAGCTTACCAGAGGGTGGTGCGACGCTCTGGTAGCAGCGGCCATATCCGCTGGAGGTTGCCCCTTGAATTTATCAAACATTCCAAAATTAAGAGCATCACTGAAAGACAGATTATGGCAAAACAACCATATTATCTCAATTCCGTTGGTTTCATAATGACTGACTATTTTATAATCAAAATCAATGACGATGTGGCAAACATGAGATTTCAGCAAACAAACAGACCCCCAGAAACTTCATTACCAAAATAAATAAATAAATAAAATTTAAAATCTGACATCGGGGTGAATGTGAGGCATAATTGTAAAGCGCTTTGAGCGTCTGATGCAGATGGAAAAGCGCTATATAAATGCAGTCCATTTACCATTTAAAATCCAGCATGCTGGACAGCAATATAGTGTGACTTCTGCCGCCCCTGACCTTATGTGCTGAAATAGCATGGATCTGCTTTCTGCTGTACATACTGCATACGACAGGAGCACAGGAAAAGCTGCAGTATCACTATGACAAACCTGTCTCACATCTCTTGCCTGTGCAGACTGTAGAGTGTTGTAAATCTGAGCTGAATATGCACAGCAGACAGGACGTGTATGACATTACACGTCTAGTCACGCACACCAATCCTTAATGGACCTCAGTGGTTCAAATGTTTGATCGCTTCGTTGTCGTGACTTTAATTTTTTCATTTTATCATGTGCCCTTCAAAAATATTTAATAATTTTTGTTCTGTACAAAATATAGTGAGCAAGTGAACAATATGAGCTGACAGTGGTTTTGATCTTTACAAACTATAAAGGAAAATTGTTGTGTGGGCCGCTGAAGAGGAGGTACTGCTGGCCCACCACCACCAGAGGGCGCCCTGCCTGGAGTGCGGGCTCCAGGCACCGGAGGGTGCTGCCGCCTCACAGAAGCAGCCAGGGTGACAGCTGTCACCCATCACCTGAGACAGCTGATTCCAATCAACAGGGAGGTATATCAGCAGGACGGCATCTCCACCTCATTGCCGAGATATCGCCCTATCAAAGAGGTAACAATCTCCGCCCAAACGTACTATTAATTACAGTTGTAATTCTTGTTGATTGTTTGTAGGATAGCTGACTACTGGACAACTTTTGGATAAGTACTCACCTTCCTACATTCCGTTATTGTTGTTGACGAGAGGTGGAGGTGGAATCTCCACCCTCCGTGTTGCTGGGTGCAGCCGCACCCACACCTGACTGTTTCTGTTCCTTGCCAGCAGTACCGGATCCGACGAGCGGAGGCAGTGGCCACCTGGGAGTTCGGGACTTGGCGGCTCCAGTATTCCTGGGGTTCGGTGGCAGAGGAAATCGGGTTGGTTCCGGTTCGACTTGGACAGACGTCTCCTATCGTCGAGCCTGCCCACACGACACCGTTGTAATTGGACTCAATTTCAATATTGTAATTGGCTGTGTTTGTTGTGCCTGTTTCACAACAGTAAAAACAGTGTTATTTGACTCCTCCATTGTCCGTTCATTTGCGCCCCCTGTTGTGGGTCCGTGTTCCAACACTTTCACAACAGGATATCTCGGCCAGCGTCATGGATCCCGAGGGGCGTCAACCGGCTGTTGAACGGCCAATGGAAGAACAGGGCGCGCAGGCGTCCTCGGGAGGGGTGATCGGTGAGTTGCAGCGGATCCTCACCGCTTTCACGACTCGGTTGGATTTAATGACCGAGCAGAACGTCCTCCTGAACCGCAGGGTGGAGGCTCTCGCCGCACAAGTGGAAGCGCGCCCCCCGGGCGCCGCTGCAGCTCTCCCTCCCGTCGACCCTGTGCGTAACAGCGACGTTCCACTGGTCGTTCAATGACCCCTCCCACCTTCCCCTGAAGCTTACATAAGCCCCCCAGAGCCGTACGGAGGCTGTGTGGAGACGTGTGCAGATTTTCTTATGCAGTGTTCGCTCGTCTTCGCACAGCGTCCAGTCATGTACGCGACCGATGCTAGCAAGGTAGCTTATGTAATAAACCTGCTTCGCAGCGAGGCACGCGCTTGGGCTACAGCGCTCTGGGAGCAGAATTCACGGCTCCTTCTGACATATGATGGGTTTGTGAGGGAGTTCAGAACCGTGTTCGATCACCCTAATAGAGGAGAAACCGCTTCAACTGTGCTACTGTCGATGAGACAGGGGCGTCGGAGCGCAGCTGCCTATGCAGTCGACTTCCGCATCGCGGCTGCAAGGTCCGGCTGGAATAGCGCTGCCCTCCGCGCCGCCTTTGTAAACGGACTGTCATTTGTTCTTAAGGAGCACCTGGTGGCTAAGGACGAACCGCGGGATTTAGATGGGCTCATCGATCTTGTCATACGGTTAGACAACCGGTTAGAAGAACGTCGGCGGGAACGAGACGAAGGGCGTGGCCGTCCCTCTCCCTTCCGGTTCCGACCGCGCTCCGCCTTCCCCACGCTCCACGGCCCCTGCGCTCCGTGGGGCCACAGCTCCCCCTGCTGACGAAGCTATGGACACGAGTAGGGCAACATTTAGGGCACCAGATGCACAGAGGAGGCGGGCCCACGGAGCTTGTTTTGTTTGTGGCTCGATAGAGCACCACGTAAGAGACTGCCCCGAGCGGTTAAACACCAACGCCCGCCCCTAGAGACTGGGCTAGGGGTGGGCCGAGACATTCACGTGGGACACATCCACATTGCTACACGACTCCCAGTTACGATCCTTTATGAGGAATCAACCCTGAAGGCCCCAGCACTGGTGGACACGGGCTCTGAGGGGAATCTGTTGGACAGCAGATGGGCCAGGGAGATAGGGCTCCCTCTGGTGGCGCTTACCTCGCCTGTGCAGGTTCGAGCACTAGATGGCTCCCTACTCCCTCCAATCACGCATAAGACACCACCCGTAACTCTGGTGGTGTCAGGAAATCACCGGGAGGTGATCGAGTTTTTTGTGACTCCGGCCACCTCCCGTGTGATTTTAGGATTTCCCTGGATGTTGAAGCACAATCCCCGGATTGATTGGCCGTCCGGGGTAGTGGTTCAGTGGAGCGAAACCTGCCATCGGGTGTGTCTAGGTTCCTCGGTTCCTCCCGGCTCCCAGGCTAGGGAGGAGGTCAGAGTCCCGCCCAATCTGGGGACGGTGCCGGTGGAGTACCACGACCTTGTCGACGTGTTCAGCAAGGATCTGGCTCTCACTCTTCCCCCCCACCGCCCGTATGATTGTGCCATTGATTTGGTTCTGGGCAGTGAGTTCCCGTCCAGTAGGCTGTACAACCTCTCACGGCCTGAGCGCGAATCAATGGAGACCTACATCCGGGACTCGTTAGCTGCCTGGTTGATCCGGAATTCCACCTCCCCGATGGGTGCAGGTTTCTTTTTTGTGGGTAAAAAAGACGGCGGACTTCGTCCATGCATTGATTATAGGGGACTGAACGAAATCACGGTTCGCAATCGATACCCGTTTCCCCTGTTGGATTCGGTGTTCACACCCCTGCATGGAGCCCGAATTTTCACCAAGCTCGATCTTAGAAATGCGTATCACCTGGTTCGGATCCGGAAGGGAGACGAGTGGAAGACGGCATTCAACACTCCATTAGGTCACTTTGAGTACCTGGTCATGCCGTTCGGTCTCACAAACGCTCCCGCGACTTTCCAAGCGTTGGTTAACGATGTCTTGCGGGATTTCCTGCACCGGTTCGTCTTCGTATACCTAGACGATATACTCATCTTTTCTCCGGACCCTGAGACCCATGTCAAGCATGTACGTCAGGTCCTGCAGCGGTTGTTGGAGAACCGGCTGTTTGTGAAGGGCGAGAAGTGTGAGTTCCACCGCACGTCTTTGTCCTTCCTGGGGTTCATCATCTCCTCCAACTCCGTCGCTCCTGATCCGGCCAAGGTTGCGGCGGTGAGAGACTGGCCCCAACCCACAAGCCGTAGGAAGTTGCAACAGTTCCTAGGCTTTGCTAATTTCTACAGGAGGTTCATTAAGGGCTATAGTCAGGTAGTTAGCCCCCTGACAGCCCTGACCTCACCAAAAGTTCCCTTCACCTGGTCGGATCGTTGCGGTGCCGCGTTTAAGGAGTTGAAACGGCGCTTCTCGTCTGCACCCGTTCTGGTGCAGCCCGATCCTAGTCGCCAGTTAGTGGTTGAAGTGGACGCCTCGGACTCAGCGATAGGAGCCATGCTGTCCCAGAGCGGGAAGACCGATAAGGTCCTTCACCCGTGTGCCTATTTTTCCCGCAGGTTGACCCCAGCCGAACGGAACTATGACGTCGGCAATCGAGAGCTCCTTGCGGTGAAAGAGGCTCTTGAGGAGTGGAGACATCTGTTGGAGGGAACGTCCGTGCCATTCACGGTTTTCACTGACCACCGGAACCTCGAGTATATCAGGACCGCCAAGCGGCTGAATCCCAGGCAAGCCCGCTGGTCACTGTTCTTCGGCCGTTTTGACTTCCGGATCACCTACCGTCCCGGGACCAAAAACCAAAGATCGGATGCTTTGTCCCGGGTACATGAAGATGAAGTCAGAACGGAGTCGTCGGATCCCCCGGATCCCATCATCCCGGAGTCCACTATCGTGGCCGCCCTCACCTGGGACGTGGAGAAGACCGTCCGGGAGGCCCTGACACGAGACCCGGACCCCGGAACCGGACCGAAGAACAAACTCTACGTCCCACCAGAAGCTAGGAATGCAGTCCTGGATTTCTGTCACGGTTCTAAGCTCTCCTGTCATCCTGGGGTGCGAAGAACCGTGGCAGTCGTCCGGCAGCGCTTCTGGTGGGCGTCCCTGGAGGCCGACGTCTGGGGTTACATCCAGGCCTGTACCACCTGCGCCAGGGGCAAGGCTGACCACCGCAAGACCTCGGGTTTGCTACAGCCGCTGCCCGTGCCTCATCGCCCCTGGTCTCACATCGGCCTGGATTTTGTCACGGGTCTTCCGCCGTCCCAGGGAAACACCGTCATTCTCACGATAGTGGACCGATTCTCCAAGGCGGCCCACTTCGTGGCCCTCCCGAAGCTACCAATGGCCCAGGAGACAGCGGACCTCCTAGTCCACCACGTCGTCCGTCTGCATGGGATACCATCAGACATCGTCTCCGATCATGGCCCCCAGTTCTCCTCGCACGTTTGGAGGAGCTTCTGCCGGGAACTGGGGGCCACGGTCAGTCTCTCGTCCGGGTATCATCCCCAGACCAACGGGCAAGCAGAACGGGCCAACCAAGAGATGGAGCAGACCCTACATTGTGTGATAGCCGCGCACCCGATGGCCTGGAGTACCCACCTGGCCTGGATCGAGTACGCCCACAACAGTCAAGTATCATCCGCCACTGGCCTCTCCCCTTTTGAGGTGTGCTTGGGGTATCAGCCCCCGTTGTTTCCGGTGGTTGAGGGAGAGGTCGGTGTGCCCTCGGTCCAGGCCCACCTACGGAAGTGCCGTCGGGTGTGGCGTGCCGCCCGTTCTGCTTTGTTGAAGGCCCGGACGAGGGCGAAGAACCATGCAGACCGGCGGCGGACCCCGGCTCCCACGTATCGTCCTGGGCAGGAGGTGTGGTTGTCCACCAAGGACATTCCCCTACAAGTGGACTCCCCAAAACTACAAGAACGATACATTGGTCCGTACAAGATTCTCAAGGTCATCAGTCCCGCCGCAGTGAGGCCGGAAGCTGAAGCCTCACTGCGGATTCATCCAGTGTTCCACGTCTCCAGGATCAAACCTCATCACACCTCACCCCTCTGCACTCCGGGTCCGGCACCACCTCCTGCCTGGATCATCGACGGCAAGCCGGCTTGGACTGTGCGCCGGCTCCTCGACGTCCGACGGATGGGCCGGGGTTTTCAGTATCTGGTGGACTGGGAGGGGTACGGCCCCGAAGAACGCTCCTGGGTGAAGAGGAGCTTCATCCTGGACCCGGCCCTCCTGGCCGACTTCTACCGGCGCCACCCGGACAAGCCTGGTCGTGCGCCAGGAGGCGCCTGTTGAGGGGGGGGTCCTGTTGTGTGGGCCGCTGAAGAGGAGGTACTGCTGGCCCACCACCACCAGAGGGCGCCCTGCCTGGAGTGCGGGCTCCAGGCACCGGAGGGCGCTGCCGCCTCACAGAAGCAGCCAGAGTGACAGCTGTCACCCATCACCTGAGACAGCTGATTCCAATCAACAGGGAGGTATATCAGCAGGACGGCATCTCCACCTCATTGCCGAGATATCGCCCTATCAAAGAGGTAACAATCTCCGCCCAAACGTACTATTAATTACAGTTGTAATTCTTGTTGATTGTTTGTAGGATAGCTGACTACTGGACAACTTTTGGATAAGTACTCACCTTCCTACATTCCGTTATTGTTGTTGACGAGAGGTGGAGGTGGAATCTCCACCCTCCGTGTTGCTGGGTGCAGCCGCACCCACACCTGACTGTTTCTGTTCCTTGCCAGCAGTACCGGATCCGACGAGCGGAGGCAGTGGCCACCTGGGAGTTCGGGACTTGGCGGCTCCAGTATTCCCGGGGTTCGGTGGCAGAGGAAATCGGGTTGGTTCCGGTTCGACTTGGACAGACGTCTCCTATCGTCGAGCCTGCCCACACGACACCGTTGTAATTGGACTCAATTTCAATATTGTAATCGGCTGTGTTTGTTGTGCCTGTTTCACAACAGTAAAAACAGTGTTATTTGACTCCTCCATTGTCCGTTCATTTGCGCCCCCTGTTGTGGGTCCGTGTTCCAACACTTTCACAACAGAAAATTACATATTAGACCCTTTCTTTTGAGGATGTGGTCCTGTGCACATCTTTAAAAGCCCCCTGGAGTTTTGCACACACAAAAAAAAGTCTTTAATTTTATCATCTACTTCAGTGTGCCAAAACAAAATCACCAGCCTACTGACAAAAAAGACACTTTAAAAAAATTCTTTAAAGAATTTATTCAATTTCAAAAAGCTTTCATATATTGAAAAACTAATGTTTATTTTTTTTTCTCTTAATAAAAAATGTGTTTGATTTTCTTCCATCACTGAGTGAACAGAAACTCTGATCTGAAACGTCCACATATTCCCATTCCAACAAAAATTTTATGTGATTTTGAAAAAGCAAAGAAAAAGAAAAACAAACAAACAAAACAAATAGATTTTATTAAAGAAACATATGAATGATCAAGTTACAAATCTCCTTTTCAAATTAAGAATAAAATATGTGATAAATATTTTTGATTTTTCATTGGTGTGTCAATAGAAATATGTCACTGAAAATGTATTAATAAATTAACTAATTGATTCAATAAGATAGACAGATAGATAAAAGAAGGGCTACTGATAAAGGTCACATTCATATTTTATTCTGTTGTGATTTGTCTCAACACCATTCTGTTGTAATTATTACAATGTAGTAGAAGCTAATTGTAGGTTACAACATAAACTGTTTTCTAGGAGCAAAATGACTGAACTTCAGTCATTTTGTTCAAAAATTACATTACTTTTCCATTGTTTTACGTGAAAGAGAATAAAAAAGACAAAACCAGCACACATGCTTTTGTACTGAAAGCCACACATTTCGCTTAGCTAGCAAACCGCAGACGAGTAGCCATCTTGAAAAAAGACAGCCATAGCGGGCCTTTATTTCATACACCACTGATATGGAACTTAGGCTGTTCGTATGGAAAAGCCGACATGCACCAGTGTGGAACCTCCCAGCTATCCTTCCGCAAGTTAACAAATGAAGAGCATGCCAGGAGTGAGGGACATGTTAGCGAGTCTAGCAGGAAGAACACACAACATACTGCATGAGTGCAGCAAGGAAATACTGAACAAGTGGTGGTGTTAGTTTTGGATTATAGGTCTGAGCAGGAGTAGTATGGGCTAAGTTGATAGTGACAGTGAGAGAAACTGAGAAGGAGGCAGGAGGCAGGGGGAACGTTAGCGTGCTGCTAATAGAAGGAGCAAAATGCCAATGAGATGAATCACAGCGCTAAACTGATGCCGCTGGTCAAGTGCTTCTGCGACTCGTCTGTTGCTTGGCAGGATTTTGTCAGTGTGCTTCTAACTACCTCTTTGTACTGGAGCTGAAACCGGGAAGCTTTGAGTAAGTGTTACAAGCCACATTACATATTCTGGCACAAAGTTAAAACCTATTTATTTTGTTTTTTTTAGCAGACTGGTCAGACACTTTGCTTGGGAGTGGTTGGGAGAGTGGGATAGCCTGTGACTGGGAATGTGATAGTGCTGACCACATGGCTATCACCGTCCTTGAGCTTCACCCAAACACACCCAGATTTTAGGCATGTCTGGCGAGCTCGCGCTATCATGTTGCATAAACAGGTTAAATTAACATAAGTGAACAAATAATGTGCATTATGAAACACATGAGCCACTTTTTCAAGGCACAACTGCTTTTCTACAGGTGTCTACAACAATAATTGTTGAACCTTATCACTTATAGATGGTAAATAAATGGTAAAATTGACTGCATTTATATAGCGCTTTTCCATCTTCATCAGACCCTCAAAGCACTTTACAAATAATGCTTCACATTCACCCCCGATGCCATACAAGGCGTTCACTACACACCAGGAGCAATAGGGGATTAAGGATGTGGCCCAAGAGCCCCTAGTGATTTTCCAGTCAGGCTGGGATTTGAACAGAGGATCTTCTGGTCTCAAGCCCAACGCCAAACCACTAGACCAGGGGTGCCCAACTTCGCTCCTCGAGATCTAACTTCCTGACACTCTTAGTTGGATTCAGGTGTGTTGGAACAGGGAGACAACTAAGAGTGTCAGGAAGGTAGATCTCGAGGACCAAACTTGGCACCCCTGCAGTAGACCATCACCTCCCCTCCACTAGATCATCACCCCCCCTTATGCTTATGACAAACTATGAGGTTGATAGATGTTTGGGAAAAACCCATGGAGTCATGAGGTCACTGGATAGATATGAATGGCTATGCCAACACCTTTACAGAAGTGTGAAGGTCAAAATGTTCCAGAGTTACTTGGTGGTTGTGAGACCTGGATGCTAACCAGCGACCTAAGATGCTGACTAAAAGTCTTTGGTAATATTTCTCTCTAGGAAATCCTTAATGTTGCTGGAATGACTTTGTGTCCAATAAGTAGTTAAGTAGGGAGAGTCACATGAGGTGTACTAAATGTATTGTGAGGGAACTCCAGTTACAACATGATAGCCAGGTGGTATGCTTCCCTCAGTATGAACCTGTACACAGATGACTCAATGCTGAGGACCTGGGTGCAGCACCACACTGTGGAACCCCTGCACCCACCCCTTTCCAGTTAGCAAAGAGCCAGGCAGATCACTAGTCCATCCCCACATCCTGAAAGATGCCATTTATCTGCTTCAGCCAGCTGATGCATGGTCCTCTCCAGGTGTCTTTCGCTCTCAAGGTCCCAGAGGTATGAATGTGACTGTTTGGCAATTTCACTATTATGGCAGAGCTCAGGAAAACTTTGAAAGTCTTAGTCCAAAACAATTGCAAACTCAGACACTCAGCTTCCATTGTCCACAAAGTCAAGCTCAGTAAAACTTTCCTCATCAGCAAAGTTGCTGGACTGCAAAACCCTACCGAACATCTGGTACATTCAAAAACTGAAAAGAGTAGGAACAAGAACACATTCCTAACTATCACCAGAATTCACTTGGAGGACACTGGAAACTCTGCTACTCACTCCTGACAACAGTCACAATACCTGTGTATAGGCTGCCCATGATGTCCAGCAACTTGTTGGAAGACCTACACATTCTTTGAATATCCCACAAAGCAACTGGATCAACCAAATCAAGCACTTTGAGAAGCATAGTTTGCAGAGAAACACTGATGATATCCTTGCTTGCAGTCAATGAGTACTCTCAGAGCTACATTCTTCTAATTCTTGATGACTCCAGCAAAAGACCAAGGAGTTGCCCATGTATCACCTGCCTATGACAGACTGATAGCTGCTTTTGGGAGATAGAGTTGGTTGTAAGTCTGCCTAGGTTGTTCCCAAATAAGACCTGGGGGAAGGGAGAGGGGTGTGGATGTTCTCTCAACACTAATGTATGCTTCCAGACCAGACCTGATCCCTGTAGACGTGTGGATTCAATCAGAAAACTACAGGATAAACATTACAAATTAGTCTTTCAAGGACCGGCTGGAATATTTAGGCAAGATAAACGTATCCATAGCACGCAGTGGCTCATTAACCATCAGCTATTGTAATGCTCATCCGATAATGTCAAGTATCTACACATATCTCCATCACCATGGTGCATTCAGCTGTTGTTATGCACACAGGACACTTAGCAACAGATGCAGAGTTAAGTACAAATCAAGGATTGTTTTGTGATACAATGAATGTTGATGTTGCTATTCTTTATATGACACACGCAGAGTGACATGACAGACAAAAATAAAGTTACTTCAAGCCCGCAACAACTACAAATACAACAATAAATACACAGGGTTACGCTTCAAAAATAGTGCTGTTAAAGTATTTTTGCATGTGTTAATACTTTATTCTAATTCAATTCCATTTGTTCCGCAAATCTGATTGTTCATTCATGTGAGATTTCAGACCATAAAATATTGAGTAGGTGGTGGCAAAATATTAGAGCGTTTCACATTTGAATGAATGAAAGAATGAATGAGTTTTTTATTCAGCATGCACATAAACACACTTAAAGAATCTGTCAGTAACAAAACAAATCAAAAGAAAACAAAAGAAAATACAACAACTCATAAACAATTACCCAGTTATGTGGCCGAAAGGGTGTGGGCTGAACAAACGCTTATAAACGCCCACCCCTTTCACCAGTTACTATACACATTTAAGTACACTCATAACAAGTACCAATCAGTAAAACAATCAATAGTACAATGTACAGATAAACAAAAGTCAGTTCACCTAATTTTGTGTACTATAGTAAGAAATGTTGTTGTTTTTATAAATTCTTTTAAAACCAGCTAATGTACCAGATAATTTAATTCTATCAGAACAATTATTCCAGATTTTAACACTTTTTACAGAAACACCATGACTTTTAACAGTAGTTCAAATTTTTCTTCTATCGAATATCAGTGTTCCTCGCAGATGATAACAGGACTCTCATTTTAAACAACTCCTGAACATGTTGAGGCAAGATTTTATTTTTAACTTTATACATGGTCTGTATCATAAAATAATCAACCAAATCCTGAAATTTCAAAATATGAAAACAAGCAAAGAATGGGTTCGTTGGTTCATGACATGATTTTTTACTTATAACTCTTATAGGTTTCTTTTGTAACAGAAATATTGGATTTGTTTTTGTTTTATAAGTGTTTCCCCAAACCTCAATGCAATAGGTCATGTATGGGACAAGTAATGAATGATACAGCATGACCAACAAATGCTGGGAGAGGAAATATTGTGCTTTATACGGAACCGCAATAACTTTTGAAATTTTAGATTTAACATAATTTATGTGAGTTTTCCAACTTAGTTCATCATCAATAAATAATTAATAAATTATTAATAAATAATTAATAATTTGATGTATAACTCCGCGCCCTGACTGCGTTGCTGCGCAGGTGTTGATAATGGCGCTGTCTAGTGCAGCGACGATGATGCCGAAATGCGTGGATTTAATGGATTTAACTGGATTGATTGATGGATTTACCTTGAATTTAACTCAATGCAGCTGACGAGATGGAGAAATCTGTGGGTCTGGTTACGGAATTTTAAGTTTGGCGTGAAGACACTATTGCTATGGTAAGCTTCGCCGACCGAATTACTTACAGAAAAACAAACCGTACAAATGATAGAATTGGATTAGAATGGGAATAACCCTGTTGTGTCTGATGATTTGTGGATGTTCATGTTGGAATTTACGGTTGCAAATGGAGTTTTACCGGCAACGCGCTAGCAACACAACAGGGTCATTCCCTAAATTGTGGTCTCGTTGTTCACTTGAGCTAATATTAGCAAGAAACCACCAGACATACACTCGACTTATGCTTATTCTATTTAAAGAGCATATCATACTCTGATCAACACTATCTTTAAAAAAAACATTATATACCAGATTATGAATCATTACTTCAAACTATTTAAACGGAGAGTCCTGATGTAGCTGATAAAAATAAAATTTGCCATATAGCATCTGTAAAATGCACACAGACTCAGAGCTATTTTAGCCAAAAAAG
The DNA here is from genome assembly GCF_902500255.1 of Thalassophryne amazonica. Taxonomy (NCBI): domain Eukaryota; kingdom Metazoa; phylum Chordata; class Actinopteri; order Batrachoidiformes; family Batrachoididae; genus Thalassophryne; species Thalassophryne amazonica. Next base: position 11,121,245 of record NC_047118.1, read on the forward strand.
TGAGGTAACCTCAGGTGCTGACTAATGTGGCTTTCAAATCAAATTATTGTACTTTAAGATCAACATAAGTCCATCTTTGCTGCTTTGTAACCAGCAACGTATTCATTAAAAAAACACATATTGTATGCTAAAAGTGCTAACACTTTTAGCATACAATATTAAATAAGATGACAGTTTCATTCAGCATGAACACTGCAGCAGGGATGTCTTGGAAGATCTGTTAAGACATTTCAACACACAACAACTCTTAATATTCCAGGTGTTTATATTAAATTACTCCAAATGAAACAGACACAGCCACGAAAATAGCTAGCAGCTGCATCGAGTGACCTCTGAGCTGAAGATGCTATGAGAGGCAAAGACACAGGGCCGCTGTTACTCAAAGTGGCCACGCCCCTAATTTTACAGAACTTTATGGCTTAAATGTCTTTGAGGGAGAGACTACCAACAGGGGTCAAAACAGTTGGGTTTTTTTTTTGTACCAGGCTGTAAACTTGTTTATTTCTGCTCTAAAGTTGGACATTTTAACACAGACTTCTATGAGAATGTGCTTTGTTTTGGAGCCAGCCCCAAGTGGCCAGACAAGGAACTGCAAATTTTTCTTCTTCTGGCAGGGCTTCATGTGAGGCCATCGAAATGTACCACTTGGCTCGTACTCACCATACTTCCACTAAAAGGGCAGGGCAACAACTAATATGTATGTAATGCAATGCAACACCCACATCAGCTGTGAGTGTGACATAAGCCTAAAATGAGCCATTTCAGGCCTAAATTTAGGCAGCTTCTTTATGCAACCCCAAACACATTGAACTATAAAAAATGTTTTTTGCATAAAACGACCCCTTTAACACAGGCAGCTGACAGCGGTAACGCCTGATGGAGAGCCAGTGTTAGTTTGCAATGCAGCCTTATTTGGTAATAAACTGAGGCAGAATAACACAGATAAATAACACTGGAGCTACAGGTTCTAGTCTACAAATATTTTGAAACAGTCACAAGAAACATCACAAGAAACAGTCCAAGTTACACTGAAGACAATGTCTGCAAAACATGATGTGGACTTTTGCCAGGATACAAGGCAGAAATAATTCTACTTCATTTTATCTCATGGAGTATGACCAAGATGTCTGAGGAGTCAAAGCAGAATAATTAAATTTTATTGAACAATAACAAATGCAAAATGCATGGTAACTGTGTCGGTGTAAAAACACTGTAAATGCACATATTTGTTAAAAAAATCATTAGAATTATAAAATGGCACAATTTCTTAAAACAAGCTGCACACCTGCAAACTGTGCACTTCTGTTAGGTATGCCTTGCAGACAGTTGCATGCTATATCAGAGGGATCATGTACTGTCACAAACAGCGAGAAGCACCTGCTTTGCTGCGGTAACTTATTAAGGCCTGTGATTAAATTTCTGCTAGATGCCTATGGCGTAAGCTGTACCAAAGTGTACATCCCTTGAGGGGGATTGGAAAAAACAGAGGTTTGAAGATCAACTCCACATTATCCTCCTCGAGGCAGACTGTCGTATTCTTGCAGTGTTTAATTTCCAAGCCTACCTGTCACTGAAACATAATTTATGTGAAATGTGTGTAGGATTTGGCTTCCATCCAGTTATGTGTCTGTACTATTTATATGCACAGTATCTATTTTCACAGATAACTAGTTACCTGCATGTCTCAGCTCCTGTGCCAGCGTAGGCTAAGCTTATGGGGTGGTTAGTTAGGTTTAGTGTTAAAGTAGCAGTCAATATCAACTGCAATGTCAAGGCTGGAACGACAACCTTGTGTATTGGGTCTGGCAACTCGAAGAACATCTGGTAGAGATCCAGATCTGTATTGGACTGCACATGTGCAATCAGAAAACAGGAAGAATACACTCAAAAACACTGATGCATTGGGTGAACTCAATTCAGTTATGTGCAGGATTTCCATTTAATAAATATATGCAGCCCCAAGTCAAATAAAGCACATCCATGCAAGATAATTTAATTTAGTTGGAACTACATATATTTATTAGATGGAAATACTGAACATAACTGAATTGAGTTCATCCAATGAGTTGTTTATTTGAGTGATAAACTCAAAAAACTGACTCACTGGATTGGATTCCATCTAATAAATATATGTAGTCCCAACTCAAATAAAGCACATCCATCCAAGATAATTTAATTTAGTTGGGACTACATACAGTATATTTATTATATGGAAATCCTGCCAATAATTGAATTGAGTTCATCCAGTGAGTCATTTGTTTGTGCGATACACTCAAAAAACTCACTCATTGGATTGGATTCCATCTAATAAATATATGTAGCCCCAACTCAAATAAAACACGTCCATGCAAGATAATGTAATTTAATGGAGTTGGGACCACATATATTTATTAAATGGAAATCCTGCACATAATTGAACTGAGTTAATCCAAAGGGCCATTTTTTGAGTGTAGTCTGCATATGAGACGAGTCAAAACCTGTAATGGATACCTGTGCATGTGCAAGCAGAAATGCCAGTAAAAAATAGCCTGAATGTGATAGCAGCCTAGCTCTGTATTCTATACACAGCGCATGTGCAAACACAAGAGCCAGAAAAATAGTCGGTATGTGGTAGAGATCTGGACCTGTAGTGGATACAATATGCATGTGCAAGTGGAAGTGCTGGAAAATGAACTGCATAAGGATGCAGATCCAGACCTGTGATGGAAGCACTCTGTATGATCAAGCGGAAGTGGTGGCCTATATTGGTCAGAATGTGCACATGCAAGATTAAATGCCAGAAGAATAGCTGTTAACAGCTCTTCTGACACAATGTGCATGTGTTAGTGAAAATGACTGAAAAAGTGGCAGAGGTCTGGATTTGTATTGGATAAACTTTGGACCTAAAGTGGACATAATGTATATGTGCAAGTGGAAGGTCTGAAAAAACTACCTGTGTGTGTTGCAGATTCAGACCTGTGCTGGAAACATGTTCAAGTGGACATGCTAGAAAAATAGCCTGCACGTGATTGAGGTGCAGGCATATATTAGACACACTGTGCATGTGCACGTGGAAGCACCAGGTTTAGTCTGTACATTCTAAAGAGCCAAACTCACACTGGGCACACTGCGCAGGTGCAAGGAGAAGTGCTGTAAAAAATAGCTTGTATGTATTCAGGTCAAAACTTGCAAGTGATGGAATGTGCACATGCAAAAAGAAGCATTGGAAATATAGTTGTATATAGTCGAGGTCCAGACTGATATCAGGCACAATGTGCGTTTGTAAATGGGAGTGGCAGAAAAACAGCCTGAATGTGGTTGAGGTACTGGTCTGTATTGGATACACTGCACGTGTGCAAGCAGAATTTCCATACACACAAAAAAACGTCTGAATGTGGTAAAGGTCTGCACCTACTGGACACAATGTGCATGTGCAAGTGAAAGTTCTGGAAAAATTACCTGTCTCTGGTGCAGATACAGACCTGTAATGAACACATGTCCATGTGCCAGGAAAATATCCTGCATGTGGTAGAAGTGCAGGCCAGTACTAGACAAACTGGTGCTTTTTCCATAGAGTCCATAGTCTGCATATGCCCAAGACCTGCACTTGTATTGGGCACATTGCACAGGTGCAAGTAGAAGTGTTGGAAAAGCAGTCTATATGTGGTAGAGGCACATATCTTTATTGCAGACAATGTACATGTGCAAGCAGCAGTGATGAATTGCCAAACTAAAGTAACAGAAGAAAAGCATATGTGTCACCGTACGTGCAAAAGTGCAGGAAGAATAGTTGGTTTTGTGATAGATGCACATAAAGGAAAAGACAATTCCCAACATGCTGTCATTTGATCGAAAGACAGAGCATGAGAACTTTGTGACAAAGTAGTGGTGCTGCCATACTTTCTGAAAGCTACAGTTATATCAACCAGACATTACAGTATGTGCTGCTAAATTAAGACCTGCTCACTGTGTCTCAAATGACCAGCAATAGTCTGTGCTTATACACCCTTATAACCAATTCAACCTGTGTGATGTTTCTCTCCGGTAGAAACTTACATGTCGTGTTCCCTATACTCATAATAATGGTGCAGCTTAGCAAAAGATTTCCATAGAAATTGTTCATTTTGTGATAAAAGCATGGAATTTGGCGCACATATTCTAAATTGACTAATGTTGATTTTCAGATATGGAGCCATCCTGGAGCTGACCTCTAATGAGCTACAGGGGTCAATAAAGAATTACACAGGGGTCAAAATATAAAAATGCTCCAATCATGTTGGAAAATATACCACATTATTTGTCTGATCAGAATGATTCCAAAAAGGTATAGTTTGGACTATCTATGACTGAATTCCATGGAGTTATGAGGTAAAAATGGCAAAAATGGTGACAGGTCAGTTTCAGTTTGTAAAGGGGTCAAAAGTTAAAGTTGCTCCCATTTTTGTATAAAATGATGCAAATTATTGGTTAATAACATTTTAAAAAGGAATAGTTTGCACCGTGTGTCATGCTTAGTTATCATGTCATGTTACATATGTCACACGTCATAGAATCCAACAGACGTCGACCTTGTTTGACCTTTACTTTGGAGGCCAATTATTCAGCGCATTCAGAGCTATTCCATTTATTAATCCTTTTATTTCAACCAATAATTTGCATCACCTTATACCAAAATTGGAGCAACTTTAAATTTTAACCCCTGTACAAACTGAAACATCTTTGTCACCATTTTTGCCATTTTTACCCCATAACTCCAAAACATTCAGTCATAGATAGTCCAAACTATACCTTTTTGGAATCATTATGATCAGACAAATAATGTGGTATAGTTTTCAACATGATTGGAGCATTTTTAAATTTTGACCCCTGTGTAATTCTTTATTGACCCCTATCAGCTCCAGGATGGCTCCATATCTGAAAGTAAACATTAGTTAATTTAGAATATGTGTGCCAAATTCCATGCTTTGATCACAAAATGAACAATTGTTTTGCTATGCCACCCTGCTATAAAGCCCTATGCTGACCCAAGGGAAAGAATACCGTGACCGTTACATGCAAAAGGTCATGACCACATTCACACTCTTGAGCTATTGATACACAGCTGCAGGTTTGCACACCGGTTATGTAATCCTGTGAATGTAACGGGTTTATCATAGGGACATGGAATTAATGTTTAAATTCTGTCACCTTGCCACTAAATAATCACGCTTCCACCAAGCCCCACCTAGAAAAAAGAGCCTATAGAGTCATCACTGTGCACGGCACCCACTCTCCACCTATCTGTGTTTGGAGTGCTAGAGAACTAGGGTGTTGGTTCTTTCCCCCTTGGACCCACATGCCAGTGTTAAAGACCTCCGGTTCTTACTCACGCCCCCTTTTTAATATAGTTTCACAAAGTACCTGCAAAATCATGTGGCATAGACAAGATTACTATCTTATTTACAGTTTTAATTGTCGCATTACAGGAAACTAATAAGCTTCTCTTACGTAGGTCGATGTGGAAATCACTTAAGTGTCAATAACTGTACAACAGCTGTCAGTAAGTGGAGACCAGTCTATGATCTTTATTCTAATTGCAGCTTCAATGGGCAATTTTAGGAAGTATTGGGTCGACTATATCACAGAAACCCCAAAGGTAAGGCTTTGGTCAACATGATGCAGCTTTGAAGCCACTCCTTTGATATCTGTGGTGTACAGTATTTTGCTCGACTGACATGAAGTCTCTCTCTGGTGAGATGGTGTCAGAATGTTGGTCTCATATTCCTAGAGCTTTTCAGGTGCATTTGACACATCCTCCACCATTCCACTGTCAATGCCTGAAAAGAACAAGGCACACGTGTGCACCCTGCCAACAATTTGTACCAGGGGACTCAAGTTAGCTTGATCACTTTGGTAGATAATACTCTGTTCAGTAATGTGAGAGGTACTTAAAGGGTTTTGGTAAAACCTGATCAACTTTAAATTTGACTTTGTTTGAGATACCCTCATTTGAGGTGTCAGGTTCAATTTTGCTGAATATCTGATATATTACATTGAAGTTATCAAGGACACAAGAAACTGTGACCGACAGACGCACAGATGCATGCAAGGACAGAAATGCAATGTTGTATCTCCCATCTGGCTTTACGATAATTATGCAAACATTTTGAACAAATATGATCTATATGGCGTTGCTGAACACTATGCCGAGTCCAGAAAATACTGAAAGTCTGTGAAGGAAAAGAAGATCATAGAACTGATTAGGGCACCTATGGGGGGAAAAAATCACTATGTGCAACAGCATTGACATGGCAACCAGAAGGTAAAAATAAAACCTGGAGGTGCAAAACTACATAGAAAATTGTGTAGTAATTGTGAAGTAGCTGGAAGATTATGCAAGCAGAGGACAGGCTGAAATGGAAGGAGAACATCCCCGTTGCTTTCCTTTGCAGTGTGATTAATGCAACAGCATGCAATTTTGTAATTTTGCGTTATTCAAGTTAAAGGTCACAATCATGTTGTTTTTATGCACTGAAGATCACCAGAACTTCAAGCTAAGATGGAATCATGCTATTTGTCCAGCTTGGAAATCAATCAATCAATCAATCAATAGAACAAGCGCACTCTGCATGCCTCAGTGTTCACCTGGTAGATGAGGACTTTGAAGTTGCGCCTCTTGAGCAGCTCGTTTTCGTTGCCCTCCAGCTTCTTGATCTGGACTGCCTGCTTCTCTAAGTTGTTCCGCACCGTCTTGACGTTAACGCTGACCTTACGCACCTTTTCCAGCATTTTGTTCACGGTGTTGGTAGTGCCGGTGTGGTTCTTGGTCAGTTTAGCCAGCTCCCCCTGGATGCTCGACACTGACTTCTCCATGGCCTCCTGCCGTGCCTCCAGCCCAGTCTGGGTCTGCTGGATCTGGTCCACCACCCCGATAATCTTGTCGAGCAATGACAGAACCATGACGCCATTTATCTGTGCTTCGTTCTTGCCCCCAGAGCCAGGGGCCAGCACGAGGTCCACCTCCTCGGCAGGGTCGTCATCATCTACCGCCGGCTCGGCAGCGGCGCCCACTAGGGCTACTTCTTCATCATCATAAGAACCTGCTGCTAGAGCCACATGCTCTGGCTTGACACCTGTATTCGCCATGGCTGCCAACTTCAAACACGAACCTCTTGCACTTGAAAACACACGACTGATGCTGCACAAATGTCAGTTCTCAGTCCCTTTTCTTGTCTTACAACTTTCTTCACCTCTTCCACGTTGACTTTACTCTTCTTTCACCTTACACCCTTTGTGCCTCTGCTCTGGAATGCCAACCGCAGCCAGCCAGGGGGAGTGGGGCCTCTCACAGCTGAGATATGCGTGCCCTGTCTCAAATGCCTCTGCTCCCTGCAAGATCTCCCAGTCAAAAACTTTTCCCTGCCTACATCCAGCCTCCGCCCCTCACTCTCACTCACCACCGGGGCTCCTCCCCAGTCCTTTCCCAAGCACAGGATATTTCCGACTCTCAGACCCCACCTCCTATGAAGCCATTAGTGGAGAAAGCTGATGGACATCACCATGAAACGAGTTAACATCAGCACGGGGGGGCAGGGAAGTTAATCTCAGAGCTGAAGAAAAGTCTGGATTTTTGGTTTCAAATAGCAAGTTCATCCAAAGTTTTTTGGAAGAGCCAGTTGATACATGCAGAAGCATGAATACGCTGCAGAAATCTCCGTCAGAGGGTAGTCAGACGCCACTTGGACAGTTTTGCTCTCCCAAAGGATTGAGGAGTTCCAGCTATCTAAATAATGTTCATTTATCTTAACTCTATATTGTACAAATAATGAATGTTTATGAGTTCAATGGAACAAATATTTCATGAGGTGAAAAATGAAACATTCCATTTTTCACCTCATGAAATATTTAGTCCATTGAAAGAATGTAAAAACATTATTTGTTTTATATAATGGCTAAAATAGATCCTTGTCATTTGATATTACATTTAGGGAATAACCCTGTTGTGTTTGATGATTTGCGGATGTTCATGCTGGTTATACGGTCGCAAATTGAGCTTTACAGGTGACGTGTTAGCGGAGCTGGTAAAAGAGATATTCTCATTGTAATTCAATTCCATCGTTTGCAGTGTTTATTTTTCTGTAGGTAATTCAGTCGGGGAAGCTTACCATAAGGCAGCATCGCTCCAACAGCGGTCAGGGCACGGAGTAATCCATCAAATGTGAAAATCCATCAAATCCATCACATGTGAAAAGGTAATTCTGTACCAGAATCCACATCGATACCTTCGTATGGTAGCTTAAATTCACCCATTTCAGGGGCGCAGTACTTGACTTTCTCTCACTCTCAGCTAACAGCGCTAACAGCTAGCAACACACGCAGCTGGTGTTCTGTTGAACTGGGTGTCTCGTCGCATAAATCGTCAGTTCCACATCCCGACAATATTACGCATGCATGCGCAGGCGCAGTTGCGTGGATGACAGGAATGACATTCGACAGGAATGACATCTCATCAGAACACCGGTCAGGGCACGGAGTAATACATCCAAATATGAAATGGTTAAATATTTTACCACCGTTACCCTGATATTATATGATCTCAAATCTCACACGATTAACCATTCAGATTTGCGGAAAAAATTAAATTGAATTAGTATAATTCATAAACAACAGAAAAGGGTCTTACATTTTGGTTTGTGTCACTGCTGCTTAACAGTCCAACACAAACTTTAAATAGGAGTTCAGTTCTTGGAAAAAAAAAAAAAAATTCTGACAATGCAGTCTGTGATACTTACAAAAAAAAACAAAAAAAAACTTTGTGTACTTCCTCAGTCCAATGAAAATTCATGTCAGATATTTGCTCAGGTTTTTGTCCTAACAGCTCTTCATGCCTCCAGACAGCTTATGGTGTAGTGGATTTGTTTATATGTGTGTGTGTGTGTGTGTGTGTTAGAAGAATTCATTCAAATCGTCATCTGTCAGCAAAACAAACTCTGCCATGTTTAGCTAAGAGCCGCCCCCACTAGTATGTGTGTGGGTGGAGTTCGCAGTGTGCAATGGTACAAAATGTATGGAACTAAATTTGCACGGTAAATGGAACGAATAATCCATGTCATGTGACATACAAAGCACCAATCAAATGACAAGGGTCCACTCAGCTGTTATATAAATATATATAGTTGCACGTGCACTGCAAGGTGTATTTGAGGATTACAACTATACTGGGCAAGGACAGATGTCTCAAGCCTTTTTTCTCCTGTTGCCATGGTGAATGTTGCTATCTGTGTTCCATTCTCAAGAGCTTTTTATAACCTTATGATAACAATTATGACTGTGGGCAATTATGACTGTGGGATACAAGAGGGGTGGATCTTTTTTCATGGACAGGTGGACCTTATTGTTGGCTCTTACTCCCATCAAATTGAATGCCCTAAGTTGTTGACACACTTCAAAATAGTGACATTGGTGAAATTGTCTTATGTATCTCAAGTAGAAACATAACAAAATTATGTTATTTGGACAGCTTCTGAACATGTTCAACCAGTGTACATATTTAAATCAAGTAAATCCAACAGACTTTTTTTTCAGTGCAAATTAAAGTTGTTTATTTTGCATGAAAATAACATGAAGAGTACTAAGAAGGTCAGGAATGTATCATTATGTGAAATATACCACATTGCTATATGGCTAAGACAATACGCACACTCTGATTGGCTGATTTCCAGTCTGATATTTTCCCACATCATACTGTTCCCATGACAATCGGTCTGGATTGCGTATCGGATTTGCAACTTTGTTTATAATTTTCACAGCGTGAAATAAAACAAGAGAAAAAGCAAACAAAGAAATTATGAGTGACGAAGAGGACCATTCGTCAAGCAAATACGTATTATTACTGTGACAAGTTTGAAGGAATTAACTGCCAACAAGCTTGAAGTGGACATGCAAAATGAAGACCAACAAGATGAAAACACAGCTCCGAACAGCCATATAATAAACAAATTATTAACCTCGCTCCCTCGGTTTGTACTGTCAAGACCTTGGTCTAATATTTTCCCGTACAGACCTTGCACTCTGTTCATAATCCTTTATTAACTGTCAAACATGGTGGAGGCATCGTTATCCTCACAAACAAGCAGCAACTGAAAAAGACTGCAGTAAAGACCTCAAGGGAGGAAACTCAACATTTGATGGTGTCCATGAGTTCGACATTGACTGGAAAGGATTTTCACACAAAATATTAACAGTAATCTTTAAATTTCTAATTATGTTTTGAGGCTTTTTGGCCTCTGAACATGGACAAGAAATACTTTTATTTCAAAGTATTAAAAAGTTCAAGTTAGTAAAATTGCCTACCTTATCAGCTAACAAAGTGTTAAATAATGTTGCGTTCAGAACCCTTGGACATTTGCAAAGATCCAACGTTAAAAAAAACTCCTACAAAAAAGTGTGTTATGAGATTACCTCAGTAAATTGAGTCATGAACTACAGTAGCTAGCCTATATCACAGTAGAGCTAGGCTAACGTTATCTTTTGAGCTAAATGAAATTGGCAAAGACATTTTTGCTGATGTGTGATGCGGGTAACTTAATTGTGCATAAAATGTTAATGTATAGCAGTAATGTCTTGTTAAAAAGTCATTAAAAGATGTATTTTCAACAATGTTGTGTCTCCAATCGCAAAGGGGGCCGCCATCGCAGTGACGTCATCGGGTACCTCAGGTAGCTCAATTTGCTCAAGTTTCTTCGCAGCCTTGAAGTAAATTTCCCTGAGCTAGAGGTCGGAATCTCAGAACTTCCGCGAGTTCTGATCGGCGCATAATATTAGCTAGCTTGAAGGGTATTTGTGGCATTGCTAAATCCTTCTTAGGGGCTGGCGTGTACACAGTGGATCAGGATGCCAACACAACACAACAGTTGGTGTAACAGTAACTGTGACACAATATGAGGCGGACACATAAAATGATATGTATCATGATTAGAGAAACTGATCTAATTTGTTTCCATGGCATTTAACCCCCCACACAGACACACACACACGTTTTGTAGTACTACTGTAATTTTGAAGATCTCCAGCAGATGGCACTGTTCCTTGATAATTATGTTTGCATTTCATTTGAAAGCACCCCAAAACAATACACAAAGATGCATTTATTTGCAGAACAGCATGCTGGCTTGTGAGAGCAGAAGAAAACTCAGAACATTTATCGATGCAGTTGTGGTTAGAGGGCTGTCATGCATAACCACGTCAGCCTGTTGATGGCAGAGGTCACTGAAGAATAGCCACTGGTTTGAGCTGCAAGACAACATTACTTCAATTACTCACTTGCTGCAACTAAATTATGTACAAGAATTTGCATAATATGATACATTCATAATTAGAAGGTAGAATTTAAATCCACAACTAACTCAAAAATGTAATGTTATATGCTTACAGTATATCTCCTGGGATGTTTAACAATCACTATTATGGTAAGTAGATTGCATTTTCATAGCACGTTTCCATCTGAATCAGAAGCTCAAAGCACTTTACAATGATGCCTCACATTCACCCATTCACACTTACACACTGATGCCAGGGTGCTGCCATGCAAGGCGCTCACTACACACCGGGGGCAATTTGGGGATTTAGTACGTTGCCCAGTCAGGCTGGGGTTTGAACCAAGGATCCTCTGGTCTCAAACGCAAGACAACCACTAAACCATCACCGCCCATGTACCTCCTATATACAAACTTTGGTGATATAGTACTTTTTCCACAGTTCTTTCCTAAAGGGGCAATTCTGAAATATGAGAGTATCACATTAATGGATGAACATGATTTGCCACTTCACAAATTTCAACTGTCCAGTCACAACCTAGGATGCAAATGACAGCGTCCATATTAATAGTCGGAAAATGTATTTTATGCAGTTTTAACATTTGCTAATTAGCATTTTTTGTAAAAAATCAAATAAACAAATAAAACAACCAAATAAATTAATATATTATTTTCAACAAATTATTTTTATGCCACAAAATTCAAAATCTAAGGTTTGCTATAAATTCCATCGCTAAAAAGATGAAGGACTACAAAAATGGCGTCGTGAACTTCTGCAGGTTCTCGTCCGGGTCACTTCTCTCTTTTGTGTGTGGCTTAAAGCTTCTTCTTTATCACTCCCAAAAAGAGGACGTCAGCAGCAGTAGCACATAAAACGTTAAAGAAAGAAGACTTTCCCAGAAGAAAAGGTATAGACAGTAATCTCTAAGGTAACCGTGAGAAACGCCATTTCAAAACTAGTATTTATCGAGTATTTATCTTGAGCCAGCTAGCGTCATTAGCGTAGCTAATTATTGAAGAGCAGGTGCGCCTGACACCGACTTAACACACAGTTTATAGATAAACCGCCCTGACTGGTCGGTTGAATTAACTATGTGTTCATATAAGTGAAAGATAAAATTGCAGCTAGTAGCTGCGCTTAGTGTGCTCGTCAGTTTTAGCGTAGCAACATTTTTTTTTTTTAAAACCTGACGCTAACCGGCTAAAACACAGTACATAGTATCTTAAACGTGATGTTAAATCGGTTTTGCGTGGATTGTTAGGAGTCATTAGATGACACTTAACAGGTGACACAGCTTCTGTTCGACTTGCAGCTTAATCAGCCGATATCGTTACTGATGTAGGAGAATAATAACTGATAGTGAAACCCATATTTTCCTGCAGTAAGAAAAAGGTCGAAAAGGTGTCAGGATTTAGAGTTACGAAAAACTCTTAACACAAAAATGCTTTACAGCAGCTATAATTCACAGAACCTTTCAACATAATCTTCACACAAGATGTACAGGTAGCATTATTATGTAGGGACACAAAAGAAAATGAAAGTCCATAAATTGCTCTTTTTACAGGTGCAATTGATAGAGCATGAAAAAACAAAGAAATTGACACCAAGATTGTCAAGATTGGTTAAGAAATAAGGAAGTTATGGTAATTTTAGTCTAAAAAAATCTTTATATTTTTTCCTATCGATCAGTTACGGATGGTCATTTTCGCGTTCTCAAAAACCATGTTATCAATATCGGATAGTCAAACTTCATCATTATGTCGACAAAATATTATATTTTAGGGCTACTTACCTTTGAATGATTGCTGTAAAGGTGATCGTGGTATTTACGCTTGGTAATTTTGAGCAAAATTTTCAGCACGAACGAAGTACGAGGGCTGTCAATAAAGTATAGGTCCTTTTTATTTTTTTCAAAAACTATATGGATTTCATTCATATGTTTTTACGTCAGACATGCTTGAACCCTCGTGCGCATGCGTGAGTTTTTCCACGCCTGTCGGTGACGTCATTCGCCTGTGAGCACTCCTTGTGGGAGGAGTCGTCCAGCCCCTCGTCGGAATTCCTTTGTCTGAGAAGTTGCTGAGAGACTGGCGCGTTGTTTGATCAAAATTTTTTCTAAACCTGTGAGACACATCGAAGTGGACACGGTTCGAAAAATTAAGCTGGTTTTCAGTGAAAATTTTAACGGCTGATGAGAGATTTTGAGGTGATACTGTCGCTTTAAGGACTTCCCACGGTGCGAGACGTCGCTCAGCGCTCTCAGCCACCGTCGTTAGCCTGTTCAAGCTGAAAACCTCCACATTTCAGGCTCTATTGATCCAGGACGTCGTGAGAGAACAGAGAAGTTTCAGAAGAAGTCGGTTTCAGCATTTTATCCGGATATTCCACTGTTAAAGGAGATTTTTTTAATGAAAGACGTGCGGACGGGTCCGCGCATCGGGACGCAGCCGACGCGGTGCGGCGGCACAGGAAAAACACCTCCGTGTTGATAACCATTTGTAAAATCCAGGCGGCTTTTGATGCCTTTCAGTGGAGTGAGTATATGAGAAATTGTTTAACAGCAGGACATGTTCCAACTTGTCCTTAAGGCTTCCAACAGAGGTGTTTTTCCTGTGGCGGAGCGTCGCGGCGGCTGCGAGCCGACGCGCGGACCCGTCCGCACGTCTTTCATTAAAAAAATCTCCTTTAACAGTGGAATATCCGGATAAAATGCTGAAACCGACTTCTTCTGAAACTTCTCTGTTCTCTCACGACGACCTGGATCAATAGAGCCTGAAATGTGGAGGTTTTCAGCTTGAACAGGCTGACGACGGCGGCTGAGAGCGCTGAGTGACGTCTCGCACCGTGGGAAGTCCTTAAAGCGACAGTATCACCTCAAAATCTCTCATCAGCCGTTAAAATTTTCACTGAAAACCAGCTTAATTTTTCGAACCGTGTCCACTTCGATGTGTCTCACAGGTTTAGAAAAAATTTTGATCAAACAAAGCGCCAGTCTCTCAGCAACTTCTCAGACAAAGGAATTCCGACGAGGGGCTGGACGACTCCTCCCACAAGGAGTGCTCACAGGTGAATGACGTCACCGACAGGCGTGGAAAAACTCACGTATGCGCACGAGGGTTCAAGCATGTCTGACGTAAAAACATATGAATGAAATCCATATAGTTTTTGAAAAAAATAAAAAGGACCTATACTTTATTGACAGACCTCATACATGAAAGAAACGGCAGAATTGAACCGGACAAAAATGAGGTCAAAGTGGAACTTCCTGCCTATGTCATTACAAGGAATTCCATGGGAAATACCCCACAAGACAGTGGAAAAAAGCAATCTTTGTGGGGAATCCTCTGCACACTACGCACAACAATAAATACGCATCGATGGAATGCGCATGCAGGCCTCGATTGGGAGATTTTCTCGTCCCTATATTATGAAAGTGAATAAACGTACCTTCTTCAATGGGATGATGCGAGTACATGTCACTTCCGGCGAAGTAGCGAATCTGAAGGCGAGAATTTGTACTTCCGTGACTGGCGAACCAATGAAAACAAGCTCGGGCTGTACTGTTGAAATCAGCTGGTTTGGTTTTGTCTCTGAACTTGCTTCTAACAGCCAGCTGATAGCTGTCATTGCCTGGAACAGTGAGATTTATACAACAAGCTGAACTTAAAATGAACCATTGTACTTTAAATTGACTTCATTCATGAGTCTGGCCCCTTTGAAAAGCACCAAATTACATGTATTTGTACAGAGTTCAGCGATGTTTTCATCAGTCAAAAAGTGACCACCAGAGTGCAATGGGGTAAAGTCCGTGGAAACCCATGGTATCTGTCAGGGTCCCATGATCAGTTTAACCCGCCTGTTGTAAACAACGATCACACACGGGGAAAAAAAAAATGCAAACCAGTGTGAAATGCAGTCACTGAAGACATTCAAACTTTAGTGTTTATATAGATTTTTGTTTTTATTAAATTTTTTTAAATCAGACCCCACGACGAATCAGTCCAAGATTATGTGCCACCGATATTCCTGTTCCAGAAGGTCCTTATTTCCCAATACCTACGAGGAAATGAATCTCTGTGCAATGCTATGATAATGTGGGGACCCCCCCCTACACACACACACACACACACACACACACACACGTGCGCAAAGGCTTATTGGAACCTGAATTCAAGAATGCCAGTTTGTGGGACAGTAGTAACCTTCAGCAATGATGGGGTGAACTCGTGAGGTCATATGAGCTACAAACAACAGAGGCAAAGCAATAACTTGCCATTAATTTTCAATCAGCGGGTATTACAAGCCATAACGATCGAGTGGAGAAGTCTATTTTATGGTAATGCTGAGTAATATGACACGGCAGCTGCCAATCAGAGTCAGAAGCAGTGTAACATCAACTGGCTGCTCGCTCAAACATAATAAACCAAGTTTGCAGAAAACTCTCAGAAACAGCTGTACTTCTGTATAAATGTAATATGGATAGCATTTTTTTTCTTCTAAAAATTTGTGAAAAATAAACACTTCTAAATCTAAAAACAGCATTTTTGTAACAAGATTATACCTCTGAAGTGATTTCCAGGACATCTTATGGAGATGTTGGCATGCTAACTAGCGACACAGGAATATCACTGTGAAAGACGTTGGACTGAAACAAATCAAGCACTTTGGTTACGTTAAACGATCAAGCATGAAGGGAAAAACTCATAGTAAGTGTGGCGGGTTTTTCTGTCCTTCATTTTCTGTCCTGTCATTACATGTTGGGTACATTAATGCCACATGGCCATGCCCTGTGAGCACCTATCAAGTGACAAACACCAACTGCTTGCCGCCTTTATTTGTAGCAAATGTGACCATAGGGTAATCTATCAGGCTGCGCTGTGGGTGAGACATTGCTAAAGACCAGAAAATCATAACTGTAGCTGCGTCAGAGCTAAAGTAGTGCATTTTAAAATTAAATTCTTAGCTGCAAATCAACTTTAAAAATGACTGATGGGGTAACCATAACAGTGTTGAATATTTGTGTCGATAATTTTTCACTCACTCATTGCTCACTCATCTTCAACCACTTTTCCGGGTTCGAGTCGCAGGGGCAACAGCTCCGTCAGAGGACCAGAGACTTCCCTTTCCCATGCCACATTGGCCACTTCTGACTGGGTTATCCCAAGGCATTCCCAGGCCACTGTGGAGATGTAATCTCTTCACCTAGTCCTGGGTCTTCCCTGGGGTCTCCTCCCAGATGGACGTGCCTGGAACACCTCCCTTGGGAGGTGCCCAGGAGGCATCCTTACCATATGCCCGAACCACCTCAGCTGGCTCCTTTCAACACGAAGGAGCAGTGACTCTACTCCGAGCTCCCCACGGATGACCGAACTTCTCACCCTATCTCTAAGGGAGACACAGCCATCCTCCTGAGGAAGCCCATTTCGGCCACTTCTACCCGCGATCTAGTTCTTTCAGTCATGACCCAACACTCATGACCATAGGTGAGAGTAGGAACGAAGATTCACCGGTAGATCGAGAAGTTCGCCTTTTGGGTCAGCTCCCTTTTCGTCATAACAGTACAGTAGAGCGAATGCAATACTGCCCCTGCTGCGCCAATTCTGCGGCCAATCTCACGCTCCATCGTCCCCTCACTCGTGAACAAGACCCTGAGGTACTTGAACTCCTTCACTTGGGGCAAGGCCACATTCCCTACCCGGAGTAGACAATCCATCGGTTTCCTGCTGAGAACCATGGCCTCATATTTAGAGGTGCTGATTCTCACCCCAGCCGCTTCACACTCGCCTGCAAACCGATCCAGTGAGTGCTGCAGGTCACATGCTGATAAAGCCAACAGCACCACATCATCTGCAAAAAGCAGTGATGAGACCCTGAGCCCACCAAACCGGAAACCCTCCTCCACCCGACTACACCTCGATATCCTGTCCATGAATATCACAAACAGGATTGGTGACAAGGTGCAGCCCTGGCAGAGGCCAACCTCCACCGGAAACAAGTCTGACTTACTACCGAGCACCCGAACACAGCTCTCGCTTTGCGAGTACAGAGATTGGATGGCCCTGAGAAGGGACACCCTCACTCCATACTCCCGCAGCACCTCCCACAGTTTCTCCCAGGGTATCTCCGATCATACGCCTTCTCCAAGTCCACAAAATACATGTAGACTGATAATCTTTCAGCCCTACCTAATGTACAGAATAGATAGACAGATTTTTTTTTAATTTATTTATTTTTGTCAAGACGTAACAGTTAGAAAAAAGATAATACAAATATCACATTTTGTAGTGGCACTAATGTTAGAACACGTCAGCAAGGAGCACTAGAAGGTCACAAAATTTTGACTTATTTCCATAGTGCAGCTGTAGAAGTCCATTGTTGTTGTCCATTCGGCTGCTCCTTTTTTTGTGTTTGGGGTCGCCACAGCGGATACATCCGCACTGGTAGTTGGCACAAGTTTTTTCTGTCGGATGCCCTTCCTGACGCAACTCCAGTTTCACCTGGAGAAACACACACAGCCACTGGTGTTCCAAAGAGGTCTCCCATCCAAGTACTAACCAGGTCCCGCACTGCTTAGCTTCTGAGATCTGACGGGATCAGGCTGACACAGAGCAGCTCGACTGCAGCTGTAGAAGTCCATGCTTGGGCAAAAAAAAAGAAAAGTTAAAGAAATAGCATGCGAAGATGGTGAAAGTGTATCTGGAGCTGATCAGTGTCAGTGCAGGTCACATGTTTCTAACTAAACAACAGATAAGCTTTTTGTGGCCATTTTAGTACGATGTCATGCTGCTGCTGTTTGAGAGATGTTTCAGAAACTGCACTTACTTTTAACTGCTGTTTTGCATCCTTTGTTATGGCACAGTCTGCAATTTGTGCCTTTGTTCACATTCTTTTTCTTCGGAGCTACATTCCTGCAGTAATCATGAGATCAGGACTCTGGTTGCGTCAGCATTGCTTTTTGTGTCACATGCTCGCGTGTCATACAAGTGTTACACTAAACGAACACACAGCTAATATAATTGCCCCTCATTCTTGGCACGGACATGTATAGTGAACATTGCAGGCATATTATTATTATTTTTTTTTTTTTAAACTAAAGCTGTTCATTGCATACTGTGTACAGGTGTTTGTGTGCGGCTGACTTCTCTGTGGGTGCTGAGCCCTTACTTCCTTCAGCATCATGGGGGAACTCTTCAGAAGTGAAGAGATGACTCTGGCTCAGCTCTTCCTCCAGTCAGAAGCTGCCTACTGTTGTGTCAGTGAACTGGGAGAGATTGGGATGGTGCAGTTTCGTGATGTAAGTCCACATCTGCAATGTCTGAGTCATGATTACTGTATCTACTCAATCTGCTTAGGTTTGTTATTTTCAACCAAGTGTGAAACGGAAAAACAGAAATTAGAAAAAAGGAATCACTGCCATCTCTAGTGGTAATATGACTGAGTACATTAGTAACACTGTCAAATATTACAGAAATTTAAAGCTTTTTTTTTTGCATATTCGATTGCCTGTATAAGGGGTGTTAAACAGATTATTCAGGTAGGGTAATTACAAAAAATAAACTTTCTGGAAATATTTGATGTAAAAAAAAAAATGTTTTTGAAGTGCTGGTGATGATTCAGATACGAATTAAATAGTTATAGGTTGTGTGCGCGCGTGTCTCCTTTTATTGAACCAGGTAAAACTGAAATTAAAATCACTTTTACAGGAGAGACTTGGCCAAGAATGCAGCATACCAATTTTACAATCATAAACAAAACACCACTGTCGTACAGCCTTTAAAGAAAAGCATTGTTTGGATCTTGGTTTTTATTTTTAAATTGTTCTGCTCTTGATGGAGGTACAACATGTGCTCTAGTGTCCGACGTGTTCACAGCTTCCTTATTACAGATTCCTTATTCTGATCACAAAAAAGCTCATTCTTGAGGAGCTCAGAGGAAAGCTGTGTGAGAATATAGCTGGGGAAACCAGTACAGTTTTTGTTTTTGCGTCTGTGCACCACAACAGTTGAATTGAGATAAAACATTCAGGATGTACTACTCGTGTAGACTTTCACCTTGAATTCAAGGGGTTCAAGAAAAATACCGCATAAGAATTATGGCCATTTGTAAACGTTTGTTTGTTCATTTTCTGCTGTTTATCTGGGTTATCATGGTGGCAGTAGATCAAGCAGTTCATCTCACACTTTCCTAGCCTCAGTCAAGTCCTCTAACTCTTCCCCGGGGCCTCCTCTCCTTTTGGATATGCCTTGAAGGCTGTCTGAAGGAGATGATCAGGGGCACCCTCACCAGATGCTCTAACCACCTCAGTGGACTCCTTTCGATGTGAAGAAGCAGCGACTCTACTATTCTGTCTTCTGTCTGATGGAGCAATTCCTTTCCCACCACTTGTATCTGCAACCTTGTTCTTTTCGTCACTGCCCAGAGTTCCAACACCCACCGTGAACAGGTTGAACGTGCTGCCATGAATGCAGACACAGCTCCTACTTTGGATTGCGTGTTGCAGCAGTTATGGTACCACATACTCCTGCACCACCCACCACAGGTAGACCATGGCGCTTAGCTTGAAAGAGGCTTAGAAATGAAGTTTCGTTTGACATATGAGCGAACAACCTGAAAACACTTATTCCTAGGTAATTTAGGGGTGCTAAATTCAAAAATGATGTTTTCTTGGTCATAAATGTGCACATTAACCCTTCACGCCCCAAAACGTACAATATGAGCAAAACACTAAAAATTGTTTAATTGTGGGGAAAAATGAGCAAACAGCCTGAAATAGGTATCCTTGGATATTTTGGGGGTGCTCAATTCAAAAATGATGTTTTCTGGGTCATAAAACTGGATATTAACCCTCCACGAACCAAAACTTGCACTATAAGAGCAAAATTCTTAAAAATGGGATAAATGTGTGCAACATGAAATTGTGCATGATTTTTTTTTTTCTTTTTTCCATTTGACATGCCTGTGAGAATAATTAATTGCAGTCCCACCCCGTGGTCTCCCCAGCAGGCACCTCCACCTATGCTGGGGGTGCATTTTCAACTTTGCTTTGCTCGTTCATTTAACATGTCATGTTGTAGATAACACCCTGCCAAGGGCAGGTCAGTGTGCTGCTCTGCACTTACCAGTACAACACAGGAAAACCAGTTTTCACACTCTGTATGCAAAGAATCACTTTGAAGTATGAGGAGTTAGGATCGCAGCATGTGGTGCATCTTCCATGTGCTGTTCAGTGCTGAGTTGCCAAGGTGACAGGGCCTTCACTGAGCTCTGGGTGGAAAAACATGACTTTCCCCGAATAGTGTGCATGCTTGAGGGCGGAGCTGCTCTGGAGCAATCCGACGTGATGCAGTGTGGTAGCTTGGCCTGTTACTGAACAGAACAGAGCTAAAATCAAACTACATGGAAGAGCTGCTTGTGACTGTATTTATTTAATTAATTGTTGGAAAATAAATGCACGTTTTTTTCTTTAAGTAGCACTGTTCTTTTAATGCACCTGTGAGTTAAAACAAAGTATCATGTGACTTAATGCTTGAACCAACCCTGAGGATTTTGAATGTGATCTCAGATGATTGGTTTTGGATGTTGAAATGACCACTTCTTGAGTAACCCTGCCATTATTTTTCCTCTGAAACGCATTGCTGATTTTGTTGCAGCTAAATCCTGACGTCAGTGTTTTCCATCGAAAGTTTGTCAATGAAGTGCGGCGATGTGAGGAGATGCATCGCAAGCTGAGTAAGCTCAATTTCTAATAAATGTTAGTTTGGCTTCAAATCAAAGATTTGCCTTTTCTTTCAAAGTTAAGGCCATGTGATATACCACTTATGAGCTTAATATATAATTAGCCAGAAGTGGATCTGAATTCAGCTGGAAGTGATTGAATGAACTCTCCCGTCTTTTCCTGTAGGGTTTGTGGAGAAGGAGATCAAGAAGGCTGACATCCCAGTAATTGACACCGGAGAAAACCCTGAAGTTCCCTTCCCACGGGATATGATTGACCTGGAGGTGAGTGTTCATGTTGGAGACGCAAGTATTCACAGTGACGTTTTGGCATCTTTTACCTCCCTGTGATGGTCCCTCTTTATGCTCTTCTAACAGGCCACGTTTGAAAAACTTGAAAATGAACTGAAGGAAATAAACACCAACCAAGAAGCTCTGAAGAAAAACTTTCTGGAACTCACTGAGCTCAAACACATTCTGCGTCGCACCCAGCAGTTCTTTGAGGAGGTCAGCTTGACTTTGCATACAGTGTGTTCAAATTCTCTTTTTAAGTATCTAACTTGCGTATAAAATATATGAAGTAATTTTAACACATTCTTTAATATGACAAACACGTTCCTTCTTAATGTTGCCGGTTCTGTTTGCCTTTGTGTAATAAGTCTGCTGATAAGACATCTGTACTGATTTAACATGCTCATAAATTAACACTTGCAGTCTGTAGAATTGGCAACAGGTATGTGAGCCATATACATACTGTTCGTATCAGTACATGTAATGCTGCTCGTGTAGGAGTATTGATCACCTTAGTATTTCTCTGTTTTTCTTGTTGTTTAATGCTGGCAAATTATACAGTATTTTTTTGTCTTTCTGATGCCTGATTCTGTTTTTCTCTCTGTTTCAGGTGCAGCTCCATCCAGAGATGGGAGTTGTATTCGTGTTGGCGATCCTCCTGTCCTGTGCGCCAATAGCATTTCTTGTATATTCGTCCGTGAATTGTTCTGTAATTTATGTTTGTAGCACGGCCCAAGCAGAGGGTCACTCCTTTGAGTCTGGTCTGCTTGAGGTTTCTTCCTCAGAGGGAGTTTTTCCTTACCACTGTTGCTGTAGGGGTTGGTAAGGTTAGACCTTACCTGTGTGAAGCGCTTTGAGGCAACTGTGTTGTGATTTGGCGCTATATAAATGAAAATAAATTGAAATTGAAAATTAAGAGTGAAGACATGCCTCCAGATTTAGCACTTTGTCAGTGATTCACTGGATTTGAGAGTAGCTCACCTTTGCCCAGCATCTGTTATGGCTCATTGCTCACACAAGCAAAACTGGTTTGACGCAGGCTGTGAAGTGTCTTTTACAGCTTGTTATGAGCACTGATTGAGGTGAATCATTTAGCCAAATGTGTAACTGTTAAGGCATTAACAGTGAAAATTGACTCGCTGATGGACACAAACTCTTTTCTTGCCTCGATATTGCCTGTTTTTTTTTACTCTTGAAACATTCATGTTTGAGGAAGCTTTTAAACAACAATCTTTAATGTTAAATGACATTCATGCAGATGGAGGACCCCAGTTTGGAGGAATCATCTATCCTCTTAGACCCCAATGAACCCAACAAAGTGGCTCCTCTCAGACTAGGGTGAGTCTTATTCCTTTTTTTGTGGTCCTTACTTATTTAAAACAGTTAAGCTTTTGTAGATTTTCATTCTGTGGACTTTTTAGCCATTTGTGTCTGGAACCTGTATCAGTCACTTCTCACATGATGGGTCACGCTGATAGACACAGTCTGGCACAAAAGACATATAAATTCAAAAACTATGGAGTATCCACACTTGCATCTTTTCACAAATTTTTCTGTCTCATAGGACAGGGCCAAACCCCCCCCCCCCCCCCCCAAAAACGTAACAACACACTTGTAGCTTCATTCATATGGTCCCTACCAAAGAAAATGCATCCACACTAACCACTAACAAATGAGCCAGAGGTGCCGAGGTTATGAACTGATAAGTACGTATTGGCTTGTTTTGGTGACAATCTGCCTGCATCTTTAGGAATATGTGGATAGACACTGAAACGTAAAGCCTAAAGTACATTCTGACTGGCCCTGTGATGTACTGGTGGTCTGTCCAGTGTGTACCCTGCCTCTCAATCAATGACAGGCTAGATTGAAGCTCCCCATGAACTTAATTGTAGTAAGCAGGTGTAGAATGTGACTGAGTGATAGTAGGCCATGCCACACTTCACTGCTCTTTCAGTTTAAAGTTTTGTGAGGGAATATGTGACGGTAGCGATACAGTAACATAATTTTGGAAGGATGTGCTGTTCATTATTGGCCTTCCAGCTAGGATTAGCAGCCTGAGGATTATAGGGTCAATAATTAACCATACGGCCTGTAATAAAATAATGTTATTATCACTTACACTATGCAAGCGAATGCAAACAATATCCATTTACCCCTTGGTCGCATTAGTTACAAGAGACGGGCAAAGCAAATGGCTGCTGTTCATTTTCAGTCAGAGTGGGTGTTTTACGGCAATGCAAAATAAATGCTGAGCAACGTGACATGGCGAATCCCCCCCCCCCAAAAAAAAATCTAAGATGGTGAATATTCTCCCAGGCAGCTGTATTTTGCATAAATCTGTTTTATAAAAGGTAGCAAGAAATGAACCCTTTTTAAATCTTAAAAACTTGTTTATGTAAGCAGATAATACCTCTGTGGTGACATACAAGAGATCTTACTGAGACTAGCAAGTTAAGTATCAATACAAGAGTCACCTTGACAGGTTTTGCTAGAATGAACCAAACTTTGATTCCATCAAGCACCCAGGAGATGTGGTGTGCACTGCTGCTGAATGAGGTCCAGCCAAAGTATATAGATTTTTTTTCAATCGGTGCAGCGATACAACAGTTCTAAACCCAAAACAGAAAAAAACTCAGCTCCAGAGCGTACCAAAGGAGTAGGCAGACGATGACATCGTCAACCCACCTTTGGTGAGCTGTTTTGAGTATGAGGATTTATGCAAGGTAAAGCTAATATCCAGGCAATGCCCTAGTAAGTGATAATTACTGTTATTTCAGAAAGGCATGAAATTGTCAATAATGATATATAGAAACAAGGTGTACCAAAGTGTTATTACTGTAACACATTAATATTTGAGTAATATTATAGGGTAGAAAAGTGGCTGTGAAATGCAACCTTATCAAATCAAACATTAAAATTACTTAAGTCACAGTAAGTTGTGAACGCACCAAAAGATGCCAGTGGTTAAATTCTGCCGTTGAGAGTTCTTCCGACCACAGTAGTGTGATTGTCTGAAATGCACACTTTGGGTGGTGGGGATCAAGTTTTATATGCACAAATCTTAGGATTATGTTTGCTGGGAAAATGTGACTGGGAAATCGGCTCAAGAACATTCTTGAGACCATTTCTTAAGGCATTTTGTACCAATAAACCCAGGTAACGAGCATAGTGACCGAATTTGTCTGTGTGGTCCAGGTTTGTAGCTGGAGTAATTGGCAGAGAACGCATTCCAACTTTTGAAAGGATGCTGTGGAGAGTTTGCAGAGGAAATGTTTTCCTGAGGCAGGCAGACATTGAAGATGCTCTTGAGGACCCTTCTACGGTCAGTACTCTTAGTTAGCACACAGCCTTATCTTAATCTGGGCGCAGGGCAAGCAACATCGCTAGCATCTCATCAACATTTTTTTTTTCGCATCCATGTCATTCAACTGAGTCATCCATGAGTGTGTTGGGCTTTAACTGAGGTGTGGTCAGGTGTGCTGCTGGTGCTTTGAGGCAGCAGAAAGCGATTGTCATAGCTCAACAAAAGCCTGGTGTAAATTCAGGCACAGAGAGTTCCTGCTATTAATACTTTGCTGTAGTCACATATGCATTAGATAGACGGGATGATGACCCATGCAGACAAGAATGTGCATTACAGCTCATTCATCAAATTAAAATGAAACTGAGTTGAAAACAAAAATTAAAAACTAATGGAAATTACAAAACATCAATAATTCTAGTTTGTGCCATAATTTTAAATTGGATTTCTTATTCACCATTTTTGCCGTCAGGGAAGCACAAAGTCCAGGCAGCCCATGGACACTTTAGGAGCAGCAGTGGTCCGTCTGTGCATGATAGGATTTGGAGGAGGTGTTACAGGAATGATGTGCTGAACTGCTTCACCTCAGGGAGCTGTGGTGGATGACTATGGTTCTGTAAATGACCTGTTCCTTGCTTTGACATTTTGGGCACTGATCGGTTTCCTTGCTAGAAAACCTCTCACTTCTGAGAAGTCTACCATATAAATAGCAGTGTGCAACGTTCAAGCACACACAACTCTTAAATGCATTGACAGGTGACAATCTGGTTGGGTAAATTTATATTGCACCCATTAAATAAGAGATTCAGTGCAGCTTTTTGAATGTGTGCTGTGGCTCAAGATGTGTCTCTAAATGTTTAAGGCTTAAAGAAGAACAGAACTATACCACTGTTCACATATAATCCACATATTTATTTTGATGAACTCCCAAACCTAATGTTTCCACAGAGTGATTGCGTCTACAAATCCGTCTTCATCATTTTCTTCCAAGGAGACCAGCTCAAGAATAGAGTTAAAAAGATTTGTGAGGGGTACGTGATCGATCAGCTCGAGTGTAAGCAGAACTATCAATTTAGAGACTTCCAGCTCCCTGCAGCCAGTATTTATTTATTTTTTTCCACTTTGGCTTCGTAGGTTCAGAGCATCTTTGTACCCATGTCCCGAAACATCACAGGAAAGGAAAGAAATGCTGGCAGGAGTCAACGCACGCATTGATGATCTCCAAATGGTAAATATAGCATCGGGCACAACACTTAAATACAGTGCACATAAGTGACAAATATTCACAACCACAGAGGTTTCAGTAGTTCTCCGTTTCATTTGTGCCTGGTCAGCTTCTTGTATAGGCTTTGTTTTTTTTATGTGTGTCAGAGGAAATTACACAATGCTTGAGCTCAGTTGAGACAAACACATCTGCTCATTTCAGTTCATTCTCAGTTCGTTCTGGGCTTTTTGCCAATACAGCACAAAGGCCTGGTTGGACTGCAGCAACATGGCACACTGGCACAGTCTGCCCACTCTGGGCAGTGACATACAGGGCCAGAGAGTGTGGCACTGAGGAAACCTAGAATTTAAATGGTTTTTAGCCTGTTAGTACTAGCTAGGATGTTTTCTCTCCCGTGGGGATGATTTTATCTCTGTGTACGTATGTTGTAGTCTTTCAGCTGTTTATCTGATATTTATTATTTCAGCTGTTATTCCACCATTCTGTCAAAAAGCATCTATGCCAATAAATTATACATTCCGTATTTTCTGTAGTATAAGTTGCACCTGTTTAAAAAACAAACCAAAAAACAACCAAAACCAAAAAGTCTCTTGAAGAGGAAAAACCCATATGTCACCCTTGTTCTGTATTATCCACTCTTTAATTTGGGAATTTTGCACATTGTTGTAGTGTACTTTGTATTGTTTCCATTTACTCTTTGATTATTAGTTATTTTGTTTAGTGCTTTGATTCCTGGGAAAGTAAAATATAGTAATTATAATTGTCATTATTCGCAACAAATGTGTGACTTATTTATTCATCCCCCTCTGCTTGGTGTATATCTCACACAGGAATATGAGGCCCCGTCCACACTGACATGGGTTTAGGCATATCTGCAAAAGTTTTGTATCCTATTGGTGTTTCGTGCACATTGAACTGGTGTTTTCAGAGTCCCAAATGTCTGCTTTTTAAAAACTAGTCCCAGAGTGGATAAAGGATAAAATGCTGCATTTGCGTCATCATGTGGACAGCCTATGTGGAACATTTCTGTAACTATGATGTCATAACCCTACCTCTCGAACCTCAGCCATTCATAATGACTGACATGTTGCTGTTAGTGTAATTTAACATACTGTTATTATTATTTACTTTAATCATATCTTAGATCTCGTTCTGACTTATGGTATGGAAATAGAAGACTTAACAGTATTCCCTGAAAACTCCCTTCTGTCTGATCATTTCTTAATAACATTTACATTTACTCTGATGGACTACCCAGCAGTAGGGAATAAGTTTCATTACACTAGAAGTCTTTCAGAAAGCGCTGTAACTAGGTTTAAGGATATGATTCCTTCTTTATGTTCTCTAATGCCATATAACAACACAGTGCAGAGTAGCTACCTAAACTCTGTAAGGGAGATAGAGTATCTCGTCAATAGTTTTTACATCCTCATTGAAGACAACTTTGGATGCTGTAGCTCCTCTGAAAAAGAGAGCTTTAAATCAGAAGTGTCTGACTCCGTGGTATAACTCACAAACTCGTAGCTTAAAGCAGATAACCCGTAAGTTGGAGAGGAAATGGCGTCTCACTAATTTAGAAGATCTTCACTTAGCCTGGAAAAAGAGTCTGTTGCTCTATAAAAAAAGCCCTCCGTAAAGCTAGGACATCTTTCTACTCATCACTAATTGAAGAAAATAAGAACAACCCCAGGTTTCTTTTCAGCACTGTAGCCAGGCTGACAAAGAGTCAGAGCTCTATTGAGCTGAGTATTCCATTAACTTTAACTAGTAATGACTTCATGACTTTCTTTGCTAACAAAATTTTAACTATTAGAGAAAAAATTACTCATAACCATCCCAAGACGTATCGTTATCTTTGGCTGCTTTCAGTGATGCCGGTATTTGGTTAGACTCTTTCTCTCCGATTGTTCTGTCTGAGTTATTTTCATTAGTTACTTCATCCAAACCATCAACATGTTTATTAGACCCCATTCTACCAGGCTGCTCAAGGAAGCCCTACCATTATGTAATGCTTCGATCTAAGTATGATCAATCTATCTTTGTTAGTTGGCTATGTACCACAGGCTTTTAAGGTGGCAGTAATTAAACCATTACTTAAAAAGCCATCACTTGACCCAGCTATCTTAGCTAATTATAGGCCAATCTCCAACCTTCCTTTTCTCTCTCAAAAATTCTTGAAAGGTAGTTGTAAACAGCTAACTGATCATCTGCAGAGGAATGGTCTATTTGAAGAGTTTCAGTCAGGTTTTAGAATTCATCATAGTACAGAAACAGCATTAGTGAAGGTTACAAATGATCTTCATTATGGCCTCGGACAGTGGACTCATCTCTGTGCTTGTTCTGTTAGACCTCAGTGCTGCTTTTGATACTGTGACCATAAAATTTTATTACAGAGATTAGAGCATGCCATATGTATTAAAGGCACTGCGCTGCGGTGGTTTGAATCATATTTGTCTATAGATTACAGTTTGTTCATGTAAATGGGGAATCTTCTTCACAGACTAAAGTTAATATGGAGTTCCACAAGGTTCTGTGCTAGGACCAATTTTATTCACTTTATACATGCTTCCCTTAGGCAGTATTATTAGACGGTATTGCTTAAATTTTCATTGTTACGCAGATGATACCCAGCTTTATCTATCCATGAAGCCAGAGGACACACACCAATTAGCTAAACTGCAGGATTGTCTTACAGACATAAAGACATGGATGACCTCTAATTCCTGCTTTTAAACTCAGATAAAACTGAAGTTATTGTACTTGGCCCCACAAGTCTTAGAAACATGGTGTCTGGCCAGATCCTTACTCTGGATGGCATTACCCGTGACCTCTAGTAATACTGTGAGAAATCTTGGAGTCATTTTTGATCAGGATATGTCATTCAAAGCGCATATTAAACAAATATGTAGGACTGCTTTTTTGCATTTACGCAATATCTCTAAAATCAGAAAGTCTTGTCTCAGAGTGAATGCTGAAAAACTAATTCATAGCATTTATTTCCTCTAGGCTGGACTATTGTAATTCATTATTATCAGGTTGTCCTAAAAGTTCCCTAAAAAGCCTTCAGTTAATTCAAAATGCTGCAGCTAGAGTACTGACGGGGACTAGAAGGAGAGAGCATATCGCACCCATATTGGCCTCTCTTCATTGGCTTCCTGTTAATTCTAGAATAGAATTTAAAATTCTTCTTCTTACTTATAAGGTTTTGAATACTCAGGTCCCATCTTATCTTAGGGACCTCGTAGTACCAATATCACCCCAATAGATCGCTTCGCTCTCAGACTGCAGGCTTCACTTGTAGTTCCTAGGGTTTGTAAGAGTAGAATGGGAGGCAGAGCCTCAGCTTTCAGGCTCCTCTCCTGTGGAACCAGCTCCCAATTCAGATCAGGGAGACAGACACCTCTCTACTTTTAAGATTAGGGCTTAAAACTTCCTTTTTGCTAAAGCTTATAGTTAGGGCTGGATCAGGTGACCCTGAACCATCCCTTAGTTATGCTGCTATAGACGTAGACTGCTGGGGGGTTCCCATGATGCACTGTTTCTTTCCTTTTTGCTCTGTATGCACCACTCTGCATTTAATCATTAGTGATCGATCTCTGCTCCCCTCCACAGCATGTCTTTTTCCTGGTTCTCTCCCTCAGCCCCAACACAGTCCCAGCAGAAGACTGCCCCTCCCTGAGCCTGGTTCTGCTGGAGGTTTTCTTCCTGTTAAAAGGGAGTTTTTCCTTCCCACTGTAGCCAAGTGCTTGCTCACAGGGGGTCGTTTGACCGTTGGGGTTTTACATAATTATTGTATGGCCTTGCCTTACAATATAAAGTGCCTTGGGGCAACTGTTTGTTGTGATTTGGCGCTATATAAAAAAATTGATTGATTGATTGATTGATTATTATTTTGTCTTTGTGTATCCTTAACAGGGCTATTCCACAGAGTGCCATTCCTTCCTGTTTAATCCCAAATAGCAAATCGGGCACATTTTGAATTATCATAGCAACTTCTTGATCCATCTTTGACAATCTTGAACAAACTTGGTATACATGGTAGTTACGGCCATCATCGTCAAAAGATTTGAAATTTGGATCCAATTTTTCAACTGTATTAAAAATTTCATCCCGATTCTTGAAATTGGTGATGGCACTTGGTAAGTTCCGGATATTTGTAGTCTTGACAGCGTCTGTCATGTTTGAACTTTAAATGTGGTAATTGTAGTGTCTACAGCTTGAAATCTGTTTGATCCTGCTCCATTAAGTAAAAATTTGAAGGCGACGCAGCGTTTATTGTAGCTTTGTTCATTTCTGGCAGAGGGCACAGCTCCTTTTTTTTATTTTTGGACTGGTTGCCAGGACTGCACTTTATAAGATGCCAGACAAAGCAGTTTCATCCTGTTTTTGCACTTTTTTTTTTTATCGTGGGCGAATGTACTAGAACGGCGCCCTATAATGGGATACTTATACGATGTATTATTTTATCCTCATAACAGACTTGCACAGTAATGTCTTGGTCCCACCAAATAATAAAGCCATGAATAATGAGCCATGTATGAATTTGTCAGTGATTATTCGAATAATGATCCATGTATAAATCTATCATGTATCCTCTATGAAGAAGCCTCAATGTGCCTCTAAGTACCTCGCATGTGCCAGGTATCAGTCTCTAATTAGCCATAACTGACCTGTCATTTGAGCCCTGTCCAGCCTCAAATAGCTCAAGTGGATCACCCCCCCCCCCCCCCAAAAAAAAAAAAACAAAAACCACAACACAAAACACATTAATAACCAGACAAGCTAGAACTGAACCATGGGTTCCTGGACAGTTGCCTCTGCGCTTCTTCTCACTTGCTTTATTTCTTCTGCGGCTTTACGGTCATTTTGATACAGGCGATCCAATTTTTAACTTTGTGTTCGTCCATTATTGTCTGCAAAATTGCTCTTTTGCATGCTGGCGTTCGGCGTAAATGCTTGTCACACACACAGCAGAGCTCATCTGTTCCATTATAACATGATGTTAAATCTATTATAAACATAGTTTTACAGCTGCTTATCAAGAAGGAATGAGCATGCAACTGTTTTACTAAACCATGACAATATAAACATTACAAATAATTACCTTTTAGGCTGTTACAAATACCTTCTCCACCTCATGGAGCACACGAGAGACAGGAAAAAAAGGGTCCCGGTGGAACAGTCCTCTGTGATTCCAGAAACGATTAAAGGTGTTTGCAACATCTAAACACTGACAGAAAATGATTGATCCACTACAAAATAATTATATTATGTACAGTGTCCAGTGCACAAAGCAGGTTGGATTGTCACGATGAAGTGCGCAATAGGGCGAAGCCAAAATAGCCTGTCCTCTCCTCGTAGCCGCCAGGTGCTGGTATAACGGGCTTTTAACAGCCTCGTCCTCACACCACATGCTTCTAACATGCCTCGTAGTACCTTGTACACAAACTGTCCCACGCTGTTGTTGCTAAATTTTGAACTTCTTGAAATTAGCGCCACGCTCAGAGATGAGCCTCATTAGCCAAATATTCTGCCTCTGAGCCACTATTCTCCCACGATTGTTGAATAACTAGACTTGTACCAAAAAAAGCATGCTACATGGCTCATTATTCCTCCTTTATTTTATCTAAAGTCTGGATCTTTTAGTGAAGCTTAGGGCTAGTGGCCAGCGATCACCTTAGTATTTCTTCTGTTTTTCTTGTTGCTTAATGCTGACAAATTGTGCTATGTTTGTTGTTTTTCTGATGCCTGATTCTGTTTGTTTTTTTTTTGTTTGTTTTTTTTTTGTTTCTCCCTCCTCTGAGGTGCGGCTCCATCCAGAGGGGTGTTGTGTTTTTTCTGCAAGCCTCCCGTCCTGTGCACCAGCATGGACGGCCAAAATTTCCTGTACATTTGATTTGTCAGTTGTGTCTGTAGCATGGCCCAAGCAGAGGGTCACCCTTCTGAGTCTGATCTGCTTGAAGTTTCTTCCTCAAATCATCAGAGTGAGTTTTTCCTTACCACTGTTGCCTGTGTGCTTGCTCTAGGGGTTGGAAAGGTTAGACCTTACTGGTGTGAAGCACCTTGAGGCAACTTTGTTGTGATTTGGTGCGAAATACATGAAATAACTTGAAAAAAATCCTTTATTATTCGGTGGGCCCAGGGCCTAACTCTTTCTACTCTTCTACTAAAATCATCACAGATGTGTATCGTACTCACGTCTTCAGTGGAACAAAGTAATGTGATCACATCTGAACTTTGGTTCTTGTGAGAATAGCGTTTTCTCAGTTCATGGGATGTCAGTGTTTTTGACTGTAGGGGAAGATGCAGCCTGATAAGTGTCATTCATTAGCAGTCGTCTTATCAGGGCCTCAAGGAAAAGGTTTTTTTGTTGGTGGTGTGTCTCGCAGCTGGTCATACAGGTAGAACCTCACTAAATGCTTGTCTAGTTACTTATATAGTAGAGGGTGTAGTAGCCTAAAGGGATTCTTCTTTCGTTTGCTTTCTTGTAAAATTAGATTGTAGTTACATAGCTGCCTATAGGGAGGTTTAACACTGAACATGATGTCATACTGCAAATATCACAATTGCTGTTCTTTCTTTCACGTTGGACTTCACATTACTTTGCCAGTTGTACCAGTGTTTGTCCCATCTTTGAGGACTTCAGTGTCCAAGCTCAGTTGCACTCACAGGAACTGTTTGCATGACAGAAACCTGGTGCACGCCATCCTTTTTATATTACAGAAATGACAGTCCAACAATCTTTTGTCTCTTAGTACTCATAGATGTAGATGTTTTTTGTGGGTGAAGTGTTACATTCTATATGGGCATGGCAGCTGAAGTCCTTTCTACAACCCCTGGCAATAATTATGGAATCACCGGCCTCGGAGGATGTTCATTCAGTTGTTTAATTTTGTAGAAAAAAAGCAGATCACAGACATGACACACAACTAGTCATTTCAAATGGCAACTTTCTGGCTTTAAGAAACACTATAAGAAATCAGGAAAAATAATTGTGGCAGTCAGTAACGGTTACTTTTTTAGACCAAGCAGAGGGAAAAAAATATGGACTCACTCAATTCTGAGGAATAAATTATGGAATCACCCTGTAAATTTTCATCCCCAAAACTAACACCTGCATCAAATCAGATCTGCTTGTTAGTCTGCATCTAAAAAGGAGTGATCACACCTTGGAGAGCTGTTGCACCAAGTGGACTGACATGAATCATGGCTCCAACATGAGAGATGTCAATTGAAACAAAGGAGAGGATTATCAAACTCTTAAAAGAGGGTAAATCATCACGCAATGTTGCAAAAGATGTTGGTTGTTCACAGTCAGCTGTGTCTAAACTCTGGACCAAATACAAACAACATGGGAAGGTTGTTAAAGGCAAACATACTGGGAGACCAAGGAAGACATCAAAGCATCAAGACAGAAAACTTAAAGCAATATGTCTCAAAAATCGAAAATGCACAACAAAACAAATGAGGAACGAATGGGAGGAAACTGGAGTCAACGTCTGTGACCAAACTGTAAGAAACCGCCTAAAGGAAATGGGATTTACATACAGAAAAGCTAAACGAAAGCCATCATTAACACCTAAACAGAAAAAAACAAAGTTACAATGGGCTAACGAAAAGCAATCATGGACTGTGGATGACTGGATGAAAGTCATATTCAGTGATGAATGTTGAGTCTGCATTGGGCAAGGTGATGATGCTGGAACTTTTGTTTGGTGTCGTTCCAATGAGATTTATAAAGATGACTGCCTGAAGAGAACATGTAAATTTCCACAGTCATTGATGATATGGGGCTGCATGTCAGGTAAAGGCACTGGGGAGATGGCTGTCATTACATCATCAATAAATGCACAAGTTTACGTTGATATTTTGGACACTTTTCTTATCCCATCAATTGAAAGGATGTTTGGGGATGATGAAATCACTTTTCAAGATGATAATGCATCTTGCCATAGAGCAAAAACTGTGAAAACATTCCTTGCAAAAAGACACATAGGGTCAGTGTCATGGCCTGCAAATAGTCCGGATCTTAATCCAATTGAAAATCTTTGGTGGAAGTTGAAGAAAATGGTCCATGACAAGGCTCCAACCTGCAAAGCTGATCTGGCAACAGCAATCAGAGAAAGTTGGAGCCAGATTGATGAAGAGTACTGTTTGTCACTCATTAAGTCCATGCCTCAGAGACTGCAAGCTGTTATAAAAGCCAGAGGTGGTGCAACAAAATACTAGTGATGTGTTGGAGCGTTCTTTTGTTTTTCATGATTCCATAATTTTTTCCTCAGAATTGAGTGATTCCATATTTTTTTCCCTCTGCTTGGTCTAAAAAAGTAACCGTTACTGACTGCCACAATTTTTTTTTTTTCCTGATTTCTTATAGTGTTTCTTAAAGCCAGAAAGTTGCCATTTGAAATGACTTAGTTTGTGTCATGCCTGTGATCTGCTTTTTTTTTCTACAAAATTAAACAACTGAATGAACATCCTCTGAGGCTGGTGATTCCATAATTTTTGCCAGGGGTTGTAAAAGTATTGGAACAAGGGCTTTTCATTTTTTCTTTTACACACTAAAGACATCAAGGTTTGAAAGAAAAAAAGTGCCTATAAAAAGACAGTTTGTAACACCAGGTTTTATTTCCTGGTATTTACATTTTGATGAGTTTAGACAGTGGAGAACATAGCAGCCTTTGTTTTGGAGTACCCAAGGCCACAGTCTTGCCTTGTGGCTTTTGGAATGTCAGCAGTGATGGAATGCACCCACAACTTCAAGTATCTTGTGGAAATCTAATCACCTGCTCTTGTTTTTTTCTCGTCAAGGTGCTGAATCAGACAGAGGATCACAGACAGAGGGTTCTCCAAGCTGCAGCTAAGACGCTCAGGGTGTGGTTCATTAAAGTCAGGAAGATGAAGGCCATCTATCACACCCTCAACCTCTGTAACATTGACGTCACTCAGAAATGTCTGATCGCGGAGGTGTGGTGTCCCGTCTCTGACCTGGACTCCATTCAGTTTGCCCTCCGCAGGGGCACAGTGAGTAACATTTTCTCAGGCAAATTATCTTTTAATAGAAGTTTATTGTACAAGTATTTGGACAGTGACCGATTATTGGTAATTTTGTATTCTATATAATACCTCCAAGGAGTTGATATCAGTCAAAATCTACAACCCCAAATCAGGAAAATCTTGAGATGGTGTGGAAATGCAGCAAACAAACAAAAAACACTTATTACATTTACTTTGACAATCATTAATTGCAGACAGTACGAATTCAAGATATTTCATGTTTTGTGTGGTCAACTTAATTTCATTTGCTAATATAAAGCCATTCCTGCATTTCGAGCCTGCAACAGATTCCACACTAATGTATTTACAACTTTTCAATATTTCCATTCCTTTGCACAACACTTAACATGTTTTGGCATTAAGGATACCAAGCAGTAAAGGATTTCAGGTGTTTTGTCCCAATCTTCCTGCAAACATGTCTAAGTGTGTGACAGTGCAGGGTGGTTGTTGCATCCCCCCCCCCCCCAAAAAAAAAATTGGTTAGGGGTGCATGCATGCAGTACATTCCAGTAGGAGTACTGGACTGGCATGTTTGACTGGCGTCAGTGGGTTGAGTTTGTTGAACTCAGAGCTGTGGTATAATATTTTTGGTTTGTTTTTGCATTGTAGGAGAAGAGCGGTTCCACTGTGCCTTCAATCCTTAATAGAATGCAGACCCAGCAGACGCCACCCACCTACAACAAGACAAACAAGTTCACCTGTGGCTTCCAGAATATTGTGGATGCTTACGGAATCGGCAGCTACCGTGAGATTAACCCAGGTAAAAGTGTTGTTCCTGTTTTGCGTCCTACACTGTGGATTCCTATCATTTACTGCGACTGTAATCATTAAATCATCACAGGCAGTGGGGCTCAAAAACAAGGTCTGTTTGCCCAGCTGGCTTCAATAGTGCCCTTCCATGAGTGAAGAGCATCATCCATTATCACTTTGTTCATGTCATATATTGTTTCTCCTTTTGCGTTTCCATCCCCTCATGTGACACCTGCCTTCCTCATTGTCTACAGCGCCGTTCACCATCATCACCTTCCCCTTCTTATTTGCGGTTATGTTTGGCGATCTGGGCCATGGGATTCTCATGACCTGTGCTGCTCTCTACCTGGTGTTGAGAGAGACCAGGCTCATAGCCCAGAAGAACGATAACGAGGTATGGATGGCTCCATTGTTCATCACGTCTGTCACATCATCAGAACATCATTTGTCACTGTCACTCCACAGCTCCAGAGATGTAGAGAACATAGAGCTTCTATGGTTATTTTTTCCTCTTCATACATAGTTAGAGATGCTATGGGTTGTACTAGAAAGAAACACTTGTTTATACGCGTTATAGCAGCTGTCTTTAAGTTGACTTGTTGGACTCCAAGAGACAGTTTTATTCATTTTTGCTCATTCCAGTGTTGGAATGGGTGTTGATTTGTTCATATAGCAACAAGCAAGCTACAATGCAAAATGTTGAATTAAATGTGACAAGCAATTGTGTACTGGTCTTGAGTGACTGTGAGTTGCTACTGTAGATAACCACAGAGGGCTGGATGAAATATGACTTTATTGAAGGCTGTACTTTGCTTAATTTTCAATAGTTCTGAACTTGTAAGAAAGCAATTTCAGAATGGTGAATGTTGGCTACAGTGTTGCCTTTTTTTTGGGGGGGGGGGTAGCTATTCAACATGGTGTTTGCTGGACGCTATATCATCCTGCTGATGGGAATGTTCTCAGTCTACACTGGCATCATTTACAATGACTGCTTCTCCAAGTCCCTTAACGTGTTTGGCTCTGGCTGGAGCGTCAAGCCTATGTTCATCCCTTCAGTTGGTGGCAACTGGACGTAAGTAGTCAAAGTTATTTAGAGTAACTCGAGATTTGTTTGTCAACATTTTTATGTTTTCTGACACAAGATAAAAACTCAGGTAAATGTTCCCTGATTAACAATGAATTAGATAAAATATTATTGAGAAGCGTTTGCAAGTATTTCTATCAGTCTGTTTAAAGAGGCATTCATCTTGGTTTGTTTAAACTGGTGACCGAACACGGTGAAGACAAACTGGAATAAATCTAGATTGTAACTATTATTTTTAACTAATGTTATCTTTGTCACAAATCGTGTCATCTTCTGTTGTCCTTAGTTTTGACTTGCTCCAAAATACATCTGTTCTCCAGTTGGATCCAGCAGTAAAAGGGGTGTTCAATGGACCGTATCCCATTGGCATTGATCCGGTGATTATTTTTCTGTTTGAATTATTGTCTTTGTCTTTTTTTAATCCATTATGTCTACTGATGTTTTGACCATTTTGTCTCTCAGTTGTGGAACATAGCTATCAACAAGCTCACATTCCTCAACTCCTTCAAAATGAAAATGTCTGTTATCCTCGGCGTTGTCCACATGTTGTTCGGAGTTGCGCTCAGCCTCTTCAACCACCTGTGAGAATTTCATCCCGTTTTATTTTTAGACATTGTCTTTTTGACTGCTCATGTACAGGGCTGCTTGTGGTTCTTTGAAGGTACTTCAAGAAATCCCTGAACATCTACCTGGGCTTCATCCCAGAGATCATCTTCATGTCCAGCCTTTTTGGCTACTTGGTCATTCTGATCTTCTATAAGTGGGTGGCATACAATGCAGCAATCTCCAAGGACGCCCCGAGTCTCCTCATTGCTTTCATCAACATGTTCCTCTTCAACTACAGCGACCCGAGTAACAAACCTCTCTACAGAGGACAGGTCAGACAGACTCTGTCATGGTTCTTTTACTTCGTTTAGTATAAACCACAGTAAGCTAACCATTCGTTTTTTTGTGCTTTCTGCTCTCGTTCTCATCACTGATTAGTGCAGATGGTTCTTCAGTCGCTGTTGGTGATAATTGCACTGGTGTGTGTTCCCTGTATGCTGGTAGTGAAAACTCTGGTCTTACGGAGACAGCACTTGTGGCGAAAGCATTTGGTGAGATGAATTGGATGTACTGAGATATTATTTATTCACATATTGACCTGAATATAAGGGTAATTCTAAGGTAACGGAATTAGAATCTGAGCAAATGTTTAATGCTAAACTAAAATATGGCCAGACTTTGTCATTGTAATTCTGTTACCAGGATTCTCCCGGTAAAAAAAAAAGTCATGCGATGCACTGCTTTTTTTTTTAATTTATGGCTAAATCCCTTTATATGTGGTTGGTGTTGTGTAAATGATATGCATGTTTAATAATTTCATTGCTTTGCACTTTTATAGTAAAATAGATATCACTGTAGTGGCACTTTATAACTTTCACATCTGCTTTAAATTTAATTGTCCCATCCATTTTCTATACCCGCTTACTCCAATTAAGGGTCACGGGGGGTGGAGCTTAACCCAGCATTGATAGGGTGTGAGGCAGGGTACACCCTGGACAGGATGTCAGTCTGTCACAGGGCCACAGATAAACAAACAAACACATGGATCTACAGATCTACAGTCAATGACACCTAACCTGCATGTCTTTGGATGTGGAAGGAAACCGGAGCACCTGGAGGGAACACATGTAAACACAGGGAGAACACGCAAACTCCACACAGAAAAGCCACAGGTAGGAATCGATCCCATGACCTTCTTGCTGTGAGGCAACAGTGCTAACCACTAAAGCACCGTGCTGCCCAGGTTGCTAATTGAGCAATGAATGTCATTCATGTGATCGCAATGTTGTAAAAGTGTTATGGTTATTGTTGAAACAAGCGAGGTGACAATCTCAATACATCAGCCTTTCCATGACCCCGCCACATACACGTTTAAAATTTAAGGTGTCGGTGTGGCTTTTGAATATGTTAGAGGTAAGAACGATGCATTACTTCATATGTTTATTCTGTTATTGGTGCGGGCCGTGATCTCAGCTGAATCACTGCGTTACTGTAGAATTGCCCATGAGACAGTTTTTGTTTTACGCTGACCTTTTATTATTCATCATTATCAAATAAAATCAGTTTGTTAAAAATGTTTTGTTTTTTTTCTCAAAAATATACAAGGAGAGCTTGAGAAGTTTTTGAGAAACCAACTGTTTGAAGTTTTGACTCTTTTGCATTTCCTCGTTGTATATCAGGGCACGCAGAACTTGGGCAGCATTCGGGTAGGCAATGGGCCTACTGAAGATGAGGCGGAAATCATCCAGCATGACCAGTTATCGCAGCAGTTCGAGGAGGAACCAGAGGTAAAGGGAGACGGATGCTGTTTTGAGCCCGACGTCTTACATGGGTAGACTATCTGTGTGAAAGAAAGAGGATAAGCTTGCCTCTCTTTAATTATTTAGTCATTCTGGCCTTGTTGGAAGTGGAAAGGGATACTTTGTTTTTCCACACTTGCAGCACCACCAAACAACATAAATTATAGATCTTGAACCAGTTTGGCACCAAATAAATGAGCTTTTTGTATATGTCTGACTTTACTTCCACATTGTACGAAGCTGCTTCTTTTTGTGTCACTTCTTTTTTTTTTTTTTTTTTTCTTACATGATGTGATGCAATCAGAAGCCTTTTGGAAGTAAAGTGTTATGATGCTGCAGGAATCATCTTCTATTTGGTTTGTGGCACCTGAAATCAAACTGAGAGGTTTAAAAATGGGTGTCTAACTGTTTTTTTTCTCTCATTACTTTTCTGTGTTCTGGTGCCTGTCTGGGTCAATAACTAAGCGTTGCCTTTTGTCAACTGCTTTCAAGGCCCGTGAGAATGAAGAGGTAGGTCTAGGAGCTCATGACTGCCCCTCTGTCTTGTGTTGTCTTTGTCAGTTGAGTGTTCTCCCGGGCTGCTGGTGTGTGTGTGTGTGTGTGTGTGTGTGCATTTGTCGTGTTTCTTGAATTCTGGGTCCCAGGGATTCCTCAATTGATGGCACAAATTACTCCAGCCTGCACTTCCTTTACTCTCCCAGTCACGTGCATGAAGTGTCAGCTAATTCTTTGGGTTCTTGGGGTCTTTTAAGGTGATGATGGTTCTCACAATGTCGGTGGTTTGTTAAAAGTGGCGATTGGTTTACAATAATTCGTCTGTGGCCTGAACGGCCACACCAGTTAATGAGACCGTGTCCATGTGGCTGTCAGGACCTGTTGTAGAGATGTTGACACCCTGGCAGTCCAACCTGACATGCACCTGTCTTTGTCATGTCCAGCAGTTTAACTTTGCGGATGTGGCAGTGAACCAGGCCATCCACACCATTGAGTACTGTCTGGGCTGCATCTCCAACACGGCATCCTATTTGAGACTTTGGGCCCTCAGTCTGGCTCATGCTCGTAAGTCACTTGATGCACGTTACAGTCAAAGCACGTGATCATAAATCTAGATTTTGTTTTTTATTACTTGCATTTTAATCCTTCCTGAGGTGTGTTTTTTTTCTCCTCTTCTCCGTGTAGAGTTGTCTGAGGTGTTGTGGTCTATGGTGATGCACACTGGACTTTCCAGTCGCAGCCTGGCGGGGTTCATTCTTCTGTCCTTGGTGTTTCTCTTCTTTGCTGTTCTCACAATCGCCATCCTGCTCATTATGGAAGGATTGTCAGCCTTCTTGCATGCACTGCGACTACACTGGTAAGTAGATGCCTCTTAGATTTTAGATTTATACCTCTGTAGGACTGGGTACCGAACTTCAGTTCTTTTGTGGCTTCAGTAGTACTGAGTATCGAAACACGCCTCGTCTTTCGATGCCAAGTTTCGGTACCCAGAGGTTACTCACGTGCAAGAAGAGCAGTCCGCAGCCATCCTCCTCTCAGCATTCAAGTCCACCTGTGGACGTTACAGAGCACGAGCAGCCAGATTCAAAATCTCCACCACCGGACTCCGCTTCAACTGCAACTTAATACGTGCATTGTTTTGAAGCTTGAAGCAATGAAGCACTGTTCCGACCCACTGCTTCGCTACCTT
This sequence comes from Thalassophryne amazonica, assembly GCF_902500255.1. Classification (NCBI taxonomy): domain Eukaryota; kingdom Metazoa; phylum Chordata; class Actinopteri; order Batrachoidiformes; family Batrachoididae; genus Thalassophryne; species Thalassophryne amazonica. Next base: position 11,161,970 of record NC_047118.1, read on the forward strand.
TCAGAAGCGTCAAATCCGCTTCTTAACCCTCTCAGAGTCATTAAAATATGTCAGTCATGAGTCAGTTTTGTGCGGATTAAAGTCACTAACTGGAATTCCTGTCTTGTTGCAAGAAAGAAACGTTCTGTTCAAACGGCTCTCTGCCGAGCGCGTCACGTTAGAAAGATAGAGTCTGGTTGGAATTACAACTTCAAAGCGAATCGCCATTTAAATCAAATGATACCTCTTTCCAAATGTTGTAATACAAACAAACTGCAATCGATTAAAAGTTTGTTTTCCTCCCAAAATGAGACATTCTGCGCTGACGTGCAGCAGCCAGCTCAGCTCAGATTCTATGGAGAGACATTCATGCCAAAATGTCTGAAAGGAAAGGCTTTTGACAAAAACTTCAGAGTGTTTTCAAGTGTTCGTTTGCACTGGAAATTATTTGTTGCTTCTGTTTTTCTGTAAGAAAACTGCTTGGAGTGCAGAGTAATGTCAGTGTCATTGCAACTCCTCCTAAGCTGATTTGCCTGTGTTGTAAACTACACGTGCACATACTGGTGTTAACATAGCTGATCCTGTGTGGTTCCAGAGGACCACTGATGGTCGTCCGTATCCCTGGATTCTGTAGTGTGAAGTGAATGAGGGCATAGAACTCTCCCCTGGACAGGACACCCGTCCTCGTAGGTGGACCAGGAATCGGATCCTGGTCTACATAGCCCAACTCCTTATCCACTGAGCTACCTGCTCAACACATTAATGTGTGAATACTGTTAAATTCATATTAATGTAACCATTTGAAAGCAGTGTTGACTCTTGTCATTTTTCAGTCGTGACTGATGTCTATGTTCTCCTATATTTTATTGAAGCATTAAAAGATAATGAATATGTTGGATTTAGAGATTTAATGGATGAAAATGAATCCACATAAAGTTAAATTACACTTGATGTGCTCCTTGCTGTGTTTGAAATGGGGCTGTGGCGCCACCTGTAGGTTTTTAGTGGTGGTGAAAGAGCAGTTTGGGAGTCACTAGGTCTTTCGTATTCACACTGTTATGTAGTTGTTCTAGTTCCAGGTCTTTTTTTCTGCTCTGTACCTCTGTATGAGTCTTTAATGAGGCTCAGATCAGTTTTTGTTGTGCTTTAATTTTCCGCGGGCACATGTGCAAAGAGTACCGGTGACGGCGCCACTTCACTGTACAGTTTAGTACTCTAGAGAGGAGTAAATAAATTTCAGTGACTGATTGGCCCGTGCACTTCTGGACTTTTGAGTTCAGATCAGACCTGTTAGTTGTGTGTAGTTTTTAATTCTGCTGTCCATCTTTTAAAATTCAGTTTGCTGCATGAACTCCGTGTTCATGGCCCAGTTGTATTTTACTGCTGCAGACAGAACATCAGGTATCTGTCGTTCCTTAAAGGTCATCTGGCTGTCACTTAGCAGCGGACTCTTTAAAAATAGATCCTGGTCACTTTATAGACGGGAAGAGTGTCGGTTCTAAAGAAGCACGGGTGCAGGTGGTTTATGTTTCACGAGTCGACTGTGGAATGGAGGACAAGGGTCATCTGCTCTGAGTGAGGCACTCCCTGGAGTGTGCTTTTTGACTGGACCTCTCTCTGTCTGTCTCTCTATAGGGTGGAGTTCCAGAACAAGTTTTACACCGGTCAGGGCTTCAAGTTTCTCCCCTTCACCTTTGAGGCCATTTTGGAAGGAAGGTTTGACGACTGAGACAAGACGATTCTCGAGTCGGTCTCCTGAGAACTGGCGTGATGTGGTGAATGCTGGGTTTTGTTCAGTGCAGTTTTCCCCCCTCAGGTTTCATGATGGCAGTAAAGCATCCCCCCACAGTGACCTGAGGTCTGTCAGACTGCCGTTTATATCAAAAAGGCACTTTTTTTTTTAGAATCAGCATGTTGAACATCTAATTCTTAAAAAAAAAAAAAAAAAAAAAAAAAAGTATTTCATTCCTGAAGAAGAAAAAATAGCGTCTGTTTTGTGACTTACTTTAGCTTTGTGTTGTTTGTGCACTCGTCTGTTAAGCGGCACAGATTTCTTCACTGGCAGCATGGCGTTCTGATCGTAAGTGAAGTCAGCAATCAACCTCTTTTTTTTTTTTTGTTGCACAGAGCAGTTCTGTGTCATTTCAGACATGCATACATGAAGTCGTCTCATGGGCAGAACTGAGAAGGGACAAAACACTAATCTGTGGTCAGGATGTCCACGCTGTCACATCTCTTATATCCTGAGCTGTGCTTTAACATTTATACTCGCTTGTTGTGTTCGTGATCTGCACATGGACCAAGTGAAGGATGTTAATCTGTAGCATTTTTGTTTCATGATGCACTAAAATGATTATCTGTTTGTTTTTTTTTTCTTCATGTTCACAACATTAGAAGGAAGAGGGGGGAAAAAGAACACGGCAGATGTATATAAACAGAATCTGCTCCACGTATTCATTGGTCACTTCTCCTTGTCCAATAAAGTGGGGTGAAAATGTTAAAATTGTGATATTGGGATTAATTTTTTTTTAACTGTATGGAACCTGTTTTAGAAACTACATTTAGTAATTTTGTGTGCATAGAAATCTTGGAGATCTTTTACATCAAAACGTGGAAAAATGGGCAGCGGGGAGAGAGCAGTTGCACTTATATTTTAATTGCGTATCCAAATATTCATATGCATGCACAAAGGGGATACTAAACATTACAGGCTACATGCAGCACTAGAATAACAACATTGTGGTAAGGAATCATCAATGACTGATCAGAATTGAGTCATGCTGCCGTACATGCTCACTCATTTTAGAGAAGCGTGCATTACTCCAAATCCTAAACTAGTGTTTCAACTATGCTTATGTCACATAAATCACCTCTGTTGGTCATGTTTACTTAATACTAAATTCATTCAGACCTGAGGGTTTCAATCTCATCTTGCCCTTTCTGTGTGTCTGGCTTTCTCCTGACTGCTTTTATTGGTGGTGTGACTGTGAGAGTGAACAGTTGTCTGTATGTGTTCAGAGTGAAGCTTGCTTCTCATCCAGTGCATTCTGGGTAACCCCCCACCCCACACACACACACAGAGCCACAAAATGAATGTGTGCAGACAAGTATAAAAACTGGACAAAAATAATCCATCTGAAAATGCCTGGAGTCTGCTTTACAGTATTTCTCCACTTGGTGGCAGTGTTGAGCAGGTTGTGCAGTTGCAGTACAGGTAATAACCACCCAGGGCTGTCTTGACAAATTATTTTAATTATCTGCTCCACAGCTGGACCTGACCTGAAATCAGACACTAGACATTAATTTGCAAACTGAGATTGAATCATCAGCAAGAGCACTGACTGCTTTGGAAGATGGACAGTTTTTTTTAAACCTGGGCTCCGTTCGTAGACATGTCTTAGTTAAACCTTTCACTGGAGATCAAGATTTTAATCACTGCACTATTGATTAAGAACACAAATACAGTTAGGGGCTGAGCAGCAGCTGAATATAACTATGCGTGCCAAGATAAAAAACACAGTAAATCGCTTCTTGTTGCCACTGAACAATTTAAAATCTCAACTATTTCTGGTGCTGTGGAGGGGATCCCTCTGGAGATGATGTGTGCATGTTTACATCACTAAACGTTATGAAGCTTCCTACAACAACCAACTGTATAGTTAGCCGCTTACCTTCACATCACGCATGGTCAGCAGCATCAATGAGGATCGATCTTAGTCTTGTTCCTTACAGACTGACCCCCTTGTTGACAATAGACTTGTAATGATCCATAGGGGAGCGGTGCTGCGAACACACTGGAGGCTAGAGTAAACGGCTAAATGTAATCTGTTAAAGGTTATTCAGTGAGGTAAAAATGTGCACATTTACCTCTGTAGGGATCCTCTTCATGCTGCCAGACACTTCACATACCATTTTCGCTCGTTTAATGGCGACGAGGTGGTTTATTGCGTTTTAGTTTGCCCACACAGTTGCATTATGCAGCTGTATTGTAAATCAATATTACAGAGATTAAAAGTTTTTGTCCCAAGTGAAAACATGAAGCCAAAGACATCTAAAAAATACTGTACTTACTCTTTTTATTTTTCCACATAAAGTGAATTTTCACTCATTCAGATCATTTAATAAGTACAGAGTAAAATAAGTACTGATCATGTTGCCATTTTTCTCAGTAAATATATTTCTAAAGGTGCTATTGGTGTGATATTTTCATCAGATGTTGATAACCTAAGTAATCCACACATACAAAGAAATCAAACCAGATGTCCACAGGTTAAGTTACAGAAATGCCACAAGGAAAAAAATATTGAACACCTAAAGAAAGGAGGTGCAAAAAGACGTGGAAAACCAAGACACCAGTTGAACTCTGTCAGTAATTAGAATGTAGTCCTGCCTCTTGTCAGTGCAAATTAATATCAGCTGGTTCAGTCCCAGCTGATGGCCTATAAAATGGTGTCACATGAGAAAGATAGGTAAAAGCAAAGCGCTCTCTTGAGATTTTGCTGCCTTATTGCAAAACATACTGATGGCATTGATTACAGATGAATTTCTGAACCTCTGAATGTTCCAGTGAGCACTGTTGGGCCATAGTCCAGAGGGGGAAAGAACATGAATTCATTGTAAACTTTCCACGACCAGGTGCTCCTCACAAGATTACTGACAGAGGACTGACGAGAATTATCAGAATTGTCCAAGAGCCAAGGACCACTTCAGGGAAAAAAAAAACAACAAAAAAACAGTTTCAAAGAAAACAGTAACACTCTTAACTGCCATGGCCTGTGTGCACACGCACCACTCAAGACTCCATTGCTGAAGAAAAGCATGTTAAGCCTCCTTTAAAGTTTTCTGCACAACATTTAGACAAGCCTGTGAAACACTGGGAGACTCTAGTCTGGTCAGATGAGACCCAAACTGAACTTTTTGGACGCCATAATACAAATCGGAAATGGCACTGTACGTCGCCCCCAAAAAACACCAGACCAACAGTGAAATCCAGAGGTGGGAACATCTTGGTGTGGGTTATTTTTCAAGTGATGACACTGGTAATCTTAATATAATTGAAGGAAGGATGAATGGAAAAATGTATTGAGACATTTGTGATTAAAAATCTACCAGGATGGTGAAAATGAAATGAGGGTTGATGTTTCAGCAAGATGACAATCCCCCCCCAAAAAGCCAAGGAAACTCTATTGGTTTCAGAGAATGAAAATAAAACTTAGAATGACCCAGCCAGTCACCTGACTTCAATAGAAACTCTATGGAAAGAACTAAAGATCAGAGTTCATAGAAGAGGTCCATGGAACCTTCAAGATTTTAAGGCTGTTTGTTTGGAAGAATGGACAAAAATTACACCTGATCAATGCATGTGACTAGTCTCTCCAAACAGGAGGCATCTTGAAGCTTCATTACCAACAAAGGCTTTTGTACGAAGTACTAAATAAATTTCAGTGGCAGGGGTGGTGGCCAAGTGGTTAGTGTGCTTGGTTTCAGTGCAGAAGGTTCCCCATTCAAACCCCATCCCTGCTATATTTCTTCATGTAATGTGGAGTTGCATCTGGAAGGCCATCTGGTGTAAAAATGGTGCCAAATCAACATACAGGTCCACCTTGGATTTGCTGTGGTGATCCCTGAGAGAAAACAAGGAAGCACCTGAAACGTCTTTCATTAAATAAGTAAAAGTGTTTTTCCTGTCATTCCATTTTATTTCACATAATTTCTGTACCTGTTTTGTTGTTTTTTTGCGTCTGTCGATTACTTGGGTTGTTACTGGCATCTGGTGAAAATATGTCAATCGCACCCTTAGAAATACATTTACAGAGAAACATGATGATATGTTAAATACTTTTACTAATTTAATTTTACTAGCTGTATGTTGTCCAAAACAGAGGCATCCAGCTCTGCTTGTTTTCCACTCCTGCTAGTAATTTTCAACTTTACACAAGTAAACCTTTGAGTTTTTTTATTATTATTTTTCTACCAACACACTGTGTCTCCTCAAGGGAGGTCTGACTATAAAAACCTGCAGCCTCTGGGACAAAGAACACGATGTCCCCTTTTTTTCTCCTCTCCTGGCTCCTATTATCCTCTAATAATGGAGCTCTTTATCTTTTTTTTTAATCAAGCTAATTTAATTTGATATTTCCCTGTAAGTCGCGTCTCTCCGGGGCCTGCACAGAGTCCCCTCACAATCCTTGCATGTTTACTCTTAAAGCCACTTTTACTCTGCAGTTTCAGAGCATCAATATTTTTCTGTTTTATCTAAAGCAAACATAAAGCGCACTTCAGCTTGGCAGAATAACGTCTCCAGGAGTGGTCTGTTTCTTGTAAGGATAGTAGATTTGGTTTTGGATAAGAGCTGCTTTTGCAGCTGTTGTGGTTCTGCAGGCTTTGGTGTTTTTTTTTTTTCTGGATTCAGGCATTTAAAAGTAAGGAGTGTGTTTTTGCAAAGTATAACGCATTTAGAAGCGTGATGATTTGAGTTTTTCTCACAAATTGCATGAGGTTAAAGTGCACCTGCGACTATGTGGTCCTGCAGCCTGCACGTGACTCCTCTGGGGGCTGGGCTGGTGGGAGCAGATTAGACACTTTTGCCATCGTGAAACGCCTTTCTGCACTTTTGTGGGAACTCTGGTGCTGTCTTCCATCAAAGGATGGCACGCTACATAAAGACGCTGGGGCCAAGCCATTTGGATCCCAAACCCTGGAAAAGAAGAAAACCACCAGAGTGCACCAAGGGTCCTATAAGTGGAAGGTGGTGACTGGTCATCCACGGCACTGTGATGGGCTGAGTGATCCAAAGAGGTGCACACACACCCATTTGTCCCGTTACATGAAAATTGACATTGTTGCACAAACCTGCACACTTCGTTCTGTGCAAGTGAGATGCATAATGGCGAACGAGAGAAGAAAGACATAAAGTAATAACTAATTTACAGTCCAAAATATGTCTAGAAGCAAACATTTCCACAAAGTGCATGTTTTTCTTGTGGTCTTCCATCTAAACATTTTTAGCCTTTTAGTCTGCAGAAGCCACAACACGCTGTACAGATCAATCAAGGGCACAACACAAACCCTTCCACATGAGCATACTTTAAAAACATCAAGCCAGCAGCCACTGAACCATGTGACACTCTGAAACCGTGTATGCAAATTGGACTGCGGATTAGTGGTTAGCACTGCTGCCTCACAGCAAGAAGGTCATGGGATCGATTTCCACCTGAGGCCTTTCTGTGTGGAGTTTGCATGTTCTCCCCGTGTTTGTGTGGGTTCCCGCCGGGTGCTTCCTACTACATCCAAAGACATGCAGGTTAGATGGATTGCAAACTTTAAATTGCCCATAGGTGCGACTGTGTTTTTGTCTATATATATATATATATATATATGTATGTATGTTTTGAGTATATTTCTTATTGTTACATGGGAAACAAGGTACCAGTAGATTCAGCAGATTCTCACAAATCCAACAAGACCAAGCATTCATGATATGCACACTCTTAAGGCTATGAAATTGGGCTATTAGTAAAAAAAAAAATAGAAAAAGGGGGTGTTCACAATAATAGTAGTGTGGCATACAGTCAGTGAGTTTGACAATTTTGTGGAACAAACAGGTGTGAATCAGGTGTCCCCTATTTAAGGATGAAGCCAGCACCTGTTGAACATGCTTTTCTCTTTGAAAGCCTGAGGAAAATGGGACATTCAAGACATTGTTCAGAAGAACAGCGTAGTTTGATTAAAAAGTTGATTGCAGAGGGGAAAACTTATATGCAGGTGCAAAAAATTATACATCTACAATGATCTCCAATGCTTTAAAATGGACAGAAAAACAAAACAGAGACGCATGGAAGAAAACGGAAGACAACCATCAAAATGGATAGAAGAAAAACCAGAATGGCAAAGGCTCACCCAATGATCAGCTCCAGGATGATCAAAGACAGTCTGGAGTTACCTGTAAGTGCTGTGACAGTTAGAAGATGCCTATGTGAAGCTAATTTATTTGCAAGAATCCCCCGCAAAGTCCCTCTGTTAAATAAAAGAAGCGGTTACAATTTGCCAAAGAACACATCAACTGGCCTAAAGAGAAATGGAGGAATATTTTGTGGACTGACGAGAGTAAAATTGTTCTTTTTGGGTCCAAAGGCCGCAGACAGTTTGTGAGACGACCCCCAAACTCTGAATTCAAGACACAGTTCACAGTGAAGACAGTGAAGCATGGTGGTGCAAGCATCATGATATGCAAGAGCCACCAGTAGAGGCTCTTGCTGGCCTCTACTGGTGGTTGGCTCTCACTGCGGTATTGTATCACTTCCTGTTCCGGAGCACAGCGGTGTTTTTCTGTATCTGTTAGCTGTTTAATCTGCGCAGTTAGATTGATCTAGTTACCTAGATAACGATTTGCTTCACAGTGTAATCTTCACGTGCCTTAACTAAAGCACTCCCTCTGCTTAATCACCTCTAAATTATTTACACATTATTCACTTTGTGTGTTTTTAGGAATCCACTAGCTTAGCGCAGCTACTAGCTCTTAGCCGGTTTAGCATGGCGGCTTCTCCTGTCTCTCCCGCACTTTTCTGCTCTGGGTGTGAAATGTTTAGTTATTCCTCGGCCTCCTTTAGCAGTAATGGTACTTGTAATAAGTGTAGCTTATTCGTAGCTTTGGAGGCCAGGCTGGGCGAATTGGAGACTCGGCTCCGCACCGTGGAAAATTCTACAGCTAGCCAGGCCCCTGTAGTCGGTGCGGACCAAGGTAGCTTAGCCGCCGTTAGTTCCCTTCCAGCAGATCCTGAGCAGCCGGGAAAGCAGGCCGACTGGGTGACTGTGAGGAGGAAGCGTAGTCCTAAACAGAAGCCCCGTGTACACCGCCAACCCGTTCACATCTCTAACCGTTTTTCCCCACTCGGCGACACACCCACCGAGGCTCAAACTCTGGTTATTGGCGACTCTGTTTTGAGAAATGTGAAGTTAGCGACACCAGCAACCATAGTCAATTGTCTTCCGGGGGCCAGAGCAGGTGACATTGAAGGAAATTTGAAACTGCTGGCTAAGGCTAAGCGTAAATTTGGTAAGATTGTAATTCACGTCGGCAGTAATGACACCTGGTTACGCCAATCGGAGGTCACTAAAATTAACATTGAATCGGTGTGTAACTTTGCAAAAACAATTTCGGACTCTGTAGTTTTCTCTGGGCCCCTCCCCAATCGGACCGGGAGTGACATGTTTAGCCGCATGTTCTCCTTGAATTGCTGGCTGTCTGAGTGGTGTCCAAAAATGAGGTGGGCTTCATAGATAATTGGCAAAGCTTCTGGGGAAAACCTGGTCTTGTTAGGAGAGACGGCATCCATCCCACTTTGGATGGAGCAGCTCTCATTTCTAGAAATCTGGCCAATTTCTTAAATCCTCCAAACCGTGACTATCCAGGGTTGGGACCAGGAAGCAGAGTTGTAGTCTTACACACCTCTCTGCAGCTTCTCTCCCCCTGCCATCCCCTCATTACCCCATCCCCGTAGAGACGGTGCTGCTCCCAGACCACCAATAACCAGCAAAAATCTATTTAAGCATAAAAATTCAAAAAGAAAAAATAATATAGCACCTTCAACTGCACCACAGACTAAAACAGTTAAATGTGGTCTATTAAACATTAGGTCTCTCTCTTCTAAGTCCCTGTTAGTAAATGATATAATAATTGATCAACATATTGATTTATTCTGCCTTACAGAAACCTGGTTACAGCAGGATGAATATGTTAGTTTAAATGAGTCAACACCCCCGAGTCACACTAACTGCCAGAATGCTCGTAGCACGGGCCGAGGCGGAGGATTAGCAGCAATCTTCCATTCCAGCTTATTAATTAATCAAAACCCAGACAGAGCTTTAATTCATTTGAAAGCTTGACTCTTAGTCTTGTCCATCCAAATTGGAAGTCCCAAAAACCAGTTTTATTTGTTGTTATCTATCGTCCTCCTGGTCGTTACTGTGAGTTTCTCTGTGAATTTTCAGACCTTTTGTCTGACTTAGTGCTTAGCTCAGATAAGATAATTATAGTGGGTGATTTTAACATCCACACAGATGCTGAGAATGACAGCCTCAACACTGCATTTAATCTATTATTAGACTCAATTGGCTTTGCTCAAAATGTAAATGAGTCCACCCACCACTTTAATCATATCATAGATCTTGTTCTGACTTATGGTATGGAAATTGAAGACTTAACAGTATTCCCTGAAAACTCCCTTCTGTCTGATCATTTCTTAATAACATTTACATTTACTCTGATGGACTACCCAGCAGTGGGGAATAAGTTTCATTACACTAGAAGTCTTTCAGAGCTAGAGTATCTCATCAATAGTTTTACATCCTCATTGAAGACAACTTTGGATGCTGTAGCTCCTCTGAAAAAGAGCTTTAAATCAGAAGTGCTTGACTCCGTGGTATAACTCACAAACTCGCAGCTTAAAGCAGATAACCCGTAAGTTGGAGAGGAAATGGCGTCTCACTAATTTAGAAGATCTTCACTTAGCCTGGAAAAAGAGTCTGTTGCTCTATAAAAAAGCCCTCTGTAAAGCTAGGACATCTTACTACTCATCACTAATTGAAGAAAAGAACAACCCCAGGTTTCTTTTCAGCACTGTAGCCAGGCTGACAAAGAGTCAGAGCTCTATTGAGCCGAGTATTCCTTTAACTTTAACTAGTAATGACTTCATGACTTTCTTTGCTAATAAAATTTTAACAATTAGAGAAAAAATTACTCATAACCATCCCAAAGACATATCGTTATCTTTGGCTGCTTTCAGTGATGCCGGTATTTGGTTAGACTCTTTCTCTCTGATTGTTCTGTCTGAGTTATTTTCATTAGTTACTTCATCCAAACCATCAACATGTCTATTAGACCCCATTTCTACCAGGCTGCTCAAGGAAGCCCTACCATTATTTAATGCTTCGATCTTAAATATGATCAATCTATCTTTATTAGTTGGCTATGTACCACAGGCTTTTAAGGTGGCAGTAATTAAACCATTACTTAAAAAGCCATCACTTGACCCAGCTATCTTAGCTAATTATAGGCCAATCTCCAACCTTCCTTTTCTCTCAAAAATTCTTGAAAGCGTAGTTGTAAAACAGCTAACTGATCATCTGCAGAGGAATGGTCTATTTGAAGAGTTTCAGTCAGGTTTTAGAATTCATCATAGTACAGAAACAGCATTAGTGAAGGTTACAAATGATCTTCTTATGGCCTCAGACAGTGGACTCATCTCTGTGCTTGTTCTGTTAGACCTCAGTGCTGCTTTTGATACTGTTGACCATAAAATTTTATTACAGAGATTAGAGCATGCCATAGGTATTAAAGGCACTGCGCTGCGGTGGTTTGAATCATATTTATCTAATAGATTACAATTTGTTCATGTAAATGGGGAATCTTCTTCACAGACTAAGGTTAATTATGGAGTTCCACAAGGTTCTGTGCTAGGACCAATTTTATTCACTTTATACATGCTTCCCTTAGGCAGTATTATTAGACGGCATTGCTTAAATTTTCATTGTTACGCAGATGATACCCAGCTTAATCTATCCATGAAGCCAGAGGACACACACCAATTAGCTAAACTGCAGGATTGTCTTACAGACATAAAGACATGGATGACCTCTAATTCCCTGCTTTTAAACTCAGATAAAACTGAAGTTATTGTACTTGGTCCCACAAATCTTAGAAACATGGTGTCTAACCAGATCCTTACTCTGGATGGCATTACCCTGACCTCTAGTAATACTGTGAGAAATCTTGGAGTCATTTTTGATCAAGATATGTCATTCAATGCGCATATTAAACAAATATGTAGGACTGCTTTTTTGCATTTACACAATATCTCTAAAATTAGAAAGGTCTTGTCTCAGAGTGATGCTGAAAAACTAATTCATGCATTTATTTCCTCTAGGCTGGAGTATTGTAATTCATTGTTATCAGGTTGTCCTAAAAGTTCCCTGAAAAGCCTTCAGTTAATTCAAAATGCTGCAGCTAGAGTACTAACGGGGACTAGAAGGAGAGAGCATATTTCACCCATATTGGCCTCTCTTCATTGGCTTCCTGTTAATTCTAGAATAGAATTTAAAATTCTTCTTCTTACTTATAAGGTTTTGAATAATCAGGTCCCATCTTATCTTAGGGACCTCATAGTACCATATCACCCCAATAGAGCGCTTCGCTCTCAGACTGCAGGCTTACTTGTAGTTCCTAGGGTTTGTAAGAGTAGAATGGGAGGCAGAGCCTTCAGCTTTCAGGCTCCTCCTGTGGAACCAGCTCCCAATTCAGATCAGGGAGACAGACACCCTCTCTACTTTTAAGATTAGGCTTAAAACTTTCCTTTTTGCTAAAGCTTATAGTTAGGGCTGGATCAGGTGACCCTGAACCATCCCTTAGTTATGCTGCTATAGACTTAGACTGCTGGGGGGTTCCCATGATGCACTGAGTGTTTCTTTCTCTTTTTGCTCTGTATGCACCACTCTGCATTTAATCATTAGTGATTGATCTCTGCTCCCCTCCACAGCATGTCTTTTTCTTGGTTCTCTCCCTCAGCCCCAACCAGTCCCAGCAGAAGACTGCCCCTCCCTGAGCCTAGTTCTGCTGGAGGTTTCTTCCTGTTAAAAGGGAGTTTTTCCTTCCCACTGTCGCCAAGTGCTTGCTCACAGGGGGTCGTTTTGACCGTTGGGTTTTTTACATAATTATTGTATGGCCTTGCCTTACAATATAAAGCGCCTTGGGGCAACTGTTTGTTGTGATTTGGCGCTATATAAATATAAATAAATAAATAAATAAATAAATATGGGCACGTTTCTCCTACTATGGTGTTGGGCCTATATATCGCATACCAGGTATCATGGATCAGTTTGGATATGTCAAAATTCTTGAAGAGGTCATGTTGCCTTATGCTGAAGAGGACATGCCCTTGAAATGGATGTTTCAACAAGACAATGACCCCAAGCACACTAGTAACCAAGTAAAAGCTTGGTTCCAAGCCAACAAAATTAATGTTTTGGAGTGGCCTGCCCAATCCCCGGACCTAAATCCAATTGAGAACTTATGGGGTGACATCAAAAAAGCTGTTTCTGAAGCAAAACCAAGAAATGTGAATAAATTGTGGAATGTTGTTAAAGAATCTTGGAGTGGAATAACAGCTGAAAGGTGCCACAAGTTGGTTGACTCCATGCCTCGCAGAAATCATGCAAAACTGTGGTTATACAAATAAATACTAGTTTAGTGATTCACAGGATTGCTAAAAAAGCAGTTTGAACATAATAGTTTTGAGTTTGTAGCGTCAACAGCAGATACTACTATTATTATGAACACCCCCTTTTCTACTTTTTTTTTACTAATAGTCCAATTTCATAGCCTTAAGAGTGTGCATATCATGAATGCTTGGTCTTGTTGGATTTGTGAGAATCTACTGAATCTACTGGTACCTTGTTTCCCATGTAACAATAAGAAATATACTCAAAACCTGTATTAATCTTTTTAGTCAAATAGTACTACTATTATTCTGAACACTACTGTAGATATTAGGGCATGGAAGACTCCACTGAATTTTGGAAGTGATCCAGATTGGCGGATGTTCAAAATATCTGATTGCTCTTGTTGGCATTTATTCTTTTTATTATTAGAGTTTAATTAGTTTAGTGTTTTGATTTCTGAGAAATTCCTATGTAAATAGTCATAATTAATAGGGTGATTCTTTAACTACGGGCACTATTGGCCTTGTAAATGTAATTTCCACCACACCATTGCCTTACAATATAAAGCGCCTTGGGGCAACTGTTTGTTGTGATTTGGTGCTATATACATGTGCTCTGATGTTACTGTTTATCTCCATAGAAACTACCCACACAATCTTTCATACAAACTTTTTAAAGGGACATTATTGTTGTGGTGGAAATTACGGCAATAGTGTGGGACAACTACATTTTGTTTAAAAAAAAATCACAACAATTGTATGACATTGAATACCCCAATTATGTTTTGATTATTTTACTGATATTTTATTCAGAGATATTTTAAAACATTAGAAAAAACGTTTGTTTACTATTCATTTTTATCATTGAAGATCATGAGTCTGGGTGTGGGACAAGCACAAAACGGCAATATTTGCATATAATGATGCTGAAAAAAGGTGAAAAAGTCATCATAGACTACTAGGACAAATTTCTTAAAACACTTTCATTGTAAAGATAACTATAAAAGTGTGAAATTTCCCCTTTTTTCTTTTTTCATAAAATATGATCAAGGGACATAAAAGTGCCCGTAGTCTAAGAATCACCCAATAACGTGATTTTATTTATTTTGTATATAGTAAGTTACACTGGAGTATGTTGCAGAACATACCCATTTTGGATGCCATCTTGAATATCTTGCATGAAGCCAATTTATATTTTGAGAAAATTCTGAGTGTGTTTTGGGGTTAAAAACCTTAAAATTGGTTGTGTTTAATGGAGGAGAGGGTTGCAAAGAGGTTATGTGATCCTCGATCTACTACAATTGCACTCAGTCCCTTCCAAAAGTATGGTCAGTGCAGATGCTGCTCCCGAGTCTGGTCTACTTGAGATTTATTCCTGTATTAAAATCAGTATTCAGGGAGTTTTTACCTTACCATTGTCATCATTGTGCTTGCTATTGTAGTGGTTAACGTTAAGAGCATTGAATCATGCTTTGAGGTGACATATGATTTGGCGCTGCATAAATCATGTGAATTTAAATTGATTTGAAATCACGAAGGAAGAAAACCCTGCAAAACAACCCACGAAGTCAAGAAAGGGCTCTGTCAGGAAGAATAAGTGGAAGGTTCTGGAGTGGCCAACTCAATAACCAGACCTTGAGCAGCATTTCATTTCCTGAAGGGAGAACTTCCAGAACCACATAAGTGAAAGACGTTGTTGTAAAAGCCTGGAAAAACATCTGAAAAGACAACAGTTGGAGATGTTCATGAGTTGCAGTCTTCATACAGTGATTGCAAGCAGTGGGAATGGAACCACTGAGTCCGGAGTACCGTTGTAAAACAACGGCAGTACTCAAAGAGATCCAGACCAATAGAATGTGTTCCCTGTCGATCTGAAAACCTCTCCCAGGCTTGTAGAGACACAGTCAGCCAGTCAGAGTTCACTTTGGGTACTTTGGTGAGTTTGTGTACTTTGCATACACGCGAGCGGGCGCGCTTGTGCCCCTCATCCTACAAACCAAAACATCAGGAAGGAGTGTTTTACTTCTTTCCATGACTACACCTAAACTAAACATTTGAAGGATTACCTTTGAGGCGTCTCTTGCATTGGTTCTTGGCACACTTTGGGAGTTGAAAAGTTCTCTTTGACTGTAAGTGCGCGCATTGTGCGGTGACTTTGCAGAGTGTGCACCAACAATGCCCCTGTGTTGAGGAGGAGCGATTCACCGCAGACGGTGGAACACAGGCGGCAGCATCAGGTCATGCTCCCTGTTTTGCTGAGAACTCTTGTTGATCTCACTATTTCCAGGGACAGAATAAATAGCTGTGCTTAACCAAAGGCATCCATCGCCCGCGTTACAGTGAACATACCGCCATGAGAAACATATTACGCAGCGGTTACAAGTGTTTTGCCCCAAATGGAAATTTGCTGTTTTTCTTTTGGAAGCGCTGCGTGAGCGTTCTCTGCCGTTTGACCTGTAAATGTCCAGCAGAGTTTTGGTCTACTGCCGTTTGTCTCTCATCGCTTTAAAATGTTGCTTTCGAGGACTGAGAAACAGGATTCAGATTGCAGATTTGACTATTCCTCGCAAAGATTGTTAGTCAGTGCTTAAGGTCAATGCTGCAATGTCACAGTCAACCCCTGGAGCAGGTTTATGTCGCCACTGGAAGGAATTAAGATTACAGCCCGACCGATACAGATTTTTTTGGGGCACTGATACTGATACCAATATTAAGCAGGCAGTCTGCTCTGTGTAAGCCTGCTCTCTTCAGATCTCAGACGCTAAGTAGTGTGAGGCCTGGTTAGTTCTTGGATGGGCGACCTCTTCAGTGCACCAGGAACTGTGTGTGTTTCTTCGGGTAAAATTAGAGTTGCGTCAAGAAGGGAATCCAGCGTAAAACCTCTGCCAAATACCAATGGGTATCTGGCTGTGTCCAGTGTGGGAACCCTGAACAAACGGGAGCAGCTGAAAGGACGACAACAACAACCGATACCAATGTTAGAGTAAAAAAAAATTTATGATGTTGATATCCGGTTGTTAAGCGCTGATGTAACGCATCACGTGATAAATCTGTTTCCGGTCCAAAGACCCGCAAGTTTACAATTAAGTTACGTCTGGTTGATCCTTTTAAGGATTTACAGTTTAAGTTTAGTTTGTGTTTACATTGTGCGCAAACCTCCGTCCCTCCCTTCTCCGCCTCCACCTCCGTTAACCGCATTCATCTGGTTCTATGGTCAGAACACTTAATAAAACTTTTTTCTTTTACGTTACATATTTTATTATGCACAGGTAAAATATACATGTTTGTTAATAAAAAATATTTATTACAATAAACAGGACGTTAAAGTGCAAACGTCACTTTCTCCCTGAACGACATGAACAGAAAACGATTGCAGCTTTTACAGCAACTCCCATTGAAAGTAACGGAGAAACAACCTTAGCGCCTGACATTTTTACATAAAACAAACGCAGTAACAACGTCTAAAAACCCAGTTAATATATCCAGGAGAGTTTTAGGCACAATATACAAAGAGTTTTATGTTGCGATGTTAATGCTGTTGTCCATGTGCAGCGGTGTAAGTGAAGCCTGATCAGATCATCTCAGTGCAGTTCTCAATGTTAATGACAGCGCGCCTTTTTTGTTTGAAGACGAAAGTTGAAAATCACGATGCGTTACGTCACACTTAACAACCGGATATCTGCCAAAAGATATGTAATGGCAATGATTCATAATGCTTATTAAACCCTTGAGACTTAGAAATGTAGCTGAGGCTTGATGTTTTAAAGTTTAAACATGAACTTTAATATAAATAACTATAAATATAACCAACCAACCAATGTACTTCATGCTACTGTCGAGAAGTCTTAACTTGGATTAACAGTCAGCAGAATTCTCCTGTATTTTGCCGCCAGTTAGGTGGCAAACGTGTTTCCCCTTAGACTTCTTTATTTATTCATTTATTTTTCTTTTCTGGAGATTAACAATGCATGATGTTTTCACTGGTACAATATGAACCACGAGTGTGAAGGAATTTCCCCATTATGCAAGGTGCGAGGAGAAGTGCTTCTGAGAATAGCGCGGCACTGAAGCAGATTCAGAGATTGAGATAAAGAGAATGAAACCACAGCAGCTGGAGACGACAACCAAAGCAAACAGTCAGAGAGAGGAGCTGGGAACCAACTATTCATGTTGCACGTGATGGAAACAGGCCAGACGTTTAGGAAAAATCTGCCAAACCAACACGGT
Organism: Thalassophryne amazonica; assembly: GCF_902500255.1. Classification (NCBI taxonomy): domain Eukaryota; kingdom Metazoa; phylum Chordata; class Actinopteri; order Batrachoidiformes; family Batrachoididae; genus Thalassophryne; species Thalassophryne amazonica. The sequence continues at coordinate 11,179,390 of NC_047118.1, forward strand.
GCATAGGTCACAATGATGTTTGAATGATATGTTCCATTTTTCCCAACTTTGGTGATATTAAAACACTGTTGGAAGTCAAGACTCGAACAGCTCCACTCACCTCCAAATATTTATGTTGTATGAAAGAAATCTTATCCAAAAAATAAAAAAGCAAGTTTAAATAATAGGTTTTCACTGTGGCACCTTCAGTGAAGCTCAAAATGAATCACTTTTTTTTTCAAAACTCCAAAACTGTTGTGTAGGTTATTTACATTCATATATTTACTCATCAGTGGTATTCGTACTGTAAATTTCCACTGTAGAGTCAACTTCCACTTTTGTTGGACGTTGTTAAATAAGGTGTTAAAAGAAGCAGCAGCTGTATGCTCACTGGTTACAAACATATTCTTTGTTATTATTTGTAACATATATTCCTGATCATATTATTAAATTTCCATAAGGCCTCTTTATCCACTGGTGGTAAAGTTTGAAATGAGAAAAAAAAAAAAATGCTAGTTGGTTCAGCTAACAAGATTACAAAGTATAGTGCCCTCCAAAAGTATTGGAACACTTGGTATTTCACACATTTTAATTTATTTAAGACATTTCAAATACAAAATATACAAAAAAAAAAAAAAAATCGAAAATTATCTTCCTTAAACTCAAAGTGAAAGCAAATCTCTACAATTTGATATAAATTAATTAAAAATATAAATGCCCAGATGATGGGTTGCATAACTAATGGAGCACTTTGGTATAATACCTGTAAATAATCAGTTTTATTGCCAGTTTTCTTCAGACAAGTCAGGGGATGGATACATGAACATTTCCAAGTCACTGAATATGTCCTGAACTTTATTTACATCAGTTATGAAGAAATACAAACAGTATGGCACTCTGGTAAATCTGTGTGGAGTAGACAGTTCTCAAAAACTGAGTGACTGTGGAAGAAGAAGAGTGAGGAAAGCCACCAAGACACCCAGACAACCCAGAAAAAGTTACAGGCTTATGTGGCTGTGATTGGAGAAATAGTGCATAGTGCATGTTTTGCATTTTGTATCACCAGTTAATCCAGCTTCATGATGAAGAGGTATATTCTTTCACTAAAATATCAAATCTAGGCTTGCATCTCACATGTACCTTCTGGCATATTGTATCTGAACTTTCAGGTCTTTTTAAGGAAACAGATTGATTCTAACCCAGCTGGTCATATTTTTACAGATGTTGTAGCACTAACATAGTGACAGTTGCCAAGTTGGTTGCTAATTAGTTTTAATTTTTTTTAAATCTTTGTTATTTTGTGCATACGACTGTTAACAGCAGGCCTCATGCCATAACCACTCGTACCCACAGATTCATTTGTAAATATTGTATATCAGTAATTTAAGGAAACTTTTGCCAAATCTCTCATATTTATGCCTACCAAGGATGTAATAAAATCATTGCCCTTTATTTATTTATTTCTCTGTCTGTTAGCAAAATTACTTCACGGATTCTGCTTGGGACTCGGGCGAGGGCGGTCGCATCTCCTCCTCTCTCCTCTATCTCTGCTTCTCTATCTCTGCTCTAACCTTCAAAGTCCCTACTTCACTGGACTGTGAATTCTTCATACTATATTGGATTAACCATGGAATTGATCAGCTGGTCTCTGAACGCTATTGACACCATTTTTTCAACAAGAAAATCAGGGCTGGGGGACCCTGCGTGCCCAGATGGAACCTACACTGCAGGCTATGTTCTCAAGGCCTGGGAGAAATGGTGTATCGCATGCTTGGTGCCACTCTCTGTGGAGGACATCGAAGATTTATTTATATTTGGTTTTATCGTAGAAGGGCTGGTACTTTTTGGTTTATGTGCTGCCCTGACCTACCGGAGAATTGACAAGATGGCTGCCACCAGAAGCACGACCCCTCACCTGTCCATCATGATTAATGAGTTGGGCAAGGCGATACATTCTTAGACTGCGTTAACCCTTGAACTCAGAATCAAGTTGGATAACATCTCAGAGCAAATGCATGCCTTGCAAAGGAAGATATCGGAGACCAGGGAATATTCATAATTTGGATTTGGTTGTTCATGAGAGCTGCAAATGTGTTTTCACTGCTCAACCATAAACATGGCAGACTTGTCAGCCTCTGAAGGTAAAAACGCCCCATTGTTTTCCTCCAGAAGAGTTTCTACGGTCTTGGTGAACCATTTGGCTGCCTTCTTTTCTTTTGCAACTCCAGCACACACGGACCTGCCACTCACACATGGACAGTAACTGATACGCCTGCTCCCACCCCCTTCCCCTCCTTTGTGTTCCTGTCCCCATCCCATCCCTCGCTCTCGCCACTTCCTTCCCCCTCCGAGGCGCAGCGCAGTTTTAGTTGCAGCAGCTCCCCATTCCCCCCAGGCTGGCTGTGCAACCACCTGTTGCTGCAGCCCCCCCCCACTCACATTTCCTCAATTCGGGTGACGGACTGTTTCAAAGTTTAGCATACATAAACAATCAAATGTATATGTGCGGTTGTTTTAATTCTGATGTGGGCCATTATTACATTCAACTAGTAATAATTGTGGATTAATTGCTGTACATTTGTATGAGGTAATTGGGTGTGAAATGAATTGCCTATTTAGGGATCAGTAAGGTTGTCTGAAAGTTGAAGGATTCTCACCAAATTTGCACCACAGATAGATATTAGACCATGGAAGATTCCACTGAATTTTGGCGGTGATCCAGATTGGCCAACGCCAGACATCTCTGATTGCTTTTGTTTGTGGTGTTGTTTCTTTACTTATTTGTTTATTTAAACAGGTTAGTCCCATTGAGATCAAGATCTCTTTTACAAGGGAGACCTGGGTGTTCACCATCTCAGTGTTCTGATTGACATCTCTGTCATGCATGGGTGGGGTGCGTAATCTTATTACGTGTTTTTGGGATGTTATTTGTAGTATATCAATCTTCTAGCACTGATTTACGTAGATGCAGTTCTATAAGTTTAATGATTGTTTGCTGAATCTGGCGTAGCATGTTAATACAAACACTAGTACTAAAAATAACATTTAAGAGAAATTTACAAAAATGTTCTTGCATGAGACCCATAGTTTTAATCTGACTTGAATCATAAAAAGGGGAACGTATCCTTGAGTATGTGTGTGTTCCAGTTTGCCAGTGTTTGGATCAATGTTTTACATGTGGAGGACAGTAAGAAATAAGTTTACATTAACTTTGTTTATTGAGGTGAATGAATAAAAACCAGCTCTGTTTCATATTGAGGGGAAAGAATCCGATTTGGGCCACTTCAGCTGACAGAGTGCAGCCTTTGGGGCGATTAAAAAGTTCAACGCTGTGGCTGCAGAGTACCACACATCAAGCTGGGAGGTGGAACAAAGTACCACAAAGAATTACAACATACACACAGAGTACTGCGAAGCTAAGGCGTACCACAAATTACCCGAACAAGTTTTTGTTCCAACAAAAGGATTAAAAGATGAATGGATAAGTAGAGGTGTTTTCCTTTCCGTAGTGGACACATTCTTGTAATTCTTTGCAGCACAGTGCGCTCAATAAGTTCTTTTTTTTTTTTTTTGTCTGTGGAGTACATTGTATCTTGTGTTGTGGTCTCGTACTTTGTGTTTGTGGCCATTTGCATGCTGTCTGGTCTTTTTTCAAACTGTACTGACATGTTTTCACAGATTTTCTCAAATAACTTGAAATTTGACAAACTTTTGCATTTTTGCACCAGATGATTGTAGTTGTGACTGTGTTCATTGTTTGGTTGTTTCACACGGTCACTCAGTGTTTGGTTAGAGAGAGAATAACAGAAAGCTATGACTTGGTCCCATTTAAAAAGTCACAGTTCTGCATTTTCATAAAAATCAAAAGCCCAAATTCTTCATTCACATTATCACCTGAAGTGACCTGAATCAGGATTTTTTTTCTTCACTCGCCCGTCTTTGTAACTGATCTGAGCAGTCACACCACCAGCAATCAACTCTGAATCACATCTCATTCCAATGTCCTGTAAGACAGTATGTGCAGCTGGCTCAAAACATTCCGAAATAATCTGATATGACACGTTGACATGACTTAGAGAAGATCAGATCTGACTGTTCTGATGATGGTTCTTCTCACCAAGGACAACAACTACATGTGGTCGAAATCTGAACAGGTCAGATATGTCCACGGTTCCCACACCAAGGTCTTAAACCCACTAGCGGGTTACCAAAGATCACTGGGGGGGGTTATGTAACAATGTGAAGTCCTGGGTCCGGTTTCATAAAGCAGTCTAATCTTGCTTACAATCCCTGGCAAAAATTATGGAATCACCGGCCTCGGAGGATGTTCATTCAGTTGTTTAATTTTGTAGAAAAAAAGCAGATCACAGACATGACACAAAACTAAAGTCATTTCAAATGGCAACTTTCTGGCTTTAAGAAACACTATAAGAAATCAAGGAAAAAAGATTGTGGCAGTCAGTAACGGTTACTTTTTTAGACCAAGCAGAGGAAAAAAATATGGAATCACTCAATTCTGAGGAAAAAATTATGGAATCACCCTGTAAATTTTCATCCCCCAAATTAACACCTGCATCAAATCAGATCTGCTCGTTAGTCTGCATCTAAAAAGGAGTGAACACACCTTGGAGAGCTGTTGCTGTTGCTTCGGTTGTAGTCAAAATAAACTCACTTAGTTGACTAATTTTTTTACATTAGTCGTTGCACACAGTGCTTAGTCGGCTAAAGTTTCACGTGACCTGACTAAAGTTTTTAGCCTGGTACAGACAAGACTAGCCTTATTTTAGTCGACAAAATTTTAGTGTTTTACCTCAAAAAATGGCAGCTGTCAGGTACCAAAACTTGATGGAACACTCAAGAGCACCCCTACGTCACATGTATTCCTCCAAAAGGAGAACTTCCTCCTCTTTTGGCCCTGGTTGTAGCAGACGAAGACTGTCTTGATGTGTTTGTTCTCACATCAGTCACCGGACGTCGCTGTTACGCTGAGCAGTGTTGTGTGCACAAAAAGGCTTGATGGAAGTGTAGAAGAAGAAACTGAAGGGTGAAATGCTAGGCTAAGAGTTAAGCAAGTCCGTGTGTCTGTAAAGGTTAAGCCAGTTAACAAAAGAAAGGAAACAAAGGATGAGTCAAAGGAACAAACCTGGAAGTAAAGAAAACTGTCGTGCATTGGCACCATCTCTTGGCAACGGCATGTGCGATGCTGTTTTGTCGGTGAAAACTGTTGACTAACTTAACACGGCTAATCTACAAGTTTAGCCATTGATGTGAAATGGTGATTAGACAGATAATGTTGAATGACTAACCATAGTCAACTAAGTTAGGTAGACTGAAAGATTAGACTGCCTTATGAAACCGGGCCCAGACTGAAAAACTGTTCCTACTGGCTTGGCTATAGTGGGGACTTTCCCTTTGGCTGACCTGGTAGAGCCTTCGTCTCATGTACGAGCAATCTGCTGTTGGAAACTCACTGTGGCCACAAAGATATATAATTTGGTTAAGCATAGCTCAGAGTCCATCCCAGCCAGCTTCTGTCAATAACAACACGTCTTGTAACTCACCAACGTAAGAATACCACATATTGAGGATGAACTGATTAGTTCATGGTGAACTTTGATGTATTGGATTAATCTAAAAAGTAACTTAGTTTTACATAATATGCTGTTGATGTGTCTGTCACGTACATCACCCGTATTGCACCCGCATTGCACTCACTTCATGTGAGTGCAATGAAGTTGCCAAATCTGCTTATAATTATATAACCATTTCTTCCGCACTGCAAGTTAGTGACAGCAAATTTGAAACACTGTTTAGAACATTTTGGTTTTGAAGCCTTTTGCAACACCTGTGTTTCAAAACATTGTTCTGGAGTCTGTATTAAAACGTAGACATGGTGCTGTGCTAAATGGGCCCTGTCACAACCCTAAACGCTACAAATCCCCTAAATGTTACAAAACCCAGGAATCTTTCATTCTCCACAAACGTAGGCTTTTCATGTCGTTTTGAGATGTTCTGAATTCATTCCTCTAACTAATGTCATATTTCCAGTGAATTTTGAAGTCCAGATAGTTATAACATTTAGCTTTGAATTGAGAACATTGTGTCAAAATCTTATTTCAACCCTAAATGTTACAGCACTCACGCTTCAGTTGATTTGTCTCCTCTAGTGATAGTCCCTAAATAAAAAAACACATTCCACCAGTACCCAAGGGCCCTCCGAAGAGACCTGCACCAAAGACATCCAGTCATCACTGTAGTTCACTGATACAGTGTCCAATTCCCAGTTGTGGGCACAGCTAACCAAAACATTAGCCAGACCCGGCGCCAGAAAAAAGTGCGCACCAGAGGGTACCTGCCTCTGAGCGTGCGTAATGAATTGGGTGCGCTCCTAGAAAGCTCGTGTATTTAGACTACACCGTTGTAAGAGACTGACTAAGAGTAAAGTGTGATGACAGTATTTTTTTAATTATTATTTGAACGTATAGACCCTCGGTCAAGTGATCTCCTGCATACCACAAAACCAAACCAACAACTGATCTGAGAAACGACACGAGACAGTAGATTAACCCCACATACAGCCCTCCATCACAAGCGCAAACACAGCGCAATTGGGCACGACAGTCACACAACGGGTCAAAGATAAACCTTTCATGTAGATGTACAGTGGTCCCTCATTTATCGTGGGAGTTACATTCTAAAAATAGCCCGCAATAGGTGAAATCCGCGAAGTAGTCAGCGTTATTTTTTACAATTATTATAGACGTTTTAAGGCTGTAAAACCCCTCACTACACACTTTATACACTTTTCTCAAACAGGCATTAACATTTTCTCACTTTTCTCTCGTGTGTAAACACTCTCAAAGTTCAAACCTTAAGATCAACCTGTTTTCAGGCCCAAACATTTGTTTGAGAAATAAAAATAGAATGTTTTCCTATAAATAATTATGATGGCTTTTAGAACTAACAAATTTAATTTTAACGATCAACCTACGAGGGTTAGGGACACATAAGAAATTATTAATAGTGACTGACCAGTATTTCACAGTTCCTCTGATCGCACCTCTTCGTCCTGGCGCCGCGCCATTGTCGCGCCTTTTTCCACTCACACCTCGCTGCAGGTGTCTTTTTCCGAGTGAAGAACACAGTTATGGGTAGTTGTTGGTGCTCTTTTTTCTTCTGGGCGAGAAGATTCTTATAAACAGACACACAAAACACAATGCGCATACTCTCCCTTCGTGGTGCCGCAACAGGTGTCCGGTCATCTCGACAGAACACTGGCCTGCTTGATGAGGACGCAGAGCACAATGCACTGAAAAAAAAAAAAGCATGCAAAATTGGACTAAAAAAATCTGCGAAACTGCGAGGCGCTATATTTTCCAGTATTTCTTTTTCTTTCTTTTTTATTTTTATTTTTGATAACTCTCACATCTGAGGGGGCGAGGTTGATGACGTGAGGGGGCGTCACCCCCTAACGCCCCCTTGTGGCGCCAGGTCCGACATTAGCTTCGATAACAGTTAATCCGCTAACTCAAAAGTTATCTTTTATAAAGCTAAACCAATAAACTAAACCCTAACAGCTAAACCCTAAAAATTTAGCGCAAGTTACAGATAAAAGCTGAACTGATAGCTTTCAGTATTGATTTCAGTACACTAGCAGCTACTGACACAACAACGAGCCAGCGCTTCTGTGTCAGATTAGCTTTCTCTCAGCAAGAGAGACCTAGTGACTGAGGAGGAGGAAAAATAAAGACAATTTTTCTTTACACCATAATGACTCAACGGCATATCACGCAAGTCATCAACAGGCATACAGCTTTAACTTATGGTTAAAATTTTAACCAAACTAATTCCAGACAAGTTATTTAAATTAACATCACATCTGGCGTTTTACAGAGTCAAAATATCAGCTATATGTTTTAGTTTTAAAGTAATGCATTAATTTTGAAGGTTTTAGTGTTTGGACCACATGTGCTGTAGTGCATTATGGGTAAAGTTTCACGCCAGGAGAAATGCATCGAGATGCTCTCATGAGGCTGCACTTTAACCGCTGCCCACGGACAACAGTAGTAAACTCTTTGTATATTGTGCCTAAAACTCTTGTGAATATTTCTCTGGGTTATAGATGTTATTGCATTTGTTTTATGTAAACATGCCAGAAGCTCAGGTTTATTAAAAGTTTTCAGGGTCTCTACTAATCTAGTCATCAACAGAAAATTAATGGGAGACATTTTTTATTTTGGTGTGACATTTCTTGCTTGTGCGTGAGAGCATGAGATTGTTGTTGAAAGCGTGAGTCTCACACCAGATGCGTGAGAGTTGGCAACCCTGCCGAGTGAGACAGGAAGCACCAGCACCCTGGAACCTTTAGTCCAGTGGTGTCCAAAGACATTCCAGAAAGGGCCAAGAAGGTGCAGGTTTTCTTTGCCAACCACCGACTACAGTAGGTGATTTAACTGACAAACTTGTCTCATCTGCTCAAAGTGAGGTTAATCAGTGAAAATACTGGGACTCGCACTGACAAATAAGCACTTTTATTGACCTTCGCTAGCCAAAAAAAAAAAACAAAAAAACCCCAATTATAATTTTTTTCCCCGCACAACATAAAGAGTTACCAAATCGGCATCTTTTGAGTACATGGGACACATAAGACACCACATGAAAGCTGTCTTTATATAGATTCGGCTACATTTTGAATTATGCGCACAGATTTATTGTGTCAAAAGGTGTTCTTGATTGTACTGTGATACCATGTGAAAATAAAACACTTGCACAAAACCATGTTGTGTGTTGGGGGGTGTGGCTGGACATTTTGGTGTTCTTTTCTTTTCTTTGCTCTCCAGGTGGTATGCAAACTGATTTATTGTCTGTGGAGAAGGTGCTGGCAGAAGAGTCCTTCACCCTCATCAACGTTATGTGCAGCACCTGTGGATGGTGCTCACGTGCAACCTTAAAGACTTTCAGCTGAAGCAGATAATTAGATGGCGTTCTGCATTAAGCCATGTGTGATTCAAGCAGAATTGCCGGGAACTCGACCTTGTGGTGTTCGTTTGTGAGACGCTGAGGACCGCGCCTGGGTTTGACATCGTGCCTGTGAAGGAAGAAGGGTGAGGGACACATGCTGTCAGCACACATCAGAGGTGAATAATTGTTTGACTAATTGTTGATAGTAATTTGGTATTTTGTTACGCAGTATATTTGAATTGTGATGAGAATTGTGCAGCTCGCTTCTCACTGCCGTGGCGTGCGGACAACTGATCCTCCACCTGGTGTGAGAAGCTGCTCATTTACATAAAGCTTAAATACAGACCTGAATGTGTTGCTGATAGTGTGTGCCTTTTGAAGGATATTGCTTGTAACTGCTGACTTACCTCACCTCTTCTATCCTTCGCAGAGAGTCGGTTTGTCGTGTCCACCTGGGGGGTGTTTGGCGGTAAAAGTGAGTCCAGAAGCGCCGGGCCTCGATCCTTTGGGCGCTGGAGAGCGTGCCAGCCTTCACTCCACCAGACTGACGCTGTTTTAGTTTGTACACGTTGTTATGCACCAAAGGGTGGAAGAAATAAATTGTTTTGTTATTGGAACCGCTTTCTGGTTATTTAGCGCTGGGTTCCGTCAGACGCAGGTCCGCTCCTCAACCCGCGTTGACACATAACAAACCAGACTATAAGGTTTAGATGTTTAGCACAACGAAAAATCTCTACACCTCTATCCACAAATACATATGACATTCAAATGTGTGACTTTTCAGCTTTCATTTCATACGAAAATTATTTAAATTGGACATATATTGGCCATTTCACAAGTGCCTGACTTCATATACGCACAAACCAGGTGGAACATACCAGAGTACACTGAAAAAAGAGAATAGTTGAACCAACTTTAAAAAGTGTATTGTAACACTGTTACAACTGGTAAAACCTGAATGAATTAAGTTGTTTGAACTTAAGTTTGTAAGTTATATCACTCAGTTCATTCAGGTTTTACCAATTGTAAATGCTTTTTTTTTTTAATTTGTTCTTTTTTCAGTGTACAATGTCTTCTTGTATCTTTGAGGCTCTTTCCATGCCTTCATACAAACTCCATGTCAAAGGTTGTAATGACATGATCTTAACCAGCTTCATGTGTGGCCTCTTCTGATGTTGATGACAGTGTAGTAAAACAATGATGTCACATGTCATATTTTTACTGTTACCAGTTATTTTTGTAATCTAGACTTCCTAAGCTTTCTAATGATACCAAATTTATAGGGTTGTGTGTCTCTGGGGGTTGGGACGACAGGGACCATGCTGTCCCACTTGGACTTGGCCTACTTGGACGTTTGGTCTTGTACAAACATATCAGCATCTCCAACACCTCTGTCCATTGACCTCAGGACTCCATAAACTTCCCATGTGTCTCTCAGTCTCAAAGACACGAAGGTCTCTATTGATTCAACACTGTCACCTCGTACAAATACACTTCTGATGGCTGGATCCAGGCGGTCGCTGAAAGCCTGGATCTTAGTCTTGATCCAGGACCTTCTCAAAGTCAAATCTGTGTGATTCCCCCCCCCCGCCAAAAAAACAAACAAAAAACAAAACAAAAGGGGACACAGCAAACCAATCAAAACACAACAATCACCCAAATTATCAAAGCAACAACAAGGGAACCTGAGGGGACACAACAACTCCCCCTGCTGAGAAAACAAACACTGTAAGAAGAGGAATGGAAACACATCAGGTCTGAGAAAAACCAAAGAGACATTTCTGGAATACCACAGATTCAGAGCGGCAGCAGGATCATCTTTTGAGGAAATGCTCGGTCTTGCCAACAGCCACCGGATCCGAATCCTGCAGGGACACCAGCTGTGTCCTTATGGCTGGACCGCCTCGAGAACAAGAGCACATTAAACGACAAATTCAAACACTGACAGCTATAAACCAAAAATAAACATGCAAACCCAAAGGAGGGGAAAGCGTAACAGTGTGTTCCTCTTCACAGGACACTGGCATTTCCTGTAAAGGCTCCTGGATATTTATAGAAGACTGGGCCCCCAGAGAGGACTTCTGATTTTCTTTTAGAGACTGTTTCTCGAAATAAACTCTCAGCTTCTGACTTGAAGAGCAAATGCTTTTGATCTCTGCATCGTGTCTGAAATTTGTTTTTCTATCTGCGCCAATCAGAAGGGAACCACCAACACACACAATCCAGATACAGGCGTGCACATGTTCACAATATAATTGTACTGCAGGTTTGCCGTGGAGCCTTGATTGTGTTTTGTTGTGTTAAAACCCACTCCACCATGACGATGGATAATAATGATCCACTAGACAAAAGGTTTCATGATGCCATTTCTTCAATCACAGCCACAGACGCCTGTAACTCCTTCAGAATGATCGATGGTGTCTTGGTGGCTCTCCTCATATCACTGGTCTTCATTTTGTACAGTCACTCGAGACAGATTTATCATAATGTCTGTATTTCTCAATGACTGAGGCAAATGAAGTCAAAAATATATTCATTAACTTGGAGATATTCACATAACAAGAAAACTGGATGTGAAAGTGATGATTTACTGCAAATTCACTGAAGTGTGCCAATAGCTGTGCCACGTGCGCATTTTATGCCTGCAATAGGTATCTTTGAGCGTTTTATAAAACTTTGTGATGATGCAAAATTGGTTCATTTGTATTTACTTTGGAAAATATGTTAATTTTTTACTTTAAAATCAGAGATTCCAAAAATCCTGACTAGAATTTCTGTGGGATTTCTATTTTACATGTCACCGGCGTGGTGCACAACATTCATAACTAAAGCTGATTGGACATTTATTAATTTTTTCATATTATTTATAAACTTCAAAATAATCCAATCATTTTCTATTTTTTAACATTACATCTACATTAACATTACAGCATTACATTACATCTACAGTCTCTGAGCTGTGCTGATTCCAGATCAGTGTATACTATGGATGGAACTTATTACCAATCAGATTTACCCCTGCTGTATCCCTGTGAAAATGTCCTCTGAGGCCTTCGGTATTTCAAGTGATTCCCTCTGCTGTTAAAACAATTGGGGATGATGTGGTTTGGTGTATACACTCACTGGCCACTTTATTAGGTTCGTTATTACAACCCCTGGCAATAATTATGGAATCACCGCCTCGGAGGATGTTTATTCAGTTGTTTAATTTTGTAGAAAAAAGCAGAATCACAGACAGGACACAAAACTAAAGTCATTTCAAATGGCAAATTTCTGGCTTTAAGAAACACTATAAGAAATCAGGAAAAAAAAATTGTGGCAGTCAGTAACGGTTACTTTTTTAGACCAAGCAGAGGGGGAAAAAAAATATGACCTCACTCAATTCTGAGGAATAAATTATAGAATCACCCTGTAAATTTTCATCCCCAAAACTAACACCTGCATCAAATCAGATCTGCTTGTTAGTCTGCATCTAAAAGGAGTGATCACACCTCGGAGAGCTGTTGCACCAAGTGGACTGACATGAATCATGGCTCAACACGAGAGATGTCAATTGAAACAAAGGAGAGGATTATCAAACTCTTAAAAGAGGGTAAATCATCACGCAATGTTGCAAAAGATGTTGGTTGTTCACAGTCAGTTGTGCCTAAACTCTGGACCAAATACAAACAACATGGGAAGGTTGTTAAAGGCAAACATACTGGTAGACCAAGGAAGACATCAAAGCGTCAAGACAGAAAACTTAAAGTACATGTCTCAAAATCGAAAATGCACAACAAAACAAATGAGGAATGAATGGGAGGAAACTGGAGTCAACTTCTGTGACCGAACTGTAAGAAACCGCCTAAAGGAAATGGGATTTAAATACAGAAAAGCTAAACGAAAGCCATCATTAACACCTAAACAGAAAAAACAAGGTTACAATGGGCTAAGGAAAAGCAATCGTGGACTGTGGATGAAAGTCATATTCAGTGATGAATCTCGAATCTGCATTGGCAAGGTGATATGCTGGAACTTTTGTTTGGTGCCGTTCCAATGAGATTTATAAAGATGACTGCCTGAAGAGAACATGTAAATTTCCACAGTCATTGATGATATGGGGCTGCATGTCAGGTAAAGGCACTGGGGAGATGGCTGTCATTACATCATCATAAATGCACAAGTTTACGTTGATATTTGGACACTTTTCTTATCCCATCAATTGAAAGGATGTTTGGGGATGATGAAATCATTTTTCAGATGATAATGCATCTTGCCATAGAGCAAAAAACTGTGAAAACATTCCTTGCAAAAAGACACATGGGTCAATGTCATGGCCTGCAAATAGTCCGGATCTTAATCCAATTGAAAATCTTTGGTGGAAATTGAAGAAAATGGTCCATGACAAGGCTCCAACCTGCAAAGCTGATCTGGCAACAGCAATCAGAGAAAGTTGGAGTCAGACTGATGAAGAGTACTGTTTGTCCCTCATTAAGTCCATGCCTCAGAGACTGCAAGCTGTTATAAAAGCCAGAGGTGGTGCAACAAAATACTAGTGATGTGTTGGAGCGTTCTTTTGTTTTTCATGATTCCATAATTCTTTCCTCAGAATTGAGTGATTCCATATTTTTTTCTCTCTGCTTGGTCTAAAAAAGTAACCGTTACTGACTGCCACAATTTTTTTTCCTGATTTCTTATAGTGTTTCTTAAAGCCAGAAAGTTGCCATTTGAAAATGACTTTAGTTTTGTGTCATGTCTGTGATCTGCTTTTTTTCTACAAAATTAAACAACTGAATGACATCCTCCGAGGCTGGTGATTCCATAATTTTTGCCAGGGGTTGTAGGAGTTTGCTGTGGTGGTGTGTTGATGAGGATGTATCACTTGACATGATGCATTCTGTGCCATATTACAACAGGAAGTGTAGTGCAAGACGATGTATGAATGCACAGAGGTATACATGTTATGGCACACTAACTTGGTGGAAAATACCACTCTTTAAGCTGAAAGAAAGAAAAAAGAAATGGGCATAGGACTGGCATCTGTGTACATCCTCTATCAGGTTACATACGAGTGTGTTCAGGATGGGAGCATCTTATTATCCAATCAGATTTCCCCCTGCTGTATCCGGGTGAAAAATGTCCTCTGAGGGCTTTGGTATTTCAAGTGATTCCCTCTGCTGTTAAAACAACTGGGGACGATGTTGTGGATTGGTGTATACGCTCACTGGCCACTTTATTAGGTACACCTATGCAATTGCTTGTTAACACAAATTGCGAATCATCCAATCACATGGCAGCAAGTCAATGCATTTAGGTATCTAGACATGCTGAATATGACTTGCTGAAGTTCAAACCAAGCATCAGAATGGGGAAGAAAGGGATTTAAGTGACTTTGAACGTGTCACGGTTCTTGGCGCCAGATGGGCTGGTCTGAGTATTTCAGAAACTGCTGATCTACTGGATTTTCACACACAAACATCTCTAGGTTCACAGAGATTGTCCAAAAAGCAGAAGATATCCAGTGAGTGGCAGTTCTGTGGACAAAAAGGCCTGGTTGAGGTCAGAGGACAGAGGAGAATGGCAGACTGATTGAATGGGCGACTGCATGATGCCATCATGTCAATATAGACTAACATCTCTGAGGACTGTTTCCAACACCTTGTTGCATCTACACCACGAAGATTTAAGGCAGTTCTGAAGGCAAAGGGGGCCCAACCTGATACTAGCAAGGTGTACTTAATAAATCGGCTGGTAAGTGTACTTTAACCAATCATATGTTGAGTTTGCTGTGGTGGGTGTGTTGATGAGGATGTATCACTTGACCTGATGTAATCTGTGCCATATTACAACAGGAAACAGCACAAGATGATGTATATACACATTATTGCACACTAACCTGGTGGAAAATACCACTCTTTAAGCTGAAAGAAAGAAAAAAGAAATGGGCATACCTTCTGGAAGGACTGGTATCCGTGTGCATCCTCTGTCAGGTTACATATGTGTTCAGAAGCACAAATCATGCCGCTGCTTCTCGGCCTTCCTTCCTTTGCTGTTGTCGTAATGTGTATGTGGTTTTTCTATGATATTCTTCATGGTATAGTGAGTGAGGGGTTTTAGATGTTGGAACTTTGCTGTTTGTTAGGTTAGATGTAGTAGGCTACTTTGTGGTGGTTTGAATTTGAATTTGGTTTGAATTTGAAGGGTTCTGGTTGCCAATTATTTGCAAAAACTGCAGCTGCTGTGACCTTCAAGTTATCACTGCTGATGCTTCAGTGACAGAAGACATAGAACAGAAATCTGGTTGGTTCGGATTATGACAGCATTCCCACTAAGAGTGTGAAGGCCTCTTTAACTCTCTGTGACCCCATGCTGCACCCCACCAAGATCACGTGCTACCTCTTTGTCTGTAAGACTGAATTAACTGGCCCTACACTACACGAAGAAGCCAGAACTTCTAACCCAATTTGGAGTCTTTATGCACACACACAAACATTTTTGTTTGTTTTTGAGAATTTTAAATCGAGGGACACTTGATAATTGTGCCAAGTGCAAATGCTGCTTTCCAACTCCATGGCATTGTTTTCTAAGAATGCATGTCCACAATTACAACTTGGCAGCACTGTTTTCCAGCTATGTAGTTTGTGGAATACAAGTCTTACTTCCAACATCGGCTCTATTTTTATGTTGTTGGGTTCAACTTTTCACTCAGGAAAAAAACTTTTTTTAAATGAGCGCAATATCGATTTCGAACAAAAGCACTAGTCTTCCGTTTACAACAACTTGAACCAACTCTGGAGAGCAGCACCGCCACATGACCGGGAAGCTAAGGTAAGCAGATAACTGTAATTGGCAGTGTTGCCACAGTTACTTTGAAAAGTTACTTTATGAGTGACTTTATACAGTTACTTTATTAGCAGCTGAATGTAACTACTAACCTAACGTGGTTACTCTTAAGGTTGCGTAATCAGCAAAGTAACTACTAAGCACAGTAACAGTTACTTTTCTGAGTATTCAAGATTAAAAATAACCAAGTTAGATTACAAGTTGTCGACAGCTGCTAATAAATTAACTGTATAAAGTAACTTTTGAAAGTAACTGTGGCAACACTGGTAATTGGTCATTTTAATAGTTTTTGTTGTTTTGTTTTTTTACATTTAGTGAGGTAAATGTATGTTTACATCTTTAGGGATCATCTCCATGCTACCAGATATGTTTAATTTTTAGCTTGCCTCATACAATTACATTGTACAGAGGCCTTCGCACCTAAAATCAGTATTGCCCTGATTAAAATCTTTGGGTGAAATTATGAACCCAAAAACCATCTAACAACAGAGCCCAGGTTGAAAAATTCTGGAGTTCCCCTTTTATTATTGTGTAACAGCAAATAAGGCACAGACTTAAGCGTTTGATACAAAACGTAGATGTATTTTTGTTACATTTTGCAACACATGCCAATAAACATTTATTTATTTTAATATACTGTCCACATGGACAAGTGCAAATCTGCCTGAAAAATAAAGACAAGAATGGGATTCAGAACGTAAAAAAAACATGACACTATGTTAACAATAATACAATATTTAAAAAAGCAATCATTATTGCAGATTAATCTTAATACTAACTCACAATATACATTTCAGTACTCTTTCCATTTGACAGTTAATATCTCTGCTCCCGAGCATCCAAGGCAAACATCACATTATGTGTACAACTCTGGACTCTTCAGGTCGACCACGTTATTGCGTCATTCTTACATTTATACTGGGGGGTAAATCTGATGTTTTAAACACCTGCCAGTAAATCTCTCCTTCAAAGACTTAAGTTGAAGCATGCAGAGCCGAAATGGAAACTTCGCATTGAATAAAAATAAAATAAATGGGAAACACATGGCAACGTGTGCAACAGCCACAAAAAAAAACAAACATTTAAACTGAATTATAATTAGACTGACAATGTGGCACTTAAAAAAATGACAGTGAGTGGTGGAAGGTAGATAATATGTACAGTACATTATGTGAACTGACTGTGCTTGGTTTCTATAAATGAGAAAAAAAAGTGCTCAGATTGGCCAAGAAGTATCAATGCTACTATGTCCATCCTAAACGCGGGCATTACTGTGGCTTCTCTTTCCCCTTCGGGGTCTGAAGTGGGATAGCGAGGATAAATAACATATAAACAGTAAAAACAGTTAAGCCTGACTTCAGTGTTGGAGCCGACCCACCCTCCAAAACCCTGATGTTCCTTCAACAAAAGTCATCGCTGAAACAGAACCCATGTTGAAGAGCGTGCACGGACGGCAAAGGGCAAAGCGCCTCCCCTCTGGAAGCCACTTCAAAAGGCTAATTGCTCAAGGAGAGAAACCAGTGTGCGTGCAGAGGCCATCTGGCCAGCGTTAACCCAAGCCCAGCTTATTTATGTCACATTTTAGAGTGTCAGTCTGTGACTAAAGGGTCCATCATTGGGCATTCCTTTCTAGCTATGCACAGGGGTTCAAGTTTATTCTGACATTCAACAAATGAGTTCCTGCTGGATCTCAGGCCGTGTAGGAAATGGAGGCTCGCTAAAGGTGAGGTGTCGCGGCCCGTTTTCAGCTCCCCCTGACCTAGACAGGTGAGATACGACCCAATCAAGTCCAGGTCGGGGGAAGGAGCCGGGCTCTCTGGCTCTGACTCAGACTGGCTCATCTCCTGCTCATCCAAGGAAGAGGCCGACCTGCTGTGGAGTTTCGGGTGGGAGTTGGGATGATGGGGAAGAGGGTTCAGCCAGGGGTGGTGGAGGGATTCTTCTGCTGTGGCTCTCTTCCTGTAGACACAAACACAATAACACTGCGGATGAGTGGAAATTCCGTAGGAGTTTATATAACCAATGCCTTCCCTGGAGCTTCCAATTCACTCACATCGGCCAGATTCCCTCTCAATATTTGGTTTGGAATACCACAAAAATGTTTTTTTCCCCCTCCAGTCCATCATTTACAGAATTATTCAAACACTTAGGCATGTTCCTTTTACCACGCCACCAATAATCTACTGTAATTAAATGAGTGACCAGCAATTATTACGCCAGAAGTCACGTAAAAACTACTTTATACCAACAAATGAGGCCACAAAATTCTCCTTAATATTTCCACAATATAATGATTCCTTAATTCAATTCTTAAAAACTGTTAAAGCTGAATTAGTAATTGTGCCACTAGAGTATAGCATGTTTTACTATTCCTGTGTTGTAAATATTCTGCATGCACATTTTGTAGTCACACTTTCAACAAACTCCTCATTCACAAACATCTTTAATTTAAGGTACATCGAAATACATTGCAACTCATCAGAATTCCATTTCAGCTATTTATAATTTCGTTACACTACAGATAGGACTTGGCATCAATGACCATTTTCTGTTATCAGGATTACACAGGTGCTAGCTAGCTAGTAAGCTAGGACATGACAAAGAAAACATGTAGCTAATGTAATTAACTGGAATGTTCTTATCAATGAATTGGCACCAGACTTAAGCTTTGAGCAACACATATCTGATTGTGAAATCATTACACATTTATTTCTCAGTGTACACAGCAGCATTAGCAGCAAGCTAATGTCAACTGGTGCTACATTGTCAGAAATGTTATATGACAACCATCTTTAACCAGAGGGAGAAAGATTTACATATATCTGTTAATGTACTCTGTGTATCTCCAGTGTAAATTAGGCCAAGACAGATTGTCAGAATTTTACTGTAGAACTCTGAAAATGAATTATGATTATGACACAAATATAAAAATGGAGTCATATTGTTTGATTGAGAAATATAGTTGAGGTTTCATGCTAACTATCGCCATCGTCCTACATTTCTATAACTATACATGGAAAAAAAAAATCAAACATTATTCCTTTGAGACATACCTGATAATTTTTGTTTTGTTTTGTTTTTGTCCCCCCCGTGTATTTTAATAACCATTTTTTAACACAAGTACACTAAAGTGAGATTTCTACCTACAACATGGATGGTCATATGACACCTGTAGACTACTAGTTTTCAGAGAAGATAACCCATTAAATATAATCATTTTAGTTAAGACTGTAATGGAAAATGGAATTTGAAGATATGTTATTTTATTACGTTGTAGATATACAGATATTAAATATAAGTATTGTAATTGTGATTAGTCAAAAGTATAATAAAAGCATCTTGATATCTGGAATTCATCTATTTCTGACAGATGTCTCCAATTCTTCTTAAAAAATCAAGCATCCTTAGTCTCTTTAACAAATGCTGAATACAGCTTGCCATATAAAGGTTTTAAGGTTTCATGCCAACAACAGGTCTGCAAATTATCTTTTGTAGCTATGTCACTTATTACCACAATTTGCAAAAAGGAAACGACTTTTACGGTAATAACAATCTTGTTACCACAATTGAGGATGCATTTCTACATCAGTGTGAACCTGACTCATATCCCTGATGTGTCAATCAGCTTCAAGTGACAATAGCGGAAACTTTTTTTTTTTTTTTTTTTAATCAGAATGTTACAGAGAAAAGCCTCACCTGGGGTTTTTAACCAGCAAGGACTTGATAAAGTCGATAGCCAAGGAGGAAATCCCCTCTAATGAGTCTTGCGAGTAGTCTACATTGACCTGGGAGATGTTGAGGAACGTCTCCTGTTTATCGTCACCCAGGAAGGGAGACTCACCAGTCAGCATGACGTAAATCAAGACTCCGATGCTCCTAAAACAGAAGGAGGATATGAGCTAAAGCTTACAAAATCGATTTTCTCACACAGTGATACCTCATATCCGAGTTCATCACAAAATTGTAGTTGTTTATACTAAAACCAGAGTTGAATGTTTTCCAGAATTTAAGCATAAATACCTGACATAATTTCACTATTGATAGGCTATATTTATGAAATTGTTAACCAGAGATGACGTTAATCATCAACATACCCGCTAACCATAAATTAAAATAAGTTATAAACCACTTTCATTCAAGAAGTGTCAAAGTTCTTTGTAATACAATAAACAATAAAACAATTTAAATACAAAAGGAAACAGCCAGAAGCAAAAACCGCTATGCCAAACAAACGTGATCGCAGTGAGTTGAAATTGACCCATCTGCTAATTACAACTAACAAGAAAAAAAAAGTTGTTTTAATGTTCAGATTTAGACATTTCAACTGAATATGTCTAGTTTCAACAGGTGGGCATCTTCATAACACTGGATCATTAACCATTGTTTGACAGTTACAGTAATTCGCATTAGCTGTGCAGTTAGCATTATCTATAATGATGCTAACTGCACAGCTAATGCGAATGCGTCAACTTGAGGTATAGCATCTCAGATGTTAGCATTTTCTGTTACACAGGTCACAACAGTTAAATGTGGCCATGTGATGTAAAAGTAAATTATTAAACAACGGCAGCAGCCTCAAAATCTGTCAGTTCCTGTAAAGCTTTCATCTCTGAAACATGTCTTTATTTTGGACAGTAGGAAGGTAATGTCTGGAGACATTTAAATTCCAGAACGTGCACAGACAATGTACTCACCACATGTCCGTAGAAGTGCTTAAGGGTTCATAGTTGAGGATCTCTGGTGCTACAACAGACACAAAAACCCCTAGTTAGGACAAATAACCCTCAGAACACAGCAAATGGGTGATTTTGTGCATTTACCAGACAGAAAAAGGACTCACCTACATACTCAGGGGTACCTAGGATCTCCCTGACTTCTGTGACATTGTCCATGCGTCTCGACAAGCCAAAATCCACAATACGGATGTCTCCCAGAGGTCTGGCACTGGTCAGCAAGATATTCTGGGGCTGAAAAGGATAATCAAGTAAATTAAATTGACGTACAGTATGTTGCATAACAGCTAATGATTATTTCGGAGGTCTGATGTCTACATGCCAGCGAGGAAAAACCAATGCAGTAAAAGGTTCCAAAAACATTTCAGGTCTTGTTCCATCAATCTGAGTACTAGGCGATCCTAAGCTTAGATGATCCCCTAAGCCCATCAGATGGCATGAACAGCAGGTGGGATAAAGCTACAAACCACAGTCATGCCTCTCTGGGTCATGTAGAATGTGTGCAACCTCACTCAAATCTGGACCAGCAGGTCTAATGCCAAATTTTGTCAGAAAAACATGAAAGCAACCAAACCACAAGTTTTTTGGAATGCAATACACCGAAACAAACCCTCAACCTCAAACTACATCAATGTAAACCCCAGTGAAAATATGGCCACATCAAGTCCTTGGTACCACAAGATCCTTTAATCAAGACCATGAAAGGCATTTTCTGTTACCAATTCATTCAAAAGCACCAGACGGTTAATTTGAGCCTTAGGTGGAAGGAAAAACCACAAGGATAACTTTCACTTCAGTGCCCAAACTGTATAAGGCAGTCAGGTTCCATTACCGACTGATTCCTCTGGGGAATGGGCTTGTGACATACTCAACATGCTCTGGTTGCATAACAAGAGTAAAATATCCCTCAGTTCACCACTCTGGGGAATGGACCTTCCTAATTTGCCATGCAATCCTTCAGTGCACTCACTTTCAGATCCAGATGCACCACGTTGCTCCTGTGTAAGAAAGCCACTCCTGTCAGGATCTGCCGAGCTAGCCGGATCACATCTTTTTCCGTGAAGGCCTCGTCATTATCAGCCACACACTGGTTAAAGATTTCACCACCAGCGGCACTGAAAAGAAACAACAAAACAAGAAACCAAAAAAGGGGTTTAAAAAACAACTATAAGTACTTGCATTTCATAATAAAAAACGTCAAGTTGTGAAAAATCAGTTTTTAAGTTAACTTTTACAGTCAAACGTTGCTGAGGTTTCATGATAAACATCCTGAGAATGCCACCGTTGTACATCTGTGCAGGTACAAGCTCCTATTTTAAACAGATTAAGGCCTGAAACTGCTCATGTCAGTGATGTCGCAAAATAAGTCACTTCCTGTTTGGTCTGTGAGCCACGCCCACATAGCCAGCTGTGTGATGTGAGACACGCCATACAGTTGACGGGAGACAGCAATTTACTGCACACTTATTGTAACGCCCCTGCGCTCCATCAATTTAGGGGGGTTTGGCTAGTAGCAGCAGCAGCAGCTTGTTTCTATTTAAAGTGACAGTGCCCTAAAACAGTGTGAGTCTTCAAGAGCTAAATTGTTCATTTAAGTTTGTTTGATTTTATGCATGGTGTTGGTGTGAAGTATTCTTGGCTAGTAATAGAGATAAATGAACAAAGGTTTGAGCAACCCCATGAAAATTGGTTTATATATATATATATATGATCGTATATAGCTGATCTTGTACAGCTGGATATATTAAAAGGCCATACACATCTACTACTATAGTGAACAGGCTTGTCATATTCATGTTGGAAGGTTCTTGAAATGGAGCAATATCTCCACCTGGGGACATTTACCATGAATGCAGGTACAATTGTATTAATGAAGGTACAATATAATTTTGCCAAGTGTGCTAGTGTATGTATAAACATTTTCCTCTCAGTGACGCAACTCAGACAGTGAGAATAGGGTGAGAGCCGGATGGGTGGGGTTAAATGTTTGCGCTTCCTTTTAATAACTTGTTGTGCTTGTGTAACATACGAGGTCTATTAGAAAAGTATCCAACCTTATTATTTTTTTCAAAAACCATATGGATTTGAATCACGTGTGATTGCGTCAGACAAGCTTGAACCCTTGTGCGCATGCGTGAGTTTTTCCATGCCTGTCAATTGCGTCATTCGCCTGTGAGCAGGCTTTGAGTGAGGAGTGGTCCACCCCCTCGGCGGATTTTCATTGTCAGGAAATGGCGGAATGATTTGGGCTTTTTTTTCCCATCAGAATTTTTTCAGAAACTGTTAGAGACTGGCAGCTGGAAACCATTAGAAAAATTTATCTGGCTTTCGGTGAAAATTTTACGGGCTTCACAGAGAATAAAGAGTGTTACTACAGCTTTAAGGACAGCTTTAAGGATGGCTTTAAGGACGCTCGGCGTGCCGCGCTCCGTGCCGCCATCGAGAGCCACAAACCACCGGCTAATTTCTAAACGGATGGCTCTGTGGAGCCGGGACCATCATGTGCACTTTCTCTGGTTATCACAAGAGCTGGACATCAACCATTTTCCGGCAGATTTCACTTTTAACAAGAGATTTTGTCATGGAAAGCCGAGCGGAGGCTTCGCGCATCACGACCGATTTGCTGATGGAGTGAGACAAAGGAACACCTCCATTTTGGTCTCACAGGATGGCTTTGAGATGGCGTTCAGACAGCTGTCGGTGGTTTTTCCATCGAGTGATTATCCGAGAAATTGTGGATGTGCCTGGACATGCCAGAACATGTCCTGTGAGGCTTCATCACGGCGTTGCTGTGCGCCATGCGGCGACGCGCGAAGCCTCCGCTCCTCTTTCCATGACAAAAACTCCTGTAACAGTGGAATGTATCATTCATTTCCAAACTGGACGCTGTGTTTTATCTGGGACGTCGTCTGACTAGCACAGGAATTGTGAAAAGATGTGGACATCAGCACTTTTTTGGCACATTGAGACAGACATGCGGAGGAATTCCGCGTCGCGGCGGTGCCGCATGGCGCAAAGCAACGCCGTGATGAAGCCTCACGGGACATGTTCTGGCATGTCCAGGCACATCCACAATTTCTCGGATAATCACTCGATGGAAAAACCACCGACAGCTGTCTGAACGCCATCTCAAAGCCGTCCTGTGAGACCAAAACGGAGGTGTTCCTTTGTCTCGCTCCATCAGCAAATCGGTCGTGACGCGCAAAGCCTCCGCTCGGCTTTCCATGACAAAATCTCTTGTTAAAAGTGAAATCTGCCAGAAAATGGTTGATGTCCAGCTCTTGTGATAACCAGAGAAAGTGCACACGACGGTCCCTCCACAGAGCCATCCGTTTAGAAATTATCCGGTGGTTTGTGGCTCTCGATGGCGGCACGGAGCGCGGTGCGCCGAGCGTCCTTAAAGCCATCCTTAAAGCTGTAGTAATAGTCCTTATTCTCTGTGACGCCCGTAAAATTTTCACCGAAAGCCAGATAATTTTTCTAATGGTTTCCAGCTGCCAGTCTCTAACAGTTTCTGAAAAATTCTGATTGAAAAAAAGTCCAAATCATTCTGCCATTTCCTGACAATGAAAATCCAACGAGGGGGTGGACCACTCCTCACTCAAAGCCTGCTCACAGGCGAATGACGCAACCGACAGGCATGGAAAAACTCACGCATGCGCACGAGGGTTCAAGCTTGTCTGACGCAATCACATGTGATTCAAATCCATACGTTTTTTGAAAAAAATAAGGTCGGATACTTTTCTAATAGACCTCGTATGTTACACAAGCACAACATAAATCCACCATCAGTGGATTTATGCAGGATGTGCCATCATTCACATCAATGCCTGAAACCTCCAATTCACCCAAGAAAGTAGAACCATGTGTGGAGGATTAGATGGCACACAGCCCCCCCCCCCCTTTATTTTTTTATGTTTTTCCAAAGCAGGCCCTCGGCACGCCTGTTACATAACCAGCACCGCCCAGTCCCGTTAGCCTCTTAACTCCTCTCTTCCCTACCTTCAGCTGTGCTGTTGTTTTGGATTTTGGGCTTCATTGTTTTTTTTCCCACGTTCCCAGTTCCAAACGTAAAACCTATCTCCTATCCCGCTAGCTCAGAGCACAAGAAACCACACAACATGTGGAAACACTGCATCCAAAATGCTTACATCTCTGTCTGTGCATGTAAACATGGGGGTTGCACAAAAGCATTTTGACTTTTGAGAGCAACAGGACAGAAAATCTGGGTGGATGCATGAGTCCGACCACTATTACATTTTGTCGGAATGCCCACACCTCCGTATAGGTCAATAAAATATCGGATTTCACCATAAGTTAAAAATAAAGAAACAAATCCCATATAAGGGTGATTCTTAGACTACGGGCACTTATTATGTCCTTTGATCATATTGTATGAAAAACAGAAAAAAGGGGAAATTTCACACATTTCTAGTTATCTTTACAATGAAAGTGTGTTAAGAAATTTGTTCTAGTAGTCTATGATGACTTTTTCACCTTTTTTCAGTATCATTATATGCAAATATTGCCGTTTTGTGCTTGTCCCACACCCAGACTTTTGATCTTCAATGATAAAAATGAATGGTAAAGAAACGTTTTTTCTAATGTTTTAAAATATCTCTGAATAAAATATCAGTAAAATAATCAAAACATAACTGGGGTATTCAATGTCATACAACTGTTGTGATTTTTTTAAACAAAATGTAGTTGTCCCACACTATTGCCGTAATTTCCACCACAACACTGTAACGTCCCTTTAAACAGTTTGTATGAAAGATTGTGTGGGTAGTTTCTATGGAGATAAACAGTGACATCAGAGCACATGTATATAGCGCCAAATCACAACAAACAGTTGCCCCAAGGCGCTTTATATTGTAAGGCAATGGTGTGGTGGAAATTACATTTACAAGGCCAATAGTGCCCGTAGTTAAAGAATCACCCATAACTCCCCTGTTAGTGCCAAAGGGTGCCAGATATGTTCCGCCTCTCATATTGACATCATTGTCATGCAACTACAACCAGCGAGTATTGATGACGTCGTCACAGGTAAGCTGTGGAGTGATGAGAAAAATCATGAAAACTCGTTACTTTTTGCTCTATAATTAATTAATTTTAGGGTGCAGGTTTAATCAACTTCAACAAAAGCTTAATTTAATTAAGGATGAGCATTCCAGTGTGTGGATATGGTATATTCCATTTCTGCTAATAAAGACCCCTAAATTCTACATACTGTACTTTCAAAGTAACAGGCATGATAACAGGATGTTTCCTAGACACCTTTTTATTTTTTCCTTTAAGATGCATCACCTTGGATAAATGTTTTTTTTTTTTTTTTTTTGTGGCTATAAATTTTCATTTCTGCTTTGCTTGGTGACCTATACATTAGAGCCCAACCGATATGGATTTTTTTGAGGCCGATAACGATATTTGGATGAAAAAATGTCGATAATCGATAAATCGGCTGATTTGCCAATGGCCAATCAGCCGATGTTGTTATTATTATTTTTTTAAATGAATAAATGTTCTTTTTTGGACCCTTAACAAAAAAAGTATGAGCTAAAAGCTGAAGCTTTGTCCTCATATTGATTAACTTTAGAATTTTCAAGCTCAAAAAATGCAATCAAGAATTAAACCTTTGTGAAATTAGCAAATACATATCCTTAAAAAGAGTTGTGAAATACATCTGATCTTGTACCTCTTGTTGCTGCAACTTAGATATAGGTTCAGGATAAGGATATAGATCCTGAAAAACAAATCCAATTGAGAACTTATGGGGTGACATCAAAAAAGCTGTTTCTGAAGCAAAACCAAGAAATGTGAATAAATTGTGGAATGTTGTTAAAGAATCTTGGAGTGGAATAACAGCTGAAAGGTGCCACAAGTTGGTTGACTCCATGCCTCGCAGAAATCATGCAAAACTGTGGTTATACAAATAAATACTAGTTTAGTGATTCACAGGATTGCTAAAAAAGCAGTTTGAACATAATAGTTTTGAGTTTGTAGCGTCAACAGCAGATACTACTATTATTATGAACACCCCCTTTTCTACTTTTTTTTTTACTAATAGTCCAATTTCATAGCCTTAAGAGTGTGCATATCATGAATGCTTGGTCTTGTTGGATTTGTGAGAATCTACTGAATCTACTGGTACCTTGTTTCCCATGTAATAAGAAATATACTCAAAACCTGTATTAATCTTTTTAGTCAAATAGTACTACTATTATTCTGAACACTACTGTAGATATTAGGGCATGGAAGACTCCACTGAATTTTGGAAGTGATCCAGATTGGCGGATGTTCAAAATATCTGATTGCTCTTGTTGGCATTTATTCTTTTTATTATTAGAGTTTAATTAGTTTAGTGTTTTGATTTCTGAGAAATTCCTATGTAAATAGTCATAATTAATAGGGTGATTCTTTAACTACGGGCACTATTGGCCTTGTAAATGTAATTTCCACCACACCATTGCCTTACAATATAAAGCGCCTTGGGGCAACTGTTTGTTGTGATTTGGTGCTATATACATGTGCTCTGATGTTACTGTTTATCTCCATAGAAACTACCCACACAATCTTTCATACAAACTTTTTAAAGGGACATTATTGTTGTGGTGGAAATTACGGCAATAGTGTGGGACAACTACATTTTGTTTAAAAAAAAATCACAACAATTGTATGACATTGAATACCCCAATTATGTTTTGATTATTTTACTGATATTTTATTCAGAGATATTTTAAAACATTAGAAAAAACGTTTGTTTACTATTCATTTTATCATTGAAGATCATGAGTCTGGGTGTGGGACAAGCACAAAACGGCAATATTTGCATATAATGATGCTGAAAAAAGGTGAAAAAGTCATCATAGACTACTAGGACAAATTTCTTAAAACACTTTCATTGTAAAGATAACTATAAAAGTGTGAAATTTCCCCTTTTTTCTTTTTTTCATAAAATATGATCAAGGGACATAAAAGTGCCCGTAGTCTAAGAATCACCCAATAACGTGATTTTATTTATTTTGTATATAGTAAGTTACACTGGAGTATGTTGCAGAACATACCCATTTTGGATGCCATCTTGAATATCTTGCATGAAGCCAATTTATATTTTTGAGAAAATTCTGAGTGTGTTTTGGGGTTAAAAACCTTAAAAATTGGTTGTGTTTAATGGAGGAGAGGGTTGCAAAGAGGTTATGTGATCCTCGATCTACTACAATTGCACTCAGTCCCTTCCAAAAGTATGGTCAGTGCAGATGCTGCTCCCGAGTCTGGTCTACTTGAGATTTATTCCTGTATTAAAATCAGTATTCAGGGAGTTTTTACCTTACCATTGTCATCATTGTGCTTGCTATTGTAGTGGTTAACGTTAAGAGCATTGAATCATGCTTTGAGGTGACATATGATTTGGCGCTGCATAAATCATGTGAATTTAAATTGATTTGAAATCACGAAGGAAGAAAACCCTGCAAAACAACCCACGAAGTCAAGAAAGGGCTCTGTCAGGAAGAATAAGTGGAAGGTTCTGGAGTGGCCAACTCAATAACCAGACCTTGAGCAGCATTTCATTTCCTGAAGGGAGAACTTCCAGAACCACATAAGTGAAAGACGTTGTTGTAAAAGCCTGGAAAAACATCTGAAAAGACAACAGTTGGAGATGTTCATGAGTTGCAGTCTTCATACAGTGATTGCAAGCAGTGGGAATGGAACCACTGAGTCCGGAGTACCGTTGTAAAACAACGGCAGTACTCAAAGAGATCCAGACCAATAGAATGTGTTCCCTGTCGATCTGAAAACCTCTCCCAGGCTTGTAGAGACACAGTCAGCCAGTCAGAGTTCACTTTGGGTACTTTGGTGAGTTTGTGTACTTTGCATACACGCGAGCGGGCGCGCTTGTGCCCCTCATCCTACAAACCAAAACATCAGGAAGGAGTGTTTTACTTCTTTCCATGACTACACCTAAACTAAACATTTGAAGGATTACCTTTGAGGCGTCTCTTGCATTGGTTCTTGGCACACTTTGGGAGTTGAAAAGTTCTCTTTGACTGTAAGTGCGCGCATTGTGCGGTGACTTTGCAGAGTGTGCACCAACAATGCCCCTGTGTTGAGGAGGAGCGATTCACCGCAGACGGTGGAACACAGGCGGCAGCATCAGGTCATGCTCCCTGTTTTGCTGAGAACTCTTGTTGATCTCACTATTTCCAGGGACAGAATAAATAGCTGTGCTTAACCAAAGGCATCCATCGCCCGCGTTACAGTGAACATACCGCCATGAGAAACATATTACGCAGCGGTTACAAGTGTTTTGCCCCAAATGGAAATTTGCTGTTTTTCTTTTGGAAGCGCTGCGTGAGCGTTCTCTGCCGTTTGACCTGTAAATGTCCAGCAGAGTTTTGGTCTACTGCCGTTTGTCTCTCATCGCTTTAAAATGTTGCTTTCGAGGACTGAGAAACAGGATTCAGATTGCAGATTTGACTATTCCTCGCAAAGATTGTTAGTCAGTGCTTAAGGTCAATGCTGCAATGTCACAGTCAACCCCTGGAGCAGGTTTATGTCGCCACTGGAAAGGAATTAAGATTACAGCCCGACCGATACAGATTTTTTTGGGGCACTGATACTGATACCAATATTAAGCAGGCAGTCTGCTCTGTGTAAGCCTGCTCTCTTCAGATCTCAGACGCTAAGTAGTGTGAGGCCTGGTTAGTTCTTGGATGGGCGACCTCTTCAGTGCACCAGGAACTGTGTGTGTTTCTTCGGGTAAAATTAGAGTTGCGTCAAGAAGGGAATCCAGCGTAAAACCTCTGCCAAATACCAATGGGTATCTGGCTGTGTCCAGTGTGGGAACCCTGAACAAACGGGAGCAGCTGAAAGGACGACAACAACAACCGATACCAATGTTAGAGTAAAAAAAAATTTATGATGTTGATATCCGGTTGTTAAGCGCTGATGTAACGCATCACGTGATAAATCTGTTTCCGGTCCAAAGACCCGCAAGTTTACAATTAAAGTTACGTCTGGTTGATCCTTTTAAGGATTTACAGTTTAAGTTTAGTTTGTGTTTACATTGTGCGCAAACCTCCGTCCCTCCCTTCTCCGCCTCCACCTCCGTTAACCGCATTCATCTGGTTCTATGGTCAGAACACTTAATAAAACTTTTTTCTTTTACGTTACATATTTTATTATGCACAGGTAAAATATACATGTTTGTTAATAAAAAATATTTATTACAATAAACAGGACGTTAAAGTGCAAACGTCACTTTCTCCCTGAACGACATGAACAGAAAACGATTGCAGCTTTTACAGCAACTCCCATTGAAAGTAACGGAGAAACAACCTTAGCGCCTGACATTTTTACATAAAACAAACGCAGTAACAACATCTAAAAACCCAGTTAATATATCCAGGAGAGTTTTAGGCACAATATACAAAGAGTTTTATGTTGCGATGTTAATGCTGTTGTCCATGTGCAGCGGTGTAAGTGAAGCCTGATCAGATCATCTCAGTGCAGTTCTCAATGTTAATGACAGCGCGCCTTTTTTGTTTGAAGACGAAAGTTGAAAATCACGATGCGTTACGTCACACTTAACAACCGGATATCTGCCAAAAGATGTAATGGCAATGATTCATAATGCTTATTAAACCCTTGAGACTTAGAAATGTAGCTGAGGCTTGATGTTTTAAAGTTTAAACATGAACTTTAATATAAATAACTATAAATATAACCAACCAACCAATGTACTTCATGCTACTGTCGAGAAGTCTTAACTTGGATTAACAGTCAGCAGAATTCTCCTGTATTTTGCCGCCAGTTAGGTGGCAAACGTGTTTCCCCTTAGACTTCTTTTATTTATTCATTTATTTTTCTTTTCTGGAGATTAACAATGCATGATGTTTTCACTGGTACAATATGAACCACGAGTGTGAAGGAATTTCCCCATTATGCAAAGGTGCGAGGAGAAGTGCTTCTGAGAATAGCGCGGCACTGAAGCAGATTCAGAGATTGAGATAAAGAGAATGAAACCACAGCAGCTGGAGACGACAACCAAAGCAAACAGTCAGAGAGAGGAGCTGGGAACCAACTATTCATGTTGCACGTGATGGAAACAGGCCAGACGTTTAGGAAAAATCTGCCAAACCAACACGGTGCATAGGTCACAATGATGTTTGAATGATATGTTCCATTTTTCCCAACTTTGGTGATATTAAAACACTGTTGGAAGTCAAGACTCGAACAGCTCCACTCACCTCCAAATATTTATGTTGTATGAAAGAAATCTTATCCAAAAAATAAAAAAGCAAGTTTAAATAAATAGGTTTTCACTGTGGCACCTTCAGTGAAGCTCAAAATGAATCACTTTTTTTTTTCAAAACTCCAAAACTGTTGTGTAGGTTATTTACATTCATATATTTACTCATCAGTGGTATTCGTACTGTAAATTTCCACTGTAGAGTCAACTTCCACTTTTGTTGGACGTTGTTAAATAAGGTGTTAAAAGAAGCAGCAGCTGTATGCTCACTGGTTACAAACATATTCTTTGTTATTATTTGTAACATATATTCCTGATCATATTATTAAATTTCCATAAGGCCTCTTTATCCACTGGTGGTAAAGTTTGAAATGAGAAAAAAAAAAAAATGCTAGTTGGTTCAGCTAACAAGATTACAAAGTATAGTGCCCTCCAAAAGTATTGGAACACTTGGTATTTCACACATTTTAATTTATTTAAGACATTTCAAATACAAAATATACAAAAAAAAAAAAAAATCGAAAATTATCTTCCTTAAACTCAAAGTGAAAGCAAATCTCTACAATTTGATATAAATTAATTAAAAATATAAATGCCCAGATGATGGGTTGCATAACTAATGGAGCACTTTGGTATAATACCTGTAATAATCAGTTTTATTGCCAGTTTTCTTCAGACAAGTCAGGGGATGGATACATGAACATTTCCAAGTCACTGAATATGTCCTGAACTTTATTTACATCAGTTATGAAGAAATACAAACAGTATGGCACTCTGGTAAATCTGTGTGGAGTAGACAGTTCTCAAAAACTGAGTGACTGTGGAAGAAGAAGAGTGAGGAAAGCCACCAAGACACCCAGACAACCCAGAAAAAAGTTACAGGCTTATGTGGCTGTGATTGGAGAAATAGTGCATAGTGCATGTTTTGCATTTTGTATCACCAGTTAATCCAGCTTCATGATGAAGAGGTATATTCTTTCACTAAAATATCAAATCTAGGCTTGCATCTCACATGTACCTTCTGGCATATTGTATCTGAACTTTCAGGTCTTTTTAAGGAAACAGATTGATTCTAACCCAAGCTGGTCATATTTTTACAGATGTTGTAGCACTAACATAGTGACAGTTGCCAAGTTGGTTGCTAATTAGTTTTAATTTTTTTTAAATCTTTGTTATTTTGTGCATACGACTGTTAACAGCAGGCCTCATGCCATAACCACTCGTACCCACAGATTCATTTGTAAATATTGTTATATCAGTAATTTAAGGAAACTTTTGCCAAATCTCTCATATTTATGCCTACCAAGGATGTAATAAAATCATTGCCCTTTATTTATTTATTTCTCTGTCTGTTAGCAAAATTACTTCACGGATTCTGCTTGGGCTCGGGCTGAGGGTCGGTCGCATCTCCTCCTCTCCCTCTATCTCTGCTTCTCTATCTCTGCTCTAACCTTCAAAGTCCCTACTTCACTGGACTGTGAATTCTTCATACTATATTGGATTAACCATGGAATTGATCAGCTGGTCTCTGAACGCTATTGACACCATTTTTTCAACAAGAAAATCAGGGCTGGGGGACCCTGCGTGGCCCAGATGGAACCTACACTGCAGGCTATGTTCTCAAGGCCTGGGAGAAATGGTGTATCGCATGCTTGGTGCCCCTCTCTGTGGAGGACATCGAAGATTTATTTATATTTGGTTTTATCGTAGAAGGGCTGGTACTTTTTGGTTTATGTGCTGCCCTGACCTACCGGAGAATTGACAAGATGGCTGCCACCAGAAGCACGACCCCTCACCTGTCCATCATGATTAATGAGTTGGGCAAGGCGATACATTCTTAGACTGCGTTAACCCTTGAACTCAGAATCAAGTTGGATAACATCTCAGAGGCAAATGCATGCCTTGCAAAGGAAGATATCGGAGGACCAGGGAATATTCATAATTTGGATTTGGTTGTTCATGAGAGCTGCAAATGTGTTTTCACTGCTCAACCATAAACATGGCAGACTTGTCAGCCTCTGAAGGTAAAAACGCCCCATTGTTTTCCTCCAGAAGAGTTTCTACGGTCTTGGTGAACCATTTGGCTGCCCTTCTTTTCTTTTGCAACTCCAGCACACACGGACCTGCCACTCACACATGGACAGTAACTGATACGCCTGCTCCCACCCCCTTCCCCTCCTTTGTGTTCCTGTCCCCATCCCATCCCTCCCTCTCGCCACTTCCTTCCCCCCTCCGAGGCGCAGCGCAGTTTTAGTTGCAGCAGCTCCCCATTCCCCCCAGGCTGGCTGTGCAACCACCTGTTGCTGCAGCCCCCCCCCACTCACATTTCCTCAATTCGGGTGACGGACTGTTTCAAAGTTTAGCATACATAAACAATCAATGTATATGTGCGGTTGTTTTAATTCTGATGTGGGCCATTATACATTCACACTAGTAATAATTGTGGATTAATTGCTGTACATTTGTATGAGGTAATTGGGTGTGAAATGAATTGCCTATTTAGGGATCAGTAAGGTTGTCTGAAAGTTGAAGGATTCTCACAAATTTGCACCACAGATAGATATTAGACCATGGAAGATTCCACTGAATTTTGGCGGTGATCCAGATTGGCCAACGCCAGACATCTCTGATTGCTTTTGTTTGTGGTGTTGTTTCTTTATTATTTGTTTATTTAAACAGGTTCGTCCCATTGAGATCAAGATCTCTTTTACAAGGGAGACCTGGGTGTTCACCATCTCAGTGTTCTGATGACATCTCTGTATGCATGGGTGGGGTGCGTAATCTTATTACGTGTTTTTTGGGATGTTATTTGTAGTATATCAATCTTCTAGCACTGATTTACGTAGATGCAGTTCTATAAGTTTAATGATTGTTGCTGAATCTGGCGTAGCATGTTAATACAAACCACTAGTACTAAAAATAACATTTAAGAGAAATTTACAAAATGTTCTTGCATGAGACCCATAGTTTTAATCTGACTTGAATCATAAAAAGGGGAACGTATCCTTGAGTATGTGTGTGTTCCAGTTTGCCAGTGTTTGGATCAATGTTTTTACATGTGGAGGACAGTAAGAAATAAGTTTACATTAACTTTGTTTATTGAGGTGAATGAATAAAAACCAGCTCTGTTTCATATTGAGGGGAAAGAATCCGATTTGGGCCACTTCAGCTGACAGAGTGCAGCCTTTGGGGCGATTAAAAAGTTCAACGCTGTGGCTGCAGAGTACCACACATCAAGCTGGGAGGTGGAACAAAGTACCACAAAGAATTACAACATACACACAGAGTACTGCGAAGCTAAGGCGTACCACAAATTACCCGAACAAGTTTTTGTTCCAACAAAAGGATTAAAAGATGAATGGATAAGTAGAGGTGTTTTCCTTTTCCGTAGTGGACACATTCTTGTAATTCTTTGCAGCACAGTGCGCTCAATAAGTTCTTTTTTTTTTTTTTGTCTGTGGAGTACATTGTATCTTGTGTTGTCGGTCTCGTACTTTGTGTTTTGTGGCCATTTGCATGCTGTCTGGTCTTTTTTCAAACTGTACTGACATGTTTTTCACAGATTTTCTCAAATAACTTGAAATTTGACAAACTTTTGCATTTTTGCACCAGATGATTGTAGTTGTGACTGTGTTCATTGTTTGGTTGTTTCACACGGTCACTCAGTGTTTGGTTAGAGAGAGAATAACAGAAAGCTATGACTTGGTCCCATTTAAAAAGTCACAGTTCTGCATTTTCATAAAAATCAAAAGCCCAATTCTTCATTCACATTATCACCTGAAGTGACCTGAATCAGGATTTTTTTTTCTTCACTCGCCCGTCTTTTGTAACTGATCTGAGCAGTCACACCACCAGCAATCAACTCTGAATCACATCTCATTCCAATGTCCTGTAAGACAGTATGTGCAGCTGGCTCAAAACATTCCGAAATAATCTGATCTGACACGTTGACATGATCTTAGAGAAGATCAGATCTGACTGTTCTGATGATGGTTCTCTCACCAAGGACAACAACTACATGTGGTCGAAATCTGAACAGGTCAGATATGTCCACGGTTCCCACACCAAGGTCTTAAACCCACTAGCGGGTTACCAAAGATCACTGGGGGGGGTTATGTAACAATGTGAAGTCCTGGGTCCGGTTTCATAAAGCAGTCTAATCTTGCTTACAATCCCTGGCAAAATTATGGAATCACCGGCCTCGGAGGATGTTCATTCAGTTGTTTAATTTTGTAGAAAAAAAGCAGATCACAGACATGACACAAAACTAAAGTCATTTCAAATGGCAACTTTTCTGGCTTTAAGAAACACTATAAGAAATCAAGGAAAAAAGATTGTGGCAGTCAGTAACGGTTACTTTTTTAGACCAAGCAGAGGAAAAAAATATGGAATCACTCAATTCTGAGGAAAAAATTATGGAATCACCCTGTAAATTTTCATCCCCCAAATTAACACCTGCATCAAATCAGATCTGCTCGTTAGTCTGCATCTAAAAAGGAGTGAACACACCTTGGAGAGCTGTTGCTGTTGCTTCGGTTGTAGTCAAAATAAACTCACTTAGTTGACTAATTTTTTTACATTAGTCGTTGCACACAGTGCTTAGTCGGCTAAAGTTTCACGTGACCTGACTAAAGTTTTTAGCCTGGTACAGACAAGACTAGCCTTATTTTAGTCGACAAATTTTAGTGTTTTACCTCAAAAAATGGCAGCTGTCAGGTACCAAAACTTGATGGAACACTCAAGAGCACCCCTACGTCACATGTATTCCTCCAAAAGGAGAACTTCCTCCTCTTTTGGCCCTGGTTGTAGCAGACGAAGACTGTCTGATGTGTTTGTTCTCACATCAGTCACCGGACTGTCGCTGTTACGCTGAGCAGTGTTGTGTGCACAAAAAGGCTTGATGGAAGTGTAGAAGAAGAAACTGAAGGGTGAAATGCTAGGCTAAGAGTTAAGCAAGTCCGTGTGTCTGTAAAGGTTAAGCCAGTTAACAAAAGAAAGGAAACAAAGGATGAGTCAAAGGAACAAACCTGGAAGTAAAGAAAACTGTCGTGCATTGGCACCATCTCTTGGCAACGGCATGTGCGATGCTGTTTTGTCGGTGAAAACTGTTGACTAACTTAACACGGCTAATCTACAAGTTTAGCCATTGATGTGAAATGGTGATTAGACAGATAATGTGAATGACTAACCATAGTCAACTAAGTTAGGTAGACTGAAAGATAGACTGCCTTATGAAACCGGGCCCAGACTGAAAACTGTTCCTACTGGCTTGGCTATAGTGGGGACTTTCCCTTTGGCTGACCTGGTAGAGCCTTCGTCTCATGTACGAGCAATCTGCTGTTGGAAACTCACTGTGGCCACAAAGATATATAATTTGGTTAAGCATAGCTCAGAGTCCATCCCAGCCAGCTTCTGTCAATAACAACACGTCCTTGTAACTCACCAACGTAAGAATACCACATATTGAGGATGAAACTGATTAGTTCATGGTGAACTTTGATGTATTGGATTAATCTAAAAAGTAACTTAGTTTTACATAATATGCTGTTGATGTGTCTGTCACGTACATCACCCGTATTGCACCCGCATTGCACTCACTTCATGTGAGTGCAATGAAGTTGCCAAATCTGCTTATAATTATATAACCATTTCTTCCGCACTGCAAGTTAGTGACAGCAAATTTGAAACACTGTTTAGAACATTTTGGTTTTGAAGCCTTTTGCAACACCTGTGTTTCAAAACATTGTTCTGGAGTCTGTATTAAAACGTAGACATGGTGCTGTGCTAAATGGGC
Source organism: Thalassophryne amazonica (assembly GCF_902500255.1). NCBI lineage: Eukaryota > Metazoa > Chordata > Actinopteri > Batrachoidiformes > Batrachoididae > Thalassophryne > Thalassophryne amazonica. The sequence continues at coordinate 11,215,928 of NC_047118.1, forward strand.
CCTGTCACAACCCCTAAACGCTACAAATCCCCTAAATGTTACAAAACCCAGGAATCTTTCATTCTCCACAAACGTAGGCTTTTCATGTCGTTTTGAGATGTTCTGAATTCATTCCTCTAACTAATGTCATATTTCCAGTGAATTTTGAAGTCCAGATAGTTATAACATTTAGCTTTGAATTGAGAACATTGTGTCAAAATCTTATTTCAACCCTAAATGTTACAGCACTCACGCTTCAGTTGATTTGTCTCCTCTAGTGATAGTCCCTAAATAAAAAAACACATTCCACCAGTACCCAAGGGCCCTCCGAAGAGACCTGCACCAAAGACATCCAGTCATCACTGTAGTTCACTGATACAGTGTCCAATTCCCAGTTGTGGGCACAGCTAACCAAAACATTAGCCAGACCCGCGCCCAGAAAAAAGTGCGCACCAGAGGGTACCTGCCTCTGAGCGTGCGTAATGAATTGGGTGCGCTCCTAGAAAGCTCGTGTATTTAGACTACACCGTTGTAAGAGACTGACTAAGAGTAAAGTGTGATGACAGTATTTTTTTAATTATTATTTGAACGTATAGACCCTCGGTCAAGTGATCTCCTGCATACCACAAAACCAAACCAACAACTGATCTGAGAAACGACACGAGACAGTAGATTAACCCCACATACAGCCCTCCATCACAAGCGCAAACACAGCGCAATTGGGCACGACAGTCACACAACGGGTCAAAGATAAACCTTTCATGTAGATGTACAGTGGTCCCTCATTTATCGTGGGAGTTACATTCTAAAAATAGCCCGCAATAGGTGAAATCCGGCGAAGTCGTCAGCGTTATTTTTTACAATTATTATAGACGTTTTTAAGGCTGTAAAACCCCTCACTACACACTTTATACACTTTTTCTCAAACAGGCATTAACATTTTCTCACTTTTCTCTCGTGTGTAAACACTCTCAAAGTTCAAACCTTAAGACCAACCTGTTTTCAGGCCCCAACATTTGTTTGAGAAATAAAAATAGAATGTTTTCCTATAAATAATTATGATGGCTTTTAGAACTAACAAATTTAATTTTAACGATCAACCTACGAGGGTTAGGGACACATAAGAAATTATTAATAGTGACTGACCAGTATTTCACAGTTCCTCTGATCGCACCTCTTCGTCCTGGCGCCGCGCCATTGTCGCGCCTTTTTCCACTCACACTCGCTGCAGGTGTCTTTTTCCGAGTGAAGAACACAGTTATGGGTAGGTTGTTGGTGCTCTTTTTTCTTCTGGGCGAGAAGATTCTTATAAACAGACACACAAAACACAATGCGCATACTCTCCCTTCGTGGTGCCGCAACAGGTGTCCGGTCATCTCGACAGAACCACTGGCCTGCTTGATGAGGACGCAGAGCACAATGCACTGAAAAAAAAAAAGCATGCAAATTGGACTAAAAAAATCTGCGAAACTGCGAGGCGCTATATTTTCAGTATTTCTTTTTCTTTCTTTTTATTTTTATTTTTGATAACTCTCACATCTGAGGGGGCGAGGTTGATGACGTGAGGGGGCGTCACCCCCTAACGCCCCCCTTGTGGCGCCAGTAGTCCGACATTAGCTTCGATAACAGTTAATCCGCTAACTCAAAAGTTATCTTTTATAAAGCTAAACCAATAAACTAAACCCTAACAGCTAAACCCTAAAAATTTAGCGCAAGTTACAGATAAAAGCTGAACTGATAGCTTTCAGTATTGATTTCAGTACACTAGCAGCTACTGACACAACAACGAGCCAGCGCTTCTGTGTCAGATTAGCTTTCTCTCAGCAAGAGAGACCCTAGTGACTGAGGAGGAGGAAAAATAAAGACAATTTTTCTTTACACCATAATGACTCAACGGCATATCACGCAAGTCATCAACAGGCATACAGCTTTAACTTATGGTTAAAATTTACCAAACTAATTCCAGACAAGTTATTAAATTAACATCACATCTGGCGTTTTACAGAGTCAAAATATCAGCTATATGTTTTAGTTTTAAAGTAATGCATTAATTTTGAAGGTTTTAGTGTTTGGACCACATGTGCTGTAGTGCATTATGGGTAAAGTTTCACGCCAGGAGAAATGCATCGAGATGCTCTCATGAGGCTGCACTTTAACCGCTGCCCACGGACAACAGTAGTAAACTCTTTGTATATTGTGCCTAAAACTCTTGTGAATATATTCTCTGGGTTTATAGATGTTATTGCATTTGTTTTATGTAAACATGCCAGAAGCTCAGGTTTATTAAAAGTTTTCAGGGTCTCTACTAATCTAGTCATCAACAGAAAATTAATGGGAGACATTTTTTATTTTGGTGTGACATTTCTTGCTTGTGCGTGAGAGCATGAGATTGTTGTTGAAAGCGTGAGTCTCACACCAGATGCGTGAGAGTTGGCAACCCTGCCGAGTGAGACAGGAAGCACCAGCACCCTGGAACCTTTAGTCCAGTGGTGTCCAAAGACATTCCAGAAAGGGCCAAGAAGGTGCAGGTTTTCTTTGCCAACCACCGACTACAGTAGGTGATTTAACTGACAAACTTGTCTCATCTGCTCAAAGTGAGGTTAATCAGTGAAAATACTGGGACTCGCACTGACAAATAAGCACTTTTATTGACCTTCGCTAGCCAAAAAAAAAACAAAAAAACCCCAATTATAATTTTTTTCCCCGCACAACATAAAGAGTTACCAAATCGGCATCTTTTGAGTACATGGGACACATAAGACACCACATGAAAGCTGTCTTTATATAGATTCGGCTACATTTTGAATTATGCGCACAGATTTATTGTGTCAAAAGGTGTTCTTGATTGTACTGTGATACCATGTGAAAAATAAAAACACTTGCACAAAAACCATGTTGTGTGTTGGGGGGTGTGGCTGGACATTTTGGTGTTCTTTTCTTTTCTTTGCTCTCCAGGTGGTATGCAAACTGATTTATTGTCTGTGGAGAAGGTGCTGGCAGAAGAGTCCTTCACCCTCATCAACGTTATGTGCAGCACCTGTGGATGGTGCTCACGTGCAACCTTAAAGACTTTCAGCTGAAGCAGATAATTAGATGGCGTTCTGCATTTAAGCCATGTGTGATTCAAGCAGAATTGCCGGGAACTCGACCTTGTGGTGTTCGTTTGTGAGACGCTGAGGACCGCGCCTGGGTTTGACATCGTGCCTGTGAAGGAAGAAGGGTGAGGGACACATGCTGTCAGCACACATCAGAGGTGAATAATTGTTTGACTAATTGTTGATAGTAATTTGGTATTTTGTTACGCAGTATATTTGAATTGTGATGAGAATTGTGCAGCTCGCTTCTCACTGCCGTGGCGTGCGGACAACTGATCCTCCACCTGTTGTGAGAAGCTGCTCATTACATAAAGCTTAAATACAGACCTGAATGTGTTGCTGATAGTGTGTGCCTTTTGAAGGATATTGCTTGTAACTGCTGACTTACCTCACCTCTTCTATCCTTCGCAGAGAGTCGGTTTGTCGTGTCCACCTGGGGGGTGTTTGGCGGTAAAAGTGAGTCCAGAAGCGCCGGGCCTCGATCCTTTGGGCGCTGGAGAGCGTGCCAGCCTTCACTCCACCAGACTGACGCTGTTTTAGTTTGTACACGTTGTTATGCACCAAAGGGTGGAAGAAATAAATTGTTTTGTTATTGGAACCGCTTTCTGGTTATTTTAGCGCTGGGTTCCGTCAGACGCAGGTCCGCTCCTCAACCCGCGTTGACACATAACAAACCAGACTATAAGGTTTAGATGTTTAGCACAACGAAAATCTCTACACCTCTATCCACAAAATACATATGACATTCAAATGTGTGACTTTTCAGCTTTCATTTCATACGAAAATTATTTAAATTGGACATATATTGGCCATTTCACAAGTGCCTGACTTCATATACGCACAAACCAGGTGGAACATACCAGAGTACACTGAAAAAAGAGAATAGTTGAACCAACTTTAAAAAGTGTATTGTAACACTGTTACAACTGGTAAAACCTGAATGAATTAAGTTGTTTGAACTTAAGTTTGTAAGTTATATCAACTCAGTTCATTCAGGTTTTACCAATTGTAAATGCTTTTTTTTTTTTAATTTGTTCTTTTTTCAGTGTACAATGTCTTCTTGTATCTTTGAGGCTCTTTCCATGCCTTCATACAAACTCCATGTCAAAGGTTGTAATGACATGATCTTAACCAGCTTCATGTGTGGCCTCTTCTGATGTTGATGACAGTGTAGTAAAACAATGATGTCACATGTCATATTTTTACTGTTACCAGTTATTTTGTAATCTAGACTTCCTAAGCTTTCTAATGATACCAAATTTATAGGGTTGTGTGTCTCTGGGGGTTGGGACGACAGGGACCATGCTGTCCCACTTGGACTTGGCCTACTTGGACGTTTGGTCTTGTACAAACATATCAGCATCTCCAAACACCTCTGTCCATTGACCTCAGGACTCCATAAACTTCCCATGTGTCTCTCAGTCTCAAAGACACGAAGGTCTCTATTGATTCAACACTGTCACCTCGTACAAATACACTTCTGATGGCTGGATCCAGGCGGTCGCTGAAAGCCTGGATCTTAGTCTTGATCCAGGACCTTCTCAAAGTCAAATCTGTGTGATTCCCCCCCCCCGCCCAAAAAAACAAACAAAAAACAAAACAAAAGGGGACACAGCAAACCAAATCAAAAACACAACAATCACCCAAATTATCAAAGCAACAACAAGGGAACCTGAGGGGACACAACAACTCCCCCTGCTGAGAAAACAAACACTGTAAGAAGAGGAATGGAAACACATCAGGTCTGAGAAAAACCAAAGAGACATTTCTGGAATACCACAGATTCAGGCGGCAGCAGGATCATCTTTTGAGGAAATGCTCGGTCTTGCCAACAGCCACCGGATCCGAATCCTGCAGGGACACCAGCTGTGTCCTTATTGGCTGGACCGCCTCGAGAACAAGAGCACATTAAACGACAAATTCAAAACACTGACAGCTATAAACCAAAAATAAACATGCAAACCCAAAAGGAGGGGAAAGCGTAACAGTGTGTTCCTCTTCACAGGACACTGGCATTTCCTGTAAAGGCTCCTGGATATTTATAGAAGACTGGGCCCCCAGAGAGGACTTCTGATTTTCTTTTAGAGACTGTTTCTCGAAATAAACTCTCAGCTTCTGACTTGAAGAGCAAATGCTTTTGATCTCTGCATCGTGTCTGAAATTTGTTTTTCTATCTGCGCCAATCAGAAGGGAACCACCAACACACACAATCCAGATACAGGCGTGCAACATGTTCACAATATAATTGTACTGCAGTTTGCCGTGGGAGCCTTGATTGTGTTTTGTTGTGTTAAAACCCAACTCCACCATGACGATGGATAAATAATGATCCACTAGACAAAAGGTTTCATGATGCCATTTCTTCAATCACAGCCACAGACGCCTGTAACTCCTTCAGAATGATCGATGGTGTCTTGGTGGCTCTCCTCATATCACTGGTCTTCATTTTGTACAGTCACTCGAGACAGATTTATCATAATGTCTGTATTTCTCAATGACTGAGGCAAATGAAGTCAAAAATATATTCATTAACTTGGAGATATTCACATAACAAGAAAACTGGATGTGAAAGTGATGATTTACTGCAAATTCACTGAAGTGTGCCAATAGCTGTGCCACGTGCGCATTTTATGCCTGCAGTAGGTATCTTTGAGCGTTTTATAAAACTTTGTGATGATGCAAAATTGGTTCATTTGTATTTACTTTGGAAAATATGTTAATTTTTTACTTTAAAATTCAGAGATTCCAAAAATCCTGACTAGAATTTCTGTGGGATTTCTATTTTACATGTCACCGGCGTGGTGCACAACATTCATAACTAAAGCTGATTGGACATTTATTAATTTTTTTCATATTATTTATAAACTTCAAAAATAATCCAATCATTTTCTATTTTTTAACATTACATCTACATTAACATTACAGCATTACATTACATCTACAGTCTCTGAGCTGTGCTGATTCCAGATCAGTGTATACTATGGATGGGAACTTATTATCCAATCAGATTTACCCCTGCTGTATCCCTGTGAAAAATGTCCTCTGAGGCCTTCGGTATTTCAAGTGATTCCCTCTGCTGTTAAAACAATTGGGGATGATGTGGTTTGGTGTATACACTCACTGGCCACTTTATTAGGTTCGTTATTACAACCCCTGGCAATAATTATGGAATCACCGGCCTCGGAGGATGTTTATTCAGTTGTTTAATTTTGTAGAAAAAAGCAGATCACAGACATGACACAAAACTAAAGTCATTTCAAATGGCAAATTTCTGGCTTTAAGAAACACTATAAGAAATCAGGAAAAAAAAATTGTGGCAGTCAGTAACGGTTACTTTTTTAGACCAAGCAGAGGGGGAAAAAAAATATGGACCTCACTCAATTCTGAGGAATAAATTATAGAATCACCCTGTAAATTTTCATCCCCAAAACTAACACCTGCATCAAATCAGATCTGCTTGTTAGTCTGCATCTAAAAAGGAGTGATCACACCTCGGAGAGCTGTTGCACCAAGTGGACTGACATGAATCATGGCTCCAACACGAGAGATGTCAATTGAAACAAAGGAGAGGATTATCAAACTCTTAAAAGAGGGTAAATCATCACGCAATGTTGCAAAAGATGTTGGTTGTTCACAGTCAGTTGTGCCTAAACTCTGGACCAAATACAAACAACATGGGAAGGTTGTTAAAGGCAAACATACTGGTAGACCAAGGAAGACATCAAAGCGTCAAGACAGAAAACTTAAAGTAACATGTCTCAAAAATCGAAAATGCACAACAAAACAAATGAGGAATGAATGGGAGGAAACTGGAGTCAACGTCTGTGACCGAACTGTAAGAAACCGCCTAAAGGAAATGGGATTTAAATACAGAAAAGCTAAACGAAAGCCATCATTAACACCTAAACAGAAAAAACAAGGTTACAATGGGCTAAGGAAAAGCAATCGTGGACTGTGGATGAAAGTCATATTCAGTGATGAATCTCGAATCTGCATTGGGCAAGGTGATGATGCTGGAACTTTTGTTTGGTGCCGTTCCAATGAGATTTATAAAGATGACTGCCTGAAGAGAACATGTAAATTTCCACAGTCATTGATGATATGGGGCTGCATGTCAGGTAAAGGCACTGGGGAGATGGCTGTCATTACATCATCAATAAATGCACAAGTTTACGTTGATATTTTGGACACTTTTCTTATCCCATCAATTGAAAGGATGTTTGGGGATGATGAAATCATTTTTCAAGATGATAATGCATCTTGCCATAGAGCAAAAACTGTGAAAACATTTCCTTGCAAAAAGACACATAGGGTCAATGTCATGGCCTGCAAATAGTCGGATCTTAATCCAATTGAAAATCTTTGGTGGAAATTGAAGAAAATGGTCCATGACAAGGCTCCAACCTGCAAAGCTGATCTGGCAACAGCAATCAGAGAAAGTTGGAGTCAGACTGATGAAGAGTACTGTTTGTCCCTCATTAAGTCCATGCCTCAGAGACTGCAAGCTGTTATAAAAGCCAGAGGTGGTGCAACAAAATACTAGTGATGTGTTGGAGCGTTCTTTTGTTTTTCATGATTCCATAATTCTTTCCTCAGAATTGAGTGATTCCATATTTTTTTCTCTCTGCTTGGTCTAAAAAAGTAACCGTTACTGACTGCCACAATTTTTTTTCCTGATTTCTTATAGTGTTTCTTAAAGCCAGAAAGTTGCCATTTGAAATGACTTTAGTTTTGTGTCATGTCTGTGATCTGCTTTTTTTCTACAAAATTAAACAACTGAATGAACATCCTCCGAGGCTGGTGATTCCATAATTTTTGCCAGGGGTTGTAGGAGTTTGCTGTGGTGGGTGTGTTGATGAGGATGTATCACTTGACATGATGCATTCTGTGCCATATTACAACAGGAAGTGTAGTGCAAGACGATGTATGAATGCACAGAGGTATACATGTTATGGCACACTAACTTGGTGGAAAATACCACTCTTTAAGCTGAAAGAAAGAAAAAAGAAATGGGCATAGGACTGGCATCTGTGTACATCCTCTATCAGGTTACATACGAGTGTGTTCAGGATGGGAGCATCTTATTATCCAATCAGATTTCCCCCTGCTGTATCCGGGTGAAAAATGTCCTCTGAGGGCTTTGGTATTTCAAGTGATTCCCTCTGCTGTTAAAACAACTGGGGACGATGTTGTGGATTGGTGTATACGCTCACTGGCCACTTTATTAGGTACACCTATGCAATTGCTTGTTAACACAAATTGCGAATCATCCAATCACATGGCAGCAAGTCAATGCATTTAGGTATCTAGACATGCTGAATATGACTTGCTGAAGTTCAAACCAAGCATCAGAATGGGGAAGAAAGGGGATTTAAGTGACTTTGAACGTGTCACGGTTCTTGGCGCCAGATGGGCTGGTCTGAGTATTTCAGAAACTGCTGATCTACTGGGATTTTCACACACAAACATCTCTAGGTTCACAGAGATTGGTCCAAAAAGCAGAAGATATCCAGTGAGTGGCAGTTCTGTGGACAAAAAGGCCTGGTTGAGGTCAGAGGACAGAGGAGAATGGGCAGACTGATTGAATGGGCGACTGCATGATGCCATCATGTCAATATAGACTAACATCTCTGAGGACTGTTTCCAACACCTTGTTGCATCTACACCACGAAGATTTAAGGCAGTTCTGAAGGCAAAAGGGGGCCCAACCTGATACTAGCAAGGTGTACTTAATAAATCGGCTGGTAAGTGTACTTTAACCAATCATATGTTGAGTTTGCTGTGGTGGGTGTGTTGATGAGGATGTATCACTTGACCTGATGTAATCTGTGCCATATTACAACAGGAAACAGCACAAGATGATGTATATACACATTATTGCACACTAACCTGGTGGAAAATACCACTCTTTAAGCTGAAAGAAAGAAAAAAGAAATGGGCATACCTTCTGGAAGGACTGGTATCCGTGTGCATCCTCTGTCAGGTTACATATGTGTTCAGAAGCACAAATCATGCCGCTGCTTCTCGGCCTTCCTTCCTTTGCTGTTGTCGTAATGTGTATGTGGTTTTTCTATGATATTCTTCATGGTATAGTGAGTGAGGGGTTTTAGATGTTGGAACTTTGCTGTTTGTTAGGTTAGATGTAGTAGGCTACTTTGTGGTGGTTTGAATTTGAATTTGGTTTGAATTTGAAGGGTTCTGGTTGCCAATTATTTGCAAAAACTGCAGCTGCTGTGACCTTCAAGTTATCACTGCTGATGCTTCAGTGACAGAAGACATAGAACAGAAATCTGGTTGGTTCGGATTATGACAGCATTCCCACTAAGAGTGTGAAGGCCTCTTTAACTCTCTGTGACCCCATGCTGCACCCCACCAAGATCACGTGCTACCTCTTTGTCTGTAAGACTGAATTAACTGGCCCTACACTACACGAAGAAGCCAGAACTTCTAACCCAATTTGGAGTCTTTATGCACACACACAAACATTTTTGTTTGTTTTTGAGAATTTTAAATCGAGGGACACTTGATAATTGTGCCAAGTGCACATGCTGCTTTCCAACTCCATGGCATTGTTTTCTAAGAATGCATGTCCACAATTACAACTTGGCAGCACTGTTTTCCAGCTATGTAGTTTGTGGAATACAAGTCTTACTTCCAACATCGGCTCTATTTTTATGTTGTTGGGTTCAACTTTTCACTCAGGAAAAAAACTTTTTTTAAATGAGCGCAATATCGATTTCGAACAAAAGCACTAGTCTTCCGTTTACAACAACTTGAACCATCTCTGGAGAGCAGCACCGCCACATGACCGGGAAGCTAAGGTAAGCAGATAACTGTAATTGGCAGTGTTGCCACAGTTACTTTGAAAAGTTACTTTATGAGTGACTTTATACAGTTACTTTATTAGCAGCTGAATGTAACTACTAACCTAACGTGGTTACTCTTAAGGTTGCGTAATCAGCAAAGTAACTACTAAGCACAGTAACAGTTACTTTTCTGAGTATTCAAGATTAAAAATAACCAAGTTAGATTACAAGTTGTCGACAGCTGCTAATAAATTAACTGTATAAAGTAACTTTTGAAAGTAACTGTGGCAACACTGGTAATTGGTCATTTTAATAGTTTTTTTGTTGTTTTGTTTTTTTACATTTAGTGAGGTAAATGTATGTTTACATCTTTAGGGATCATCTCCATGCTACCAGATATGTTTAATTTTTAGCTTGCCTCATACAATTACATTGTACAGAGGCCTTCGCACCTAAAATCAGTATTGCCCTGATTAAAATCTTTGGGTGAAATTATGAACCCAAAAACCATCTAACAACAGAGCCCAGGTTGAAAAATTCTGGAGTTCCCCTTTTATTATTGTGTAACAGCAAATAAGGCACAGACTTAAGCGTTTGATACAAAACGTAGATGTATTTTTGTTACATTTTGCAACACATGCCAATAAACATTTATTTATTTTAATATACTGTCCACATGGACAAGTGCAAATCTGCCTGAAAAATAAAGACAAGAATGGGATTCAGAACGTAAAAAAACATGACACTATGTTAACAATAATACAATATTTAAAAAAGCAATCATTATTGCAGATTAATCTTAATACTAACTCACAATATACATTTCAGTACTCTTTCCATTTGACAGTTAATATCTCTGCTCCCGAGCATCCAAGGCAAACATCACATTATGTGTACAACTCTGGACTCTTCAGTCGACCACGTTATTGCTTCATTCTTACATTTATACTGGGGGGTAAATCTGATGTTTTAAACACCTGCCAGTAAATCTCTCCTTCAAAGACTTAAGTTTGAAGCATGCAGAGCCGAAATGGAAACTTCGCATTGAATAAAAATAAAATAAACGGGAAACACATGGCAACGTGTGCAACAGCCACAAAAAAAAACAAACATTTAAACTGAATTATAATTAGACTGACAATGTGGCACTTAAAAAAATGACAGTGAGTGGTGGAAGGTAGATAATATGTACAGTACATTATGTGAACTGACTGTGCTTTGGTTTCTATAAATGAGAAAAAAAAGTGCTCAAGATTGTCCAAGAAGTATCAATGCTACTATGTCCATCCTAAACGCGGGCATTACTGTGGCTTCTCTTTCCCCTTCGGGGTCTGAAGTGGGATAGCGAGGATAAATAAACATATAAACAGTAAAACAGTTAAGCCTGACTTCAGTGTTGGAGCCGACCCACCCTCCAAAACCCTGATGTTCCTTCAACAAAAGTCATCGCTGAAACAGAACCCATGTTGAAGAGCGTGCACGGACGGCAAAGGGCAAAGCGCCTCCCCTCTGGAAGCCACTTCAAAAGGCTAATTGCTCAAGGAGAGAAACCAGTGTGCGTGCAGAGGCCATCTGGCCAGCGTTAAACCCAAGCCCAGCTTATTTATGTCACATTTTAGAGTGTCAGTCTGTGACTAAAGGTCCATCATTGGGCATTCCTTTCTAGCTATGCACAGGGGTTCAAGTTTATTCTGACATTCAACAAATGAGTTCCTGCTGGATCTCAGGCCGTGTAGGAAATGGAGGCTCGCTAAAGGTGAAGGTGTCGCGGCCCGTTTTCAGCTCCCCCTGACCTAGACAGGTGAGATACGACCCAATCAAGTCCAGGTCGGGGGAAGGAGCCGGGCTCTCTGGCTCTGACTCAGACTGGCTCATCTCCTGCTCATCCAAGGAAGAGGCCGACCTGCTGTGGAGTTTCGGGTGGGAGTTGGGATGATGGGGAAGAGGGTTCAGCCAGGGGTGGTGGAGGGATTCTTCTGCTGTGGCTCTCTTCCTGTAGACACAAACACAATAACACTGCGGATGAGTGGAAATTCCGTAGGAGTTTATATAACCAATGCCTTCCCTGGAGCTTCCAATTCACTCACATCGGCCAGATTCCCTCTCAATATTTGGTTTGGAATACCACAAAAATGTTTTTTTCCCCCTCCAGTCCATCATTTACAGAATTATTCAAACACTTAGGCATGTTCCTTTTACCACGCCACCAATAATCTACTGTAATTAAATGAGTGACCAGCAATTATTACGCCAGAAGTCACGTAAAAACTACTTTATACCAACAAATGAGGCCACAAAATTCTCCTTAATATTTCCACAATATAATGATTCCTTAATTCAATTCTTAAAAAACTGTTAAAGCTGAATTAGTAATTGTGCCACTAGAGTATAGCATGTTTTACTATTCCTGTGTTGTAAATATTCTGCATGCACATTTTGTAGTCACACTTTCAACAAACTCCTCATTCACAAACATCTTTAATTTAAGGTACATCGAAATACATTGCAACTCATCAGAATTCCATTTCAGCTATTTATAATTTCGTTACACTACAGATAGGACTTGGCATCAATGACCATTTTCTGTTATCAGGATTACACAGGTGCTAGCTAGCTAGTAAGCTAGGACATGACAAAGAAAACATGTAGCTAATGTAATTAACTGGAATGTTCTTATCAATGAATTGGCACCAGACTTAAGCTTTGAGCAACACATATCTGATTGTGAAATCATTACACATTTATTTCTCAGTGTACACAGCAGCATTAGCAGCAAGCTAATGTCAACTGGTGCTACATTGTCAGAAATGTTATATGACAACCATCTTTAACCAGAGGGAGAAAGATTTACATATATCTGTTAATGTACTCTGTGTATCTCCAGTGTAAATTAGGCCAAGACAGATTGTCAGAATTTTACTGTAGAACTCTGAAAATGAATTATGATTATGACACAAATATAAAAATGGAGTCATATTGTTTGATTGAGAAATATAGTTGAGGTTTCATGCTAACTATCGCCATCGTCCTACATTTCTATAACTATACATGGAAAAAAAAAAATCAAACATTATTCCTTTGAGACATACCTGATAATTTTTGTTTTGTTTTGTTTTTGTCCCCCCCGTGTATTTTAATAACCATTTTTTAACACAAGTACACTAAAGTGAGATTTCTACCTACAACATGGATGGTCATATGACACCTGTAGACTACTAGTTTTCAGAGAAGATAACCCATTAAATATAACTTCATTTTAGTTAAGACTGTAATGGAAAATGGAATTTGAAGATATGTTATTTTATTACGTTGTAGATATACAGATATTAAATATAAGTATTGTAATTGTGATTAGTCAAAAGTATAATAAAAGCATCTTGATATCTGGAATTCATCTATTTCTGACAGATGTCTCCAATTCTTCTTAAAAAATCAAGCATCCTTAGTCTCTTTAACAAATGCTGAATACAGCTTGCCATATAAATGGTTTTAAGGTTTCATGCCAACAACAGGTCTGCAAATTATCTTTTGTAGCTATGTCACTTATTACCACAATTTGCAAAAAGGAAACGACTTTTACGGTAATAACAATCTTGTTACCACAATTGAGGATGCATTTCTACATCAGTGTGAACCTGACTCATATCCCTGATGTGTCAATCAGCTTCAAGTGACAATAGCGGAAACTTTTTTTTTTTTTTTTTTTTAATCAGAATGTTACAGAGAAAAGCCTCACCTGGGGTTTTTAACCAGCAAGGACTTGATAAAGTCGATAGCCAAGGAGGAAATCCCCTCTAATGAGTCTTGCGAGTAGTCTACATTGACCTGGGAGATGTTGAGGAACGTCTCCTGTTTATCGTCACCCAGGAAGGGAGACTCACCAGTCAGCATGACGTAAATCAAGACTCCGATGCTCCTAAAACAGAAGGAGGATATGAGCTAAAGCTTACAAAATCGATTTTCTCACACAGTGATACCTCATATCCGAGTTCATCACAAAATTGTAGTTGTTTATACTAAAACCAGAGTTGAATGTTTTCCAGAATTTAAGCATAAATACCTGACATAATTTCACTATTGATAGGCTATATTTATGAAATTGTTAACCAGAGATGACGTTAATCATCAACATACCCGCTAACCATAAATTAAAATAAGTTATAAACCACTTTCATTCAAGAAGTGTCAAAGTTCTTTGTAATACAATAAACAATAAAACAATTTAAATACAAAAGGAAACAGCCAGAAGCAAAAACCGCTATGCCAAACAAACGTGATCGCAGTGAGTTGAAATTGACCCATCTGCTAATTACAACTAACAAGAAAAAAAAAGTTGTTTTAATGTTCAGATTTAGACATTTCAACTGAATATGTCTAGTTTCAACAGGTGGGCATCTTCATAACACTGGATCATTAACCATTGTTTGACAGTTACAGTAATTCGCATTAGCTGTGCAGTTAGCATTATCTATAATGATGCTAACTGCACAGCTAATGCGAATGCGTCAACTTGAGGTATAGCATCTCAGATGTTAGCATTTTCTGTTACACAGGTCACAACAGTTAAATGTGGCCATGTGATGTAAAAGTAAATTATTAAACAACGGCAGCAGCCTCAAAATCTGTCAGTTCCTGTAAAGCTTTCATCTCTGAAACATGTCTTTATTTTGGACAGTAGGAAGGTAATGTCTGGAGACATTTAAATTCCAGAACGTGCACAGACAATGTACTCACCACATGTCCGTAGAAGTGCTTAAGGGTTCATAGTTGAGGATCTCTGGTGCTACAACAGACACAAAAACCCCTAGTTAGGACAAATAACCCTCAGAACACAGCAAATGGGTGATTTTGTGCATTTACCAGACAGAAAAAGGACTCACCTACATACTCAGGGGTACCTAGGATCTCCCTGACTTCTGTGACATTGTCCATGCGTCTCGACAAGCCAAAATCCACAATACGGATGTCTCCCAGAGGTCTGGCACTGGTCAGCAAGATATTCTGGGGCTGAAAAGGATAATCAAGTAAATTAAATTGACGTACAGTATGTTGCATAACAGCTAATGATTATTTCGGAGGTCTGATGTCTACATGCCAGCGAGGAAAAACCAATGCAGTAAAAGGTTCCAAAAACATTTCAGGTCTTGTTCCATCAATCTGAGTACTAGGCGATCCTAAGCTTAGATGATCCCCTAAGCCCATCAGATGGCATGAACAGCAGGTGGGATAAAGCTACAAACCACAGTCATGCCTCTCTGGGTCATGTAGAATGTGTGCAACCTCACTCAAATCTGGACCAGCAGGTCTAATGCCAAATTTTGTCAGAAAAACATGAAAGCAACCAAACCACAAGTTTTGTTGGAATGCAATACACCGAAACAAACCCTCAACCTCAAACTACATCAATGTAAACCCCAGTGAAAATATGGCCACATCAAGTCCTTGGTACCACAAGATCCTTTAATCAAGACCATGAAAGGCATTTTCTGTTACCAATTCATTCAAAAGCACCAGACGGTTAATTTGAGCCTTAGGTGGAAGGAAAAACCACAAGGATAACTTTCACTTCAGTGCCCAAACTGTATAAGGCAGTCAGGTTCCATTACCGACTGATTCCTCTGGGGAATGGGCTTGTGACATACTCAACATGCTCTGGTTGCATAACAAGAGTAAAATATCCCTCAGTTCACCACTCTGGGGAATGGACCTTCCTAATTTGCCATGCAATCCTTCAGTGCACTCACTTTCAGATCCAGATGCACCACGTTGCTCCTGTGTAAGAAAGCCACTCCTGTCAGGATCTGCCGAGCTAGCCGGATCACATCTTTTTCCGTGAAGGCCTCGTCATTATCAGCCACACACTGGTTAAAGATTTCACCACCAGCGGCACTGAAAAGAAACAACAAAACAAGAAACCAAAAAAGGGGTTTAAAAAACAACTATAAGTACTTGCATTTCATAATAAAAAAACGTCAAGTTGTGAAAAATCAGTTTTTAAGTTAACTTTTACAGTCAAACGTTGCTGAGGTTTCATGATAAACATCCTGAGAATGCCACCGTTGTACATCTGTGCAGGTACAAGCTCCTATTTTAAACAGATTAAGGCCTGAAACTGCTCATGTCAGTGATGTCGCAAAATAAGTCACTTCCTGTTTGGTCTGTGAGCCACGCCCACATAGCCAGCTGTGTGATGTGAGACACGCCCATACAGTTGACGGGAGACAGCAATTTACTGCACACTTATTGTAACGCCCCTGCGCTCCATCAATTTAGGGGGGTTTGGCTAGTAGCAGCAGCAGCAGCAGCTTGTTTCTATTTAAAGTGACAGTGCCCTAAAACAGTGTGAGTCTTCAAGAGCTAAATTGTTCATTTAAGTTTGTTTGATTTTATGCATGGTGTTGGTGTGAAGTATTCTTGGCTAGTAATAGAGATAAATGAACAAAGGTTTGAGCAACCCCATGAAAATTGGTTTATATATATATATATATGATCGTATATAGCTGATCTTGTACAGCTGGATATATTAAAAGGCCATACACATCTACTACTATAGTGAACAGGCTTGTCATATTCATGTTGGAAGGTTCTTGAAATGGAGCAATATCTCCACCTGGTGGACATTTACCATGAATGCAGGTACAATTGTATTAATGAAGGTACAATATAATTTTGCCAAGTGTGCTAGTGTATGTATAAACATTTTCCTCTCAGTGACGCAACTCAGACAGTGAGAATAGGGTGAGAGCCGGATGGGTGGGGTTAAAATGTTTGCGCTTCCTTTTAATAACTTGTTGTGCTTGTGTAACATACGAGGTCTATTAGAAAAGTATCCAACCTTATTATTTTTTTCAAAAACCATATGGATTTGAATCACGTGTGATTGCGTCAGACAAGCTTGAACCCTTGTGCGCATGCGTGAGTTTTTCCATGCCTGTCAATTGCGTCATTCGCCTGTGAGCAGGCTTTGAGTGAGGAGTGGTCCACCCCCTCGGCGGATTTTCATTGTCAGGAAATGGCGGAATGATTTGGGCTTTTTTTTCCCATCAGAATTTTTTCAGAAACTGTTAGAGACTGGCAGCTGGAAACCATTAGAAAAATTTATCTGGCTTTCGGTGAAAATTTTACGGGCTTCACAGAGAATAAAGAGTGTTACTACAGCTTTAAGGACAGCTTTAAGGATGGCTTTAAGGACGCTCGGCGTGCCGCGCTCCGTGCCGCCATCGAGAGCCACAAACCACCGGATAATTTCTAAACGGATGGCTCTGTGGAGCCGGGACCATCATGTGCACTTTCTCTGGTTATCACAAGAGCTGGACATCAACCATTTTCCGGCAGATTTCACTTTTAACAAGAGATTTTGTCATGGAAAGCCGAGCGGAGGCTTCGCGCATCACGACCGATTTGCTGATGGAGTGAGACAAAGGAACACCTCCATTTTGGTCTCACAGGATGGCTTTGAGATGGCGTTCAGACAGCTGTCGGTGGTTTTTCCATCGAGTGATTATCCGAGAAATTGTGGATGTGCCTGGACATGCCAGAACATGTCCTGTGAGGCTTCATCACGGCGTTGCTGTGCGCCATGCGGCGACGCGCGAAGCCTCCGCTCCTCTTTCCATGACAAAAACTCCTGTAACAGTGGAATGTATCATTCATTTCCAAACTGGACGCTGTGTTTTATCTGGGACGTCGTCTGACTAGCACAGGAATTGTGAAAAGATGTGGACATCAGCACTTTTTTGGCACATTGAGACAGACATGCGGAGGAATTCCGCGCGTCGCGGCGGTGCCGCATGGCGCAAAGCAACGCCGTGATGAAGCCTCACGGGACATGTTCTGGCATGTCCAGGCACATCCACAATTTCTCGGATAATCACTCGATGGAAAAACCACCGACAGCTGTCTGAACGCCATCTCAAAGCCGTCCTGTGAGACCAAAACGGAGGTGTTCCTTTGTCTCGCTCCATCAGCAAATCGGTCGTGACGCGCAAAGCCTCCGCTCGGCTTTCCATGACAAAATCTCTTGTTAAAAGTGAAATCTGCCAGAAAATGGTTGATGTCCAGCTCTTGTGATAACCAGAGAAAGTGCACACGACGGTCCCGGCTCCACAGAGCCATCCGTTTAGAAATTATCCGGTGGTTTGTGGCTCTCGATGGCGGCACGGAGCGCGGCGCGCCGAGCGTCCTTAAAGCCATCCTTAAAGCTGTAGTAATAGTCCTTATTCTCTGTGACGCCCGTAAAATTTTCACCGAAAGCCAGATAAATTTTTCTAATGGTTTCCAGCTGCCAGTCTCTAACAGTTTCTGAAAAATTCTGATTGAAAAAAAGTCCAAATCATTCTGCCATTTCCTGACAATGAAAATCCAACGAGGGGGTGGACCACTCCTCACTCAAAGCCTGCTCACAGGCGAATGACGCAACCGACAGGCATGGAAAAACTCACGCATGCGCACGAGGGTTCAAGCTTGTCTGACGCAATCACATGTGATTCAAATCCATATGGTTTTTGAAAAAAATAATAAGGTTGGATACTTTTCTAATAGACCTCGTATGTTACACAAGCACAACATAAAATCCACCATCAGTGGATTTATGCAGGATGTGCCATCATTCACATCAATGCCTGAAACCTCCAATTCACCCAAGAAAGTAGAACCATGTGTGGAGGATTTAGATGGCACACAGCCCCCCCCCCCCTTTATTTTATTTATGTTTTTCCAAAGCAGGCCCTCGGCACGCCTGTTACATAACCAGCACCGCCCAGTCCCGTTAGCCTCTTAACTCCTCTCTTCCCTACCTTCAGCTGTGCTGTTGTTTTGGATTTTGGGCTTCATTGTTTTTTTTCCCACGTTCCCAGTTCCAAACGTAAAACCTATCTCCTATCCCACTAGCTCAGAGCACAAGAAACCACACAACATGTGGAAACACTGCATCCAAAATGCTTACATCTCTGTCTGTGCATGTAAACATGGGGGTTGCACAAAAGCATTTTGACTTTTGAGAGCAACAGGACAGAAAATCTGGGTGGATGCATGAGTCCGACCACTATTACATTTTGTTGGAATGCCCACACCTCCGTATAGGTCAATAAAATATCGGATTTCACCATAAGTTAAAAATAAAGAAACAAATCCCATATAAGGGTGATTCTTAGACTACGGGCACTTATTATGTCCTTTGATCATATTGTATGAAAAACAGAAAAAAGGGGAAATTTCACACATTTCTAGTTATCTTTACAATGAAAGTGTGTTAAGAAATTTGTTCTAGTAGTCTATGATGACTTTTTCACCTTTTTTCAGTATCATTATATGCAAATATTGCCGTTTTGTGCTTGTCCCACACCCAGACTTTTGATCTTCAATGATAAAAATGAATGGTAAAGAAACGTTTTTTTCTAATGTTTTAAAATATCTCTGAATAAAATATCAGTAAAATAATCAAAACATAACTGGGGTATTCAATGTCATACAACTGTTGTGATTTTTTTAAACAAAATGTAGTTGTCCCACACTATTGCCGTAATTTCCACCACAACACTGTAACGTCCCTTTAAACAGTTTGTATGAAAGATTGTGTGGGTAGTTTCTATGGAGATAAACAGTGACATCAGAGCACATGTATATAGCGCCAAATCACAACAAACAGTTGCCCCAAGGCGCTTTATATTGTAAGGCAATGGTGTGGTGGAAATTACATTTACAAGGCCAATAGTGCCCGTAGTTAAAGAATCACCCATAACTCCCCTGTTAGTGCCAAAGGGTGCCAGATATGTTCCGCCTCTCATATTGACATCATTGTCATGCAACTACAACCAGCGAGTATTGATGACGTCGTCACAGGTAAGCTGTGGAGTGATGAGAAAAATATCATGAAAACTCGTTACTTTTTGCTCTATAATTAATTAATTTTAGGGTGCAGGTTTAATCAACTTCAACAAAAAGCTTAATTTAATTAAGGATGAGCATTCCAGTGTGTGGATATGGTATATTCCATTTCTGCTAATAAAGACCCCTAAATTCTACATACTGTACTTTCAAAGTAACAGGCATGATAACAGGATGTTTCCTAGACACCTTTTTATTTTTTCCCTTAAGATGCATCACCTTGGATAAATGTTTTTTTTTTTTTTTTTTTTGTGGCTATAAATTTTCATTTCTGCTTTGCTTGGTGACCTATACATTAGAGCCCAACCGATATGGATTTTTTTGAGGCCGATAACGATATTTGGATGAAAAAATGTCGATAATCGATAAATCGGCTGATTTGCCAATGGCCAATCAGCCGATGTTGTTATTATTATTTTTTTAAATGAATAAAATGTTCTTTTTTGGACCCTTAACAAAAAAAGTATGAGCTAAAAGCTGAAGCTTTGTCCTCATATTGATTAACTTTAGAATTTTCAAGCTCAAAAAATGCAATCAAGAATTAAACCTTTGTGAAATTAGCAAATACATATCCTTAAAAAGAGTTGTGAAATACATCTGATCTTGTACCTCTTGTTGCTGCAACTTAGATATAGGTTCAGGATAAGGATATAGATCCTGAAAAACTTACTTGTATGCTTTTGTCAGCCGATCAGTGCAGTGTGACGGCGAACTACGGGGGCCGGTGATGAACACATTTAAGCAGGGGCGTAAGCAGCTCTCAGTTGAATGGAGTCAGACAGTCGGTGCAAGGACACTTCACACTGCCGACAAACATTATTTCAGTAACTGTTCTGTTTATGAGAAATTATTGGCGTTCTATCGGCAAAATTTCGGCCGATAGTGAGTACTTTGAAAAGGGCTTATATCGGCTGATAATATCGGCCGGCTGATATATCGGTCAGGCTCTACTATACTTCTGGACAGATTTGTAACAGGACCCCTTAAAATATGAGGATTTTGACCCAGTGTGTTTAATCATACTGTGTTTATCTCAGTGAGTCCATAGTTATCAGACAGTAAACTCGCCCACAATATGTGGACTGTCTGCAAATTAATGACTGCACTTCACAGAGACTCGGTCACCATGATCGCTTTCAGAGACGGTGCCAAAGAATGTAGGGGATCATAAAGTGCACGAGATCAGATGTGACGCATGTCCCATTTTTCTCCAGTGTTGTTCTCGAACCAGTTATTGCGCTGGGGCTTTCTGTGGTGCTGACACACGCTGCAGCTATGTCCTCAAGGGCGATTAGAATTCAGCATCTCGCATCCATTTCTCTGACAGTACCAAGGATGTGGTTGTGGCTGTGAGACGTGCACGGCGGTGTGCTACTTTTGGGAACCTCACTTGCTGCTGATGCTTAAAAACCACAGGAAATGGAAAATGGGTTTGCGATTTAAAAAAAAAAAAAAAAACTCTGCTGAGGTCAGATTCTGTAGAAATGTAGGTCTTCATCTCGCTGTGAGCCAGGCTGCAGTGTGTGTACACACACACACACACACACACACACACAAAAAAAACCCGGCTGCATGCTCCCGATGGACGCCCCGGTGCACCAACATTTGGCGGCTTCTCGGGAGCGGCCCACACGGTCTCACTGACCTCCTGCCATGTTTTCTCTGCAGGGGTGAACCGTGGAACTACTTCCCCTTTCACACTTCACTCAGGGGTCAGACGCAGCGCCCTCCTCCCGCTACACAGACAGCTTTGTTCTGCACAAGCATTCCACGGCCGCAGCCAAGATGACAACCGTTGCTTGTGCGTAGCGATCCATTCAGCACCCAGGTCAGAAGATTACTGCTCAGGCGTGCTTCACTCCCCCGCCTGGTGATTAAAAAGAAGATTATCCTTTCCAGTTTATCCTAATTAGAGATGCAAACGGAATACACGTCACGTCAACTGACAGCCAACTGCGTCAGACAGGCAGGGTAACCTTGCTGAGGTCAGTAAGGCTCAACTCTGCTGCTTGGACATGTCCACCAGGCTGCTGCACTAAGCCGGACTATAATTACCAGCTACTGTCCGTCTGTCCCCAGATTGAATTTTAGCACCTATTCACAAAATAGCACTACAATTTTCATCAGCAATCCATGTGGAGGAGATACCGGTTAGAAATACACGGCTAAAGGTTGGCACTCCACAGAGTGGTCCTCTTGTTGGCCCTATGGGTTTCTCCCACAGTACATTTAGACAGTGAGCGCGGTGTGTGTCTGTTACGTCTGCATTCAACTTCACAGCACCTGACAGTCATTTTTAACATGATGGAGGCTTTGAGGTTACGACCACAGAAGAGAAAGAACTTCCTTATAAGGTAACGTTCATGTAACACTACTGCAAGATTATGCATTTCACACACTTTTATAGCTGTCGACCAAAATTCAAGTAGCACGCTGTCAGCAACTTTCATGTAGGTCTCATCTAATTTCTCAGATTTTTTTGTTTTATATAAACCAAATCAGATAGCCAACAATTATGAGCTCTTTAAAAAAAAAAATAATATTAATAATTATTGTAATTATTATTGCAAGATGTGACACCAAGACCTGAATAAATTTTGAATATGCAAGATAATTTTTTACCAACCAAACCAGATACCTAACAAATATGAGGTATATAAGGTGCCACGTCAAAATGTCGCGCGCGCAATATATATATATATATATATATATATATATATATATATATATATATATATATATATATATATATACACACACACACATTGAGTTTACAGTTTGACTTTTTGCAGAAAAAACAAAAAGATTCCACGTTTGGATTAAATTTACTGTTTCAGCCGGGTACTGTGTTGTTGTGACGTATCTGACTCATGGTGGTACATCTTGAAGAAAACATGAACTGCCAGATGCAGTTAGCATCATAACATATGCTAACTACAGTTAGCATTTCTGTAAGTCATCTTTTTGGAGAGGGGATATCCCTCACTATCCATCTTCTACAGACCATCTGGGTGTGTCCCCAGAGATGGCATTCATCTACTACTATAAGCGACAGATTCATTGTTGGTGTCACACATCTGTCTATATTCAGGGTTCTTGAAATAAAGCAATATCTCCATCTAGTGAACATTTACCATGAATGCAAGTACAATAATATTTCACCAAGAGCTCCAGTTGGGCATATTTCACAGTGAGCAGAAATCCAGATTTGAGCTTCTGGGACATATGTCACACATGTACCAAACAAGACATTTCAGGCCTTAATTTTGCTTAGAACAGGGTAATTTTAACATGTACCATCATGGAATCACAAGACTTTGAGGTAGTTTAACGTTAAACGTCAATTACATTTTATTGTAAAAAAGGCATTTTTCATTTTTTAAAATCACAATATCACCCCTTTAAATGGAAAGTTCATATAATTATCCAATCATGAAAACAGATCCAGAATATTTGGGAGGTGCTATTTTATGCCTTACTGAAGCAGGGATGCCCCTTTTATGAAGTCATGTGCTAACCAGCAGTGCTACAAAAATCTGCAGTGATGCACAGTTTTTGTTTTTCCTGAGTGATCATAAATAGATATTTAGTGGTCAACCGATTATTAGCACCAATTGTCGGTCGACTCGGCCAGGCTGAAATATATGTATATTTTGGGGTAGACCGATTATTGGCCTGGGGATGACGGATTATCAGCACTGATAAATCGGTCAACCCCTATAGATATTCATCTCCATAACAATCCAGAACTTAATATTTTATCAGAGTGTTCCTGGCACTGCTTGACGATAAGCAAGAATGTTTTAGAAGTCTAAAATGACCACCATTAATCATGTCTTCCATCAGTGGCGGCACAAGCCAGAGGAGGGTCTGGACACAAACAAAAACATTTCTGTCTCGTCTGTGAACTTTCAACAACCTGAGTGGGTTTCTCTGTCATGTCTGCTCTCTTACCACTCCAAAACAAGGATGATTTCGGTATTGGTTTCGTAGACCTCGTGCAGTGCCACCACATAAGGGTTTCCCTTGGCCAGCTCCAGCACGGAGATCTCGTTCAAGATGTCCACGCGACAGTCCTGGCCCTTCCGTCGCTTCCTCAGGAACTTGGCGGCGTACAGTTTCCCAGAGGACTTCTCCATGCACTTCTTCACCACTGCAAACTTCCCCCTAGTAAACAACGAAGGGGACGAGATGAGCGATTAGTGAGGAGACGGAATCCATCACAACCACATTACTGTTTTTTTTGTAAAAGACATGTTGACATGTCTGTGTTCTCCAGCAGCAAACAGGAACGGTGGATCAAATGTAGTTCATTGTAACTGTGGCGAGAGAAGCCTGAAATTACTGAGTGACACTTTAAGTGCCGCGATGTAAAAGTAGATTGCAGTGCGAGGCGCTTGGGAAAGGTCTGACTGACAGCTGGGAGCGCCGCACAGTGAAGAACATTTTCACACGTAAGAAACATCATGAGACATTTGCACTGACGCTTTCCCCAGTCCTCAGCAGGGTGGACATGTTGGAGGACCTGATATCACTTTTTAAAGTGTCAGTTTCTCCTGCATGCAAGTTGACTGATTCTCCAGTGGAGTTGGAGGTCAGGCCCGTGTGTCGGCAGGATCTCCGGTGCATGCAGAATTGCCTCCCCGTGTAAAGCTGTTTTTCCCGAGGCTGATAATGAGGCCTTGTCCACTTCCCTTATTTCACAGCTGACAGCAACATGGACAAATGGAAGTGGGTTGACGCCTCGGTGCAGGACCTTCGGACAGTGGGACAAAAGATTGCGCAGGCTGACCAGTCGCCCAGAATGAGACCACCCACCGGACTGTGGGTGGTGAGGCCAATCAGAGGAGCCGCTGCTGCAACAGACGGGTTGGAGCCTGTACAACCCCCCCACCCACACACATTAACTATAAAAATCTAAACAGAACTCGTAAAACCACTGCTACACAAAAAAGGCACAGATGAGAACCATCCATTGCATTTTGAGGGAACGTCAACTGCATGATCTCCTCACTGTTGAGGACCCCAGCGGCTGAGGTAGGCCATGGGGATGCCCATGTTTCACCTGGCTGAAAAAAGGTAGAAGGCTACTTTTGGGAGGTGAGGATGGACCAGTTGTTTGCCATCAAGGACACAAAGTGGTTCAGTAGCGTGGTAGATGCTTCCAGGCCTGACCAGAATACAGAAGATGTGAAAAGGTCAGAATTGGTATGGTTCCCAAACACAAATCTGGGAGCATGTGCCAGCATCGGCTCATCCACTACACTACGGAACCACCACAGGTCAAGGATTTCAACCATCCAGACAGACAACTGATCCAACCCCACCTCTTGAAAGTAAATACAGCAATTCTAAACAATTCCACGTGGTCACAACATCACTTTTTAGTAATGATGATGCTAGAAACTGGCGTTGCCACGACATAATTCTTCTGACTCCCAGCAACATTGCTATATCATTGTAGGATGACAAACTGGAACGAATATTTTACCTTTGAGTTTTTACTCAAATATGTTAAAAACCAAATTCATGCATCTTAAATGATATGGAAATTTTCCATGCCTGAAAGCCAGGAGTGAACCAGGAACCCCCACAAACATCAGTCAGATGTCTTATCACCGCTCCACCTTGGCTGTCAATGAGTAGAAATGTTTCAGAACTACAGTTTTCCATTTGGTTGTTGGGTCCCCAGCTGCTGTACGTGCAGGATCGCGCAGAGAAACATGGTCCAAATGTTGCACCTGATGCCCCCTTACAATACAAGTGATAGTTCTATGAGTCTCCATTGGTAATTGGTCATTTGATACAAAGTCACTCCAGTGGTATCCAAGGATCCTCAGAAAAGACCAGGTATCAAAGACATCTAGTGTTCACCTTACACATCCAAGCCTCTCAACAATACAGTAAGACTTGGACCTTTTGCATCAGACACCTCTGTGACCTAATAACATTATAAACTCTTCCCAGGTGTCCCTCAATCTCAAAATCTCAAAGGCAGAGGACTCAGACATGAATGTGACCCTAGACATTAGTGAATTCCTCTACAAATTCAAGACTATTGGCACATCCAGATACACTTGTGATGACCCAGGAAGTTATTTAAAGCCTGGATCTTCTTGATTCAGGACAATTGCAAACCCAGACACTCAGATTCTACCCTCAATATCTCAAGTGCAATAAATGCACCCATTGGTACTACAAAGATCACAGCATCAACCGCAAAGTCAAGGTCAGCCAACCTTTCCGTGCCAAACAAAGGCACTTAAGTCAGACGCAGCATGACTCCACGCCTACTGTGCCACAGACCAGAATGACTCTGACCAGGCCTGCTTCCGTTTTGGCTGCCGCCTGGCATCATTGTGCCTTCTCTTGCCATTTGCCAGCCACACTAACATGGTGACGACTAATTGTTCACACTGAAAAGGCAGAACCTGTCAGAGGGTTTTCTTCTTTAATTAGCCAGAAGCTCAGTGTGGGCTGGGTGCAACATAGGGAGTGAAAAGAAACCATTGGTGGCCTCACATCACAGCAACAGAAGGCCTTTTGAAAAGTTGACAACAGGTCAGAGGTTACTAAACAGGGCCATCTTCACGTCTGCCGTGTTTCCAGGCACATGCACAAAAACTCCAGATTATACAGATCTGCTTTAACTTGACGCTTCACTTCCTCTTTGTGTGCATGTGGCTCCCTTCCAGGAGAAAACAGCGCTCAACTACACTCTGATTACCCCTAATGAATGCTTACCCATAAACACTGCAGATCCACAAACACAATTATGCAGATCAGACAGCTCATCTGCTGGATAAGACTCAAAAATCATCTTCAACTCATCCGCCATCCATCACAAACATGACTGCAACACAAAAACTAATCCTGCACCCCTCGTCAGCACTGGGGATGGTGATAATTTGATTGAGAAACTGGCTTCCTGCACTTGGAGTCTGCCTTTTGTCATTCTCAGCGGGCGCTGACTCACGTCTGAATGAAGCATAATGAGACACGACAGCCCTCGCAGCTCGCATCCGTCTGTCACTCACACAGACTGATACACAAATGGATATTCTTCTTGCAAAAACTGACAACGAGCAGGGTTTGGGAGCATGAAATATGATGACGTGCATGGATGTAGATCTTTGTTTTGTGGTCTCAGAGGGAGAATTCCACTCCACCTACTACCAGGACAGAATCCCTCCTGCATACAGGCTAAATTCTGCTCTCCTGGCATGTAGCAGGACGTACATTCCTTCGCTTAATGCGATTATGAGACTTGATCTCAGGATGTTGTTGGGCCAAAGTCATGGGAAGAGGAGGAAGGAGAAGAAGGGGGTGAGCAAAGAAGACAGGAGTGATGGAGAGGTAGAGGAGGGTGGCCATAAACTACTCTTCATATTCTCATTGCAGCCAACACCTCCCAAGCCTGAAGATCCTGGCTGCCGTCCCAGGATGTCCCAGGGTGATCAACAAGGAGAACTGGCAGCTACCAAATGCCCTCTTTATTTAATCAGTCTGACAGACAAGGAGACAGATGCACAACAGCAACCAAGCAGCTGTCAGTGCGTCATGGCTGCTTACTTTAATTTTTAAAAGCCTTTTGGGGGGACATTACTGTTGAGAAACTCAAATTTTACGGGGAATCCCCCCTTTCTTTGCATTGGAATGCGCACTTGTCTGTCACAAAAAAGTTGGCTGTAGGGACAGAGGAGTGGCTGATGTTTGGCGCAGCGCAGACAGAGCCGTTGTCCCTTTCCTGGGACAACACACATCACCCGATGAGGATTTGCATGAGTCTGCAAAACCAGACTCAGTCATGGGTGGATGAGACCGATCATCAAATTTACATTAGCGTGTGTCCAACTGTTTTCCGACCACCCTTGACACATTATAAACACGAATTCAGGTAATGCAAAGTCCACTCGCTTTATTTGGGGACGTTGCGGACCACAGCATTCCTAACGAAATACATCATTTTACTAAATTTCTCTCACCCAATCTAATATCATAATAAAAATCACTCAATCAGTGAACTCAGTTTTGTTTTTCCACCTCATTACGTCATCCTAAGACGCACAAAAGCGCTTTGGCACCGTGCGTCCCGGTGCCATTGCGCGCGTCTCCGCGGAATGCGGCATTAGAAATGCTCTATTAACAGGCTTCAATTTAAACACGTGCATAGCGCAAAGAAAATACGATTATCCGATTACCCTAAGAGCCCTTCAGCCGACTGACAGCGTTTCCTGAATGAGCCCTGGAAACCAACACACAAACCTACCTGCCCAGTTCTCTGCCGACCAGCTCGAAATTGGCCGTGAACGGCTCGGTTGTTATCCGCGTGTGGATCTTTGTCACCATTCCGTTCTTGTTCATCGCTTCTGAATCTGGCATTGGGGTCGATTTTTTTTTAAGTGAAATTATCTTCCACCAAAATAAAGAAGCGGGTGTTGTTTTCTCCTTTTGGTCCGTTTAGGTAAAATCTCGCATGATAAAAGTGGCGATCAAAGTTCTGCGTAATTGTGTCACAGCAGCGGGAGATAATCCAGAGAGCAGAAGAGGACCGACAGGAGCGGGACACCAACTGCTTCAAAAGCAGCTTCACGCTCCTGACTGACAATAAACTGTGCGTCAGGCCCCGCCCACTGCAGTGACCAATGGCCGCACAGATCATGTGTCAGGTATGCGCCATAGACTGGTCAGGTATGCGCAGAGAAATAGTTTCATTAGTTTCATTGTGATGACAGTTATGTTAGCAAATAACCCTGAAGAAACTGGAGTGGCACTCACCACGTGTGCAGCGTCTCGCCTGTAGGTCTGAAGTCCTACAGACTCTTATTAAAACTTTGTCAGGAGTGCTGGACTCACATTTGATGATTATTTTCATTTACAAGCATTTTTTAAAAGTAGTTTTGGAAGGAATCAGTGAGTCCATGGAGCAACAACCGTACCCGCAGTAAAAAAAGAAAAAAAAAATCATGCTGAAAATAACCAAATAACAAGAGTAATCAGAGATTTCTGATGTCGGCCAATCCGGAACTAGATCACCTCCCAAATTCAGTGGAGTCTTCCATGCCCCAATATCTATATATGGTGCAAATTTGTTGAGAGTCCGTGAAGTAGTTTAGGCATAATCCTTAAAAGACTATAAAGTGAAATCTTGATCCAGAATCCAGAACTGGATCCACCTCCAAAATTCAGTGAAGTCTTCCATGCCCCAATATCTATATATGGTGCAAATTTGTTGAGAATCCGTGAAGTAGTTTTGGCATAATCCTTAAAAGACTATAAAGTGAAATCTTGATCCAGAATCCGGAACTGGATCCACCTCCAAAATTCAGTGAAGTCTTCCATGCCCCAATATCTATATATGGTGCAAATTTGTTGAGAATCTGTGAAGTAGTTTTGACATAATCCTTAAAAGACTATAAAGTAAAATCTTGATCCAGAATCTGGATCCAGATCACCTTCCAAATTCAGTGAAGCCTTCCATGCCCCAATATCTATCTGTCATGCAAATTTGTTGAGAATCCATGAAGTAGTTTTGACGTAATCCTTAAAAGACTATAAAGTGAAATCTTGATCCAGAATCTGGATCCAGATCACCTCCCAAATTCAGTGAAATCTTCCATGCCCCAGTATCTATCTGTGGTGCAAATTTGTTGAGAATCCGTGAAGTAGTTTTGACATAATCCTTAAAAGACTATAAAGTGAAATCTTGATCCAGAATCCGGAACCGGATCCACCTCCAAAATTCAGTGAAGTCTTCCATGCCCCAATATCTATATATGGTGCAAATTTGTTGAGAATCCGTGAAGTAGTTTTGACATAATCCTTAAAAGACTATAAAGTGAAATCTTGATCCAGAATCTGGATCCAGATCACCTCCCAAATTCAGTGAAGTCTTCCATGTCCCAATATCTATCTGTCGTGCAAATTTGTTGAGAATCCGTGAAGTAGTTTTGACGTAATCCTTAAAAGACTATAAAGTCAAATCTTGATCCAGAATCCGGAACCGGATCCAGATCACCTCCCAAATTCAGTGAAATCTTCCATGCCCCAATATCTATCTGTGGTGCAAATTTGTTGAGAATACGTGAAGTAGTTTTGACGTAATACTTGAAAGAGTATAAAGTGAAATCTTGATCCCGAATCTGGATCTGTATCACCTCCAAAATTCAGTGAAGTCTTCCATGCCCCAATATCTATATATGGTGCAAATTTGTTGAGAATCTGTGAAGTAGTTTTGACGTAATCCTTAAAAGACTATAAAGTCAAATCTTGATCCAGAATCCGGAACCGGATCCAGATCACCTCCCAAATTCAGTGAAATCTTCCATGCCCCAATATCTATCTGTGGTGCAGATTTGTTGAGAATACGTGAAGTAGTTTTGACGTAATTCTTGAAAGAGTATAAAGTGAAATCTTGATCCTGAATCCGGATCTGTATCACCTCCAAAATTCAATGAAGTCTTCCATGCCCCAATATCTATATATGGTGCAAATTTGTTGAGAATCCGTGAAGTAGTTTTGACATAATCCTTAAAAGACTATAAAGTGAAATCTTGATCCAGAATCCAGAACCGGATCCACCTCCAAAATTCAGTGAAGTCTTCCATATCCTAATATCTATCTGTCGTGCAAATTTGTTGAGAATCCGTGAAGTAGTTTTGACGTAATCCTTAAAAGACTATAAAGTAAAATCTTGATCCAGAATCTGGAACCGGATCCAGATCACCTCCCAAATTCAGTGAAATCTTCCATGCCCCAATATCTATCTGTGGTGCAGATTTGTTGAGAATACGTGAAGTAGTTTTGACGTAATTCTTGAAAGAGTATAAAGTGAAATCTTGATCCAGAATCTGGATCCAGATCACCTCCCAAATTCAGTGAAGTCTTCCATGTCCCAATATCTATCTGTCGTGCAAATTTGTTGAGAATCCGTGAAGTAGTTTTGACGTAATCCTTAAAAGACTATAAAGTAAAATCTTGATCCAGAATCCGGAACCGGATCCAGATCACCTCCCAAATTCAGAGAAATCTTCCATGCCCCAATATCTATCTGTCGTGCAAATTTGTTGAGAATCCGTTAAGTAGTTTTGACGTAATCCTTAAAAGACTATAAAGTAAAATCTTGATCCAGAATCCGGAACCGGATCCAGATCACCTCCCAAATTCAATGAAATCTTCCATGCCCCAATATCTATATATGGTGCAAATTTGTTGAGAATCCGTGAAGTAGTTTTGACATAATCCTTAAAAGACTATAAAGTGAAATCTTGATCCAGAATCTGGAACCGGATCCACCTCCAAAATTCAGTGAAGTCTTCCATGCCCCAATATCTATATATGGTGCAAATTTGTTGAGAATCCATGAAGTAGTTTTGACGTAATCCTTAAAAGACTATAAAGTCAAATCTTGATCCAGAATCCGGAACCGGATCCAGATCACCTCCCAAATTCAGTAAAATCTTCCATGCCCCAATATCTATCTGTGGTGCAGATTTGTTGAGAATACGTGAAGTAGTTTTGACGTAATACTTGAAAGAGTATAAAGTGAAATCTTGATCCCGAATCTGGATCTGTATCACCTCCAAAATTCAGTGAAGTCTTCCATGCCCCAATATCTATATATGGTGCAAATTTGTTGAGAATCTGTGAAGTAGTTTTGACATAATCCTTAAAAGACTATAAAGTGAAATCTTGATCCAGAATCTGTAACCGGATCCACCTCCAAAATTCAGTGAAGTCTTCCATGCCCCAATATCTATATATGGTGCAAATTTGTTGAGAATCCGTGAAGTAGTTTTGACGTAATCCTTAAAAGACTATAAAGTCAAATCTTGATCCAGAATCCGGATCACCTCCAAAATTAAATGGAGTCTTCCATGGTGTAATATGTACCTGTGGTGAAAGTTTTGTCAAAATCCGTGCAGTAGTTTTGACGTGATCCTGCTAACAATCAGACAGACAAATAAATTAATAAACGCCAATGATTTTATTAAGTCCTTGGCGGAGGTAATAAATTACTTTATAAAAAGTCTACATGTTAGTGGTGCACCATCTGAAGAAATATGACCAGCTCTGTGTATTTGTGTTAGATGTTACCTCTGCTTATGGCAGATGGTTAATAGTCCCTATATTTGCTTAATAAGCAGCAGTGTCCTTGGAAATAAAAGAAATTGACCAACAAGCTCATTTCATGCTACATGTAACTTCATGTGGATTTGTGACTGCATTATTTTTTACAAGGTTAACATTGTGAAATAATCAGAAACTCTTATTTTAACAGTTTACTTCCTCTGCTTTAGTACACTCTCTCTCCCACGGACCCCATTCACAGCGTACCTCACCCGACCATCTGCAATCATGCTAAATCTTTTCTGTTTGTGTGGAATTGTGACCATGATGTTATTCGAGTTTTAGAATGTACAATCAAAAATAACATTTTTAAATACACAGTCATTTTTATACACAGTTCCTTTGTTTTCAGAGCACATAAATAATTGAACTAAATATATGAATTGAATGAGTGTCATTAATTACATTTACAGACAGTTTTCTGTAGACAAGTCAGACAATAGAACTATTCCAGGCCATTGAATATGTCTTTGACTTCAGTTACATAATTCATTAATCTGTCTTGAGTTGGCAGTTCTCAAAAACCAAGTGATCTTGTAAGAAGGGGATGACTGAGGGAAGCCACCCAAACACCCATGACAACTTTGCAGTAGTTATGGGCTTCTGTGGGGAGCGCATCTTTGGGCTGTTGTATTATTATATATACAGCCTCATTGCAGAGTGGAAAAGAGAAAGATTTTCTAATAGCTCACAAGTGAAATAACGGTAATATTACCTACAATATCATAACAAGTAAACCGCCCATAAGGGAAATGGACACAACTGCAAGTTGATTTTTTGTTGTCAGCCCATCTTATTTTTGCCAAAAGTTAACTTCTCAAATGAATAAACAGTGGAGACCTTCACATTTCAGCAACTTTTCTTGCCATCTAGTGGGCGATGTGAGAATTTCAGGGCTTCTGTGGTTTTCCTACTTAAAACCCAGAATTCAGTTAATTAGTCCCTTCAGCTGCTCCCTTGTTTTCACTCTGGTTCACCACAGCAGATCCAAGGTGAATCTACATACTGATTTGGCACAAGTTTTACGCCGGATGCCCTTCTTAATGCAACTCCTCATTACATGGAGAAATGTAGCAAGAGTGGGGTTTGAACCAGGAACCTTCCGCACCAAAACCAAGCATACCAACCACTTGGCCACCACCCCTGCCATCATGGATCTGTGTGAAATGTCATTTATTGTGTCATATGTGATATTTGTGAGCGACCGGTTTAATCAAGATCAGTGTGTCAGCTGTTGAAAAAATACTGTTGAAAAAAATGTTGAAAAAAAAGTTAATCTTGTGATATAAAACTATCCCATGCATAATCTGATTATGAACAGCAGTATTAATTAAGTTTTTCCTTCTGATATGGGTAATGAATCCATCACATTTTTCAGATGTCAGTTGAAAATTGTATAACCTGGTTGGCTGAAGATGTGTTTCTTTTGGACTAATGACTAGAATGGCATTGAGTAGCTTGCATGTCCACCAAGGTGTAACGTCTATACATTTTAGTTCCATGCATTCTTTAATGATAAACAGTACAAAAATAAAAAAAGAGATAAGTTTGACAAAAGTTCTTTAAAAAACAATATTTTATTTGACTATGTTCCACCCATCCACACTGAAAAAAGAAACATAAAAGAAAACAAAATGCTATATTTTTCTTATATGTCAACTGAACCCACAAATCTTGATTATTTAAATGGTAAAAACAAATTTTCACAAATTATTACAAATAACCGTGTAATTTTTTTAAAACCTGCCATTTAAACAATCAAGTTTTGTAGAGCCGTTTGACATAACTTGATTAAGTCAACATAGCATTTCATTTTTAGAAGCTTTGTGAAAATAGATCTGTACTTTTTGATTTTTGAGTAATTCTACTCACGTCTGACAAACAAACAAACAAAAACAAGCTTACAACCAAATGGATACAGGTGAAAACATAACCTTATTAGGTCACAACCCAACCTTAACCTGATGTGTGTTAACAGTTCTCATAAACACACTGGTGTGTGGGGAAACATGCACATGGCATGTAGATGTGCATACGCATAAACACACAAGTATTTGTGGCATGTGAGACATTAGTTTTGGAATGTTTCCCTGCTGCTCGCGCTGGGCTTGGCGGTGCCACAGGTCAGGTTCAACTTATTCCCTCACAGTGTCAGTGCTGAGTGTGAGGCTGTCTCCGGCGTATGACAACAACATCCTGCTCATATGTTAAGAAGCATTTAAAGAATCCCAACGTGACATCATCGTGTGTATGAGACAAAGCCAGAAAAGCTTAAATTGAAATTTCAGTTAGATTACATTAGATTAGACAGAACTTTATTGATCCCTTGGGAAGACTTGCTCAGGGAAAGTGAGATTCCAGCAGTATTGTATAGCAGCACACAGGGTAAGAAGCACACAGAGTATCAAAAGTGAAAAAAAAAAGAAAAACAGTTTGCAAATATAAATATAAATACAAATACACAATATAAATACCAGATGGTGTTTAGGATAGCATACTCATAACTATTCAGTTAGTTGTATGTTCGTTTTCCTTTAAGTAACATCATGATATCATGTTAACTTTATACGCAGTTCATTTTGTGTTCCGTAAGCTTCGTCTTTCATAAAATTTAGCTTTACATAATGTTTTGTGAGGACTTGGTCATCTCCCCCAAACATATCTCCATCTAGCCCAACAACAAACCCAAATCTATCAAAAACACAATTAATATCTGTTACAACCAGCTACAGAAACAACTTAAAAGGGAACTTAAGATTGTCAAACGTAGCTATAAAGACAAAGTGGAGTCACATCTCTGCAACAATAAGTCCCACCCAGCCTGGGATGAAGTAAAGTCAATGATGGAATACAGTTCAGGAGAGTCCCGATCTCTCATGGAAATGAGTCCGACCACAATCTGTCCAATGAACTTAAAACAGTTTTTATAATCATTTTAACACAGTTTTAGTAAAGAACAGTTCCCCCTTCAAGGCGAAAGTCCCTGAGGGGCAGCACAGTGGTGGCTTAGTAGTGCAAGAAGGTCATGGGATTGAGTCCCACCTGTGGCCTTTCTATGTGGAGTTTGCACGTTCTCCCCGTCTTTGAGTGGGTTTCCTCTGGGTGTTCCGGTTTTCTCCCACATTTAAAAACATGCCGGTTAAATTAAAAAGGTTAAATTAAAATTAAAAGGCTGCAGCACCTGGGCAGAACTTCATCAGTATCAGTAAGGACGTGGTCCACAATTGTTGCTGTGCCAAAACCTAGTGCAGCCAAGCAGCTCAATGACTATAAGCCTGTCGCACTTACCTCTTTAGTGAATAAAATATACATACAACAAAATTTGTCCTCTGCATTTAACCATCCTAATTACAGTTAGACACAATCTAACCACTAGGAGCAGTGGGCAGCCACAGCCTGGCGCCTGGGCACCAACTCCAGATGAAGAGACGTTGCCTTGGTCAGTGGCGGAGAAAGGAGCAGAACCTTAAATAATCATGTTTTTGATTGTGAGGGGGAAACTGGAGCGCCCGGAGGAAACCTACACAAAACTCCACACAGAAGGGGCAGGAAGCGACCTCACAACCTTCTTGCTGTGAGGCACCAGTGCTAACCACTAAGGCACCGTGCCGCCCAAGTAATGAAAACATTTGAAAAAATTGTGAAAAATGCTTTTCAAAGATGATCTGGACTCTCTCCAATTTGCAGGGCGACTGATGATGCATATGCACTTTATTGAACATGATACTTGCACATTTAGAGGGGCTAAAACCTTTGCACGTCTTATATTTATTGAGTTTTCTTCTGCTTTTAATTGTAATCAGCCACACATTTTAGCAGAGAGGCTAAAAAAAACAAGCACAACATTGATCCAGGAATTTTATGCAGGCAGCACCATTTACTTCCCCCCATACAAAAAAGCTCCCGTCACCATAACTTTACGAATGCGCTGGTCTATGTGTGCAACACTGTAAATGCTAATGTACAAATGAATTAAGTATGATAAGTTAACTCAGCTCAGTTTTCATCAACCTGTTATGAACACTCATTTTAAATAAGTAAGTAGTACTTTGAGAGATTGGAAGACATGCTTTATTTGATGTATCCCATTTAAGCCAAATTAGAAAAATTAAGTTTTTATACCCAGTGTCCTTTGGGGCATTCTTTCAGACATGCACAGATCTGCCTCATTTAGTTTGCGCATTCCCGCCCGCACACGACCATGGTGAGCCCATGTTTGAACTACCAGTGCTCTCTCCATCCTATTTTTCACTCATTGTTGATAAACTGTCCAGAATTAGTTTGGTTTATAAATCAAAACCATAACTCAAAACTGCTTTGCTTTTAATGTGTTCTGCAATACGTCAGTACTCTTCCATGTTGAAAGTAAATGACTCTTCCTTACAGCAGTGGGCAAAGCACTCAAAGACAGAAGATCTGACTCGTTTTTTGTGTTAGGTTTGTGATCACCTTTGTTTTTACTCAGAAACGTTGGTAGTGCTTAAATGCAAAAGTGGCTTGTCAGTTGCTGACACTGTAATGGAGATAATACTAAAAGTTAGCGGTTAGCTGTAGCTTCCGCTGTAGCTTCAAGAAAATTAAGTTGACCTGAATATGATGAATGAGCAAAACTAAAGAGAATTAAGATGTCACTTGAGTACTGGATGCTCACAGTAAATACGTTACTGTAATCTCATTTATTTCAGTACTGCAAACTCAAAATAACAAGTTACTATAATCTAGATTTTTAAATTTATCTGAGTACTGCTAAATCAAAATGAATAAGCTGCTATTATCCAATTATTTTAATTAATTTGAGTCCTGCACACTCACAATAATTAAGTTCATTTAAGCCAACATAAATTACTTTTTATAAGGCAGCAAGTTTGCATTTAGTAAAGTTAACTTATTATATTTTACAGTGAATGCTTGAATGTATTGTTTTCTAGTCACCACAGTACTACATGTACACATAGACACATGCTACGTCTACAAGTACTAACATGTAGAAATCTGCTGACACACCCAAGCATTATTATATTCCTTCACCCAGGTAATGTACTAATATCTAATGATCCTAACACACTGCACCACAAAAGTACACTAAAGATTACATGAGGTCATGTCTGATTCACTTGGCTGTGGACTGAAAGTGTGTCCGAGTCTATAGGAAGGCGCCACAACAACTACAACAGACTTTGTATAATACTCAGCTTTGGGTTCGGATGCTGAGTTATTGTGACTCGGTCTTGGCCTCGGAGACCCAGGACTCGGACTCAGCTTTGGTCTCAGGGGAGGTGGACTTGACTACAACACTGCTGCTATTGTATTTTTTCTTTTGACCATATTTTAGCAATCAGGCCAGAATGGGCCAGACTTGCTGTAAATATCATTTCCATCATAATGGTGAGAACAGTACTTTCTGTGAATGAGAGCAAGACTTGGTTTCATTCCAGTGCAATTGAGGACATGAGTATTTATTTTCCTTTTAGCAAAGTGATGGAGGGAAAAGTGAGGGAAACAAAAATGACCGGATACCAGCTTTGTGTAGTTGTTTTTATGGCCACATCTCACAAGATTAGTTCCTTCTTTCCATACCAAAGCTAATTTTGTTGCCCCAAACAGTAACTGGTGGACCATGGAATCACTGACAGTGGACATTCTAGACGCACTACCAAGTCATGACCCGTTAGCCCGTAAGTGTTACCTGAAATCCAGGGAGCTCCAGTCCAAAGCCTTCCAATTAGAGCCAGGGTCAAAGTTCAAAGAGAGAACCAGGTTCAACCAGAGGATGAATGAAAACACATGCCAGTAAAACAGTTTCCATCATTTGGAAAGAAAACACCATTTTACTTCTTTTTTCTTCTTTTTTAAAGATATCAGTGTCAGTTGTAGAGGAACAATGTTCAACTAACGTGTCCAAGATGGAGATCAGGTTGTCCAAAATGAAGCTTTTTGAAGTTATAAAAATGTGTAAAACGTTGCCTATAAGTTAAAGCTTTTCTGCAGTCAATAAATTCAGTAAAGTTAAAAAAAAATTAAATTGTACTATTTCTAGCCCAGTGAATGAATCTTTCCTCCCTGGTCTATTTTCCTGTTTCGATCTCACGCCTGCTGATGACGCACGAATACTATCTTGTGAAAGTGAGAGAGCCTTCAAGTCATTCTTAAGAAATGTGTTGCGTTAACTGGAACGTTGCATTTGCAGAATTCCACCATGCACGATGTTGCATTTGCCACCTCCCTCCTGTGTTTACGGTTCTTTGATTTAGACGGTTGTTGGTGAAGAATGCTGATTCCTTTAATGAATGGGCTCAGGTGCAGGATGGCTGAAAGATAATCTCAGCTCAGTTGATAAGTGTTTGTTCCCCGTCTGCTTAGGCTGCTTTTCTGTCATATGTTGTGCAATTTGTAATTAACAAGCAGCTCCTGTTTTGTCCACCAAAAAAAAAAAAAAAAAAAAGCAGTCCACTTTCAGATACTCATGTGCACATCACCATCGAGATGCCATCCTGACGGCAGGCCATTTATTCTGTGTATAAATGACTGATGTCAGGGTGGTCACACACTGATGTGATCTGTAGTCTGTTTGCTGTGACATCAGTGTAAAAAAACGGACTGAAAACTTCTCGCGCCTCATAAAACCCAATGGCCCAAAACCTCAAGATGGCTTAGACATGTAATACAATGGAAGTCTAACCCCTCCGCCTCCGCCCGGAACCCTCCCACTGCTGGTATTTGCAGCATGTCAATTGTTGCTAACAGAAAAGGACAAACATCTCCTCTTTGTCCTGACACGGTGGACTCAGACTTCCCAAACACTGCCACGAGAAGTCATTCACATCCAGGATGCAGGATGACACTCAGACAGTGTTAAAAGATCCACTCCGATCACTCCGATGGATAAAAATACACCATCAGAAAAAAAAGGCTTCAGATTTCCATGACCAACAAGAAATTAAAGTGAAAATAGATCTGAAAATCTGACTGCAATATGCCAGCGTTTGTTTTGGCTGAGGGGGAAATAAAACTCAAACGATGCAGCAATGGGGAAGGGGGGGGGAGCATGACTTTTTTATAATTCTAGTTTAAGCAATATATAAAAAAAGTATTTTATAACAGGAATTTTTCAATGTCAAGGTGCTCAATACACAGCAGGAGCAACTTGGGAATTCAGGATTTTGCCTCAGAGCCCTGAGCGACTTTCCAGTTTGGTTAAAAGCAAGAGTCCTTCAGGTGCCTTTTGTCAAACTCCAGGTGGGCTGCCACGTGCCTTTTACTAAGGAGTGGCTTCCGTCTGGACACTCTACCATACAGGCCTGATTGGTGGATTGCTACAGAGATGGTTGTCTTTCTGGAAGGTTCTCCTCTCTTGATAGAGGAATGCTGAAGCTCTGACAGAGTGACTATCTGGTTCTTGGTCACCTCCCTGATAAAGGTCCTTCTCCCCCAATTGCTCAGTTTAATTGGGCATCCAGCTCTAGGAAGAGTCCTGGTGGATCTGAACTTCTTCCAGTTATGGATGATGGAGGCTACTGTGCTCATTGGGACCTTCAAATCAGCAGAAATGTTTCTGTACCCTTCCCCAGATTTGTGCCTTGAGACAATCCTGTCTCAGAGGCCTACAGACAATTCCTTCGACTTCATGCTTGGTTTGTGCTCTGACATGCACTGTCAGCTGTGGGACCTTATATGTAGACAGGTGTTTGTCTTTCCAAATCATGTCCAATCAACTAAATTCCAGGTGGACTCCAATTAAGCTGTAGAAACATATCAAGAATGATCAGGGGAAACCTGTGCTCAATTTTGAGCTTCATGGCAAAGGCTGTTTACTTATGTACTTGTGATTCCTTTAGATTTCTATTTTTAATAAATTTGCAAAAATCTCAAAAGAAAAAAAACAATTTTCACATTGTCATTATGGGGTATTGTGTGTAGAATTTGTAGGAAAAAATCAATTTCAATTTATTTTAAATAAATTTGCAAAAATCTCAAAAGAAAAACAAACTTTTTTCACATTATCATTATGAGATATTGTGTGTAGAATTTGGAGGGGGGAAAATGAATGTGCAGCACTGTGAATACTTTCAAGATGCACTGGATGTGCACAATAATGTGAAAAGTTTGAGTAAATGTGACTCTGAGAAACTGTGGTGGTGTTTTCTTGTAAAAAACCTTGTATTTTCAGTTATTTTTCAATCTGTTCAGTATTTTAACAAAAGCTTCTGTTTCATATATGAACCTGCACACTGATCATGTGAAAAACAAAGTGAACAGGTACTGCAGCTCTGGCTGTTACCACCATTAAGAGTCACCTATTCACTGCCATCTTCTCATCAGGGAGGCCATTATGGACGTTAATCACAGTCAAATAACTGCTTTTGGTTCATTTTTCCTGACTGAAAAACCAGTGGGGAAAATTTGACATAATGCTCGGGATAAACGCAGCGGATGGGGGCCACTGAGGAACGTGAGCGGAGTGCATGTGTCTAAATGGTAGTCTTAGTGATTGCAGTAGAAAGCCTGAGTGTTACTTTGTTACCCACAAATATGAAAATGGCTTCTTTTCTTTTTCCTCCTCTCTGCTTGCAGAATACCAGATTTATTTTCTTCAAGCTTGCACTTTGCACGGTTAGTGCAAAACGCTGAAGTCGACACAGGAAGAGAGGGATGAGACCAAGCGAAGATGAAAGCAGGTACGCAGGCAGAGCAGAGACGACGTTTTACCACATCCTGCTTCACTTTCTGCTGGTATGTGACCTCCCAAGAGAGAAGAATTCATAACTATACTTACGCACATCGGCCTCTTCACACAGAAAGGCAGTGATTGTGTGTTTATTGCCCATAGGCCAAAAAAAGTGTTTTTTTTTTTTTTTTTTTTTGGTGCAAGCACAAATCAAGAACTGTTAAAGGGGTCAACACTTTTTGTCTAGTGATTAAAGTTACAGTATGTAGGAATTTTGGGGGTTATTTTATACGGCTAACCTGGATATTGTCAGAACCATCTGTTAGTTAATTTCTTGCAATAAATCGATGTGTTTTCATAAGCTTAGCGTGAGTCATTCATATGTATGTTGATACAGTAGCCCAAAAGGGACATGCTTACTTTTAAGCCACCTTGATACATGCACAAATTTTGCCGCGCAATTCATCATGCCAATGTGTGTCATTAGACGGCACGCTTGAAAAGCCACCTTGAACCTTGCACAAATTTGGTCCCTGCACTGGCATGCACTCAAAAAATGGCTCTTTGGATGAACTCAATTCAGTTATGTGCAGGATTTCCATCTAATAAATATATGTAGCTCCAGCTCAAATAAAACACATCCATGCAAAATAACATAGTTTAATTTACTTGGGACTACATATACATGAAAATCCAATCCAGTGAGTTAGTTTTTTGAGTGCATACACTCAAAGAAATGACTAATTGGATGAACTCAATTCAACTGTGTGCAGGATTTCCATCTAATAAATATATGTAGCCCCAGCTCAAATAAAACACATCCATGCAAGATAACATAGTTTAATTTACTTGGGACTACATATACATGAAAATCCAATCCAATGAGTTAGTTTTTTGAGTGCATACACTCAAAGAAATGACTAATTGGATGAACTCAATTCAACTGTGTGCAGGATTTCCATCTAATAAATATATGTAGCCGCCATTCAAATAAAACACATCCATGCAAGATAACGTAGTTTAATTTACTTGGGAGTACATATACATGAAAATCCAATCCAATGAGTTAGTTTTTTGAGTGCATACACACAAAGAAATGACTCACTGGATGAACTCAGTTCATTTATAGGAAGGAAGGATTTCCATCTAATAAAACACATCTAGCGAGATAATGTAGTTTAATTTACTTGGGACTACATATATTTATTACATGAAAATCCAATCTAATGAGTCAGTTTTTTGGAGTGTATACACTGAAAGAAATGATTAATTGGATGAACTCAATTCAGTTTTGTGCAGGATTTCCATCTAATAAATATATGTAGCCCCAAATCAAATTAAACACATCTAGCGAGATAATGTAGTTTAATTTAGTTGGGACTAAATATATTTATTACATGAAAATCCAATCCAAAGAGTTAGTTTTTTGAGTGCATACACACAAAGAAATGACTAATTGGATGAACTCAGTTCATTTATAGGCAGGATTTCCATCTAATAAATATATGTAGCCCCAACTCAAATAAAACACATCCATGTGAGATAATGTAGTTTAATTTACTTGGGATGACATATATTTATTTCATGAAAATCCAATCCAGTTAGTCATTTCTTTGAGTGTATACTCTCAAAGAAATGACTAACTGGATGAACTCAATTCAACTGTGTGCAGGATTTCTATCTAATAAATATATGTAGCTCCAACTCAAATAAAACACATCTAGCGAGATAATGTAGTTTGATTTAGTTGGGACTACATATATTTATTACATGAAAATCCAGTCCAATGAGTTAGTTTTTTTTTGAGTGTATACACTCAAAGAAATGACTAATTGGATGAACTCAATTCAATTATAGGCAGGATTTCCATCTAATAAATATATGCAGATGGTCCCCCCACTGAGTCTGGTCTGCTTGAGGTTTATTCCTGTAATTGAAAAAACGCTGATGGAGTTTGTCATTATCGCTGTCAGCAATGTGCGTGCTAATGTGGTGGATAAGGTCTACACTTGTGTGTATAGCACTTGTGTGATTTGGCACTTTATTTAAAAGACTGAATTGAAATGGAAAAACAAACAACAACAAAAAAGAATTAATGAATCATTTAACTGAAAAATACCCACTGGCTTTTTGTGGCACGTGTGAGAGGTCTGTCGGAGCCCAAATAATAGATTGAATTTAGGATGGATATTTTGATGACATAAAATCCATCATTTCGCGTGTTCAGAAGCTGTTTAATGTGACTCCTGTGACGTGACCCCCTGCAGCCTCATTATTATCTCATGAATCCAACACGAGGCTTTTCAGTCACTCTGCTCTCTGATGTTATCAGGTGAGATTTGGCACTGATTTGGTGAGTGCACCTCCTCTGATAGGATTAAAAAAAAACACCTGCCAGCATGCTGCTGCTGCTGCGGTCGTCCATCGAAGGTTTATCTGCATTTTGCTCACTTTCCAACACTATTAATTGTTGTCTCAGCTGCAGCTTGGTGATAGAAAAAGTATAAATTCAGAAACATTTGTCTGTTTGTTGCCCGTCATTTCCAAGGTGCTTTGGTTGAATCCCTCCAAACTGAACATGTGGACGAGAGTCAGCCTTAGAATTGCCCTTTAAAGGTTTTGTTTTGGCAAAAGTCAAGGTCATTGAGGCCAAAACGGAAACATTATATTTTT
Organism: Thalassophryne amazonica; assembly: GCF_902500255.1. Lineage (NCBI taxonomy): Eukaryota > Metazoa > Chordata > Actinopteri > Batrachoidiformes > Batrachoididae > Thalassophryne > Thalassophryne amazonica. Next base: position 11,259,160 of record NC_047118.1, read on the forward strand.
CACGTCAATCTCCACCAAACTTGGTACACGTACGGTAAATTGGTAAATGGACTGTATTTATGTTGTGCTTTCATGGTCAAAGCGCTTTACAGTGATGCCTCACATTCACCCATTAATATCAGTGTGCTGCCATTGCACACTGGGAGCAATTTCGAGATTAAAGGCCTTACCCAGGATTAATTTAGGTGAAGGTCAAACTCCATGGGGTCAAATGTCACCATGGCCAGATAATTTCCAGTAACTGAGATGAGATAAAACCAGCAAAGGAGGTTAAAGACATTTAGGGATATTAAAGAAGAAGAAGAAGAGACCAAATGAGCAAAAGTGTAAAGAATGTAAAGAGCGCTGGTGTGAAGGAGTGAGCGGGTGGAAGCAGGACGACAGATGGAAACAGACAAAGAATGTCTGACTCAGGAAAGAAACGGAGCAAACCAAGTGACAAAAAAAAAAACCAGAAAGAGAAAATAGATGGAAAAATTCAACATTCAAGGCTTTACTTTCATATGCACGACAACGCTGATGTGAAAAATGTTTTTTATATATATATATATACTGAGTACAATAAGAATAAAGAAAAAAAAATGTACAATGAATTCAGGAAGGAGAATGCAATGTGACAGCAAACAGAATGAGAAAAATTTACTTTTTAGAAAATTTTACTTTTAGAATTGTACTTTTTGGCTATATTTTACATATATATTTCTACTATATTTTGTTATATTTTTATTCTGCAGTCATGTCTTGTGTGTTTTTATTGTTTTTGAGATGTGCCAGTGGTGAAACCAAAGATGAATTTCCACTCTGTGGACAATAAAGTTTTCATATCGTATTGTATCATAAGATTATATAAAATATTTTGTAATATTCAAACAATTATATCATTTAAAAAAAAACATTTTTTTTTAATTTAAATTCTCACCACAACCTGATCCTGGATGTGTGTGTGTGTGAGTGAGTGACTGATTTAAATTTTATTGTGCAGTAACAGTTTGTCCACGGCAGAGCTGAGTCAGTTTTAGAACTCATCCAGATTCCAGTTTTGCTTTCAATCAATTTTAATCTTTTCTTAGAACATATTTTAACTTAAATTAGGGATTTTTTTTTTAATTTTAAGATTATTCTTTTTTTCTGTACACTACATTATCTAAATTTAATAATATACAGTTGTGCAAATTCATTTATTTCGGCATGTTTTTGCTAGTCAGTTAAGTAAATATAAAGAAAGAAAGAAAGAAAGAAAGAAAGAAAGAAAGAAAGAAAGAAAGAAAGAAAGAAAGAACCTGAGGGGTATTTAAGACAAAGGGAATTTTCTCGATAGTAGCTGTGATAGAAGACAGATGTGATACCTTGTGGACATCTGTGAGAGCTTCAGCTGGAAAACCGAAATATGTTCCAGTTAAAAATCTAATCTCCAATTCTTTGTCAACATACAGATTTAACTATAAAAAAAAGAAATCTAAAGAACAAAATAAAACACCTCCTGGTGGCACAGCCCACTGACAGCAGGCGGACGCGACCATATGTCATCCAAGTTGTGGCAAGGGGGTCAAAGGTCAGTTTGCCACTATTGATTACCTGCTGTAGAGCGATGCTTCAGTTCTCCATGTTTGGTTGTGCAGTCCAAATGTCATCAGTTTGTTCTGACAATGTGCAGCCTACAGAGGGCCTAGGTCAAAGGAGGTGGAGGTTAAAGGTCACTCTAAGTCAATAATCCCATTTTTCATTGCAAATGTTGCTCTTTTATTATTCACATTGTTAACAGGTGCTCTGTTGTTAGCATTTTGTCACATGCTGAACTCTGATGGCATGTGGCTGGTGGGTGACACACACACACACACACACACACACACACACACACACACACACACACACACACACACACACACACACACACACACACACACACACACACACACACACACACACACACACACACACACACACAATACAGACATTATGATTCTGTACATCTGTTGTCAGTAGGCATTTCTCAAAACCTGAGTGACTGTGCAAGAAGTGGACAGTGAGGGAAGCCACCAAGACAAATCTGAAGGAGCTGTAGGTTTGGTGGCAAGGTTTCTTGGGGAAACTGGGCATGGTGCTTTGTCTGTTGTGCCACTAATCACAGCTTTGTGGTCCAGTGGAACAGAAAATTACTTTCAAGTCTAGGCTTGAGTCTCCCATGTGTGTTCTGACAAACTGTAGGTAAAATTTGACATCATTTCTGTACCTCTCCACCATGGATAACTGGTGATGCGAGAGACAAATGTTGCACTATGCAACTTTTGAATCACACACACACACACACACACACACACACACACACACACACACACACACACACACACACACACACACACACACACACACACACACACACACACACACACACACACACACACACAAGCCTATAACTCTTTTAGAGCTCTCTGGGAGACTTGGTGGCTTCCCTCACTTATCTCTTCCTTGTGCAAGAACTACACCAGGCTGATTTCCCACAACAGTATCAATCAACCATCAACTTTTTTCTTATATAGCGCCAAATCACAAACAGTTACTACACTGTTTCTATTTATTAATGTTGCTTGAAAATGTTATCCACCCTCTGACTAATCAAATAAAATTTGACTATAAAAGTGATGATTTAACTAACCCTTTAATTATGGGCTCTGAAACGGGGGGGGGGGGGGGGTATATATGCAAATTACCATAATTCCTGAATGGTTAATGCAGTTTATTTGTTGAAAATCCTTGAATTAAAGCTGTTTTTCAGCGGAGACATCTGTGCATCACATTACAGAAATGATCCAGATACTTAATGTGGTATAATTAATACTTAATGCTGCGTGTTAATGTCAAAAATGATCTTTTGAATGTTGTTATGTTTGTGTGTCTGATTACTGCTGGCCTTTTAAAAGACGAAGGCTTGGACATAAGGAGAATGCTTGAAGTTATACACAGTCCAGATGATTTTATTTTAAATACCCTGAAATTAAATATGAAAGACTGAACACTGAGCTGATTTTAGGGGCCAGCAGATCAGACCGTATTTGTCCTGGGCAGCTTCCATGTGTGAACGCGTAACTGTGTGAGTGTGCTGGTGGTGTGTCGGCATTTTATGCATAACCACAAAGAAACACACAATGCTGAAGCCTGCAGACACACTGAGGAAACTTCATGCAGGAGATAAAATGCACATCACGCTGACTTTCATTAACATTCAAAATATGTCCAGCAACTCCATCGGCTAAGATGTCTTAAATATAACGCAATGCTAAAATACCCTCGGCCATATGAGCATAAAAATAGGAATGTGACCTTTTGACCTCTTGAAATCGGTCAAGGTTCACCACAGACCTTGGTCTGTGTCCCAAGAATGTTCTCTGTGAATTTGAAGACCCTGGCAGTAATAGGAATGGAGTTATGCTGAGCACAGATGGCTATATTTTGTTCATTGGCAAAAATCAGTGGAACCCTGATACACATATTTAAAGTCTGGTCAGTCATGGTCTTCAAGGAAGAACACAATAAAGGTGAATTTTGGATTTGGTGTCCTCGGAGCTCAAGAAGTACATCCAGATCCACCTCCAAACCATCAGGGAGGCATCGGATTGGCTCAAAATTGTTTAATCAATCAAGTGTGACACATAAGCTCATATGTGAACGGTATTATGCATTTTATGATTGAAGCATGACATTTTTACAAGCAGCAATTTCCAGTGTTGAAAAATGAAGCCAGTGTGAAAGTGCCAGAGCTTGCAGTTCCTTAACTGGCCACTTGAAGATCCAAAAGTGAGTCACTCCCAGTAAAATTCCATGTTAAAATGTTCAAGTTAACAGCAGAAATAAACATGTTTGTGACCTAAAAATGGTTCCATTTTAAAATGTTCATGTTTACAGCAAAAATAAATGTGTTTGCGACCTGATACAACAACAACAACAACAACAACCAAAAAAATGGTTTGGGTCTCTATAGCAAGTTTCCCCGCTCATGGTAACACAACAGTTATTTTAAGCCATAATGTTATGAATAACTAAGGGTGCGGCCACTTTGAGTGACAACTAGTGTGCGCTAGGTCCAGAAAGCCGCTGCTGGAGCATTTTATGACAAATTTCTAAATTAATACAGCATGCTGTGTGGTTAATTTTACTAACAGACATCTAAGAACTCTGCTCCAGTATTAATGTTGATTTAATTTGAATTTTAGCAGGCATTGTTAGCTTGGTAACATTAGCTACACTGATAATCACGACCGTGTGAAGCGGATTTAGATTGGGGCCGATGAAGCGTGGGGTCCCATGAAGCAAACAAGAACACATCCAAAAAGGCTAAACACAATGTTAAGGTCGCACAACCTTGACAGCATTTCACTTTAGCTGCCAACATCGGGCACACACATACATGATTAGTGTCAACAAATCGAGAGATGCTAATGTTGCAGCTAACGTTGCCAGATTTTGTTACAGGTTGTGGCGCTATCATAGCATTACTTATTATTCTCAAACACTTCAAATATTAAATGTTTTGAGTAAATAACAACAGGTAAACAAATGCAAATATTTTAATTGTATTTTTGCCATCTAGCAGTGGGTGCTTTGACATCTACCTTTCCAACAGGGGGAGCTGCAGCACCCCCAGCACCCCCACATCCCATGGCTATGCTGATCGATTCATACTGCAGTTATTGACGCTACATGCTGGGTGTAGATTTTAATAGGATACCGTTGCGAGACTTGAACCCATGCATGATATTGCGGGATTTGACCACTTCTGGGGACAGCCTGCCATTGTGCAACACAAACAACGCAATACTTCACATGGAAAGATGTGTACTGTTTTGTTTTCAGCTGCAGTCACCGAAGCAGTCGCGACAAGTGTAGTTTATTTCGGTTCCCAGCAGAGAAGGGAAGACGAGGCAAATGGGAGACGTCATGTTGGTAAGTTTTAATGAAATTTAATGTGAATAATGATAATGGGGCGGTCCCCGGAAGTAGGATTATTGCATCATATGCTCTTTCATTAACCCCCTAGACTACACTGCCCAATACCCAAATCACCTGTTTGAAGAACCACCACCCAGTCCAAAAAAAGTGTTAATCATTCACTCAAATCCAGCTTATATATCCTGTTAGCTTTAGTTAGCTTGGTAACTTTGAGACAAGTGGGCGTGTCTGCTGATTTCTTCTCATTTGCATAACCAAACGCTCCCCGAGTAAAACACTGAGATGCCCTTGAACCTCATTGTGAATTGGGCTCTTCATTGGCTCCCTTAACGTTGACTCTAGTTGTTTAGCCTTCAAGACCTCCCACGGAGACTCATAAAATAAAGTGTATATGGTGGCCCAGTTTCCATCAGTTCAGCACTTGAGGAGCCCACAGCTGTGATGAACAGCTCACTCCGACAGCTGGTTATTCATTGATCCCCCTCAGACCCCCTGAGCTAAACCTGCCCGCTACATTAACCCTCAACTAATTATATCACAAATCGGACATGCTACCAACGGCGATCCCAACATTTCTCAGAACGCTTGACTCTGGCAAGGTGACAGATTTAATTCTTAAAATCCTGCCAAGGAGCCAAAGTGTGTTTCCAACCATGACAGAAAATGGCGTGATAATAAACTGGCGTCCACATAATATGTAGAGATTTGGAGAATTCCCAGTTTCCAGTGGTTTGCAGTTCCTTTCTCAGGATGAAGGAAGCCATAAAACACCATGACAGCGATTAATAGTCAGTTAGCTGCATTAGCCATATTGGGAGGGAGTGGCCCTTCTTTGCTGGGAGACACGCCCCCGCCCCCCTCCCCCCACCCTGATAGGCTTTTTCTTATTAAAGATGCTGACAGAAGCAAAAAGACCATCTGTTGAGTTTTAACGTAATCTTACTTCCTCGAATGATTTGTCTGAGGATCTGAACACGGCTTATGGGTTTGGTTAAGGTTCTACCCCCCGCCCCCACTCATAAAGTTAGGCTCCGTCACATATCTCTATCTCCTAAGGCCAGTATTTATTGAAAACAGGGCCTCTTGTGTTAACACACACTGAATCGAGTCTTTGTCCGGTTTCTATGAGCGCGGTTGGCGAGGGGACCGTCGTTACTGTGGGATGGGGGTATTTGGTTCTGCGCTGCCGTTCGCCTCTTCGACCATAACTCTGACCTCAGCGAGCGCGTTTCTCACACCCTCTCTCCAGCTGGGGGACAGGAAACGACTGTGTCCGCGTCTGTCGACTGTTGTGGCTCCCGAGCGTGGAGATGGCAACGGGTAGGGTCGGCAGGAATGCGGCACCCAGATGATGGATCTAGAGGAATTCCCCTGCTGATGCAATGCCAGGCTCTAAGAATCTGCTGTCACCTTTCTGTTAAATTAGAGACAAAACTGTGAGATGAAGACAGATTATATACCCAGAAAGTATAACTGGATCCTTTATCCGTTTTACACGTGGACCCTCAGGGCCAGGTCTTCATTTTGGCATGAAGAAACTCAGGATCCTCAAAGGAAACCTAATTAGTGGCTCAGGACTTTCTCCTTGGTCCTAAATTGTATATGATGTGACGTTCAGTGTGTCAAGTTGATTTTTGCTTTAGTTTAACCGCTATACACATAACACCAGACTGGAAACTGAGTTAAAAAAAAGACTACCTATCTGCAGATCTTCTCTGACAACTGCTCCTTTGATGTCATTTAGACTTTCTCGACCTTTTAATGAAGGGAACAGCACACGTCCACTGCAGTCGGAGAGCTGAAGCTCTGATCAAAGACAGCGGACGCCAATCACATCACGCGACTCAGTCCGCGGAGGCAAACGGTGAGCGCAGGCATCAAAATGATGAAGCATACATCAGTGTTTCCCCAGTTAGTTTCCCCCCACAAACTCCAGGGAAAGAAGCTGCGCAGATATGTCAAGATAAGTTGATCTTTTGCGAAGATTTCCTCAGAAATATCAGTGTTTCACTTGACTTTACTGAACATAATGTTCCCTGTGATTAGCAGGGATTAATGAGTCAGTCAGCAAGTCAGCAAAATATCCACCAGGAATGGCATAAAAATGACGGCAAATTTCAAGTCTGAAGATTTGAGTTCTGATGGATTCAGTTGATGAAGAGCTAATCTCCTACTTTGGGGTATTTTTTTTTTATCTTTTAGCAGAATAATTTGCTGTTATGGTATTAGTTTAAAGTTTATTAGTTTTAAACCCAAACTGGTTTGTGACAGGAATGTCACACTAGTCCTAGGGTTCACTAGTTCTAGTTCTAGGATCCAGTAATCTTAGAGTCCACTAGTTCTAGTTCTAGGATCCAGTAATCTTAGGGTCCACTAGTTCTAGTTCTATGATCCATTAATCCTAGGGTCTACTAGTTCTAGTTCTAGGATCCAGTAGTTCCAGGGCCCACTAGTTCTAGGGTACATTAGTCCTAGTTCTAGGGTACACTAGTCCTACGTATACTAGTCTTGGTTAGGGGTAAGGGTTAACTTTAAAACCAGTTTGGGTTGTAATATACACCATTAAATAATATAAAGATGTTAGGATCACTGGACCCTAGGACCAGTAAACCCAAGGACCAGTGGGCCCTAGTACTAGTGGACCCTTCCCCAGCAGTATGTATGGTCACGTAGGCTTTGTTTACACTGCCAATCCAAATCAAATTTGTTGACTGACTCTCCACATTGTTGGTTGACCTAGTAGAGCCTTGGTCTCAAGTATGAGTGATCTGCTGTTCAAACCCCACTGTGGCCACAAAGATATGTCATCCGGTGAACAAGAAATAATACAGTATTAGTTTTGAGTCTATACTCCAGGTTTTGCAGATGATACTGTATTTAAATATAGCCCTTACTGTTCCTTGCTTGGTGAGTAAGGAAACGTAGCAATACCTATTAACATCTTTGGGAATCCCCAACAACAAAACAAATATAACTGCTCTTGGTGGTCAGTCTTGTGTCACTGGAAATGTATCAATTTTACAGCACAACCACCCCATTTGAGCTTCAAACCCACTTTTTAGAAAACCTGTGGGTGATGTCAGGGAGGTTTTTGTTGAGTATAAATACAGTTTACGGTGAAAAACTATTCACCTGTGTTAAGTAATATTGTATGACTACATTAGGATCCAGGACCTCTGTGACCCTTAACTGAACTGGAATAAGGATATTTTGAATGGATATTTGAAATGTTTAAGTCGTGTTTGTAGACCAACAAATAAATGTTTTGACATTAACATATGATTATAGACTTCACCTTATTAACTTCCTTCACCAAAACAACAAACTGACAAATGACTTCAGGTGAAACAGGTGTGAGTGAAAGATTTCAGTTTCTTGTAAGGACATTAAAGGCTTGAACAACACCCATGTTTTCAGACAGATTAATCCTGCTGACGTCTCGTCCGGAGGAGTAAACATGAAGGGAATGTGGAGGTGAGCTCATATGTGTGTGATGTGCAGAAACTGCCAAGAGAAGGAATGTCGCTGAGACTCAAACTGGATCTTCAGCTTGGAATAATTCCTGAGTCAGGGTGTAACAGTGGCATACCCAGCGTGCTGTCATGCAGATTGCATTGTCACTCCCATAATGCAAGTTCATTGGCTTGGTTGGAAAACTCGCCATTATTACCTCCACCAATGAATGGTGAGTTGAAGGTTGTATTTTGACCCCTGTTTGTTTGTTGGGAACAGCCTACAAATTTCCAACCCAGAGTCTCACGTCATGTCGTGAATCACCATCACAAAATATATACATTAATCTATTGGTTCGTGATATTGTCATGAAAAAGTGCAAAATGTTCGTCATGGGAGCACAAATTTATTCTAATACATTCCGTGATGGCGGCACAAAATTAAAAGTGAAGGGGGGGGGGGGGCGTCGGGATGGTTATGGTTAGGGGAAGGAGTAGGGTTATGGTTATGGTTAAGGTTATGGAATTTGAATCATTTCGTGATGGGAGCATGAAAAAAAACCTGAGCCTGGGCTGCAAATTTCATATATCGTTATGAAAATTTTACTGAAGATTCATATACTGATGGGCAAGAGCTGTGGCCATTTAAATTTAACATTGAAGACCCCATTTAATGTATATTTTACATTATATCTTAATCAAATGTGCTCCAAGCACTCTCACATTTTAAGATAAGGTGCAGACTGACACTCACTGTCACCTGACAAAGTTTGATCTGGATCAGATTCGGATTGTGGATTTTGTGGACATTTAAATTTAATATTGAAAAGCCCATTTGATGTACATTTTGCATTATATCTCAATCAAAAGTGACTCAATCTGTCATTTGTGAAAATGAGGTGGAAACTGGCACTCTCAATGAACAGATTAAGTCTGATCCAGATCTGATCCGTATTGCGGATTTAGCAGCTATTTGATGTTAACATTGAAAAGCCCTTTTAATCTATATTTTGTGTCATAATTTAGCTTTTGAAAAGCCACTTCGAACAGGACTTTGACCTTGAAATTTTTCCCAAGGTCAAAATTTGTGGAGTTGGAAACTAGTGTTGGTGGAGGTTTGTTTCCTTATGTAACGCTGAGCTTCTGCTGCTGTTTCAGAATATTGCTTTCTAAGCCCAAATGTGTAGCTGAGGAAAGTTTTTAATGCAGTGAAATGCAAATAAATTGTCATGAAAAATGCTGATTCACGTGCTGCTGAGTAATTGGCTCACGCTGGAGAAGTACTACTGTTCTCAGCAGACTGTACAGTTGCAGTACAGCACATTTCCCAGAACTTTCCACTGACCTTTACTCTGTTGTCTGATAACTGCATGATATATTTGATTGCCTTACAGACGTCTGAGAAATGCATCAGCACGTCAGCGAGGCCCTGGCTAAAAGTACCTGAACCCTGACCTCTCGCTCAACAGCAACAAAACATGTACAGAGTGTCAGTGCAAGAGGAGGAAAGAGGCAAAAAATTCTCACACATAGCAATAAAATGAAAAAAAAATAAAATATCAACAACGTGTGATAAGAACGTAAAGCAGCACCATGTGGAGTAAGCACGGCCGTAGTTAATGGACTTGGCTCTCGTTCAGTTTATCTGAAGGATGTGATGTTGAGACATGATAAGTCTCTGATGGTCCTTGGGAACATGTCCTCCGGTTCAAACGAGGAGGTTAAGTACATTTACGTAATCCACTTTTTATTTTCATAGGACATACTGTGCAGCATGTTTATTTTTACTGAAATACGTGTCGCTCAGCACAAATCCGTTGATCATATCGTTCATGACAAGAAGGCAAAAAGACATGATACTGTGTGGGTTTAATCATGATTAAAAAAAAATCCCTCAATTTGTCAAATTCAGTCAACTTAAAATCTGAAGGTCGCCAGGACAGAAAATCCAGCCATACAATACAGCATGCTGCAGTGCGATCGTGCACTATTAATGTAATGCAGAAGCAAAGCAGAAAACAGCGTGCACGTGATGGTGTGCTGCTATATTGGAGTAGCGAAGGGGAAGCGGGAGCTGGTAGCTGCACAGGTTGTTCCACTTGTGAGAGAGATAAAATGTAAAACAGCCACATTTTATTAAGCATTAAAAATTCTACTATGCGTCTACTAGATGTATTTATTTCCCATCATAAGTGTCTATGCTGTTCCAAGTTGCCAGATGTGCTCAGAGGATTAAGATATAAAATAACACCCTGCCTGGGAGACATTGTTGAATGTTTATGTGGATAATAACAAATGTGGAAATACATGTGTTGAGCAATAAATAGACTTTATTTACTCAGAGAGAAACATGCGGGTGAGTTGGCACCTCACTTTTTCCAATAGCTACATGCACTCCCAAAATTATTCAAGTATTTGTCATCCACATGAATTAATCAAAACATGCTAACATTTTGTACGTCATGCACAGGCAGTGAGTGCTGTGCATCCGAGACACCTTCTACAGGTCAAATCAAGGTACAAAGTTTTCTTTTTGTCTTTTGGCTACCCCTGTTTAGGAGCTCAACTTCAGCATCAACTTCACCTCAAGGAAATTCCTTAAGGAAGTACGATGGATAACATTAGTGGAGAAGTGTGTGCGTCGCCTGCACTTGTGCGTCCACACTGTGTACCCCGTGTCTCTCTTCTTGCAGTAATATGTATGTAACACCACACAAATTAATGTTATTATGAAATATCAGAAATTGCTCACTGGTTGCAGATGTTTTGAACATGCCCGAACTACTGCATGGTACTCTCACCTCCTTCGTAATGCACGTGCTGCACACGCTGACAAAGCACTTGTCTGTACCATCCTGATGTAACGAGCATTCATATTGCATCATTGCATTGTGCATGGCGAGCTTAACTTTATGAAGTAAAAAAAAAAAGTATTTTTTTACAGGGCAGGAACAGTTATTTGTTGCTAGGGAGAAATTGGATAAACTGCTTGCCATCCACCAGTAAACTGTAAGAGAAGAAGACTTCCAGGTTTGCAAAACTTGCTTTAAATGGTTCAGTTTTGCTGAAAATGCTTCATTTTATTGTCAGCTAGTGCTCTTGGCAAAATTGTATTGTACCTGCATTAATGGCAAATGTCCACCAGGTGGAGATATTGCTCCATTTCAAGAACTTTGAGTACAACTTGCAGTGGGACACAATGATGAACGTGTTGCTTACAGCATTAGATACCAGATCTTCCGTAGATCTGACAACTTGCAAGATCAAAGCTAATATTAGGACCATAATGACAGCAGTCGGCAACCTAATCATTGTGAAATCACTTCTCAGAATCCAGCAGTGTTACCATGGTAACTATAAGATGAGTTTGTTTTGGTTGGAATCCTGCTCTCTCTCAGACACACCAATCAGCTTCAAAAAGGGAGTGGGCCAAGCAACAGCTCTTTTCTACTTAAAGCAACAGGCTTGGAGGCAAGTTGCTTCTTCCAAACCTGATTATGGCTGTTTCTGTAGGATGGGATGGTTGTAGCTACAAGCTGTTTTAAGGCACCTTTGACCTACATCAGCTTGCTAAAAAGGCATATAATATGACTCCTGTAAATACAGTTCTATTCAGTTTTATTATGTTTATATGGCGCCAAATCATGGCAAAGTTTCAAGATGCGTCACAGGAGAAGGTTCCAACATCAGCAGACCCAGCACAGTTAGGTGGCCATCAGCTCTGGCCACCAACACAACACATAATTAAAATTTAAATACGCAGTCACATTGTTTTGGCTGTAACGTTTATTATTATTACGTTATTAACAACAAATTAAGTGCATCATATACAGATGTCACCAACATACAGAAGAGCAGAAGCAATTTTAATAGGAGTCAAAGTAACTGCAAAACACAACACGGTGCTTTCAAAGGTCGACGTTCAAAAAATCTCTGAACAAGAAACCACACTGCCGAAGTGTCCTTGAGCAGCAGATTGACACGGCGAGACTTATCAGAATAGGAGATGATTACCATGCAAGTCAAAAATAGCCATAAGACACAAAACCCTCATTCAGGATCACAGCCCATTAACATCTGTCTGCTTATGACTCAGTGTGAATGGGATTTTGCTCCTTTTAATAAACAGTAGACGTTTGTGTGTAAAATTAGGCTGAAGTTAAGTGGTCTTCTGAATGAAGGGCTGTGTTCTCCTCAATTATTAAAAAAACCCTGTTTTTACAAAATGCTGCAACCAACTGGAATTTCAAATATTTTATTGAAGCTGAATCATGTGATGTATATCGCTTTTTAGAATTTGCATTTTTCCTTATGTTGTGCAAATCAGAAAATAAGTTGCTCTAAGGTAGCGTCATAAGGGTAAGGTCTAACCTTCCCAACCCCCTGAGCAAGCACATGGGTAACACACACACACTCACACTCATCGTCAACCGCTTAGTCCAATTAAGGGTCGCGGGGGGCTGGAGCCTATCCCAGCAGTCATTGGGTGTGAGGCGGGGTTCACCCAGGACAGGACGCCAGTCTGTCGCAGGGCCACAAACAGACAAACAAACACATTCACACCCACTTGCACACCTACGGACAATTTAAAGACTCCAGTCCACCTAACCTGCATGTCTTTGGATGTGGGAGGAAACTGGAGCACCCGGAGGAAACCCACACAAACACGGGGAGAACATGCAAACTCAACACAGAAAGGCCACAGGCAGGAATTGAACCCATGACCTTCTCACTGTGAGGCAACAGTGCTAACCACTAAGCCACCGTGCTGCCCACATTGGTAACGTGGTAAGGGAAAACTCCGTTGGGCATGTTTTTGAGGAAGAAACCTCGAGCAGAACAGGCTCAGAGAGGCGACCAACTGCTTAGACCGTTCTAACAATAACAAAGATCAAATAAACAAAATACAAGAACAAGTACAAATACAAACACAAATCAATTTTAAAAAAGAAAGAAAAAGTCCACTGTATTTTTTTTTTTAACAACTGTTGTATTTTAATTTCTCTGGGCTCATTTTCACTGCACCTGCAAGTCCTGCACCTCTATTGAAGCAGCACTGTATCAAACACCCCCAGTTCTGCCTTAGGTCACTGTTGGTGTCCAAGTCTTGTAATTTATGGCCCATTCACACTCTGACAGTTATCCCAGCGACATTTGCCTACGGAAAGTGAAAAGTTGATTAACGCTGACCAGCAGCGAGGTCCTCCAGGCTCTGCATGAGCTAAGTGGATGTCAGTTGGGAAACGCTATTTGTCACGTTCCCGGAAAAAAAAAAAAAAAAAATTCAACATTCTTAAAATCTTCAATGTTCATTCTAAAATACTGGAAAGAGTTGAGCTCTATTTCTGTGTGTACAATGTTACTACTCCATCCTCCTCCTTAGCCTCATCTGGCCAACAGTGGAGGCTTGACTGGATGCAATACCTCCTCTGGATCCTTTGGGTATAAAGAAATGCGTAGAAATTTGAAGAAATAAGAAGGAATATGTTGAACCTGTCTCAACCACACACCAGTAGCAAGTGATGCATTCATACTTACAGTATGTCAAGTTCATATAGGCTGTGTCACCTGACGTCACAAGCGTTGAGTTGACAATCACCTCCGACAAGCTGCATTACTTCTTCACGGAGTGCGCTACCAATGCACCCGCCCTCCGATGGCGAAAGCTGAACTATGTCCTATAGTAAGTCAGTGGATCGTCACCAATCGTCAAGCTCCATCACTGTCTGTTGAACTATGTCAACCTGTGCTGAAGACAGGAAATTTAGCGACGAGCCTTCTTTACCATTTGACAGAGATTTTTGAGAATCTGCTACATTGGGCAGCATCATCCGCTTCACGACATAGTATGAATGGGCCATTCATGTAAAACAAAAAGCACCAGCGTTTATTCTTCTGCAACAATATTGGCTTTGCCAAACACCTGTATCCAGTAAGCACCCAGTAAGAACTTCCCAGGCATCACTCAATCTCAAAAGCCAAGAATCCAAACACACAAACATCACTGCCGAGATAAGTGAGTGTTTCCACAGGTTCAAAACTTTCTCTACACACACATACGTGCACACTTCTGTTGGTCGAGTCCAGGCAGTTGTTGAAAGACTGGATCTTCATCCAGTACAATCGCAAACCCAGACGTCCCAGCTCCTCAGCTTCTCAAATGCTTCAATCAGGGTTGAAACAAAAACCATACCATCATCTGCAAAGTCAAGGACAGCAAATAAGTGTTACTCATATTGAGATATGAGGTCTCCACATGAATTACATACACTTCTAGTGCATTTCTTTTTCTGTTCTATCTAAATAATATCTCTTTGTTCTTTCCACGTGTCCTCTCTGCTCCCGTCTCCAGATCAGTTAAAGATTGACTGATTTTTTTTTTTATCACAACTGTCTTATCATCATGGGGTTTAAAGGATTAACATTTCTTAATGTTTATGTTTTCAGCTGGTTAGCCTTTCTTGGAAATTATCTTTTCAGTTTTTTCTGAACAATACGCCTGACATATGTCACTTATCTGCACAGTAGCAAAAAAAAAAAAAAAAAAAAAAACCTTGTACACGTGTATCTTTGAAGAATTATAATTATTAGAAACCATGTTAGCTACAGTAAACACACATAATGGAATATTTTACCCAGATTGCATTTATTCATTGCAAAACTGATAACTAAGAAAGTAAAAAAGACTTGTTTAAAGAAATTTTTACTTAACTTTTGTCTAAATAGAAAAATAATCCTGTCACCATTTTTTTTACATAAGAAAATGTATCTCACTTTTTCTTAATAAGTTTTTCCAGCTAATTTCAAGCTGTATTTAACCAGTAACAAGGAAAGGCAAATCATCCAAGCAAAGGAACTAGATTGTGTTCCTTATTTTAAGACAGAGGCTAATCTTAAAAGAAGAATTCTGTCTAGTTTTAAGGCACATTTTGATTATTCAGTGCTTAGACATTTTGCAGGTTTTGAGAATTCTAACAAAGTAAAATTTTCTTACCCTATTAGCAGATTTTTTTTTTTTTTTTTAATACCAGACGATTTGGCTAGATTTGAGATTATTTGTCTTATTTTCAGAGGTATAGTTTTTGCAGTGTTTGGGCTTGGGTTCGGTGTCTTTCGCGCCACATTCCCTTCAGTCGCATGGTAAATACTTCTGACATGCCAAACAATGTGAGCACCAGAATGTGAGAAAAACAAAGACAGTTCAAAACAAGTATGTTTGAAATGATGACAAGCGACATTTTTTTCCCTGCTCGGATGTGTGAGACAAATATTTGTAAATCATGACACGGATTAGTTCGAAACTGCGGGAGTGTCGGCCTGTTCCGAGAGGCTACCGAGCACGTATGATCCTCTCAACAGATTAGACGGGTGAGGATCATTTAGCAGGTTTGCATAGCGCAGGTGTGAAAGGTCTTGTTATTGTGATGTCAGTTGCTGGGAGTGACAGTGCGGCTGCGGCATGAGCTGGCAATCTGCATTCTCGAAAGTAACAGTCACTGTCGGGACGTCTGCCAACATTTCACTGAGCACTTTCTTCAACGGCGAGCTAATGTACGCTAATGACAAGGTGTGGGGGGGTGGGTGGAACAAAAGAAACCTGGCATGGAGAACATGTATCAAGCATAATACCTCGTTATTCAAGCCTAATCACTGCATATCTCAACTGCAAAACACGCTAATCTGTTATTGTGTGAACTGTATGAGTGTGAGAGGCAGAGGAAGTGGGTTTAGCCAGCATTTGCATGAGAAAGTGCAACGGAAAAAGAGTGGCAGCGAGGGGCACGTGGCACGGCGGAATTTGGAAATGGCAAATTTGGAGTGCAGTGTGTGAATTTTATTCATAGTATTTGTGAAGATCTGCAAAGGACATTTTGCTGTTTTGCTGCTTCCTGCTTGCAATGTCAGGCAGGCTAACGCGGTGGTACGTGCACAGCGTGTGTCCACTGTCCAGACATTGTTGTATACAAGTTATACTGGTAATGGGAGGAGTGTGCAGACAAATTACATCTATGTTTGTCCCCGTGTACCCTGAGGAGAAATATTTTAATGTTTTATGCTAAGTGCATGTGCTTTGGGAAAAAGAGGAACAAGAAAGGGTGAGCTATGAATGCAAAAATGCAGTGCGTCCGGGAAAGTATTCATGCTACAACCTTATTCCAACATGGATGAAATTCATTTTTTCCCCTCAAAATTCTACACAAAATACCCCATAATGACAACCAAAAAAGTTTTTTAGAAAAAACAAACAAAACAAAACAAAAAGCAAAACCCTTTTTCATGTTGTCATTATGGGGTGTTGTGAGTAGAATTTTGAGGAAAAAAAAATGAATTTACTCCATTTCAGAATAAATCTGTAGCATAACAAAATGTGAAAAAAGCGAAGCGCTGTGAATACTTTCTGGGTGCACTGTAAATGTGTGAACAATATGCAAAGTGAGTGGTATGACTCAAACAAAGCTTGGCAGGCTTCGTCTTGCGTGCCATTTTAATGAAATACGCTGCACATGCTGAAACACAACAGAAGACAGGATTTGTTGGGTGGAACATACCAGATGGGAAATAGTGCATGAGTGTACTGTGGTATGGGTGGTTACCAAAAAACAAAACTTGAGAATATACAATGAAAACCTCAGAATGTGGAATGAAACCAGAGAAAACCTGAAGATATGGAATGGAAGCTTGAGAATAAAACTTGAGAGTAGGAGAATTCAATGCAGGATCAATTCTGGAGATATCCTGCTTCTAAACTAGCCCGGTGGTCAGCGCAGCTACCTTGTGACAACCATACTCCATAGTTTTTACACAATGGTTACAGCGGTTGAGAGTGATTACACGGGGTACGTAGTCACAGAAAAACATTACCGCTCATTTGCATTGCCATGCTTTTTGCATCAAGATTTAGCCAAGTGCATGTTCGGATAAATAAATAAAATTAATACATACCTGTCGGCCTCTGAACTTTTGTAGTTTCTCATTGGTGTTAGACTGAATAAAGCTGAGCTCAAGCTCAAGTACTTGTAGATTTCTCTGGGTTCAGTTTAAGGGGTTTTCCAGGTTACAGCTGCAGCTCCTTTGGAATTTTCTACAAATCAGGAAGTCTTTTCAGCCCCTTATCATACCTCAGATTGGTGAAGGATTTTGCGGAGCTTCCGAAGCTCCGCAAAATACGTCTCCAGCTTCCGTATCAAACACCTTCATGTATGTTGAAACATTGGTCATTATTTTGTCTGTTATTATAAGAATTGGCTGTGTTGCTCTTTAAATGCAAACAACAATAGCATATTTTGTCTGTTCTGTGGATGGCCAAGGTTGCACTCATGACATCACTTTCAGGATACAGTGAAAAAAGAGAATGTTTGAACCAATTTAAAAAAGTGTTACAATTTGTAAAAACCTGAATGAATTGAATATGAAATATAACTAAATATAACCATATAAGAATATGGAATAAAACTTAAGAATTTGTAATGGAACAGTGAGAATATAAATCAGAAACTCTGCTATACATGAGTAAGAATAAAATGATCAAGTACGCGTATATGTACTGTATTTTCAATCGCTTCCAAGTTTCATACAGATTGAACAGACCAAAATACAAAAATTGCTCAATAAAAATAGAAAATATCATCATAAAACCTGCAGTGTCCTTTTGCATTTCATGAATGAATTTACTTTAAACCCAACAAAATGATAATAAGCAACTATTCATTACATTAATGTGTTAAATTATACTACACTAAAACAGGCTCATATCATTGGCTAACATCCATCTAGCATATAGATTTGTATATTTAGATTTATCTGTCAGATTGGCGTATTGTCCAGGGTGTACCCCGCCTCACGCCCTATGACTGCTGGGATAGGCTATAGAATATATAGCGGATATAGAAAATGGATGGATATATTTAGTTTTCTCCTTTGGTATTTTCCTAATTATGTTTCCTTCTCTTTGTTTGTTGTTATTACGTATTCACTTCTTCCAATATGACACTTAAGTGTGCAATGTTATTAATGTAATACCTCAGGGAGGGGTATAAGCATGGGAGGGGTCACATGTAAGTTTGTCAGGATAATGGGAGCTTCTCACTGTTTGGCAAATTAATGGATGTCTCTTTTATAGTTGTGTCTCTAGATAGTAGAAGCACAAATTGAATGAATTGTAGGGGAGGTAGCCGAGTTGGTTAAGGTGTTGGGGTACCAGCACATAGACTTTGGCTCAGTTGCTGGTCACGATGTCTGTCTGTGTCCTTGGACAAAACATGTCCTCAACATTGTCTCAGTCCACCCAGCTGTAAATGGGTGTTGGCTTTGGAAGTAAAGTCCGTTGGACTTGTGTCCCATCCAAGGAGAATCTCAGACTCTCATCCACTTCATACTATGTAATCTGGGGGTAAGCACCGATGCCAGTGGGTTTCAGGGCCTATTTTGGACTTTCTACTACTTGGAGGCACTTTTGGCAAATGCCAAGGCTGCCTATGCCACAAAACCACTGTGGTTGAAAGGTCAGTATTGTAATCTAGTATGCAGTTTTCCACAGTGGGCAGCTTTGAGCCATGCAACCACACTCGCATACATATTCGTATGTTTGCCCAGATAAAAAAATAAATAAATAAATACGAGTGTTGAAATGTTTCTCTCTTATGCATGAAAATTCAGTAAGGTATATCTTCTATTACACATTCTAAATCTAAGGTGGAAATCTACTAGTGTATACTAAGGTCCTCCTAAATATTAAAAAAAAGAAAGAAGAAAGGGACAGAGCCACCTAGGTACCTGGTCTTGAGAACCAGGGATGGTAGGTTTAAAAGCTTTTTTATCCCATGGGAACTCTCCCTACTCACCCAAGTTGCTCAAGAATATGGACAGCACATACATAAGTGACATTTACACAAACAGGGCAGTAAACAACATATGCAAGAAATATCAGAACTATGTATAGGAGTTAGTACCTGAAACCTAAATGTTCCTACAGAAAAAGATTGAAATATACATCTACCTAGTCTATAGACATGTTGTAAAACAAAGTTTGTACATCAAACAAAATTTGTAAATCAAAAATGTGAGCATTATGAACTCAATTGTAGAAACTAAGAACTGTAGGAAATGTGAAATGCACTACAGCACTTTATGTTATTGTTCTTAAAGCTATTGTTTTTAAAATATATAAATGTATGAAATTAGACTTGCAATTTTAATTAACTTATTCCAGTTGAATTGTACATGTAGATGTTTTTTTTAACTGTGTACCCTCCTTTGACTGAGTTTACATAAGATAACCTTCATGCTCAGATCACGTCAGTGTCCTCTTGTTTCCTGTTTCTTGTCCAGTCTGTGTCTTCTTCTTGTAGTAGTTAGTGACCCCTATGTAATGTAGTCAGTTGTTGTATTGTAAGCTCCTGTGATGTTTGTGTGTGTTTTACTGTAAATTGTTTGTTAATTTTTACAGTCTGTCAGGGACTACAGATGGAAATTAGCCCATGGCTATAATCTGTATATTTACACTTTATGTGTTCATCAATATGTGTTGTCCCTTTTAAATAAATGAAATGAAATGAAAGTTATGGCTAGTAGGCTAAGATATAAATCTGATTAAGTTATTACAGAAACAAAAACTATGATATAATATGTATTGAGTTCCTATCTAAAGTTCACCCTGCTAGCTAAGTTATGGATAGTTACTATAGAAAGACAAATTCCGTACTCTACATGGTTTCTAATGAAAACCCCAAACTTAGATACTGCCTACATCATGTAAAAGAGTACAAATCCCAAACGTTGGCTAACTATAGCCAGAAGAACTACCATAATTTAGCCTATAACTAGCCTAGCACACCTTGCTAACCCAAAAAGCTAAATAAAGCCGATAACTAGAGTATAACTACAGTATAAAGCACAATAGTGTCGCTACAGCCTACAACAACGATCGTAACAACCAATACATATAACAGCATGTATGTATGTATGTATGTACATGCATGTAAAAAAAAAAAGTACATGCACACATAATGGTGTGTAGGCCAAACATAGCTCACACTAAGGTGATATAATCCCCCCCGCTGCACCCGACCGCTGAGAATAACAAGAATAGCTGAGTCACTCCGGCTGGACGCACCGCCCGTCTCTTCATTTCATTCCATTACAGGTGAGCTGAGGCATGAAGCACCTGGCATTCTCTGCCAGGCGCACCTGGAACACGACACAGAGCACCGTGAAAAGACAAAACTCTGGAATTTATGCCACTGAACAGCCATTTTGGACACATTAAAAAGATTTTTCAGGCATTTAAGGGACTTTTCTTCTTCTCTTCTTCTCCTTAGCAGCAGTCATCTATCACAGATCAGCTTCCGTAAACATGTTTGTTGTTTATGGACCTCAACACCAGATGCAGAGGTGGGGGGTGGGGATGTCTTTTACTGCCCCCAGATGCATTTTTCCAGCCATACAAATGTTTTCTGATCATATCTGGACATAGAAAGTGTAAATTTTCCTGAACGTTATCTAATGCACTAGATCATGCTAGGGAACGAGCTTCCGCCACATCTTTCAGGTTTGTGCCTGTCGGCTGAAGTTCCTTGTGATGGTGCAGCTGCAGGTGGTATGCACACACACACACACACACACACACACACACACACACACACACACACACACACACACACACACACACACACACACACACACACACACACACACACACACACACACACACTATCCTGCTTTGACCTCTTGTTTTTAGCATGAGTAAGATATCAGAGCTCTGAGCGAAATACAGGTCGGGTCTCGTCCCAGGACAGACTGTAGTGCCTCAAGGCCCAGAAAAGAGCAGGAACACGATGTCCCCAATATCCCAAGGAGAAAGAATGCCTCCAGTGCTGGACTGAAAATGTAGGGGACATTTCCCATGACACAATTCCAGCTATTTCCTGGAGCTCTGATGCTCTATACACAAACGGACCCTGAGGAACGCCAAACAGCAGGTCAGGCGGCAGCCCTGGGGGTTACAGATTACGTAAAACCTCATGTCCAGCAAACAAAACCAATGTATCTTCCGAGACATTGTTTTACTTGAAACACTCTGGGAAAATGTATACGTATTACACAATATGACACTGTGATCAATGCCCATGACAGCACCCAAATGACATTTGACATTGCACTTCAATGTTCATTTAATATGATGCCTCCTTCAGGCACCACAGCAATATCAGACTGTTCTAGTGTAACAGAGGTCAGTAGGTGGTGCTGTGCAGAAGAATTAAGTAAATCCTCACTCCCCAAGGTCAAAAGACTTGTGGTTAGAGTGCCAGTCTCCCATACTGGGGATTGTGAGTCAAGAAATCAATGTAGGTTAGACCAGCACTGCAGACGTTGTTGACTATACAGTAGGCATGTATTATACTAATCTGAACATTTGTCTGTTTGTTCACCTTCTCCTCCAAGGTTCTTTGGTGGATTTCAAGAAAACTTGGTATGTGGATGACAGTCAATACCAAAATTGCCCTAACAGGTTTGGACTGGACTACATTTATATAGCACTTTTCCATCTGAATTAGAAGCTCAAAGCACTTCACAATGATGCCTCACATACATACCAGGAGCAACTTTGGATTAAGGACCTTGCCCGAGGGCCCTCGTGATTTTCCGGCCTGATGGCGGGTTTGAACCAAAGATCCTCTTGGTTCAAGCCTACTGCTTAACCATCACTTCCCCACACAGGTTTGGTTTGGCAAAGTTCATTTGGGCCAATGGTCAAAAACAGATTTTCATGCCAGCGTCCACTAAATTTGACAAATATATGCAGGTGGGTTCTGGAATTGCCCCAGCACAATCAAACATATCAAATGTTAATCAATGGGTTTAAGGTCATGAGGATTAAAGGTCACACTTTGTGTTTTTCACTCCAACATCTACCCAACTTGGTACACAAATGAAGGTGGACTGGGTTCTGGAATTTCCCAGCAAGGTCAAATTTGCCAAAAATAAATCACTGATGTCAAGACCCTCTCTGCCTGTCTGTTGGTTGGCTGACTATTCTCGGACCCTTTGTCTGATTTCTTCCAAACTTGGTACGAGTATGCCAGTGATGGTTGACCATGAAATAGCACGTAAAGAATTCATCTTGGCAAAAGTCAAGGTGACGGCATGTGATTTTTATAATGATTTGGACGAAATGTGGATAATGCTTAGGTGGATTCCAAGTGTTGACATTATGATTAAAAGGTCAGATTTTGTTCCATGTAGATCATCAGAGTTCAAAGCGGCTGAAAACACGTCAGTTCGCACACCCATAACCACAAGATGAGGAAATACTGGCTGTGTCAATCAGATTATTTGCAATACACAAATTTCTATAGGCTCAAATGGAACACTGACATAAACGGAGGTGTTTCCATGGTAATAGACAGAAACAATAAATCTCCCCACTGCTAAGTAACCACTCAGACTGGAGAACAAATTTCAGCCTGAAACGACTCAGAGATCTGAAGTTTCTGTTCATTCAATAAGCACTTTCCTTAAAAAACAAACAAAACAAAACAAAAAAAACCTGCTGGAAATGCTTGTTTTGACTTTTGTCTGCAATAAAATCACCCCCAATTGTATCTCAGTATCAACTACAGTTACAGAGCAGATTTTATACTTAAATTACGTTTCCTTTTGGTGCAATTCAACATTTTCATGAACATAACTCTTGCCCTCGCGAGTCACTCGCAGAACTGACAAAAACTTTTCCATTTTTCGTTTATTTTGTCTGTCATTTTGCCACATAACGGACATTATGTTTCTCTCCGCGGCTACTAGCTTAAGTTGTTAGCACATGTGAAGTTGAGCACTTCATCCAGCAGATGGCAGACACATCTACGGGGTATTACATGCACAAAACAGTGTTGCTTTTTTGATTGATCTGGTGCATCAAAGGTCACCAGATTTTAATCAGTTCATCCTCTAATTTTCCCCTTTAAGTTGGAGATGCACAAGACAAAAGCTTTTCTTTTGGAGTTGTTGCCTGCACATGCTGGGTTGATTTCACTCATGTACTCACCCACTCAGGTACTTTTTAGTTTTCTCTAGAAGCCCTATGTTATTACCAGCCCACGGGGTATCACCACTTCTTGCATTCCTAGAGGTTCTTGGTGAAAGCTGATCATGCTCAGATTCACACTATTTGGACACACACTTGTTTAGGATGTCTACTTCAAATTTGGTGAAAATCAGGCACATTTTGCACAATAAAGAATGCCTAACACATAGACTACGTATGGACGATGGGGGTTAAAAAGGCAGCTGAACACCTATTTTTAAACTTGTGGTGAAGCCATGCAGAAGGAAATCAGCTTTATGTGTCGGGAACAATTTCATGTTCAACAATTCCATTTGGGTTCTTCAACATCAACAAAATTTTCTTGGATCTCCTCTATAAAAGTATAATATAAATGTGAAATAAAAAAGTATAAAACCTGTACAAGCCCTTTGAAGGTTTATAATAATTTTGACATTGATGATGACTTTTGCAATCTGCATCAGTATTTGTTGTTGCATTTTAAAACAGTGTCTGTGCACTGCTGTTATTTGAGACATTCATACTTTCTGCACGTGCTCTCCTGCTTCAGCCTTGATGATTTTAGCAGAGGGGAAAAAGACACTCACGCTCCATATTACCTTATGAAAAAAATGCCTTTCTCAGACACTCTCTTTACTTTCTTAAGCATATAAAGCTCCCATGTTTTACATAAGCATCCGTGTTTACATAAGCATCTCAATGGTACTCCTTGACTTACAGAAAGACCACTGGATCGTCTTACAGAAACTTGAGGCTTTAGGATTTAATAAATCAACCATAAACAGGTTTCGGTGCAATTTAACAAAGTGAAGACAGTCAGTTGAGATTGGTGGCACAATTTCAACTCTTTTATATATTGAATGTGGAGTACCACAAGGGTCAATTCTTGGACCATTGCTTTTCATTGTGCTGCAAAATGTTGTTATATGTGGATGACACAGCCCTTATAGTGCCATGTGCTAACACAGAGGATCTAGAACAAACTCTTACCTCGGAGCTTGAGGCAAGAGTTTCCCCTTCATGTCGGGAAAACTGTAACAATGCTTTTTAGTTCAAAGCATAATTTATGGAAACAAAGTACCATACAGGTGCAATGTGCGGGTGATACTTTGAAATGATAACCAAAGGTTAAATACCTAGCTGCCACTCTTGATCAATCTCCATCTGGAAAGGACATGGCTATAGATGTTAGTATCAAGGCAAATGCTAAGTTAAAATTCCTCTATAGGAAAACATGGAATGTCAGTAATAGAACCAAGAGAACCAAGAGGATGCTTGTATCACCTTGATTCAATGTCACTTTGACTATGCTAGCACTTCATGGCACACTGGTTTGACCAAGAAATACAATACTAGGCTACAGTGTACTCAGAATAAGGTCATTAGGTTTTAAATGCACCAAGAACTCATATTGATGTTCACAAATTTGAACTGGTCAGGATGTTATCCATAGAACTGTGTGTTAACCAACTCAAATTAAACCTTGTTCATATCATTGTAAATAATAAAGCTCCAAATAATTTTTCCCCTTATTTCCAACCAGTACACAATCAACATTCAATCAGAACTCGAGTGAGTAGCACATCTCCCCAAATACCTTTTGCAAAGTGCCATGGTAAATCCTCATTATGTTAAACTAGTACTATGAAATAGACTACCAAGTCATGTTCAAAACACTAGTAAAACAATTTTTACTAAATGAATTTTCTTCTCTGGAGTGTTCTCCTTGTATTTGGTACTAACGATTTAGCATTTTATGCATTAACACTCAGTAATATTTATCTTTTTTTAGAATTTTTATTGTTGTTTTTGTTTTAAAATTGTTATTGCAACTAAGTTGTCACTGATATACAAGGTTGGATAGGATTACTTTGAAATGTAATCCAAAAGTAATCAGATTGCAAGTAATCCAAATGTATGTACATACATACATGTAATCCACATGTATTCTTTCAAAGTAATCCTACCCAACCTTGCTGATATACTCTCATTCTGTTTTGCCTATATTGTATCCATGTTGGGTATGATATCCAAGGACCACAATAGAAATAAGTGTTAGTTGCTTTCATGTATTATCCTTTAATTGTGATGGTATTGTATTTATTTTACACAATGACATTTTACCAATAAATAAAATCAATCAATCTCTCACCGGGTGATGGTTTCCATAAGTACATAAAATTATAGCCCTGAGATTTGGTCTTTTATCATCACAGATTAAACCTTCTGAAACATGGTTGGCCTGTTATCCATATGAGAGAGCAGCACGCATGCAAGAGGGAACAAAATGTTTGAGTTATTCCACCAGAGAGCAGGTTGTGGATTAAGTGTAACTTCATAAGGTGAAGACAAGGAATAAACACTCACAGAGACATTAAATCTAAGCCAAAGAATTCAGACAATGGTTTTACAAAGTGACAGAAACTTCTTGGAGAGATAAGGGATTTAAGGTGATATCAAATGGAAAGGTTTCACTAACATAAACCGATCTTCATGGCAACAACACCAGACCAGGATTAAAGTGTCTTTTCAAAGACGATTTCCTTATGGCCCTCTGCTGTGATTTATTATTATTATTTTTTTTGGAAAAAATGACAGCAGATTACAGCACAGAGGTGGGATTTGCTTCTTCATTATAACCACACTGCAAATGACATTTTTGCCTTTTTGGTGGTGACAAGAAGCAATTTACTGAGAATATATTTTTTTAGCTGGTCCCCGCAGAGTTGGGTCAGATTTCTTTGAATTATAATCGGTTCCAAATTACACAGCCATTTTTGTAATTAGTAACATAATGCATTTGATTATTATTACCCTCCTGTGGGTTCACCACCTGCAGAGGGGGCCATGGGGGTCGGGTGCAGAGAGGATTGGGTGGCGGTCAAGGGCGGGTGGCCCAACGGCCTGGTCCATGCTCACAGCCCCTGGCTGTTGGTACATGGAATGTCACCTCGCTGGGGGGGGAAGGAGCCTGAGCTTGTGCGGGAGGTTGAGAGATACTGACTAGAGATAGTCGGGCTCACCTCCACTCACAGCTTGGGCTCTGGTACCCAACTCCTGGAGAGGGGCTGGACGCTTCATTGCTTATTGCTTCCCATATCAGTCGCCATGTGCTAGAGTTCACTCCAGTGAACAAGAGGGTCGTGTCCCTATGCCTTTGAGTCGGGGACAGGTCTCTCACTGTTGTCTCAGCCTACGGGCCGAGCGGCAGTGTAGAGTACCCGACCTTCTTGAAGTCCCTGGGAGGGGTACTAGATAGCGCTCCAACTGGGGACTCCATTGTTTTCCTGGGGGATTTCAACGCCCACGTGGGCGACGACAGTGAGACCTGGAGGGGGTGATCGGGAAGTACGGCCTCCCCGATCTGAACCCGAGTGGTGTTCAGTTGTTGGACTTCTGTGCTAGTCACAGTTTGTCCATCACAAACACCATGTTCGAGCAGAAGGGTGTCCATAAGTGCACGTGGCACCAGGACACCCTGAGCCGGAGGTCGATGATCGACTTTGTAGTCATATCATCTGACCTTCGGCCACGTGTCTCGGACACTCGAGTGAAGAGAGGGGCAGAGCTGTCAACCGATCACCACCTGGTGGTGAGTTGGATCCGCTGGGAGTGGAGGAAGCCGGTCAGACCTGGCAGGCCCAAACGTATTGTGAGGGTCTGCTGGGAAGGACTGGTGGAACCCTCTGTCAGCGAGGTCTTCAACTCCCACCTCCGGGAGAGCTTCTCTCAGATCCCGGGGGAGGTTGGAGACATGGAGTCCGAGTGGACCATGTTCTCCACCTCCATTGTTGATGCGGCCGCTCGTAGCTGTGGTCACAAGGTCTCTGGTGCAACCCCCGAACCCGGTGGTGGACGCCGGAAGTAAGGGATGCCGTCAATCTGAAGAAGGAGTCCTACTTGTCTTTGTTGGTAGGTGGGACCCCGGAGGCAGCTGACAGGTACCGGCAGGCCAAGCGTGCCTCAGCCCGTGCGGTCGCAGAGGCAAAAACTCGGGTCTGGGAGGAGTTTGGGGAGGCCATGGAGGAGGACTATCGGTCGGCCTTGAAGAAATTCTGGCAAACCGTCCGACGCCTCAGGAGGCAGAAGCAGCTCTCCACCAGCACTGTCTACGGTGCGGGTGGGGAGTTGTTGACCCTGACTGGGGATGTTGTCGGGCGGTGGAAGGAATACTTCAAGGATCTCCTCAATCCCATCGTCACGTCTTCCGAAGAGGAAGCAGAGACTGGGGACTCAGAGACGGAATCATCCATTACCCAGGCCGAAGTCACAGAGGTGGTTAGAAAGCTCCTCGGTGGCAAGGCTCCTGGGGTGGATGAAATCTGTCCTGAGTACCTTAAGTCTCTGGATGTTGTGGGACTGTCTTGGTTGACACGCCTCTGCAACATTGCGTGGTGGTCGGGGACAGCGCCTCTGGATTGGTAGACCGGGGTGGTGGTCCCTCTGTTTAAGAAGGGGGACCGGAGGGTGTGTTCCAACTATAGGGGGATCACACTCCTCAGCCTCCCCGGTAAGGTCTATTCCAGAGTACTGGAGAGGAGAATTCGACTGATGGTCGAACCTCAGATTCAGGAGGAGCAGTGTGGTTTTCGTCCTGGTCGGGGCACACTGGACCAGCTCTACATGCTCCTTCGGGTGCTCGAGGGTTCATGGGAGTTTGCCCAACCAGTCCACATGTGTTTTGTGGATCTGGAGAAGGTGTTCGACCGTGTCCCTCGGGGCACCCTGTGGGGGGTGCTCCGGGAGTATGGGGTCCGGGGTCCTTTGCTAAGGGCTATCCGGTCCCTGTACGACCGCAGCAGGAGCTTGGTTCGCATTGCTGGTAGTAAGTCAAACCTGTTTCCAGTACACGTTGGCCTCCGCCAGGGCTGCCCTTTGTCACCGGTTCTGTTCATTATTTTTATGGACAGAATTTCTAGATGCAGCCAGGGCGTAGAGGGGGTCTGGTTTGGGAACCACAGAATTTCGTCTCTGCTGTTTGCGGACAATGTGGTTCTGTTGGCTTTGTCAAATCAGGACCTTCAGCGTGCACTGGGGCGGTTTGCAGCCGAGTGTGAAGCGTCCGGGATGAAAATCAGCACCTCCAAATCCGAGGCCATGGTTCTCGACCAGAAAAAGGTGCTTTGCCCTCTTCAGGTCGGTGGAGTGTCCTTGCCTCAAGTGGAGGAGTTTAGGTATCTTGGGGTCTTGTTCACGAGTGAGGGACGGATGGAGCATGAGATCAATAGATGGATCGGTGCAGCATCTGCAGTGATGCGGTCGCTGTATCGGACCGTCGTGGTGAAGAGAGAGCTGAGTAGGGGGGCAAAGCTCTCGATTTACCAATTGATCTACGTTCCGATCCTCACCTATGGTCATGAGATTTGGCTCATGACCGAAAGAACAAGATTGTGAGTACAAGCGGCCAAGATGAGTTTCCTCTGCAGGGTGGCTGGGCGCTCCCTTAGAGATAGGGTGAGGAGCTCGGTCACTCTGGAGGAGCTCGGAGTCAAGCCGCTGCTCCTCCACATTGAAAGAAGTCAGTTGAGGTGGCTCGGGCATCTTTTCCGGATGCCCCCTGGACGCCTCGCTGGAGAGGTGTTCCGGGCATGTCCCACTGGGAGGATGTCCCGGGGAAGACCCAGGACACGCTGGAGGGACTACATCTCTCGGCTGGCTTGGGAACGCCTTGGGGTTCCCCCGGAGGAGCTGGGGGAGGTGTGTGTGGATCGGGAGGTCTGGGCGGCTTTGCTTGAGCTGCTTCCCCCACAACCCGACTCCGGATAAAGCGGAAGAAAATGGATGGATGGATAGATGGATGCATTTGATTACAAAAATATTCATTTCAGTACTTTTGGATTATTTCAAATTAATTGGGCATCATAGTGGCTTAGTGGTTAGCACTGTTGCTTCACAGCAAGAAGGTCATGGTTATTGATTCCCACCTGTGGCCTTTCTGTGTGGAGTTTGCATGTTCTCCCCGTGTTTGTGTGGGTTTCCTCCGGGTGCTCTGGTTTCCTCCCACATTTAAAGACCTGCAGGTTAGGTGAATTGGAAACTTTATAATTGTCCAGGTCTCCCTTGCAAAAGAGGTCTCGATCTCAATGGGACTAAGCTGGTTAAATAAAGATTCAATTAAATTACTGAAAATGAATGATGCATTTCATATATATATATATTTATATATATGCCGCGACAAATATTCTTTTTTTTCACCTTGTGTCATAATAAGTTAGAAATTTAATGATAAATTAAAACAAAGTATCTTACTCAATTTTTGAGAACTGCCTCCTCCAGACAGATTCACCACACAGTACCTGTTGTGAAAGTGTAGTGACACGGACCCACAACAGGGGGCGCAAATGAACGGTCAATAGATGAGCCAAAAGGTAACAATTTAATGTTGTGAAACGGGCACAACGAACATACAGACAATCTCAGAATATAATTACAGTCAAATTACAAAGGTGACGTGTGGGCAGGCTCGAGGATAGAAGACGTCTGTCCTGAGAAGAGCCGGAACCACACGATTTCCACCCCCACAGAACCTGGTGAATACTGGAGCCGCCAAGTCCCGAATTCCCAGGTGATCACCGTCCCCGACTGTCGGATCTGGTACTGCTGGCGAAGAACAAAGACAGTCAAGTGTGGGTGTGTGTACACCCAGTAACAACAACGGTGGGAATGCCACCTCCACCTCTCACTCAATATGTTGCAGAGTACCGCAGTGATTCCTCGGGGGAAAAGAGTGCCGTCCTGCACACACTCAGCCTCCACAGAAAAAGGAACCGGTACTCCTGCAAACACTCACAATATACAGATATATTGCAAAAGACACAAACGGCTGAGGATATTACCTCCAATGAAGTATGATATCTCGGCGATGAGGTGGAGATGACGTCTGGTCTTTATGGAGTGCGATGATGAAGAATTCCTGACAGCTGTCACTCCCGGCTGTGTCCGTGGCGGCAGCACCCTCTCGTGCCTGAAGCCCGCACTTCAGGCAGGGCGCCCTTTGGTGGTGGGCCAGCAGTACATCCTCTTCTGGCGGCCCACACAACAGTACCATACTGTTTGTATTTCTTAAAGATAGATGGAAATGAAGTCCAAGACATATTCATTGAATTGGAAATGTTCATGTATCCATCCCCTGATTATTTAAAGAAAACCAACTGTAAATGTGATGATTTACTGTAAATTCATTAAACGGTGCCAATAATTGTGCCCTAGCATACATTTTATGTCAGGATTTTTTTTTCTGTCACTTCATGAAAGTATTTTGTTTTGTCTTGTTGCCACATAAATTAGAAATTTTAAAAAATATATTTTGATTAAATTAAATTGCTTTGTTTGCATTTATTTCTGACCATATATTAAAATGTTGCTCATGTGTATAAGTGTTGGGGCTTCCAGCTGTAACTCCAGATGTGATTGTAGATTTCACTCATAAATCCAAAGTTAGCTTTATTTTGAAATAGCCTTTGCTTCTTACTCTTACAGGGCTGAGGGGAAAAACTCTGACTTGGTTTATATTCACCTCTTCCTTCTTAAACTGAAAAAACGAACCAACTTAAAATGTTGTTTCAATTGGTAACACTTGAATGAATTAAGTTGTTTGAACTTAAATTAGTAAACTAGATTAACTCTAACTTACAAACTTACGTTCAAACAACTTAATTCATTTAGATGTTGCTAATTGAAACAATTCATTTAAGTTGGTTCAACTGATCTCTTTTCTCAGTGTAAATTTTACAGTCAAGATTGTCTTTTCAGGTCATTTATCTAACTCTTGTAAGGAATATATAACCTCCACAGTTATCTTCAGCTGTGTCGCCTTCATTAAAATGAGTCTCATTTGACTTCATCACCAGGTATAGCGTGACATTCAGCTGCACCACATTTGCCACAACACGTCCACAGCTTTTCTAACTTCTGCTCAACACCTTCACACAGCACATCCTGTTGAGTACATCTGCTCCTGCGGCTATTTCTCTCTCACTTTACAGACCTTGTGTTGTGTCTGCACTCTGCACTCATTACATGCGTCTGCTCTGATATAGCATGACCCAGCGTGACCCACATAGTGAGACCTCTGCAGGGCGAGCGCATGAATAGACTGTCACTAGGGAGGTGCTTTTCCTCCTGAGGCAGAAGCAGACACACTTCATACAACACTTTGAATAACTTCTCTCTCACACAATTCTCTGTTTTTTTTGTTTTTTTTTTTATCGCAAATGTCACAACGACAGCCAAGCACATGGGCTACGATTGTTCTCCTTATTGACTTTCAGATGTAAGTTCTTTGGAAGCATGTTTTGCCCTGGTACTGTGGGATAATCTTGCTCAGGAAGTGCTTTAAAGGCCTTTCCAGACGAACATGCACCTCCTTCTCTGGGTAATTACTGGGCCACGGGGATACTGAAGGCCACGTGTAGCAGAAAACTGCACAACCGCATGACCTTGTGAGCCAGAGTGTGCAGGATGGATCTGCAGAACATTTTGAGATGTCTGTGCATGTTAAACTTGCTGTACTAGGTTATATTTAAAGCTACAGTGTGTATGATTTGGCACCATCTAGTGGTGAGGTTGCATTTGGCAATATGCTGTTGCCAGTAACTATTTTCATGTTTTTGCATCTTTGGTGATGTGGGGTCATGCTCCCTTGCCTTCTCTTGTGATAAAGTATCCTCCATTTCACAAAAATGAGGGTTCTCAAACTAATTTCCCTGCAGTAGAAATCCACTTTTTTTTCTTTAGTCTTCCAACCATGTTGGAAAAAATGGACAAGATGGGGTACATATGTTCCTTTTTGAGCTACTGTATCAGCATGGTGGTATGGTCATATAAAAATACACTGATTCATTGTTTAATTATACACTAATCAACAGACGGCTAATAAATGACTCTAAATCCTACACGGCGTGTAGCTTGAAGGAATTTGCAGGCAAATATTGTGACAACAACACAGATGAAATCTGTTTCCAACAAGAACAATATCTCCACAGGAGAAGCAATAGGAAATGATGGTAGGTTTATGCCCCCCGCTCCCCCAAGAAAAAAAAAAAGTCTAATTCTGTAATGTCTGATTAAACTATGTTTGTGAACTGGAGATATTTGAAAGAGCCTCAAGGCCCACCGTTATCTGTCAGGCAGACTGGGACAGCCGCCAAGCTGATGCCATCTCAACAGGAGGAACACAACAAAATGGCAGGAAATTCCTATTTGTTCCCATCAGAGCACGTTTTTTTAAATCAAGCTGTTGAAACGGTGCATAGCGACACAATTTTTGACTACTTGGAACTTAAAGATGCCACACGGATAGAGAAAAGCATAAAATGTGGTAAAGGTGTAAAACCTATAAGGCAACAAATCAATAATCTTAACAATTAAAAGGGAAAACATTTTCTGGTACCATGAACACAAATACCTGCTATAAGTAAAGCTGCAAAATAGTTTTTGCGCCATGAAGATCAGATTAAATTGGAAAGCGTGCACTTTCAGCTGCACGTCCCATGTCCATCCCTGTTGTGGGGGATGACAGTTTAGTGCCACATCAGTTTCCACAATAATGTGGTTTCTAAAGGTGGGGATGTTTTTACAAAAATCCAACCAAGTCTTGTTGGGAATTCGATCTAAAGTGCATATTTTGATGTAGGGAGGAAACCCAAGTGCCAGGGGGAACCCCGACACTGACAAGTGGACATGAAATCTACACAGAAAAGAACTTGGCTACGACCTTCTTACTGCGAGGCAGAGTTCATTAAATGAATATAAAACTAACGTAAAGCTAACTGGCTACATATGTAAGCTCAGAGAAAGGCTAACTAAACAGTGAGCATAGTATTAAGGCCACTGAATACAAAGCTAAATTAAAAGCTACCTAGCTAACTCAAACGGTAACTGAATATAAGCTAACTGAAGAGCTAACAGAATATAAAGCCTACTAAATATAAAACTTGACTGAAAAGCTAGCTAAATATGAAACAGACTGGATGTGAAGCCATTGCATGAATACAAAGCTAACGGAATAAAAAGCTGTCAAATCTCAAGCTAACTGAATCTCAAGATAACTAAAGGTAAAATGGCTGCATCTTAAACTAACTCAAAAGCCAACCAAACAGAGTTTAAAGCTGAATGAAAGACAAAATTAATTTAAAGCTAACTTAAAATCTAGCAGAATATAAAGCCTCATAACTATAAAACTTGACTGAAAAGCTAGCTAAATATGAAGCAGACTGGATGTGAAGCCAACTGATGAAGCTAACAGAATACAATGCTGTCTGAATCTGACGCTAACTGAATCTAAAGCTAACTAAACGTAAAACTAACTGAATCCTACACTAACTCCAAAGCCAGCTGAACTGAAAGGTTCAAGCTAAATGAAAGCCAAAATAAATTTAAAGATAACTGAATCTAAAACCAGCTAAATATAAAACTACCTGAATCTAAAGCTATCTAAATCCTAACTAAAAAGCCAACTAAACAAAGTCAGTGGAATCAAGCTAAATCAATCTGAAGACATTTAAACAGAAGACTATAATTAAATGTCAAGATAACTACATAGAAAACTAATGGAACATAAAAGTAACTCAATATAAACTGAAAACAGCAGGTTAAGAAGAATGTCGTTGGGATTTATTTAATTGGATCAGCATTTGATGAAAACCTGGGAACTGGGGTTTTTCTTATTTCGTAGTAGAGTGTTTGGTTTTCATAGAAAAGCAGCAAAACTAATTTCTTTTTTTTTTCCCCATTTTGTGCATCAGCCATGCGGAGGTAGAAAATGACGTACTTTTGATTTTTCATTTATTTATTCTTGAGCTTCCTGCTTACAAAACACTAATGTAGCATAAATGTTTTTGAAAAATGACAGATATTTGCAACATGGAACATTTGGATGAATTGTTTTATCGTATCTTCTAAAAATGACTTGTGCTATTTACTTCTGGACCAGTTAATGGCATAATGGCATACTTTGATAAGATTTAGAACAATCTTTCAACATTCTTTCATACCCTAATATCTATCTGTGGTGCAAATTTGGTGAAAATCCATGAAGGAGTTTTGACGTAATTCTTCAAAGCCTATATAAAGTGAAATCTTCAAAATTTAACTGAGTCTTCCTTGGCCTAATATTTATCTATGTGAAAATTTTATCAAACCCGTGTAGTAGTTTGGACGTAATCCTGCTAACAGTTATCCGTCAAACCCTATATAAACTTAAACTTGATCCAGAATCCAGATCCAGATCACCTCCAAAATTTAGTGGATTATTCCATGGCCTAATATCTATCTGTGGTGAAAATTTCATCAAAATCCATGCAGTAGTTTAGACGTAATCCTGCTAACAGACAGACAGACATACAAATAAATAAACGCTGATGATTTTATTACATCCTTGGCAGACTGTAATAAGCTAAAAATTCACAAAGATCACATGTTCAATTGATGGATGAATAATTATTGGAGGTTTCCTCACTACTTTCTGAAAATTCACTGGCCATAATCACACAACATATTTTCCAATCATGAAGAAGTTGCGTGATGGATCGTTTGCACCAAATAGCAGACACTCTGGCCCTGAGCTCTTAGATAGAATTTCATGTGTAACAATGGGCCAAGTTTCCACTTAGCTTCCATTCACTGAAACTACATGTGATTTACAGATTTGCCATCTCGTTGTCTGACAAAATCCAGATCCAAAAAGTTAATCAGACAAAAACAGTCTGGTTCAGTTTAACAGTAGAAGGTATCATATACATATGTAAGGCACTTGACTTGTAATTGTGGCCGACCAGATGTTTTTCTCATAATTTTCCACAACTCTTTTTCATTCCCTTACATTAAAAAGTAAAAAATAAAAAAAATCTGAGGCATACTATAAACATCAGTGAATGACATTTGATGGATCATGCAATAATTTGAGCAATATTTATCTTGGTTCCTCTATCTTTCACAGACCATTTGCCCACTTTCCAAATAACTTGATACTAGGTGGATGAAGGTCAATGCAACAATTGCGCTTAAAAGGTTTATTTTGGCAAAGGTCAAGGTAATTGGGTTAAAGGCACACACATGTAGGTGGGATGTGGAATGACCCACATAAGTTGATCTTAATTCTTATTTTATTTACCATTTATTTATCATTGGGGACAAGTTCATGGAGCTCAAATGCAAAAATAAAATAAATAATAATAATAAAAAAAAAATCTGAGTTTTTCATTCTGATATACACAAACTGGGCATACATATAGAAATGGGTTGTGGAATTGCTGAGCAATGTCAAATTTGTCAAAGGTCAATCACTGAGGCCCAGGTCATTTGTTGGCTTACTTCTCCCCAGGTTATTTTGTTGTTGTTGTTTTTTAACCACACATAGTACATCAAAGATCAAGTTCAAAGAATTTGATTTTCAGCCCAATTTGGGCTAAATGTGGCACATACTTAGGTAGGTTCCAGAATTGACCTGTCAAGGTCAGCCAGAGGTCAATCATTTGGGAGAAGGTCAAGGTCAATGGGTTCGAATGTCACATTGCAGTAGTAGCCCTGACAATAGTCATGTCCACTAGCTATTACATTGTTGGCGGGAAAAGGATGCACAGTCTCCGAATCAGAGAAAAATACGAAAAAAAAAAAAAGGCCAAAAGTATTTGCATCCTCCTTTAAAGTAGAATCCATTGTGTTTGTGTCTGGCTGCTTCCATTCTCATTGTGGTGCTGGAGATCACAGGGGTCACTGCAGTTCTGTAGTATGCAGCCTGCAGACGACTCCAGTTTATGTTTTGCTGCCACCTGGTGCCAGTGGCACAGATGCAACTCAGCAACAGTGTCCCAAAAAAAAATCACAGCAGCAAATGACTGAAACAATCCTTCAAATGGTGATACAGGCACCAAATTTGGCACAAATACTCTTTAGAAAAAAACAAAACAAAAACAGATTGGCCACTTGAATTTCCAGTAGACGGCAAGGTAGGGGTCAAATGAATTACACAGGGGTCAAAATTTAAAGATGCTCCAGTCATATTAAAACTACACCACATTATTTGTCTGATCATGAATATTCCAAAAAGGTATAGTTCAGACTATCTATGACTGAATGTTATGGAGTTGAAAGGTAAAAACTACAAGAATGGTGACAAAGGTCAAGTTCAGTTTGTTACAGGGGTCAAAAGTTAAACTTGCCCCAATTTTGGTAAAATGTGGTGCACATTGTTGGTTGAGCTAATATGAATACTTGATCTCCAAAGTAAAGATCAAACAATGTTGACATCCATTTGACTGTGTGACTTATGTTACCTCATAATGTGATAACTAAACATGACACATGGTGCAAACTATTCCTTTTTAAAACCTTATTAACTTAACCAATAATTTGCATCACTTTTTTACTAAAATTAGAACAACTTTAACTTTTAACCCCTGTACAAACTGTAATTGACCTTTGTCACCATTATTGCTGTTTTTACCCCATAACTCCATAATATTCAGTCACAGACAGTCCAAACTATACCATTTTGGAATGTTTGTGATCAGACAAATTATGTGGTATAATTTTCAATATGATTGGAGTGTTTTAAAATTTTGATCACTGTGTAATTTTTCTATTGAAACTTCAAGTGGCCAGTTGGTAATGTCTAAGTAGTATCTGTGTCAAATTTGGTGCTTTTATCACCATTTAAAAGATTCCTCTGTAAATATTCTGTTACCTGCTGCACTAACCTCCAAAAATATGTTCACACCACCACTGACTGATTCACACAACATCTGAGTGAGCTCAGCCGTTGCTTCTCACAAGAAGACCTCAGCGGATGGGAAAACGGTCACAAATGCCTTCTCACAGGGAAATATTATGAATTAACCGACCTTGAGATAGAGAAAGAAATGAAAACATTGAGAAGAAGAATTTCTTGTGCTTCCATCTTATCTTAATGCTCACTTCGAGGATTCTGCCTCACTTTGTGGTAGAACGTTGGTGAGCCAGACTTCATGGACAAGAAGGTGGTGCTGATCACAGGCTGTTCCTCTGGGATCGGCCTCAGCCTGGCCGTCCGGCTGGCCTCCAATCCAGACAGAATCTACAAAGGTAGACACAGCTGGTCTATGCATGCTGTTATTTTTATGCATTAGTTCAGGAGTTTTGAACACGTCTTAGAAGGCATGTGCTGGTCAGGAGCTGTATTAGGAAGAACAATTTAAAATTGTCATATGTACTTTTGTTACTGGCACATACTTATATTTATATGTAATAAATGTAAAAAATTCTGTTTTATGGTTTTGCTTCTGTAGCTGTTGAAGCTTGACTTATACACTTTTTTGCGGGGGGGGGGGGCTTCTTTTCTCTCTTTACTGACGCTTTTGTAGTCTTGTAACTATTTGAACATTATGCAATTTGTCTTGAGACATATCGAAACAACGCTTTATCTGATTTTGATCAAAGTTTGTGTGTAAATTGGGATTATGGATGACAAGAAGTGATTCGTTTTGATTTTGTTTGGTTAATGATCAAGGTCAGAGGTCAAATTTCCAGCTCCTTTGGAATTTTGGCGATTAAAAGCCCATTTAACGTTTCCTTCACATGCCTATTGTTTTGAAATGTGGGTGTGGCTTCCCTAAGCAAGTTTGTTTAATTTTTGCAAACATTATGAAATTGATTTGCTGTTTCCTTGTTTACGTCTTTGCTACTGCCTGTTTAGTCTATGCCACGATGAGGAACCTGGCCAAGAAGGAGCGTCTTTTGGAGTGTGTGAAAGGCCTGCACAGAGACACCTTGGACATCCTCCAAATGGACGTGACAGATCGGCAGTCCATCCTGGACACACGGGACAGGATTGCAGAGAAAAGAGTAGACATACTGGGTGTGCACTTTGTATATTTCTCTTCATGTCTGCTGATGAGAACTGTAATACACCTTGGTTTGGAAAACATAATTAACCTCAATTAATTTACTTACCCAACTGCCCTTGGGCAAGAAAACAGGATGTTTTTTGGGAGGTTAGGGTTAGGAGACTATGAACATATAATTAGATTTTATAGGTGATCTGAAAATGGATTCTAGAACTGTTTTCTCAATGAGCATCATTTTCATTTTCAAAATTTTGGTCTGTATTTCCAGTGAAATGCATTAGATCGACATTAAAATTTTACAAAGAGTGGCGGAATCTGAAACCATCAAGATGGATTAATATTTAACAGCTTGAAAATGACATTATCTTTTAGCCACTAAGATCACGTAACACGATGCTAGTGGCTAACATTAGCATAAATGTCTTCTGAGTATTTTACTGCAAATATCTGCAATAATATGGCTTCAGCTGAGACGTGTCTGCATGTGTGCTCCAGTATTTCCACAGAGTTACATTTTTGTGTAATTTAATTTATGTTAATGATGTGAGAGTGTTAGCAGATGACCTATAGCTTAGTTGACTTTAGCTCCACTCAACAGTAACCCAAACATTCCACCACTAGTGAGGCAATAATCTGGTCATAATTTTTAATACCCCACCAAAACCACCTATTAAATAAAAAGACCATCCAGTCAAACAAATGATTTAAAACTCTAACCCCTAAAACAATGCTAGCTCTGTTTGGTAACTGCATTGAAAGGGACATGTTCGCCTCACCCAGATCACAATGGGTCTCGCCTACACTCCACCTCTTTACCCTTTTATGGATTGGCTTTTGAGCTATTTATTAACATGGTAGACTGCCACAAATTAAACAGAATATTCTGTAAAATACACAGTGAAACATATTTTATGTATGCCCATACAGAGCTAAGTGACCCAAGCTATCAGCACACCAATTTTGTTGTAGATCGCATCAAAACTGTAGATGTCCATAAGTGTTACACACACTCATGTGTCCACCAGGTGGAGATATTGTTCCTTTTCAAGAACCTTGAGTACAGGATGCTGTGGGACAGGAAGATGACCAACCTTTAGCTTATAGTAGATATAAGATATGTGTAGGCAATCTACTTTGTGCAGACCTGATCCAGATCAGATTTCAAGGATTCAAGGAACTTTATTGTCATGCCAACTCACATTTCCATGTTAGTGGTACTAAATTTGTACTCAGGTCCCGGTTATTAAAAAAAAACAAAAAAAAACTATAAATAGAAGCTATTGAAAGGAAATAAAAGCCAAAATTATCATATTTAATACCAAATATATGTATGAACAGCAAGTATAACTATGACATTGCACTGGGAATTAGTTAGAAGTTAAACAGAGCATATTTGTGATTTGTTCTTGGGTGGGAGACCTTTTTGGAATACCAGGGCACTGGTGTCAAACTTGCACTAAATCCCAATGCTGAGCTCTACCAAGGCCAACCAAAAGCGGATATATACGAAGTATCTAGAATGGTTATTCCAAGGAATTGGTTAAAGATACCTCTATGTTCACTAAAACCCGCTAATATGAAGTAATATATCACGTATCTATTGTTTACCTGAAAAGTCAGTAAGGTATATCTTATATATTACATTTCTAAGGTGGAATTCTTTGACCTTGAGTTATCTTGAAAAGTCAGATTCAATAAGTGTTTAACTCAAATACCGTGAAGAAAATTTGCATTAAACATGGTGGAAGGGTTGTGTGTTAGTCAAAAATAGAGGTTAAATCAAGGATACATGTATATCATTTATGACATCACTGAATCACACAGTTAACTTGCATGACTCAGTGTCAAACATTTAAGGTGTGTCCCTTGTGGTTTGGCCACCTTGCTGAGGTTTTATTTTGCAACATAACCCAGATCTGGGCTGTGATCCAGAAGCTTGATGCTTTGTGTTTCCTCTCCACAGTGTGTAATGCTGGCGTTGGTATGATGGGGCCGCTGGAGGTGCAGTCTTTGGAGTCCATGAGACAGGTTGTGGAAGTCAATTTTCTGGGTGTGATCCAAACCATCCAGGCCTTCCTGCCACAGATGAAGGCTCTGGGACAGGGTCGCATTCTGGTCACCGGCAGCTCAGGAGGTCTTCATGGTCAGATGTGCAAATCTGTTTGTATATTGTGAAGCACATGGGTACAGATGAAAACTGCCAAAATAACCAATCTTGGGATTTCATGCTGCCCTACAGGTCTTCCTTTTAACGAGGTTTACTGTGCTAGTAAATTTGCAGTGGAGGGTGTATGTGAGAGTCTGGCCATCCTCTTGCACCACTTCAACATTCAGTGAGTTTCATGTTGCTGCAGCGATGCATCTCCATGTTTTAGGACGACACGGAAATGTGGCGGTGAAACGACTAACAGCTTCATTTTCACCGTGCAGCGTGAGCCTCATTGAGTGCGGTCCAGTCAACACTGACTTCCTGATCAATCTGCAGAGGGCAGAGCTCGGAGATGCGTCTCTCCAACACGTCGATAGCAGAACAGTCAGCCTGTATGAGAAATACCTGCAGCATTGCAGCTCAGTTTTCCAAAATGCGGCACAGGACACTGATGACATTGTAAAGGTGTGTTGAACATTTGATTGTTGCCTGATATAGTAAATCTGATAAATTTTTATAAATAAATTAAATGTGTGATGAATTTCAACTTTAATGATGATCAATATGAAAACTGGGTTCTATTTAAATGTTGTTGTTGTTTTGTTTTTTTTTGGTGTATATGCCCCAACAGAGTTTAAGTTGTAGGACCTCAAAAACTATTTTAAGAAAAACTCAAATTAAAGCATGATCATTTGCAAGTTTGTTTGTCTGGTATTCTACTGGCTTGTACTTTTACAGATATTATTATTATTATTATTATTATGCAATTAAAAATATAGCTATAACTCTGGGATGCCTAAACCTTTTGCACAGTAAAGTATGTTTGTTGGTGTAATCAGCTCCCAGTCAGCTGTATTTCTGTATAAATTTAATACATTTAGCAAGTTTCACATACATTCACAACTGTATTTTCATATCTGTAAAACTCTCAAAATTGAATTTTTTATACGTTAATACTGGGAGGTCAAAAAACTTCATGCATTTCTAACATTTATGAATGCCATTTTTAATGAATTTTTGGTTTCAAGTAGGAAATTTATCAGAAGCCCTGAAATGCTCACATTGCCCACTAGATGGTGACAAAAAGCTGCTCAAATGTGCAGCAATATCTCCAATTTTTATTAATTTGAGAAGTTAACTTTTTGCGAAAATCAACTTACACTTGTCTCCCTTGTCCTTATGGGTGTCTTACTTGTTTTGCAAAACTTAGCAAGAAATAAACACTTTTAAATGTAAAAATCCAGATTTTGTAACCAGATAATACCTCTGAGGTGACTTACATAATCATAATATGGAGCCATTGTTTTAATCTTTCATTCTGCTTTGTTTGATGACGACGATCACTGCAAATATTTGTGTAATCAGTGTGTTACAGTAAGAGCGGGCATAGATTTAACATCTGAGTTTGTAACTTTCAGGTTTTTGTGGATGCCATTCAGTCATCCAGGCCTGCTTTCAGATACTTCACCAGCGGCACAGTCCCACCTCTTGTCCAGCTGAAGCTCACGCCGCCGGATGGCCTGCAGTACATCAGCACTATGAGCAAACAGATCTTCTCAGACACTGAGAATGAATAACTGCCACAAATCGTTCATGATAAATTGTCACATGGCAGTTAATACTTTGCTCTTTCACTTTTTGTTTCCTGGAATAAAGCTGACACGCAGCGACGTATTGCTGTTGCTTAACTGGAAAGGGCAGTAAGTTCACTGATAGAGCACAGAGTTTACGGGAATGAACAACTCTGGTATCATAAAATAAAAATAAATAAATAAAGAATTTGTGAGCAGGTTTTTTGAAAATCTAAAAGCACCTCTCTCATTAATAAAGGCAATTTTCTCATTAAAAACAAGGAAATGGAAAAACAAAATCAGGCATCAGGGTTAAGTGAACAAAACATTTCCGTTAACCTGAAATGTGTCCCATTTATTGCACCACTGTTGCTTCAAAAGCATTGTTTGTCAGGTTCCTGTGTGCGCCCCCTACTGTATCTAGGAGAGACAGGGAAAAATCATAACATAGTTTGCTTTAGTTGTTTTTTGTTTTGAATTTTGTCACCGACTATTCAACATTTATTTCAAGCTTAAAAACAAACCTTTTTTTTTTAAACTTGATTTATGTTAAAAACAAGAAGCACCATTGTTATAACCTGAATGAATATTGTAATATACTGCAACACCCGCTGGGGTAAGTTGCAAAAATAAAAGCAAGGAAGAATTCCTTTTGCAAATGCTTTAAAAAAATCACATTGCAGCAACGTTAACAAATGTATGAATAGATTGAAAACACGTCTTTTACTGACAGTAAAATACATTTCATGAGGGTTGTAACTCACATTTATTTCTGTAATTGAATATTCGCTCAAAAATGCATGCACTTATTCTGAGAATCAGTCAAAGCATTGTCTACTAAAAA
Source organism: Thalassophryne amazonica (assembly GCF_902500255.1). NCBI lineage: Eukaryota > Metazoa > Chordata > Actinopteri > Batrachoidiformes > Batrachoididae > Thalassophryne > Thalassophryne amazonica. The sequence goes on from NC_047118.1 coordinate 11,302,000, forward strand.
TGAGATTTAAACTATAAAACTGACCTATATTCTTCAATGATGTTAATTGTAACAGTTTTTTTTTTTTTTAAAGAAAGCAGTTATTAATAGGGAGGGGTGTTATTTCAAAAATTTTGGAAATCTATTAATTTTTGCATGGAATGTGGAAATACACATGGAATAAATCATAACAGTATAATTTTTTGGGTCATTTGGTTCCAAAAACCCATATGGGCGGAGCGTTTGAAAATTTCAAGTAACGTGTGTGTCGTATATGTGTTGTTGACGTAGAAAACCACTCTGTTGCTTATAATTAGTTCACTGTGGCCATGTCATTCTTTACATGTGATGATTATACTCAACTGATGTTCCTGAAATAAAAACTACATAGATTTTGTTTGTTACAATTGATCGTAACATATGTACTGAAATTTTTTTTTTTTTTTGTTAATTACTCTTAAAAAACACCAGATAAGCTTATTGTTACTATAGAAGTTGAATATAAACTTGGGGTCAAGCAACATTTGGAGCCAAATTTCAAGTCTCTAGGTGCAGCGGTTCTCAAGATATGACATTTTCGGCTTGCTCCGTCCATATGGGTTTTTGGAACCAAATGACCCCAAATTTATCCTGCTATGGTTTATTCCGTGTATATTTCCATATTCCATGCAAACATTTATAGATTTCCATTTTTTTTAAATAACACCCCTCCCTATTATTATTATTGAGAGACTGAATGTAATAGAAATTCTACCCCTTTAACTCTGAAACTGTTAAAAACAAACTTTATTCAAAAAGCGACTTTTGTCCCTACAGTCATGAAAGGTTAATGAACGTAAATTATTTGTTTACATTCGTTACCGCTTGACTCAGTCTTGCCTCTGATTGGTGGAACAGGTGCTGTTACAATTTTGCCATTGGTACAACTGTTCCCAGTCTCCCCTAACATCAGTAATATCTCTGTTTCAATCCATAAATAAAATATTGATGGATATTAAATAATACAGCAAAATGTCAGAACATTTCAATAATACTGCTCGCTTTCATGTAATAATGCTGGAATTTATCTAAATACGAGAAAATTTTTGTTTAAAAAGAATGAAGAATAGATGCAGCACTTGTAAAAAGAAGACATGAAAAGCTTGTTTGCAATCTGTTTTTTTTTTATATACTAGAAATGTCCTTTTACTAGGTGTGGATTTGCATATTATTACATTTTAAACAGACGCAAAGATAAGTGAATTAGCATGGATTTTTACAAGATGAATAAATAATTATTCTACAAATCAAAAATTTAGACCTTTTTTTTTTTAATCATTTAAATCTGGATGGCACCTGCAGCTTGGGTGTTTCTGAAGTTCACTTAGGAGTACCCTTGTATATTTTTCTCACTTATTACGAAACTATGCAACTGATAAACTTGCTGCCTGAAGGCCCATCAGCAATGAATACTTCTGCTTCCACGCAAGTGAACTTAAAATATAGGTTTGTGATGTCTTTTATCAAATGAGATATATATATATATATATATATATATATATATATATATATATATATATATATATATATATATATATATATATATATATACAGTGTTGCCACAGTTACTTTGAAAAAGTAATCCAATTACTGATTACTCCTTGAAAAAGTAACTTAGTTACTTTACTGATTACTCAATTGTAAAAGTAACTAAGTTAGATTACTAGTTACTTTTTTAGTTACTTTCCCCAGCTGCCGACAACAACCCTCTGCCACCTCAACATGACAATGATACCTGTTTTGCCAAAACTCACTTTATAGTCACCCTTTCTTGACTTCAATGAAAATAAATACTTGTTTTATAAAAAAGTATAATAAAGACCTCTCTCTTGACCTCATATTTAACTGTTGACAGCACTGTAACAGTAAAACTTGCAATTTCGAACCTACATTGTTTATAAATGTAACTATTAAATTCTAACATTTTTCTAACATTTAAATTCTCTCTAAACATTTTACTTGTCGAAATTATTATTATTTTAAGCAATATTAGTAGTTGTAATAAAAAACGGCTTCAAAACTGGACCTTTAATCTAGGGGTGTTGTGGGGGGCACATCCTTGCCCCACGCCCCCATTCCATCTGGATTCGCCCCTGCTTTGGCGTTTGAGCACAAAGAATGGATAACATTTATTTATGCAGAAAACAGGACCAGATTTACAGGTAAGAAAGTTTTATTGCGTTTTCACATCATGTGGTCCTCAGAAAGAGAGTTTAGGTGCATTTGAGTGGAAAATAGTGTTAGTTGTTGACACGTCGCGGAGGATCAGCTGTTTTTAACGACCAGATACGAAGCGGCTCAGCTCAGAATTCTAAATAAAGGAGGAAAAAACGTATAAAAATGTCTTTGTAAAGCTTAATGCAGGTGTGCTGATCACCGCGCTTTAAGAGGTGAGGACGAGCTGCTACAGAAAACCGTGGATGAAAAGCTCACAGCTCTGCTTAAAGTGGGCAGTTCAGTTGAACTCCGACCTCCTGCCCACAGACCAAGTTTAATGCTGCTATCGACCCACAATGAAAAATAATAGTAACGCACAGTGACTTGGAGAAGTAACTTTAATCTGATTATTGATCTGGAAAGATTAACGCGTTAGATTACTCGTTACTAAAAAAAAGTGGTCAGATTAGAGTAACGCGTTACCGGCATCACTGTATATATATATATATATACATATAGATTCCAACCTGTGGCCTTTCTGTGTGGAGTTTGCATGTTCTCCCTGTGTTTGTGTGGGTTCCCTCTGGGTGCTCCGGCTTTCTCCCACATCCAAAGACATGCAGGTTAGGTGGATTGTGTGTGCAGGTTTTAATGTGTCTGTTTGTCTATATGTGGCCCTGACAGACGGCATCATGTCCAAGGTGTACCCCGCCTCACGCCCTATAATTAGGTTGAAGATGAGTGAGTGAGCAATAAAAGAAAAAAACAAACAAAAAAAAAAAACACATTAATAAAAGTTCCCAGGAAATCCTCTGAATCACTGAACTGGATTGTTGATTAAGCTTTGGATCAACCTTTTAAAGCTCAGCCGTCGAGTACTTTCTCTCTCGTTTGTACCTTTAGGTGTAACGTTGCTGCCGACCTTTGATTGGATTGACTGCGGTTCTTAAATCCTTCCCTCTTCAAGCGCCCTAATTCGAGTGTGAAGATCCTGCAGTGGATCTTCTTGCACCACCAGTTATGGCTTTCTTATCATGTATACGTAACACTGTCGCTTTAGGATTTAGGCGTATAAGTGTAATAAGAATTAGGTAAGGAACATAGACAAGCCATGGAAATGTCAGAATTAAAACATTTCAATCCATTGCATAATGCAGCAGGTGATCTTCTGCACTTTACAATGTCAGCTTTACCAGCCGACCTTTATTCCTCTGTACTGCCAAAGTGCAGGGTTATCACGTGCACGGTGCATGCTCAACATTTGGCTCACCTGCAAAAACTTGTGAAACCATTTTGTCAAGTATTTGCACTGATACACATACAGGATGACTTGGATCATTTAATGCAATTTAATCAATGATGGTGAATGGATATCTCACATATACTTTATTACTTTATTTCATCAACAAAAAAAAGTTCATTATTGCATAATTTTGAGAATGTGTGCATGTCTTCATGATAATAATAATCAGCATGCAGGTGCAGGAGAGCAAAGCTCTATCACATTTCAAAACAAGATTCAGTGCTTTGTGAGATAAAACGTTTATAAAAATGATACAGGAGGTATCATAGTAATAACATGATGTAGCAGCTCACATATACAAAGTCCAACAATTCCAGAACTCAAACAATTTTCAGTATTTTTTTTAATTCATATATCAGACATTTCAAACAACATCTGTTTCCTGCATTTAAATTAAGACATTAAATATCTTCATAATTTCATTTTAAATGTTTCTCACCCATTAATCCTCAGTGGGTTATTTATTTATTTATTTAAAAAACATGAAACAGTGAATTCAAACATTTTACACTTATGTTTTAATCTTGGTTCAGCCATTTCTACTCAGTATTCTTTTTTTAAATAAACACATTAAATGTAAATGTAACCTTTTCTTCTAGGAAGAGTTAGAGAACTTGGCTGAGAGTAGGGAAGTGTGGGGTGAGCTGCTTGGTCTACTGCCACCATGACCTCACCCAGATATGAATGAAGGAATGAATGTTAGTTCTCCATTTTCTACTCTGTGTTGTTTTTTTTTTTAAATGAAGTCATTAAATATTAATTCAATCTTTTTAACCTTTTATCAGTTTTCATTTTGATTTCTAATTTAACACACTGCATTATTTTATTTTGTTTTAATTAAGCTTCCAAACAACATTTTAAAACTTCAAGAGCTTTAATTTGGGTTCTTCGTTTTATGCTAAGCATTCATTATGGCATTAAATATTAATACAATTTTTTTTATATATAAAATTCATGTTTTAAATTTGTATTCCCATTTAACATACTGTTTTGTTGGGACTGAGAATTTCATACTAAGTCATTAAATATAAATACGAATTGTATAAACGTCAGTTGTTTTAAATTTGGACTTCCACTTAATAGTGTTCCTTTTTTCTTTTCTTACTGTTCTTTTTTTATTAGCCATTGGACGTTTTGAATCTTGTTTTTCTGTTCTTCTCTGTGATTGGTCAGAATCCGTAGCCCCGCCCCTACCTGACTGGGCTGCCGTCCTTTTTTAGATCGGTGAAAGAGGAATTCGCCATTTATTCAGAGGTTCTTCAACTGAAGTCTTTCCTAATAAAAGTTCAGTTAGTATCTATCATTATTTTTTTGGCTTTCGTATGGATAAGAGAATAACTCCGCTCCTGTTCAGTGCTCTGGTGAGGATGTTAGAGCCGTCTTCTAAAGTTTCCCGAGTAACTAATCAAAGAGCCAAAATCAGGTGAGAGAGACTTCACGCACGACACCGGCAGGTCCGTACGTGGTCTTAACATCTAAAACATCTCGAGTGCACGATTTCATCTGAGATCCACGAGGAACAGTTTAGTGCAGCAGATAACTGAAACAGTCTTTCAAATGGTGATACAAACACCAAATTTGGCACACATATTCTTTAAACATTACTCTTTTGAGAAAGCAGACTATCCACTTGATTGTTCAATAGGCAGCCAAGTAGGGGTCAATGAAGAATTACACAGGGGTCAAGATTTACCAATGCTCCAATCATATTGAAAAGTATACCACATTATTCATCTGATCATACAGATACCAAAAAGGTATAGTTTGTACAATCTTTGATTGAATGTTATGAAGTTATGGGGTAAAAACAGCATAAATGGTACCAGCGGTCAATCTCAGTTTGTACAAGGGGCCAAAGTTAAAGTTGCTCCAATTTTGGTACAAAGTGATGCAAATTATTGGTTTAGTGAATAGGGTTTTAAAAAGGAATAGTTTGCACCATGTGTCGTACTTAGTTATCATGTTACAGGGTAACATGTCATATGCCATAGAATCCAATGGACGTTGACATTGTTTGACCTTTACTTTGGACAGTAAACATTCAACACGGTCAAATCTATTTAATTTATTTATCCTGTTAGCTCAACCAATAATTTGCATCACTATTTACCAAAATTGGAGCAACTTTAACTTTGGCCTCCCATACAAACTGAAATTGAGCTTTGTCACCGTTTTTACTGTTTTTGCCCCATAACTTCATAACATTCAGTCAAAGATAGTCCAAACTATACCTTTTTGGAATCTTTATGGTTGGATGAATAATGTGGTATAGTTTTCAATATGATTGGAGCATCTTTTAATTTTGATCGCTGTGTAATACTTCATTGACCCCTACCTGGCTGCCTATTGAAAAATCGAGTGGATAGTCTGCTTTTTCAAAAGAGTAATGTCTCAGGACTATTTGTGTTGAATTTGGTGCTTGTATCACCATTTGAAAGATTCCCCTGTAAATATTCTCTAACCTGCTGCACTAGTTTGTGGTTTGCTTGGAGAACTGTTGTAATCTTTGAGGTTCTTTGTGGGAATCTGTAGTATCTCTAGAATCTTGATCCCAAACACCTGATCCTTCCCAGGTGAGTTGCTGAACAATGGAGAGTCACAAAAGCTACCCATATAAGCAGGGGCTCCGCCAGAAAGAAATTTTACTGGGCCACCCCCCATATTATTTTGTCAGCATTATAATTGTATAAGTTTTGTATAAGGATTCTAGGGGCCCGTGATTGACAGGGCCCCTAGAATCCTTCTACTTATTCTCCCCTTTTCGACCACAGTCGGGCGGGAACTTAAAGGCGATCGGAGTTTAAGATCTCCTTATTTCACATTCATGATAGTAGCTCGATATTGGAGATTTTCATTATTGAAAATTGTCATATTTTACCACTTATTATTTTCAGTGGTGGAGTGATTGAAGGTTTTGCAGACATGACACTGACAGAGAAAAAAATGGGATAAACACACGTGCTGACGTGAACTTCTGTATTTTCATTCTTATTCTGTCTTGAATTTGCAAGATTTGTTTATGATCCCCGCACTACACAGAAAATTACCAAGAATGCAAAAATTTTTTCCACCGTGCCCGAAATTATTTCCACTGTGTGGCGAAAAGCGCCGGTGGAAATAATTTCGGGCACAGTGGAAAGAATTTTCACCACACGGGGGAATAATTTCGGGGACAGCTATGCCACGTTTTTGAGCTGCTTTTAGCGTCCGAGAATCCCTCTGCCAGTAGGTGATTTTCTATTCCGATTCAAATGACTTTATGGCATCCTATACGGCATTTAAAGATGAAAAATTAGCACCAACACTTAATGCTGAGGGTGCCGCCATGTTGAAATACACTCTACGATGATGTCATTTGAACTAGCCAATCAGTGAGGAGAGCCGGTCAAATATCGCTAGGTGCGTGTTTGCTGTATCTGGCAAAATATCCACTGCCTAAGAATAAAAAGAACTTTATTAATCTGGAAGGAAATTGTTTTGCCAGAGTGCCAAAACAGTAAACATTGCCTTTTTTATTTGCATTGGGAACAAAAAGTGCAACATGTTTATGCAAAATGACTGAGCCACTTTGATAAGATGTTGACAGTATTGCACATAGCTCTGAGTAACTGGAAAAACTCTGTTTTGTATTCATCCTGCAGAACTGCTTTCCTTCTTTTCAGACCAGTTATTTTGGGTGAATCATTAAAAAAAAACAGGCACCTTATGTGCCTACCGTTGCTGGTCTCTGAACGCACACTATCAAGCTCCCAACTCATGACAGAAACAAGAATAATGAAACCAAAAGTCTTTGTCTGTCTTTGTCATCGACCCACTCTGCAGATGCTCCTTTTTGACAGCAGAGGGCGCAGTTCTGCCACTCAACACTTTTTCTTAAGCTCTGTCCTGGAACACAGGAAGTAAATAGCAATAAATAAAATCTGTACATGGTCACTGGATCCTTGATCACTGGACATAAATAGAACTAAACAAAATCTGTAGTTGAAATGCTTTTGACAAATCAAAAGCATTTCCTTTCAGGTATAAATGAGGTAAATTTAACTCCATAGTCCTGAGCTGAGCTCTTGCAGCCGCCTGTGTTGCAGGTCAAGATTAATGTAATTCATAAAGAACGGAGGACGTCTTATTTTGGGAGTTTGTTGTAGTTTGTTGTCTGTACAACATTTGGAAGAGGTGTCACTTGATGTAAAACAGCGTTTCACTTTGACGTTATTCTGACCAGAATCTATCTTTCCAAGTCACGCAGTTTGTCCCACAAAACAGATGACATTATTATTACTATTAATATTATTTCCTTTACCTGCGGGGCAGTAACTTCAGTTTACGAACCGGCGAAGCGGGTCCAGGTCACACCAGTGAACCATCGCATGTGCTGCCCCACGAAAAGTTAATTAGGAATTAATAAATATTCTGGTGCGGAATGGAGGAAGATTTCTTGTTTCTTTCCCCCAACAAGACAAGTGTCCAAGTTGGTGACTTTAATCAGCACGAAGGTGAGTCACGATTATCATCTTTAAATGGCTTTGAGGCGGTTAAAGAAGAAATTGCAGACCTGCTGCTTCTGAAAAGTAGTGAAGCAGTGGGTGGCTGCGTCAAGCAGTGCTGCGACCCGCTGCTTCAGTCAACGTAGAGAAATGAACATTTTCCCGATACACACCCTCAAAAACAACAGCCGCTCTGGCGTAATGTGAACTGAAGAACCGATAAGGGAATCATTAAGCAAAAAGGCCATTGATGTCGGTGGATTGAATCCTTTGTTATCAATTCTTCACAGGAACCGGTTTTTGATACCCAACCCTATATCTGTACATGTATTTGCTATTGATAATTAGATTCCTAAACTATGTCACAGAAGCAGCTACGTATAACCCTAACGCTAACCATAACCACCCTATAATCCTTAACCATAACATGGCTGCACTACGTACAAATAGAATTTGGAATTATTAATACGGCTATGTACAGATAGCCACTTTGTTACATGAAATAGTTGCATGCAGGTTTTCACTCCAAAAGAATCATAGTGCACTGTGGGAAAATGATCGTGTACTTATGGAGATACGAAGCCACTGGAATGTAGTACTTTTTATTTTATTTTTTAGTTTGTTTAGTGCTTTGATTCCTGTGAAAGTCCTACATAGTCATTCAAATTATTATTATTATTGTTATTATTAATAATAAATGTGATTTGTCAATATATGAGTCATAGCACTTTCCAAATTAGTCAAAAAAAGAAGAAAAAACCCTGACTTATACTCCAGACCAGGGCTTTGCGTATGTCTGGATGTCTTGCACAGTAGCAAAATTCCAAGATGTTATTGGTCCATTTCCATAGTATTTCTGTTTTGCATGCTTAATGGAATGTGTAGTTTGATTCCCGGTATGTACTCCAGCCTACCTGTCTGCGTCCTTGGACAAGACACTTTTTCTCCATTGTCTCAGTCCACCCAGCTATAAATGGGTACCAGCCTTTAACTGGTGAGAAACCTGCAGTGGACTGGTGTCCTGTCCAGGTTGACATCCTAGACTTACCTGCTTTAAGCTATGGTATCTGGTGATGAGCACCGGCCAGATAGGCCTGAGGACTTGCTTCTTACATACACCAAATGGAATTTGTTCTCTGCATTTAACCTGTCCTAATGGACACTTTTCATGTTGCGCTGCCATCTTGAAACCAAGACGTCTGGTTAGAGGGCCTCTCGCTAGTGTGTTTGGCGTCATTAGAAACAACAGCTTGTTATGACGCCTCACAGAGCGACTGACCCATCAAAGCTGGATGCAGGTTAAACGATGTCTCCAAAAGTCAACGTACGAGTAAGTCCCAATTTCTTGTTTTGTTTTGGCTTCGGTGTCCTTCGTTAGTGCTGTGTGACCGGGGCTTCGTTGCTAGGAAAGTTCAACAACCAAAATGCCAACATTCTGGGCGCAATGAACATGTTTTCACTATTATTTGATTTCTTTGTGTGACTGACATTGTTATTCAAGCATTCAAAAGGCTATTCCTACCTCCACACAAATCCAAACAATGACCACAAGTTGATGACAAGTGATGTCATCATGCATGCGCTTAGGCACTGCTCTAGCGACAACTTGAAAATCCCCATTATATGTTGACACAGTCCAACCACTAGAGGAATGGGCAGCTTCAGTCTGGGATCAACTTCACATCTACAGATGCTGCCTTGGTCAAGGCAGAGTGAAAGAAACATGGCCCTAATGTGCATGTTGGGATGTGGGGAGAAAACTACGGCACTTGGAGGAAGCCCACACAGCCACAGGAAGGATGTGCACACTCTCCACAGAAAGGAACTGAGCACCGGTGGACTCATACTAGACCTTCTAGCTCAGAGACAAGAGTGTTAACTGCAGTCTCATCATTCCGCCCCCAGTATCAGAGGTGTTGTATGTGTTTCTGGAAAGTTAAACCCCGAACTACTTCAGAGGAAGTGATTTACAAGGTTGCTCGGCAACAACACGTTGAAATGTAATCAGTTGCTGGTGGCGAAAATGATATCGGCATCTAAATCTTTTCATAATTCCAAGACTGTGCAGCCTTTGTTTCTGAATGAATGGGAAGTTTTTAATCATTGCATTTATAAATGACACAATTTTAAATCTGCAAATGTTAACCAAATCAAACTTGGAGACATTTGTTCATTAAAGAAAGTACTTAATTTTTAAAAATGGGCTTTTTTTGGAGTAAGGCCAATCAGATTACTTTGTACATGTTCAGCCAAATGCATGATTCTATAATGGCAGCAAATGGGTGAGTAATTTGTGAATAATTAACTGAACAGCATGAAGAAATATGACAAATCAGGTTTTTTTTATGTAACGGGTAGTCACAAGATTACTTTGTAGTCTTTTAATACTTTTGCACGCTTTAAATATTCTGTAAATTTCCATTATGTTTTCAGCACCTTTGCTTTATTTGTTTGCAAAAAAGATAAGAAAAAAGCCCAACATAATCCAGGTTGTGTTGATCTCAAAATATGTGCTATTTTTAAAAGTATACCAGTTTCTTTAATCAAATACACAAAATTGTCTGTAAAGTTGTACTGTTTTATTGTTTGTTACAATTTTTAGAAAATTTACATTTGCTGTTTACTGTTTTACATTGCTGTTTTACTAGAATGACAGAAAGAAAACACATTTGTACAGAAACATTAAGCTGCTGGCATCTTTTGCACAAAGTAGTTTTTGAAACTGCCTGTTTGTTTGTCTGATCAACAGTCAAACTTCCAAAAATGTTTAATTTATAATGACCTAAAAAACTAAGAAAAAATTCTGTTATAAAATGAAAATACAGTCAAGCACTTTTTCCTAAAAAAAAAAAAAAAAAAAAATGGGTGTCCTCTTCTGATCATCTGATCATTGAATCATATTTTTTCCTCTCATGAGTGTTTCAGAATAAATGGTGTAATTTACAACTCCAGACATTTGTTACATGTCTTTATTCTGTGATTATTTCCATAAGAAAATAGTATTTCCTCACCAGATTGTCAGTGGTTCATGTGATGATTCATTATTCTGCTCCCATTTTTTTTTTCTTTCCTTTTTTGTCCTCAGACATTTCAGGTTCTGTGGGGTTCTGGCAGTGAAAAGAGCCATCCTGTCTCTTCAACCCGCCGCCCCCATCAGTACCCCCCCGAGCCGCACCTTCATCCACCTGGTTGCTCCCGTCAGCACCCGCAGGATGGAGTACACAGAGAGCCGGAAGGTCAGGTCAGTCCCCTCTACACCAGTACAGTCAAAAATAAGCAAATTGCAAGGCAGGGACTTAATGAAATTAAGCAGTTAATGAATTTGGTTCATATCCTGTATTTTGGCTGTATTAACTGGGCAATATTTTAAAAAACGATATAAATCTTAAAGCTATAGGGCCTTTCAAATTTCAAAAACTGAAAAATTTAGTTTCTACTGAAATCCCAGCATTATAATATAGTTTTTTTGTAGCATGTTGCAAAATTACAGCTCATTTTAGGACATATTTATCTGGGAGGACATGCCATAGTCAATCAATCAATCAATCAATTTTATTTATATAGCACCAAATCACAACAAACAGTTGCCCCAAGGCACTTTATATTGTAAGGCAAGGCCATACAATAATTACGTAAAAACCCCAACGGTCAAAACGACCCCCTGTGAGCAAGCACTTGGCGACAGTGGGAAGGAAAAACTCCCTTTTAACAGGAAGAAACCTCCAGCAGAACCAGGCTCAGGGAGGGGCAGTCTTCTGCTGGGACTGGTTGGGGCTGAGGGAGAGAACCAGGAAAAAGACATGCTGTGGAGGGGAGCAGAGATCAATCACTAATGATTAAATGCAGAGTGGTGCATACAGAGCAAAAAGAGAAAGAAACACTCAGTGCATCATGGGAACCCCCCAGCAGTCTAAGTCTATAGCAGCATAACTAAGGGATGGTTCAGGGTCACCTGATCCAGCCCTAACTATAAGCTTTAGCAAAAAGGAAAGTTTAAGCCTAATCTTAAAAGTAGAGAGGGTGTCTGTCTCCCTGATCTGAATTGGGAGCTGGTTCCACAGGAGAGGAGCCTGAAAGCTGAAGGCTCTGCCTCCCATTCTACTCTTACAAACCCTAGGAACTACAAGTAAGCCTGCAGTCTGAGAGCGAAGCGCTCTATTGGGGTGATATGGTACTATGAGGTCCCTAAGATAAGATGGGACCTGATTATTCAAAACCTTATAAGTAAGAAGAAGAACTTTAAATTCTATTCTAGAATTAACAGGAAGCCAATGAAGAGAGGCCAATATGGGTGAGATATGCTCTCTCCTTCTAGTCCCCGTTAGTACTCTAGCTGCAGCATTTTGAATTAACTGAAGGCTTTTCAGGGAACTTTTAGGACAACCTGATAATAATGAATTACAATAGTCCAGCCTAGAGGAAATAAATGCATGAATTAGTTTTTCAGCATCACTCTGAGACAAGACCTTTCTAATTTTAGAGATATTGCGTAAATGCAAAAAAGCAGTCATACATATTTGTTTAATATGCGCATTGAATGACATATCTTGATCAAAATGACTCCAAGATTTCTCACAGTATTACTAGAGGTCAGGGTAATGCCATCCAGAGTAAGGATCTGGTTAGACACCATGTTTCTAAGATTTGTGGGGCCAAGTACAATAACTTCAGTTTTATCTGAGTTTAAAAGCAGGAAATTAGAGGTCATCCATGTCTTTATGTCTGTAAGACAATCCTGCAGTTTAGCTAATTGGTGTGTGTCCTCTGGCTTCATGGATAGATAAAGCTGGGTATCATCTGCGTAACAATGAAAATTTAAGCAATGCCGTCTAATATACTGCCTAAGGGAAGCATGTATAAAGTGAATAAAATTGGTCCTAGCACAGAACCTTGTGGAACTCCATAATTAACCTTAGTCTGTGAAGAAGATTCCCCATTTACATGAACAAATTGTAATCTATTAGATAAATATGATTCAAACCACCACAGCGCAGTACCTTTAATACCTATGGCATGCTCTAATCTCTGTAATAAAATTTTATGGTCAACAGTATCAAAAGCAGCACTGAGGTCTAACAGAACAAGCACAGAGATGAGTCCACTGTCTGAGGCCATAAGAAGATCATTTGTAACCTTCACTAATGCTGTTTCTGTACTATGATGAATTCTAAAACCTGACTGAAACTCTTCAAATAGACCATTCCTCTGCAGATGATCAGTTAGCTGTTTTACAACTACCCTTTCAAGAATTTTTGAGAGAAAAGGAAGGTTGGAGACTGGCCTATAATTAGCTAAGATAGCTGGGTCAAGTGATGGCTTTTTAAGTAATGGTTTAATTACTGCCACCTTAAAAGCCTGTGGTACATAGCCAACTAATAAAGATAGATTGATCATATTTAAGATCGAAGCATTAAATAATGGTAGGGCTTCCTGAGCAGCCTGGTAGGAATGGGGTCTAATAGACATGTTGATGGTTTGGATGAAGTAACTAATGAAAATAACTCAGACAGAACAATCGGAGAGAAAGAGTCTAACCAATACCGGCATCACTGAAAGCAGCCAAAGATAACGATACGTCTTTGGGATGGTTATGAGTCATTTTTTCCTCTAATAGTTAAAATTTTATTAGCAAAGAAAGTCATGAAGTCATTACTAGTTAAAGTTAAAGGAATACTCGGCTCAATAGAGCTCTGACTCTTTGTCAGCCTGGCTACAGTGCTGAAAAGAAACCTGGGGTTGTTCTTATTTTCTTCAATTAGTGATGAGTAGTAAGATGTCCTAGCTTTACGGAGGGCTTTTTTATAGAGCAACAGACTCTTTTTCCAGGCTAAGTGAAGATCTTCTAAATTAGTGAGGCGCCATTTCCTCTCCAACTTACGGGTTATCTGCTTTAAGCTGCGAGTTTGTGAGTTATACCACGGAGGTCAGGCACTTCTGATTTAAAGCTCTCTTTTTCAGAGGAGCTACAGCATCCAAAGTTGTCTTCAATGAGGATGTAAAACTATTGACGAGATACTCTATCTCACTTACAGAGTTTAGGTAGCTACTCTGCACTCTGTTGGTATATGGCATTAGAGAACATAAAGAAGGAATAATATCCTTAAACCTAGTTACAGCGCTTTCTGAAAGACTTCTAGTGTAATGAAACTTATTCCCCACTGCTGGGTAGTCCATCAGAGTAAATGTAAATGTTATTAAGAAATGATCAGACAGAAGGGAGTTTTCAGGGAATACTGTTAAGTCTTCTATTTCCATACCATAAGTCAGAACAAGATCTAAGATATGATTAAAGTGGTGGGTGGACTCATTTACATTTTGAGCAAAGCCAATTGAGTCTAATAATAGATTAAATGCAGTGTTGAGGCTGTCATTCTCAGCATCTGTGTGGATGTTAAAATCGCCCACTATAATTATCTTATCTGAGCTAAGCACTAAGTCAGACAAAAGGTCTGAAAATTCACAGAGAAACTCATAGTAATGACCAGGTGGATGATAGATAATAACAAATAAAACTGGTTTTTGGGACTTCCAATTTGGATGGACAAGACTAAGAGTCAAGCTTTCAAATGAATTAAGCTCTGTCTGGGTTTTTGATTAATTAATAAGATGGAATGGAAGATTGCTGCTAATCCTCCGCCTCGGCCCGTGCTATGATCATTCTGGCAGTTAGTGTGACTCGGAGGTGTTGACTCATTTAAACTAACATATTCATCCTGCTGTAACCAGGTTTCTGTAAGGCAGAATAAATATGTTGATCAATTATTATTTCATTTACCAACAGGGACTTAGAAGAGAGAGACCTAATGTTAATAGACCACATTAACTGTTTTAGTCTGTGGTGCAGTTGAAGGTGCTATTATTTTTTCTTTTTGAATTTTATGCTTAAATAGATTTTGCTGGTTATTGGTGGTCTGGGAGCAGGCACCGTCTCTACGGGGATGGGGTAATGAGGGGATGGCAGGGGGAGAGAAGCTGCAGAGAGGTGTGTAAGACTACAACTCTGCTTCCTGGTTCCAACCCTGGATAGTCACGGTTTGGAGGATTTAAGAAATTGGCCAGATTTTCTAGAAATGAGAGCTGCTCCATCCAAAGTGGGATGGATGCTGTCTCTCCTAACAAGACCAGGTTTTCCCCAGAAGCTTTGCCAATTATCTATGAAGCCCACCTCATTTTTTGGACACCACTCAGCCAACAATTCAAGGAGAACATGCGGCTAAACATGTCACTCCCGGTCCGATTGGGGAGGGGCCCAGAGAAAACTACAGAGTCCAACATTGTTTTTGCAAAGTTACACACGATTCAATGTTAATTTTAGTGACCTCTGATTGGCGTAACCGGGTGTCATTACTGCCGACGTGAATTACAATCTTACCAAATTTACGCTTAGCCTTAGCTAGCAGTTTCAAATTTCCTTCAATGTCGCCTGCTCTGGCCCCCGGAAGACAATTGACTATGGTTGCTGGTGTCGCTAACTTCACATTTCTCAAAACAGAGTCGCCAATAACCAGAGTTTGATCCTCGGCGGGTGTGTCGTCGAGTGGGGAAAAACGGTTAGAGATGTGAACGGGTTGGCGGTGTACACGGGGCTTCTGTTTAGAACTACGCTTCCTCCTCACAGTCACCCAGTCGGCCTGCTTTCCCGGCTGCTCGGGATCTGCCAGAGGGAAACTAACAGCTGCTAAGCTACCTTGGTCCGCACCGACTACAGGGGCCTGGCTAGCTGTAGAATTTTCCACGGTGCATAGTGAAAATTGTCTTTTCCTTCATTGCCGCCATGCATACAGACTACAGGAAGAAGCGCATGTGAGCATGAGTGAGGTTTTGAGATGACTTGTGACCCATCTTACGTTAACATCCATAAGATTTCTTGTAAATAATTTCTAAATCTACCAAATGCTGGTCAAAGCATCTGATCCATTGAATTTCTCCCCCTCAGGGGTTGAAATTTTAAATTGTTTCCAGACAGCATGCATTTTGATCATATTAGCAATATCATATTATGAATCCCTTATGTAAATGCTAAGGAATAAAATTTTAGTGATAAAGAAATTCTTCTTATGACTTGATCTTAAAAAAAAACAGTGACACTATACCTTTTACATCGATAATTACTGTATTATGATTTGTATTATAGATTAAACTAAAATTGTCATAAATGCACAATGTGCATGAATGTCATGGTAAGGCATCTTCAAAGAAAAAAAAAAAAAATAATTAAGGTGTAGCCTGTTTTGTATTTTTCACAAATTGATAAAATGTCCTTTAGGTTGAAATCTAGTTCTTAATGAGTACCTTTTATTTCTGGTGTATATTGGAAAAATGTAGCTAAATGTATTGCTCACAAAGTATTTATATGGGGAAGATTCCATAATGTCACTTCATGGGCTCTTCTTGGGATTTTTTTTTTTAATACATTTGCAAAATCTTAAAAAAAAAAAACTTTTTCACGTTGTTATTATGGGGTATTGTGTGTAGTATTTTGAGGGAAAGTTAATTAGTAAGGATGTGACATTACATATATATGTGTATATATATCCTTTATTTAACCAGGTAAAAGCTCATTGAGTTAAAAAATCTCTTTACCTGGCCAAGAAAGCAGCACAACATGTTACGAAGAGACATAACTTACACATGCAAGATTTTATTCGCTATGTTAGCTCTGCTAAAATGAATAAGATGCAGCACCATATTTTAATTGATAGGCTAGCTTCCTATCTTATGCACCTGGTCAGATGTTATTGATGATTTAAATTTTTTAACCAAACAGACTGCAGCAGTTTTTTTGTGAATGGACACATGTCCTCTGTTATATCTTCTTCCCAGGGCTGTGTCCTTTCTCTCCTGCTTTTCATCCTTTATACAGACAGTTCCTAGATCTCTCAACAAATATCTATCTTGTCAAGTTCTCAGATGTACACAGTCTTATGGTCTCTCCTTCAGGGCCACCAATCCGAATCATGGCGCATACATTCCTGATGTGCTGTATATTAGTTGAATTTAAAAAAGAACAGTTTTCTGTATTAAAAATCCAGTTCTGGCCTCATGGTGTTGTGTGCCTGCAGGTTCACTCCTCAGCAGATATTCAGCGTGGTGGCCAGCGTGGACCAGTATCAGCACTTTGTTCCCTGGTGCAAAAAGTCTCAGGTCATAAAAGGACACCACTGGGGATGTTCAGGCAGAACGGAAATGGGCTTTCCCCGTTTGTGGAGCGCTATACATCTCTGCTCACCTCATCCCAAACCGGTCACGTCAGGGTAAGAGTTTTGTTACTGTTCAGGCTTCGATAAGAAGTCACACTGTAATTATTTTTGTTATCTGTTCATGCTGCTTTTTTTTAACTTTGTATTCACAATTTCAGTTGTTCGGTGTGTATGAACAGTCAGTATCCCCATTCGAGCAATTTAATACCATGTTTTTCCTCTTTCTGGGTATGTCCTGGATAGATATCGAGGGTCCCCTCTGCTCTGATAGCATAACACTTGTTGTACCTCACATAAACAAAAATTGGAGAGGGGTTGTAGAAGAGTCTCCCTCTGCTTCTGTCGGTGTGTCCAGGAGTTTTGTAGTCTGATTGGTTTATTTCCTTAAAGCTTCATGCAGTGGTAGTAAGTAATATAACATGAAAATCTTCTATCACACGAGTTTCCTAAAGTGTGGTAAATTTCATATTTCAATTTTTCCTTTAATTAAAATGGGAATGATGCTGTGGTCAAGTTTGACAAGATGAGAAGAGTCAAGACAAAGAAGAATCAATTGAGGAACACACACAACTTTTACTTCAACTTGAAACTTTGTGTAAAAAAAAAAAGTGGTGTAATGGATCATAGTTGATCCATGTGGACTGCCCCTCATGGTTTGGTATGCATGTGAACTGCAGATTAATGGTAGAGAAGCTTGAATCTTTGACTGGACTGGGTTGCTTGACGCGAGGACATTTCACTTCAAATCGCAGAAGCTTCCTCAGCTAAATTCTTGCTCTGGTAGTCTGACTTCTGTCTGACCCTTGTCGAGAAGAACAAACAGAAGCCACAAAAGCTGGAGTTTAAACCTAACCAGACGCCCCTACCGAGAGGCACCTGCATCCCCACCGCTGAGGCCGTTTCAGCTGTGAGGCAGAGACTGCTGGAGGATGTGTCTCTACTTGAAAGGACCAAACTCACACCAGACCACATCTGCCAACTCTTGGAGATCTGTCTCAACACCACGTATTTCCTGTTTAGGGGGAATTACTACAGGCAGATCCATGGTTGTGCGATGGGGTCTCCGGTATCCCCCATTGTGGCCAATCTGTACATGGAGCGAGTGGAGAAGAGAGCCTTGACGTCATTCACGGGCATCTCTCCCAGTCACTGGTTCAGATATGTCGATGACACATGGTTTAAAATCAAGCAACAGGAGGTTGAGGACACATCAGCTCGATGGACTCCAATATCAAGTTCACACGTGAGGATGCCAGAAACAACCATTTAGCCTTCTTGGACTGTGATGTTACAATTGAAGAGAACAGGCAGCTCCAGACAGGGGTTTACAGAAAACCCACTCACACTGACCAATATCTGCTCTTTGACTCAAGCCACCCCCTTGAACACAACTGCAGAGGGAAGGGCTAAAGAACAACAACTTGTGTGGAAAGCCCTCACGGTATGTGGGTACCCACGGTGGTCCCTGGACAAAGTGCAGAAGTCCCAGAGAACAAAGAGACCAGATAGACAGGAGACGGAGACAAGAAGAAGAGGAGTGTCTCTCCCTTATTTAGCAGGAGTAGGGGAAAAGCTACAGAGGATCTTCAGACAGCACAAAATCCCAGTTTACTTTAAACCTTTTAATACTTTGAGACAAAGGACAGGATCCCTAGTTACAAACAGAGCAATGTAGTGTGTTCTATTAGATGTCAGGAAAACTGTAACGAACACTACATAGGTAAGACTAAGCAACCTTTACACAAAAGGCTATACCAGCACCGCAGAGAGGGCACCAGTGGATATCAGTCTGCAGTTCATCCCACCTTAAAGACACTAACCACACGTTTGAGGACAAGGAAGTTAAAATCTTAGCCAGAGAGAGAAATGATTTGAGAGAGGGGTGAAGGAGTCATTCTATGTGAAACAGTTGAAACCCAGCCTTAACCGGGGAGGGGGTCTGAAACATGCTTTGTCCCCTGTTTACAATGGGTACTCAGATCAAAGCAGTTTCAGTCTTTTGTTCCTGGTAATGAGTCATTCACGCTATCAGGAGAGGCGTCAGTCCCATCGTTAGGAGGGATAGCTACCCTGTCATTAGGAGGGTGCTAACTAGAGCACAATAGGTGCTAATTAAAGCAATTGTTTATTCACTAGCCATAGCAGTCTGCCTCCTGGTAGGAGGCGTCTGGTTCGGTTTAAAACTCCATCTTTAGCGGCTTCTGTTTGTTCTTCTCGACAAGGGTCAGACAGAAGTCAGACTACCAGAGCAAGAATTTAGCTGAGGAAGCTTCTGCGATTTGAAGCGAAACGTCCTCCGTCAAGAGAAAAAGCAGCAAAACTAATTTCTTTTTTTTTTCCCCATTTTGCATCAGCCATGCGGAGGTAGAAAATGACGTACTTTTGATTTTTCATTTATTTATTCTTGAGCTTCCTGCTTACAAAACACTAATGTAGCATAAATGTTTTTGAAAAATGACAGATATTTGCAACATGGAACATTTGGATGAATTGTTTTATCGTATCTTCTAAAAATGACTTGTGCTATTTACTTCTGGACCAGTTAATGGCATAATGGCATACTTTGATAAGATTTAGAACAATCTTTCAACATTCTTTCATACCCTAATATCTATCTGTGGTGCAAATTTGGTGAAAATCCATGAAGGAGTTTTGACGTAATTCTTCAAAGCCTATATAAAGTGAAATCTTCAAAATTTAACTGAGTCTTCCTTGGCCTAATATTTATCTATGTGAAAATTTTATCAAACCCGTGTAGTAGTTTGGACGTAATCCTGCTAACAGTTATCCGTCAAACCCTATATAAACTTAAACTTGATCCAGAATCCAGATCCAGATCACCTCCAAAATTTAGTGGATTATTCCATGGCCTAATATCTATCTGTGGTGAAAATTTCATCAAAATCCATGCAGTAGTTTAGACGTAATCCTGCTAACAGACAGACAGACATACAAATAAATAAACGCTGATGATTTTATTACATCCTTGGCAGACTGTAATAAGCTAAAAATTCACAAAGATCACATGTTCAATTGATGGATGAATAATTATTGGAGGTTTCCTCACTACTTTCTGAAAATTCACTGGCCATAATCACACAACATATTTTCCAATCATGAAGAAGTTGCGTGATGGATCGTTTGCACCAAATAGCAGACACTCTGGCCCTGAGCTCTTAGATAGAATTTCATGTGTAACAATGGGCCAAGTTTCCACTTAGCTTCCATTCACTGAAACTACATGTGATTTACAGATTTGCCATCTCGTTGTCTGACAAAATCCAGATCCAAAAAGTTAATCAGACAAAAACAGTCTGGTTCAGTTTAACAGTAGAAGGTATCATATACATATGTAAGGCACTTGACTTGTAATTGTGGCCGACCAGATGTTTTTCTCATAATTTTCCACAACTCTTTTCATTCCCTTACATTAAAAAGTAAAAAAAAAAAAATCTGAGGCATACTATAAACATCAGTGAATGACATTTGATGGATCATGCAATAATTTGAGCAATATTTATCTTGGTTCCTCTATCTTTCACAGACCATTTGCCCACTTTCCAAATAACTTGATACTAGGTGGATGAAGGTCAATGCAACAATTGCGCTTAAAAGGTTTATTTTGGCAAAGGTCAAGGTAATTGGGTTAAAGGCACACACATGTAGGTGGGATGTGGAATGACCCACATAAGTTGATCTTAATTCTTATTTTATTTACCATTTATTTATCATTGGGGACAAGTTCATGGAGCTCAAATGCAAAAATAAAATAAATAATAATAAAAAAAAAATCTGAGTTTTTCATTCTGATATACAAAACTGGGCATACATATAGAAATGGGTTGTGGAATTGCTGAGCAATGTCAAATTTGTCAAAGGTCAATCACTGAGGCCCAGGTCATTTGTTGGCTTACTTCTCCCCAGGTTATTTTGTTGTTGTTGTTTTTTAACCACACATAGTACATCAAAGATCAAGTTCAAAGAATTTGATTTTCAGCCCAATTTGGGCTAAATGTGGCACATACTTAGGTAGGTTCCAGAATTGACCTGTCAAGGTCAGCCAGAGGTCAATCATTTGGGAGAAGGTCAAGGTCAATGGGTTCGAATGTCACATTGCAGTAGTAGCCCTGACAATAGTCATGTCCACTAGCTATTACATTGTTGGCGGGAAAAGGATGCACAGTCTCCGAATCAGAGAAAAATACGAAAAAAAAAAAAAGGCCAAAAGTATTTGCATCCTCCTTTAAAGTAGAATCCATTGTGTTTGTGTCTGGCTGCTTCCATTCTCATTGTGGTGCTGGAGATCACAGGGGTCACTGCAGTTCTGTAGTATGCAGCCTGCAGACGACTCCAGTTTATGTTTGCTGCACCTGGTGCCATTGGAACAGATGCAACTCAGCAACAGTGTCCCCAAAAAAAATCACAGCAGCAAATGACTGAAACAATCCTTCAAATGGTGATACGGCACCAAATTTGGCACAAATACTCTTTAGAAAAAACAAAACAAAAACAGATTGGCCACTGAATTTCCAGTAGACGGCAAGGTAGGGGCAAATGAATTACCAGGGTCAAAATTAAAGATGCTCCTAGTCATATTAAAACTACACCACATTATTTGTCGATCATGAATATTCCAAAACCAGGTATAGTCAGACTATCTATGACTGAATGTTATGGAGTTGAAAGGTAAAAACTACAAGAATGGTGACAAAGTCAAGTTCAGTTTGTTACAGGGGTCAAAAGTTAAACTTGCCCCAATTTTGGTAAAATGTGGTGCACATTGTTGGTTGAGCTAATATGAATACTTGATCTCCAAAGTAAAGATCAAACAATGTTGACATCCATTTGACTGTGTGACTTATGTTACCTCATAATGTGATAACTAAACATGACACATGGTGCAAACTATTCCTTTTTAAAACCTTATTAACTTAACCAATAATTTGCATCACTTTTTTACTAAAATTAGAACAACTTTAACTTTTAACCCCTGTACAAACTGTAATTGACCTTTGTCACCATTATTGCTGTTTTTACCCCATAACTCCATAATATTCAGTCACAGACAGTCCAAACTATACCATTTTGGAATGTTTGTGATCAGACAAATTATGTGGTATAATTTTCAATATGATTGGAGTGTTTTAAAATTTTGATCACTGTGTAATTTTTCTATTGAAACTTCAAGTGGCCAGTTGGTAATGTCTAAGTAGTATCTGTGTCAAATTTGGTGCTTTTTATCACCATTTAAAAGATTCCTCTGTAAATATCTGTTACCTGCTGCACTAACCTCCAAAATATGTCACACCACCACTGACTGATTCACACAACATCTGAGTGAGCTCAGCCGTTGCTTCTCACAAGAAGACCTCAGCGGATGGGAAAACGGTCACAATGCCTTCTCACAGGGAATATTATGAATTAACCGACCCTTGAGATAGCGAAAGAATGAAAACATTGAGAAGAAGAATTTCTTGTGCTTCCATCTTATCTTAAGCTCACTTCGAGGATTCTGCCTCACTTTGTGGTAGAACGTTGGTGAGCCAGACTTCATGGACAAGAAGGTGGTGCTGATCACAGGCTTTTCCTCTGGGATCGGCCTCAGCCTGGCCGTCGGCTGGCCTCCAATCAGACGAATCTACAAAGGAGGACACAGCTGGTCTATGCATGCTGGTATTTTTATGCATTAGTTCAGGAGTTTTTGAACACGTCTTAGAAGGCATGTGCTGGTCAGAGCTGTATTAGGAAGAACAATTTAAAATTGTCATATGTTACTTTGTTTACTGGCACATACTTATATTTATATGTAATAAATGTAAAAAATTCTGTTTTATGGTTTTGCTTCTGTAGCTGTGAAGCTGACTTATACACTTTTTTGCGGGGGGGGGGGGCTTCTTTTCTCTCTTTACTGACGCTTTTGTAGTCTTGTAACTATTTGAACATTATGCAATTTGTCTTGAGACATATCGAAACAACGCTTTATCTGATTTTGATCAAAGTTTGTGTGTAAATTGGGATTATGGATGACAAGAAGTGATTCGTTTTGATTTTGTTTGGTTAATGATCAAGGTCAGAGGTCAAATTTCCAGCTCCTTTGGAATTTTGGCGATTAAAAGCCCATTTAACGTTTCCTTCACATGCCTATTGTTTTGAAATGTGGGTGTGGCTTCCCTAAGCAAGTTTGTTTAATTTTTGCAAACATTATGAAATTGATTTGCTGTTTCCTTGTTTACGTCTTTGCTACTGCCTGTTTAGTCTATGCCACGATGAGGAACCTGGCCAAGAAGGAGCGTCTTTTGGAGTGTGTGAAAGGCCTGCACAGAGACACCTTGGACATCCTCCAAATGGACGTGACAGATCGGCAGTCCATCCTGGACACACGGGACAGGATTGCAGAGAAAAGAGTAGACATACTGGGTGTGCACTTTGTATATTTCTCTTCATGTCTGCTGATGAGAACTGTAATACACCTTGGTTTGGAAAACATAATTAACCTCAATTAATTTACTTACCCAACTGCCCTTGGGCAAGAAAACAGGATGTTTTTGGGAGGTTAGGGTTAGGAGACTATGAACATATAATTAGATTTTATAGGTGATCTGAAAATGGATTCTAGAACTGTTTCTCAATGAGCATCATTTTCATTTCAAAATTTTGGTCTGTATTTCCAGTGAAATGCATTAGATCGACATTAAAATTTTACAAAGAGTGGCGGAATCTGAAACCATCAAGATGGATTAATATTTACAGCTTGAAAATGACATTATCTTTTAGCCACTAAGATCCGTAACACGATGCTAGTGGCTAACATTAGCATTAAATGTCTTCTGAGTATTTTACTGCAAATATCTGCA
This sequence comes from Thalassophryne amazonica, assembly GCF_902500255.1. Classification (NCBI taxonomy): domain Eukaryota; kingdom Metazoa; phylum Chordata; class Actinopteri; order Batrachoidiformes; family Batrachoididae; genus Thalassophryne; species Thalassophryne amazonica. The sequence continues at coordinate 11,326,016 of NC_047118.1, forward strand.
ATAATATGGCTTCAGCTGAGACGTGTCTGCATGTGTGCTCCAGTATTTCCACAGAGTTACATTTTGTGTAATTTAATTTATGTTAATGATGTGAGAGTGTTAGCAGTATGACCTATAGCTTAGTTGACTTTAGCTCCACTCAACAGTAACCCAAACATTCCACCACTAGTGAGGCAATACTCTGGTCATAATTTTTAATACCCCACCAAAACCACCTATTAAATAACAAGACCATCCAGTCAAACAAATGATTTTAAAACTCTAACCCCTAAAACCAATGCTAGCTCTGTTTGGTAACTGCATTGAAAGGGACATGTTCGCCTCACCCAGATCACAATGGGTCTCGCCTACACTCCACCTCTTTACCCTTTTATGGATTGGCTTTTGAGCTATTATTAACATGGTAGACTGCCACAAATTAAACCGAATATTCTGTAAAATACACAGTGAAACATATTTTATGTATGCCCATACAGAGCTAAGTGACCCAAGCTATCAGCACACCAGTTTGTTGTAGATCGCATCAAAACTGTAGATGTCCATAAGTGTTACACACACTCATGTGTCCACCAGGTGGAGATATTGTTCCTTTCAAGAACCTTGAGTACAGGATGCTGTGGGACAGGAAGTGACCAACCTTTAGCTTATAGTAGAATAAGATATGTGTAGGCAATCTACTTTGTGCAGACCTGATCCAGATCAGATTTCAAGGATTCAAGAACTTTATTGTCATGCCAACTCACATTTCCATGTTAGTGGGTACTAATTTGTACTCAGTCCCGGTTTATTAAAAAAAACAAAAAAAAAAACTATAAATAGAAGCTAGTGAAGGAAATAAAAGCCAAAATTATCATATTAATACCAAATATAGGTATGAACAGCAAGTATAACTATGACATTGCACTGGGAATTAGTTAGAATTAAACAGAGCATATTTGTGATTTGTTCTTGGGTGGGAGACCTTTTGGAATACCAGGGCACTGGTGTCAAACTTGCACTAAATCCCAATGCTGAGCTCTACCAGGCCAACCAAAAGCGGATATATACGAAGTATCTAGAATGGTTATTCCAAGGAATTGGTTAAAGATACCTCTATGTCACTAAAACCCGCTAATATGAAGTAATATATCACGTATCTATTGTATTACCTGAAAAGTCAGTAAGGTATATCTATATATTACATTTCTAAGGTGGAATTCTTTGACCTTGAGTTATCTTGAAAAGTCAGATTCAATAAGTGTTTAACTCAAATCCGTGAAGAAAATTTGCATTAAACATGGTGGAAGGGTTTGTGTTAGTCAAAAATAGAGGTTAAATCAAGGATACATGTATATCATTTATGACATCACTGAATCACACAGTTAACTTGCATGCTCAGTGTCAAACATTTAAGGTGTGTCCCTTGTGGTTTGGCCACCTTGCGTGAGGTTTTATTTTGCAACATAACCCAGATCTGGGTTGTGATCCAGAAGCTTGATGCTTTGTGTTTCTCTCCACAGTGTGTAATGCTGGCGTGGGTATGATGGGGCCGCTGGAGTGCAGTCTTTGGAGTCCATGAGACAGGTTGTGGAAGTCAATTTTCTGGGTGTGATCCAAACCATCCAGGCCTTCCTGCCACAGATGAAGGCTCTGGGACAGGGTCGCATTCTGGTCACCGGCAGCTCAGGAGGTCTTCATGGTCAGATGTGCAAATCTGTTTGTATATTGTGAAGCACATGGGTACAGATGAAAACTGCCAATAACCAATCTGGGATTTCATGCTGCCCTACAGGTCTTCCTTTTAACGAGGTTTACTGTGCTAGTAAATTTGCAGTGGAGGTGTATGTGAGAGTCTGGCCATCCTCTTGCACCACTTCAACATTCAGTGAGTTTCAGGGTGCTGCAGCGATGCATCTCCATGTTTAGGACGACACGGAAATGTGGCGGTGAAACGACTAACAGCTTCATTTTGCACCCTGTGCAGGTGTGAGCCTCATTGAGTGCGGTCCAGTCAACACTGACTTCCTGATCAATCTGCAGAGGGCAGAGCTCGGAGATTGCGTCTCTCCAACACTCGATAGCAGAACAGTCAGCCTGTATGAGAAATACCTGCAGCATTGCAGCTCAGTTTTCCAAAATGCGGCACAGGACACTGATGACATTGTAAAGGTGTGTTGAACATTTGATTGTTGCCTGATACAGTAAATCTGATAAATTTTTATAAATAAATTAAATGTGTGATGAATTTCAACTTTAATGATGATCAATATGAAAACTGGGTTCTATTTAAATGTTGTTGTTGTTTTGTTTTTTTTGTGTATAGGCCCCAACAGAGTTTAAGTTGTAGGACCTCAAAAACTATTTTAAGAAAAACTCAAATTAAAGCATGATCATTTGCAAGTTTGTTTGTCTGGTATTCTACTGGCTTGTACTTTACAGATATTATTATTATATTATTATTATATATGCAAGTTAAAAATATAGCTATAACTCTGGGATGCCTAAACCTTTTGCACAGTAAAGTATGTTTGTTGGTGTAATCAGCTCCCAGTCAGCTGTATTTCTGTATAAATTTAATACATTTAGCAAGTTTCACATACATATCACAACTGTATTTTCATATCTGTAAAACTCTCAAAATTGAATTTTTTATACGTTAATACTGGGAGGTCAAAAAACTTCATGCATTTCTAACATTTATGAATGCCATTTTTAATGAATTTTTGGTTTCAAGTAGGAAATTTATCAGAAGCCCTGAAATGCTCACATTGCCCACTAGATGGTGACAAAAAGCTGCTCAAATGTGCAGCAATATCTCCAATTTTTATTAATTTGAGAAGTTAACTTTTTGCGAAAATCACTTACACTTGTCTCCCTTGTCCTATGGGTGTCTTACTTGTTTGCAAAACTTAGCAAGAAATAAACACTTTTAAATGTAAAAATCCAGATTTTGTAACCGATAATACCTCTGAGGTGACTTACATAATCATAATATGGAGCCATTGTTTTAATCTTTCATTCTGCTTTGTTTGATGACGACGATCACTGCAAATATTTGTGTAATCAGTGTGTTACAGTAAGAGCGGGCATAGATTTAACATCTGAGTTTGTAACTTTCAGGTTTTTGTGGATGCCATTCAGTCATCCAGGCCTGCTTTCAGATACTTCACCAGCGGCACAGTCCCACCTCTTGTCCAGCTGAAGCTCACGCCGCCGGATGGCCTGCAGTACATCAGCACTATGAGCAAACAGATCTTCTCAGACACTGAGAATGAATAACTGCCACAAATCGTTCATGATAAATTGTCACATGGCAGTTAATACTTTGCTCTTTCACTTTTTGTTTCCTGGAATAAAGCTGACACGCAGCGACGTATTGCTGTTGCTTAACTGGAAAGGGCAGTAAGTTCACTGATAGAGCGCAGAGTTTACGGGAATGAACAACTCTGGTATCATAAAATAAAAATAAATAAAGAAAGAATTTGTGAGCAGGTTTTTTGAAAATCTAAAAGCACCTCTCTCATTAATAAAGGCAATTTTCTCATTAAAACAAGGAAATGGAAAAACAAAATCAGGCATCAGGGTTAAGTGAACAAAACATTTGCGTTAACCTGAAATGTGTCCCATTTATTGCACCACTGTTGCTTCAAAAGCATTGTTTGTCAGGTTCCTGTGTGCGCCCCCTACTGTATCTAGGAGAGACAGGGAAAATCATAACATAGTTTGCTTTAGTTGTTTTTTGTTTTGAATTTTGTCACCGACTATTCAACATTTATTTCAAGCTTAAAAACCAAACCTTTTTTTTTTAAACTTGATTTATGTTAAAAACAAGAAGCACCATTGTTATAAACCTGACTGAATATTGTAATATACTGCAACACCGCTGGGGTAAGTTGCAAAAATAAAAGCAAGGAAGAATCCTTTTGCAAATGCTTTTAAAAAAATCACATTGCAGCAACGTTAACAAATGTATGAATAGATTTGAAAACACGTCTTTTACTGACAGTAAAATACATTTCATGAGGGTTGTAACTCACATTATTTCTGTAATTGAATATTCGCTCAAAATGCATGCACTTATTCTGAGAATCAGTCAAAGCATTGTCTACTAAAATGAGATTTAAACTATAAAACTGACCTATATTCTTCAATGATGTTAATTGTAACAGTTTTTTTTTTTTTTAAAGAAAGCAGTTATTAATAGGGAGGGGTGTTATTTCAAAAATTTTGGAAATCTATAATTTTTGCATGGAATGTGGAAATACACATGGAATAAATCATAACAGTATAATTTTTTGGGTCATTTGGTTCCAAAAACCCATATGGGCGGAGCGTTTGAAAATTTCAAGTAACGTGTGTGTCGTATATGTGTTGTTGACGTAGAAAACCACTCTGTTGCTTATAATTAGTTCACTGTGGCCATGTCATTCTTTACATGTGATGATTATACTCACTGATGTTCCTGAAATAAAAACTACATAGATTTTGTTTGTTACAATTGATCGTAACATATGTACTGAAATTTTTTTTTTTTTTTTGTTAATTACTCTTAAAAAACACCAGATAAGCTTATTGTTACTATAGAAGTTGAATATAAACTTGGGGTCAAGCAACATTTGGAGCCAAATTTCAAGTCTCTAGGTGCAGCGGTTCTCAAGATATGACATTTTCGGCTTGCTCCGTCCATATGGGTTTTTGGAACCAAATGACCCCAAATTTATCCTGCTATGGTTTATTCCGTGTATATTTCCATATTCCATGCAAACATTTATAGATTTCCATTTTTTTTTAAATAACACCCCTCCCTATTATTATTATTGAGAGACTGAATGTAATAGAAATTCTACCCCTTTAACTCTGAAACTGTTAAAACAAACTTTATTCAAAAAAGCGACTTTTGTCCCTACAGTCATGAAAGGTTAATGAACGTAAATTATTTGTTACATTCGTTACCCGCTTGACTCAGTCTTGCCTCTGATTGTGGAACAGGTGCTGTTACAATTTTGCCATTGGTACAACTGTTCCCAGTCTCCCCTAACATCAGTAATATCTCTGTTTCAATCCATAAATAAATATTGATGGATATTAAATAATACAGCAAATGTCAGAACATTTCAATAATACTGCTCGCTTTCATGTAATAATGCTGGAATTTATCTAAATACGAGAAAATTTTTGTTTAAAAAAGAATGAAGAATAGATGCAGCACTTGTAAAAAGAAGACATGAAAGCTTGTTTGCAATCTGTTTTTTTTTTATATACTAGAAATGTCCTTTTACTAGGTGTGGATTTGCATATTATTACATTTTAAACAGACGCAAAGATAAGTGAATTAGCATGGATTTTTACAAGATGAATAAATAATTATTCTACAAATCAAAAATTTAGACCTTTTTTTTTTAATCATTTAAATCTGGATGGCACCTGCAGCTTGGGTGTTTCTGAAGTTCACTTAGGAGTACCTTGTATATTTTTCTCACTTATTACGAAACTATGCAACTGATAAACTTGCTGCCTGAAGGCCCATCAGCAATGAATACTTCTGCTTCCACGCAAGTGAACTTAAATATAGGTTTGTGATGTCTTTTATCAAATGAGATATATATATATATATATATATATATATATATATATATATATATATATAATATATATATATATATATATATATATATACAGTGTTGCCACAGTTACTTTGAAAAAGTAATCCAATTACTGATTACTCCTTGAAAAGTCACTTAGTTACTTTACTGATTACTCAATTGTAAAAGTAACTAAGTTAGATTACTAGTTACTTTTTTAGTTACTTTCCCCAGCTGCCGACAACAACCCTCTGCCACCTCAACATGACAATGATACCTGTTTTGCCAAAACTCACTTTATAGTCACCCTTTCTGACTTCAATGAAAATAAATACTGTTTTATAAAAAAGTATAATAAAGACCTCTCTCTTGACCTCATATTTAACTGTTGACAGCACTGTAACAGTAAAACTTGCAATTTCGAACCTACATTGTTTATAAATGTAACTATTAAATTCTAACATTTTTCTAACATTTAAATTCTCTCTAAACATTTTACTTGTCGAAATTATTATTATTTTAAGCAATATTAGTAGTTGTAATAAAAAACGGCTTCAAAACTGGACCTTTAATCTAGGGGTGTTGTGGGGGCACATCCTTGCCCCCACGCCCCATTCCATCTGGATTCGCCCCTGCTTTGGCGTTTGAGCACAAGAATGGATAACATTTTATTTATGCAGAAAACAGGACCAGATTTACAGGTAAGAAAGTTTTTATTGCGTTTTCACATCATGTGGTCCTCAGAAAGAGAGTTTAGGTGCATTTGAGTGGAAAATAGTGTTAGTTGTTGACACGTCGCGGAGGATCAGCTGTTTTAACGACCAGATACGAAGCGGCTCAGCTCAGAATTCTAATAAAGGAGGAAAAACGTATAAAAATGTCTTTGTAAAGCTTAATGCAGGTGTGCTGATCACCGCGCTTTAAGAGGTGAGGACGAGCTGCTACAGAAAACCGTGGATGAAAAGCTCACAGCTCTGCTTAAAGTGGGCAGTTCAGTTGAACTCCGACCTCCTGCCCACAGACCAAGTTTAATGCTGCTATCGACCCACAATGAAAAATAATAGTAACGCACAGTGACTTGGAGAAGTAACTTTAATCTGATTATTGATCTGGAAAGATTAACGCGTTAGATTACTCGTTACTAAAAAAAAGTGGTCAGATTAGAGTAACGCGTTACCGGCATCACTGTATATATATATATATATACATATAGATTCCAACCTGTGGCCTTTCTGTGTGGAGTTTGCATGTTCTCCCTGTGTTTGTGTGGGTTCCCTCTGGGTGCTCCGGCTTTCTCCCACATCCAAAGACATGCAGGTTAGGTGGATTGTGTGTGCAGGTTTTAATGTGTCTGTTTGTCTATATGTGGCCCTGACAGACGGCATCATGTCCAAGGTGTACCCCGCCTCACGCCCTATAATTAGGTTGAAGATGAGTGGAGTGAGCAATAAAAGAAAAAAACAAACAAAAAAAAAAACACATTAATAAAGTTCCCAGGAAATCCTCTGAATCACTGAACTGGATTGTTGATTAAGCTTTGGATCAACCTTTTAAGCTCAGCCGTCGAGTACTTTCTCTCTCGTTTGTACCTTTAGGTGTAACGTTGCTGCCGACCTTTGATTGGATTGACTGCGGTTCTTAAATCCTTCCCTCTTCAAGCGCCCTAATTCGAGTGTGAAGATCCTGCAGTGGATCTTCTTGCACCACCAGTTATGGCTTTCTTATCATGTATACGTAACACTGTCGCTTTAGGATTTAGGCGTATAAGTGTAATAAGAATTAGGTAAGGAACATAGACAAGCCATGGAAATGTCAGAATTAAAACATTTCAATCCATTGCATAATGCAGCAGGTGATCTTCTGCACTTTACATGTCAGCTTTACCAGCCGACCTTTATCCTCTGTACTGCCAAAGTGCAGGGTTATCACGTGCACGGTGCATGCTCAACATTTGGCTCACCTGCAAAAACTTGTTGAAACCATTTTGTCAAGTATTTGCACTGATACACATACAGGATGACTTGGATCATTTAATGCATTTAATCAATGATGGTGAATGGATATCTCACATATACTTTATTACTTTATTTCATCAACAAAAAAAAGTTCATTATTGCATAATTTTGAGAATGTGTGCATGTCTTCATGATAATAATAATCAGCATGCAGGTGCAGGAGAGCAAAGCTCTATCACATTTCAAACAAGATTCAGTGCTTTGTGAGATAAAACGTTTATAAAAATGATACAGGAGGTATCATAGTAATAACATGATGTAGCAGCTCACATATACAAAGTCCAACAATTCCAGAACTCAAACAATTTTCAGTATTTTTTTTAATTCATATATCAGACATTTCAAACAACATCTGTTTCCTGCATTTAAATTAAGACATTAAATATCTTCATAATTCATTTTAAATGTTTCTCACCCATTAATCCTCAGTGGGTATTTATTTATTTATTTAAAAAAACATGAAACAGTGAATTCAAACATTTTACACTTATGTTTTAATCTTGGTTCAGCCATTTCTACTCAGTATTCTTTTTTTAAATAAACACATTAAATGTAAATGTAACCTTTTCTTCTAGGAAGAGTTAGAGAACTTGGCTGAGAGTAGGGAAGTGTGGGGTGAGCTGCTTGGTCTACTGCCACCATGACCTCACCCAGATATGAATGAAGGAATGAATGTTAGTTCTCCATTTTCTACTCTGTGTTGTTTTTTTTTTTAAATGAAGTCATTAAATATTAATTCAATCTTTTTAACCTTTTATCAGTTTTCATTTTGATTTCTAATTTAACACACTGCATTATTTATTTTGTTTTAATTAAGCTTCCAAACAACATTTTAAAACTTCAAGAGCTTTAATTTGGGTTCTTCGTTTTATGCTAAGCATTCATTATGGCATTAAATATTAATACAATTTTTTTTATATATAAAATTCATGTTTTAAATTTGTATTCCCCATTTAACATACTGTTTTGTTGGGACTGAGAATTTCATACTAAGTCATTAAATATAAATACGAATTGTATAAACGTCAGTTGTTTTAAATTTGGACTTCCACTTAATAGTGTTCCTTTTTTTCTTTTCTTACTGTTCTTTTTTATTAGCCATTGGACGTTTTGAATCTTGTTTTTCTGTTCTTCTCTGTGATTGGTCAGAATCCGTAGCCCCGCCCCTACCTGACTGGGCTGCCGTCCTTTTTTAGATCGGTGAAAGAGGAATTCGCCATTTATTCAGAGGTTCTTCAACTGAAGTCTTTCCTAATAAAAGTTCAGTTAGTATCTATCATTATTTTTTGGCTTTCGTATGGATAAGAGAATAACTCCGCTCCTGTTCAGTGCTCTGGTGAGGATGTTAGAGCCGTCTTCTAAAGTTTCCCGAGTAACTAATCAAAGAGCCAAAATCAGGTGAGAGAGACTTCACGCACGACACCGGCAGGTCCGTACGTGGTCTTAACATCTAAAACATCTCGAGTGCACGATTTCATCTGAGATCCACGAGGAACAGTTTAGTGCAGCAGATAACTGAAACAGTCTTTCAAATGGTGATACAAACACCAAATTTGGCACACATATTCTTTAAACATTACTCTTTTGAGAAAGCAGACTATCCACTTGATTGTTCAATAGGCAGCCAAGTAGGGGTCAATGAAGAATTACACAGGGGTCAGATTTACCAATGCTCCAATCATATTGAAAGTATACCACATTATTCATCTGATCATACAGATACCAAAAAGGTATAGTTTGTACAATCTTTGATTGAATGTTATGAAGTTATGGGTAAAAACAGCATAAATGGTACCAGCGGTCAATCTCAGTTTGTACAAGGGGCCAAAGTTAAAGTTGCTCCAATTTTGGTACAAGTGATGCAAATTATTGGTTTAGTGAATAGGGTTTTAAAAAAGGAATAGTTTGCACCATGTGTCGTACTTAGTTATCATGTTACAGGGTAACATGTCATATGCATAGAATCCAATGGACGTTGACATTGTTTGACCTTTACTTTGGACAGTAAACATTCAACACGGTCAAATCTATTTAATTTATTTATCCTGTTAGCTCAACCAATAATTTGCATCACTATTTACCAAAATTGGAGCAACTTTAACTTTGGCCTCCCATACAAACTGAAATTGAGCTTTGTCACCGTTTTTACTGTTTTTGCCCCATAACTTCATAACATTCAGTCAAAGATAGTCCAAACTATACCTTTTTGGAATCTTTATGGTTGGATGAATAATGTGGTATAGTTTTCAATATGATTGGAGCATCTTTTAATTTTGATCGCTGTGTAATACTTCATTGACCCCTACCTGGCTGCCTATTGAAAATCGAGTGGATAGTCTGCTTTTTCAAAAGAGTAATGTCTCAGGACTATTTGTGTTGAATTTGGTGCTTGTATCACCATTTGAAAGATTCCCCTGTAAATATTCTCTAACCTGCTGCACTAGTTTGTGGTTTGCTTGGAGAACTGTTGTAATCTTTGAGGTTCTTTGTGGGAATCTGTAGTATCTCTAGAATCTTGATCCAAACACCTGATCCTTCCCAGGTGAGTTGCTGAACAATGGAGAGTCACAAAAGCTACCCATATAAGCAGGGGCTCCGCCAGAAAGAAATTTTACTGGGCCACCCCCCATATTATTTTGTCAGCATTATAATTGTATAAGTTTTGTATAAGGATTCTAGGGGCCCGTGATTGACAGGGCCCCTAGAATCCTTCTACTTATTCTCCCCTTTTCGACCACAGTCGGGCGGGAACTTAAAGGCGATCGGAGTTTAAGATCTCCTTATTTCACATTCATGATAGTAGCTCGATATTGGAGATTTTCATTATTGAAAATTGTCATATTTTACCACTTATTATTTTCAGTGGTGGAGTGATTGAAGGTTTTGCAGACATGACACTGACAGAGAAAAAAATGGGATAAACACACGTGCTGACGTGAACTTCTGTATTTTCATTCTTATTCTGTCTTGAATTTGCAAGATTGTTTATGATCCCCGCACTACACAGAAAATTACCAAGAATGCAAAAATTTTTTCCACCGTGCCCGAAATTATTTCCACTGTGTGGCGAAAAGCGCCGGTGGAAATAATTTCGGGCACAGTGGAAAGAATTTTCACCACACGGGGGAATAATTTCGGGGACAGCTATGCCACGTTTTTGAGCTGCTTTTAGCGTCCGAGAATCCCTCTGCCAGTAGGTGATTTTCTATTCCGATTCAAATGACTTTATGGCATCCTATACGGCATTTAAAGATGAAAAATTAGCACCAACACTTAATGCTGAGGGTGCCGCCATGTTGAAATACACTCTACGATGATGTCATTTGAACTAGCCAATCAGTGAGGAGAGCCGGTCAAATATCGCTAGGTGCGTGTTTGCTGTATCTGGCAAAATATCCACTGCCTAAGAATAAAAAAGAACTTTATTAATCTGGAAGGAAATTGTTTTGCCAGAGTGCCAAAACAGTAAACATTGCCTTTTTTATTTGCATTGGGAACAAAAAGTGCAACATGTTTATGCAAAATGACTGAGCCACTTTGATAAGATGTTGACAGTATTGCACATAGCTCTGAGTAACTGGAAAAACTCTGTTTTGTATTCATCCTGCAGAACTGCTTTCCTTCTTTTCAGACCAGTTATTTTGGGTGAATCATTAAAAAAAAACAGGCACCTTATGTGCCTACCGTTGCTGGTCTCTGAACGCACACTATCAAGCTCCCAACTCATGACAGAAACAAGAATAATGAAACCAAAAGTCTTTGTCTGTCTTTGTCATCGACCCACTCTGCAGATGCTCCTTTTTGACAGCAGAGGGCGCAGTTCTGCCACTCAACACTTTTTCTTAAGCTCTGTCCTGGAACACAGGAAGTAAATAGCAATAAATAAAATCTGTACATGGTCACTGGATCCTTGATCACTGGACATAATAGAACTAAACAAAATCTGTAGTTGAAATGCTTTTGACAAATCAAAGCATTTCCTTTCAGGTATAAATGAGGTAAATTTAACTCCATAGTCCTGAGCTGAGCTCTTGCAGCCGCCTGTGTTGCAGGTCAAGATTAATGTAATTCATAAAGAACGGAGGACGTCTTATTTTGGGAGTTTGTTGTAGTTTGTTGTCTGTACAACATTTGGAAGAGGTGTCACTTGATGTAAAACAGCGTTTCACTTTGACGTTATTCTGACCAGAATCTATCTTTCCAAGTCACGCAGTTTGTCCCACAAAACAGATGACATTATTATTACTATTAATATTATTTCCTTTACCTGCGGGGCAGTAACTTCAGTTTACGAACCGGCGAAGCGGGTCCAGGTCACACCAGTGAACCATCGCATGTGCTGCCCCACGAAAGTTAATTAGGAATTAATAAATATTCTGGTGCGGAATGGAGGAAGATTTCTGTTTCTTTCCCCCAACAAGACAAGTGTCCAAGTTGGTGACTTTAATCAGCACGAAGGTGAGTCACGATTATCATCTTTAAATGGCTTTGAGGCGGTTAAAGAAGAAATTGCAGACCTGCTGCTTCTGAAAAGTAGTGAAGCAGTGGGTGGCTGCGTCAAGCAGTGCTGCGACCCGCTGCTTCAGTCAACGTAGAGAAATGAACATTTTCCCGATACACACCCTCAAAAACAACAGCCGCTCTGGCGTAATGTGAACTGAAGAACCGATAAGGGAATCATTAAGCAAAAAGGCCATTGATGTCGGTGGATTGAATCCTTTGTTATCAATTCTTCACAGGAACCGGTTTTTGATACCCAACCCTATATCTGTACATGTATTTGCTATTGATAATTAGATTCCTAAACTATGTCACAGAAGCAGCTACGTATAACCCTAACGCTAACCATAACCACCCTATAATCCTTAACCATAACATGGCTGCACTACGTACAAATAGAATTTGGAATTATTAATACGGCTATGTACAGATAGCCACTTTGTTACATGAAATAGTTGCATGCAGGTTTTCACTCCAAAAGAATCATAGTGCACTGTGGGAAAATGATCGTGTACTTATGGAGATACGAAGCCACTGGAATGTAGTACTTTTTATTTTATTTTTAGTTGTTTAGTGCTTTGATTCCTGTGAAAGTCCTACATAGTCATTCAAATTATTATTATTATTGTTATTATTAATAATAAATGTGATTTGTCAATATATGAGTCATAGCACTTTCCAAATTAGTCAAAAAAAGAAGAAAAAACCCTGACTTATACTCCAGACCAGGGCTTTGCGTATGTCTGGATGTCTTGCACAGTAGCAAAATTCCAAGATGTTATTGGTCCATTTCCATAGTATTTCTGTTTTGCATGCTTAATGGAATGTGTAGTTTGATTCCCGGTATGTACTCCAGCCTACCTGTCTGCGTCCTTGGACAAGACACTTTTTCTCCATTGTCTCAGTCCACCCAGCTATAAATGGGTACCAGCCTTTAACTGGTGAGAAACCTGCAGTGGACTGGTGTCCTGTCCAGGTTGACATCCTAGACTTACCTGCTTTAAGCTATGGTATCTGGTGATGAGCACCGGCCAGATAGGCCTGAGGACTTGCTTCTTACATACACCAAATGGAATTTGTTCTCTGCATTTAACCTGTCCTAATGGACACTTTTCATGTTGCGCTGCCATCTTGAAACCAAGACGTCTGGTTAGAGGGCCTCTCGCTAGTGTGTTTGGCGTCATTAGAAACAACAGCTTGTTATGACGCCTCACAGAGCGACTGACCCATCAAAGCTGGATGCAGGTTAAACGATGTCTCCAAAAGTCAACGTACGAGTAAGTCCCAATTTCTTGTTTTGTTTTGGCTTCGGTGTCCTTCGTTAGTGCTGTGTGACCGGGGCTTCGTTGCTAGGAAAGTTCAACAACCAAAATGCCAACATTCTGGGCGCAATGAACATGTTTTCACTATTATTTGATTTCTTTGTGTGACTGACATTGTTATTCAAGCATTCAAAAGGCTATTCCTACCTCCACACAAATCCAAACAATGACCACAAGTTGATGACAAGTGATGTCATCATGCATGCGCTTAGGCACTGCTCTAGCGACAACTTGAAAATCCCCATTATATGTTGACACAGTCCAACCACTAGAGGAATGGGCAGCTTCAGTCTGGGATCAACTTCACATCTACAGATGCTGCCTTGGTCAAGGCAGAGTGAAAGAAACATGGCCCTAATGTGCATGTTGGGATGTGGGGAGAAAACTACGGCACTTGGAGGAAGCCCACACAGCCACAGGAAGGATGTGCACACTCTCCACAGAAAGGAACTGAGCACCGGTGGACTCATACTAGACCTTCTAGCTCAGAGACAAGAGTGTTAACTGCAGTCTCATCATTCCGCCCCCAGTATCAGAGGTGTTGTATGTGTTTCTGGAAAGTTAAACCCCGAACTACTTCAGAGGAAGTGATTTACAAGGTTGCTCGGCAACAACACGTTGAAATGTAATCAGTTGCTGGTGGCGAAAATGATATCGGCATCTAAATCTTTTCATAATTCCAAGACTGTGCAGCCTTTGTTTCTGAATGAATGGGAAGTTTTTAATCATTGCATTTATAAATGACACAATTTTAAATCTGCAAATGTTAACCAAATCAAACTTGGAGACATTTGTTCATTAAAGAAAGTACTTAATTTTTAAAAATGGGCTTTTTTTGGAGTAAGGCCAATCAGATTACTTTGTACATGTTCAGCCAAATGCATGATTCTATAATGGCAGCAAATGGGTGAGTAATTTGTGAATAATTAACTGAACAGCATGAAGAAATATGACAAATCAGGTTTTTTTTATGTAACGGGTAGTCACAAGATTACTTTGTAGTCTTTAATACTTTTGCACGCTTTAAATATTCTGTAAATTTCCATTATGTTTTCAGCACCTTTGCTTTATTTGTTTGCAAAAAAGATAAGAAAAAAGCCCAACATAATCCAGGTTGTGTTGATCTCAAAATATGTGCTATTTTTAAAAGTATACCAGTTTCTTTAATCAAATACACAAAATTGTCTGTAAAGTTGTACTGTTTTATTGTTTGTTACAATTTTTAGAAAATTTACATTTGCTGTTTACTGTTTTACATTGCTGTTTTACTAGAATGACAGAAAGAAAACACATTTGTACAGAAACATTAAGCTGCTGGCATCTTTTGCACAAAGTAGTTTTTGAAACTGCCTGTTTGTTTGTCTGATCAACAGTCAAACTTCCAAAAATGTTTAATTTATAATGACCTAAAAAACTAAGAAAAAATTCTGTTATAAAATGAAAATACAGTCAAGCACTTTTTCCTAAAAAAAAAAAAAAAAAAAATGGGTGTCCTCTTCTGATCATCTGATCATTGAATCATATTTTTTCCTCTCATGAGTGTTTCAGAATAAATGGTGTAATTTACAACTCCAGACATTTGTTACATGTCTTTATTCTGTGATTATTTCCATAAGAAAATAGTATTTCCTCACCAGATTGTCAGTGGTTCATGTGATGATTCATTATTCTGCTCCCATTTTTTTTTTCTTTCCTTTTTTGTCCTCAGACATTTCAGGTTCTGTGGGGTTCTGGCAGTGAAAAGAGCCATCCTGTCTCTTCAACCCGCCGCCCCCATCAGTACCCCCCCGAGCCGCACCTTCATCCACCTGGTTGCTCCCGTCAGCACCCGCAGGATGGAGTACACAGAGAGCCGGAAGGTCAGGTCAGTCCCCTCTACACCAGTACAGTCAAAATAAGCAAATTGCAAGGCAGGGACTTAATGAAATTAAGCAGTTAATGAATTTGGTTCATATCCTGTATTTTGGCTGTATTAACTGGGCAATATTTTAAAAAACGATATAAATCTTAAAGCTATAGGGCCTTTCAAATTTCAAAAACTGAAAAATTTAGTTTCTACTGAAATCCCAGCATTATAATATAGTTTTTTTGTAGCATGTTGCAAAATTACAGCTCATTTTAGGACATATTTATCTGGGAGGACATGCCATAGTCAATCAATCAATCAATCAATTTTATTTATATAGCACCAAATCACAACAAACAGTTGCCCCAAGGCACTTTATATTGTAAGGCAAGGCCATACAATAATTACGTAAAAACCCCAACGGTCAAAACGACCCCCTGTGAGCAAGCACTTGGCGACAGTGGGAAGGAAAAACTCCCTTTTAACAGGAAGAAACCTCCAGCAGAACCAGGCTCAGGGAGGGGCAGTCTTCTGCTGGGACTGGTTGGGGCTGAGGGAGAGAACCAGGAAAAAGACATGCTGTGGAGGGGAGCAGAGATCAATCACTAATGATTAAATGCAGAGTGGTGCATACAGAGCAAAAAGAGAAAGAAACACTCAGTGCATCATGGGAACCCCCCAGCAGTCTAAGTCTATAGCAGCATAACTAAGGGATGGTTCAGGGTCACCTGATCCAGCCCTAACTATAAGCTTTAGCAAAAAGGAAAGTTTTAAGCCTAATCTTAAAAGTAGAGAGGGTGTCTGTCTCCCTGATCTGAATTGGGAGCTGGTTCCACAGGAGAGGAGCCTGAAAGCTGAAGGCTCTGCCTCCCATTCTACTCTTACAAACCCTAGGAACTACAAGTAAGCCTGCAGTCTGAGAGCGAAGCGCTCTATTGGGGTGATATGGTACTATGAGGTCCCTAAGATAAGATGGGACCTGATTATTCAAAACCTTATAAGTAAGAAGAAGAACTTTAAATTCTATTCTAGAATTAACAGGAAGCCAATGAAGAGAGGCCAATATGGGTGAGATATGCTCTCTCCTTCTAGTCCCCGTTAGTACTCTAGCTGCAGCATTTTGAATTAACTGAAGGCTTTTCAGGGAACTTTTAGGACAACCTGATAATAATGAATTACAATAGTCCAGCCTAGAGGAAATAAATGCATGAATTAGTTTTTCAGCATCACTCTGAGACAAGACCTTTCTAATTTTAGAGATATTGCGTAAATGCAAAAAAGCAGTCATACATATTTGTTTAATATGCGCATTGAATGACATATCTTGATCAAAAATGACTCCAAGATTTCTCACAGTATTACTAGAGGTCAGGGTAATGCCATCCAGAGTAAGGATCTGGTTAGACACCATGTTTCTAAGATTTGTGGGGCCAAGTACAATAACTTCAGTTTTATCTGAGTTTAAAAGCAGGAAATTAGAGGTCATCCATGTCTTTATGTCTGTAAGACAATCCTGCAGTTTAGCTAATTGGTGTGTGTCCTCTGGCTTCATGGATAGATAAAGCTGGGTATCATCTGCGTAACAATGAAAATTTAAGCAATGCCGTCTAATAATACTGCCTAAGGGAAGCATGTATAAAGTGAATAAAATTGGTCCTAGCACAGAACCTTGTGGAACTCCATAATTAACCTTAGTCTGTGAAGAAGATTCCCCATTTACATGAACAAATTGTAATCTATTAGATAAATATGATTCAAACCACCACAGCGCAGTACCTTTAATACCTATGGCATGCTCTAATCTCTGTAATAAAATTTTATGGTCAACAGTATCAAAAGCAGCACTGAGGTCTAACAGAACAAGCACAGAGATGAGTCCACTGTCTGAGGCCATAAGAAGATCATTTGTAACCTTCACTAATGCTGTTTCTGTACTATGATGAATTCTAAAACCTGACTGAAACTCTTCAAATAGACCATTCCTCTGCAGATGATCAGTTAGCTGTTTTACAACTACCCTTTCAAGAATTTTTGAGAGAAAAGGAAGGTTGGAGACTGGCCTATAATTAGCTAAGATAGCTGGGTCAAGTGATGGCTTTTTAAGTAATGGTTTAATTACTGCCACCTTAAAAGCCTGTGGTACATAGCCAACTAATAAAGATAGATTGATCATATTTAAGATCGAAGCATTAAATAATGGTAGGGCTTCCTTGAGCAGCCTGGTAGGAATGGGGTCTAATAGACATGTTGATGGTTTGGATGAAGTAACTAATGAAAATAACTCAGACAGAACAATCGGAGAGAAAGAGTCTAACCAAATACCGGCATCACTGAAAGCAGCCAAAGATAACGATACGTCTTTGGGATGGTTATGAGTCATTTTTTCCTCTAATAGTTAAAATTTTATTAGCAAAGAAAGTCATGAAGTCATTACTAGTTAAAGTTAAAGGAATACTCGGCTCAATAGAGCTCTGACTCTTTGTCAGCCTGGCTACAGTGCTGAAAAGAAACCTGGGGTTGTTCTTATTTTCTTCAATTAGTGATGAGTAGTAAGATGTCCTAGCTTTACGGAGGGCTTTTTTATAGAGCAACAGACTCTTTTTCCAGGCTAAGTGAAGATCTTCTAAATTAGTGAGGCGCCATTTCCTCTCCAACTTACGGGTTATCTGCTTTAAGCTGCGAGTTTGTGAGTTATACCACGGAGTCAGGCACTTCTGATTTAAAGCTCTCTTTTTCAGAGGAGCTACAGCATCCAAAGTTGTCTTCAATGAGGATGTAAAACTATTGACGAGATACTCTATCTCACTTACAGAGTTTAGGTAGCTACTCTGCACTCTGTTGGTATATGGCATTAGAGAACATAAAGAAGGAATAATATCCTTAAACCTAGTTACAGCGCTTTCTGAAAGACTTCTAGTGTAATGAAACTTATTCCCCACTGCTGGGTAGTCCATCAGAGTAAATGTAAATGTTATTAAGAAATGATCAGACAGAAGGGAGTTTTCAGGGAATACTGTTAAGTCTTCTATTTCCATACCATAAGTCAGAACAAGATCTAAGATATGATTAAAGTGGTGGGTGGACTCATTTACATTTTGAGCAAAGCCAATTGAGTCTAATAATAGATTAAATGCAGTGTTGAGGCTGTCATTCTCAGCATCTGTGTGGATGTTAAAATCGCCCACTATAATTATCTTATCTGAGCTAAGCACTAAGTCAGACAAAAGGTCTGAAAATTCACAGAGAAACTCATAGTAATGACCAGGTGGATGATAGATAATAACAAATAAAACTGGTTTTTGGGACTTCCAATTTGGATGGACAAGACTAAGAGTCAAGCTTTCAAATGAATTAAAGCTCTGTCTGGGTTTTTGATTAATTAATAAGATGGAATGGAAGATTGCTGCTAATCCTCCGCCTCGGCCCGTGCTATGATCATTCTGGCAGTTAGTGTGACTCGGAGGTGTTGACTCATTTAAACTAACATATTCATCCTGCTGTAACCAGGTTTCTGTAAGGCAGAATAAATATGTTGATCAATTATTATTTCATTTACCAACAGGGACTTAGAAGAGAGAGACCTAATGTTTAATAGACCACATTTAACTGTTTTAGTCTGTGGTGCAGTTGAAGGTGCTATTATTTTTTCTTTTTGAATTTTTATGCTTAAATAGATTTTTGCTGGTTATTGGTGGTCTGGGAGCAGGCACCGTCTCTACGGGGATGGGGTAATGAGGGGATGGCAGGGGGAGAGAAGCTGCAGAGAGGTGTGTAAGACTACAACTCTGCTTCCTGGTTCCAACCCTGGATAGTCACGGTTTGGAGGATTTAAGAAAATTGGCCAGATTTCTAGAAATGAGAGCTGCTCCATCCAAAGTGGGATGGATGCTGTCTCTCCTAACAAGACCAGGTTTTCCCCAGAAGCTTTGCCAATTATCTATGAAGCCCACCTCATTTTTTGGACACCACTCAGCCAACAATTCAAGGAGAACATGCGGCTAAACATGTCACTCCCGGTCCGATTGGGGAGGGGCCCAGAGAAAACTACAGAGTCCAACATTGTTTTTGCAAAGTTACACACGATTCAATGTTAATTTTAGTGACCTCTGATTGGCGTAACCGGGTGTCATTACTGCCGACGTGAATTACAATCTTACCAAATTTACGCTTAGCCTTAGCTAGCAGTTTCAAATTTCCTTCAATGTCGCCTGCTCTGGCCCCCGGAAGACAATTGACTATGGTTGCTGGTGTCGCTAACTTCACATTTCTCAAAACAGAGTCGCCAATAACCAGAGTTTGATCCTCGGCGGGTGTGTCGTCGAGTGGGGAAAAACGGTTAGAGATGTGAACGGGTTGGCGGTGTACACGGGGCTTCTGTTTAGAACTACGCTTCCTCCTCACAGTCACCCAGTCGGCCTGCTTTCCCGGCTGCTCGGGATCTGCCAGAGGGAAACTAACAGCTGCTAAGCTACCTTGGTCCGCACCGACTACAGGGGCCTGGCTAGCTGTAGAATTTTCCACGGTGCATAGTGAAAATTGTCTTTTCCTTCATTGCCGCCATGCATACAGACTACAGGAAGAAGCGCATGTGAGCATGAGTGAGGTTTTGAGATGACTTGTGACCCATCTTACGTTAACATCCATAAGATTTCTTGTAAATAATTTCTAAATCTACCAAATGCTGGTCAAAGCATCTGATCCATTGAATTTCTCCCCCTCAGGGGTTGAAATTTTAAATTGTTTCCAGACAGCATGCATTTTGATCATATTAGCAATATCATATTATGAATCCCTTATGTAAATGCTAAGGAATAAAATTTTAGTGATAAAGAAAATTCTTCTTATGACTTGATCTTAAAAAAAAACAGTGACACTATACCTTTTACATCGATAATTACTGTATTATGATTTGTATTATAGATTAAACTAAAATTGTCATAAATGCACAATGTGCATGAATGTCATGGTAAGGCATCTTCAAAGAAAAAAAAATAAAATAATTAAGGTGTAGCCTGTTTTGTATTTTTCACAAAATTGATAAAATGTCCTTTAGGTTGAAATCTAGTTCTTAATGAGTACCTTTTATTTCTGGTGTATATTGGAAAAATGTAGCTAAATGTATTGCTCACAAAGTATTTATATGGGGAAGATTCCATAATGTCACTTCATGGGCTCTTCTTGGGATTTTTTTTTTAATACATTTGCAAAAATCTTAAAAAAAAAAAACTTTTTCACGTTGTTATTATGGGGTATTGTGTGTAGTATTTTGAGGGAAAGTTAATTAGTAAGGATGTGACATTACATATATATGTGTATATATATCCTTTATTTAACCAGGTAAAAGCTCATTGAGTTAAAAAATCTCTTTACCTGGCCAAGAAAGCAGCACAACATGGTTACGAAGAGACATAACTTACACATGCAAGATTTTATTCGCTAATTTTAGCTCTGCTAAAATGAATAAGATGCAGCACCATATTTTAATTGATAGGCTAGCTTCCTATCTTATGCTACCTGGTCAGATGTTATTGATGATTTAAATTTTTTTAACAAACAGACTGCAGCAGTTTTTTGTGAATGGACACATGTCCTCTGTTATATCTTCTTCCCAGGGCTGTGTCCTTTCTCTCCTGCTTTTCATCCTTTATACAGACAGTCATAGATCCTCTCAACAAAATATCTATCTTGTCAAGTTCTCAGATGACACAGTCTTATGGTCTCTCCTTCAGGGCCACCAATCCGATCATGGCTGCATACTTCCTGGATGTGCTGTATATTAGTTGAATTTAAAAAAAGAACAGTTTCTGTATTAAAATCCAGTTCTGGCCTCATGGTGTTGTGTGCCTGCAGGTTCACTCCTCAGCAGATATTCAGCGTGGTGGCCAGCGTGGACCAGTATCAGCACTTTGTTCCCTGGTGCAAAAAGTCTCAGGTCATAAAAGGACACCACGGGGATGTTCAGGCAGAACTGGAAATGGGCTTTCCCCCGTTTGTGGAGCGCTATACATCTCTGCTCACCTTCATCCCAAACCGTCAAGTCAGGGTAAGAGTTTTGTTCCTGTCAGGCTTCGATAAGCAAGTCACACTGTAATTATTTTTGTTTTATCTGTTCATGCTGCTTTTTTTAATTTGTATTCACAATTTCAGTTGTTCGGTGTGTATGAACAGTCAGTATCCCCATTCGAGCAATTTAATACCATGTTTTTCCTCTTTCTGGGTATGTCCTGGATAGATATCGAGGGTCCCCTCTGCTCTGATAGCATAACACTTGTTGTACCTCACATAAACAAAAATTGGAGAGGGGTTGTAGAAGAGTCTCCCTCTGCTTCTGTCGGTGTGTCCAGGAGTTTTGTAGTCTGATTGGTTTATTTCCTTAAAGCTTCATGCAGTGGTAGTAAGTAATATAACATGAAAATCTTCTATCACACGAGTTTCCTAAAGTGTGGTAAATTTCATATTTCAATTTTTCCTTTAATTAAAATGGGAATGATGCTGTGGTCAAGTTTGACAAGATGAGAAGAGTCAAGACAAAGAAGAATCAATTGAGGAACACACACAACTTTTACTTCAACTTGAAACTTTGTGTAAAAAAAAAAAGTGGTGTAATGGATCATAGTTGATCCATGTGGACTGCCCCTCATGGTTTGGTATGCATGTGAACTGCAGATTAATGGTAGAGAAGCTTGAATCTTTGACTGGACTGGGTTGCTTGACGCGAGGACATTTCACTTCAAATCGCAGAAGCTTCCTCAGCTAAAATTCTTGCTCTGGTAGTCTGACTTCTGTCTGACCCTTGTCGAGAAGAACAAACAGAAGCCACAAAAGCTGGAGTTTAAACCTAACCAGACGCCTCCTACCGAGAGGCACCTGCATCCCCACCGCTGAGGCCGTTTCAGCTGTGAGGCAGAGACTGCTGGAGGATGTGTCTCTACTTGAAAGGACCAAACTCACACCAGACCACATCTGCCAACTCTTGGAGATCTGTCTCAACACCACGTATTTCCTGTTTAGGGGGAATTACTACAGGCAGATCCATGGTTGTGCGATGGGGTCTCCGGTATCCCCCATTGTGGCCAATCTGTACATGGAGCGAGTGGAGAAGAGAGCCTTGACGTCATTCACGGGCATCTCTCCCAGTCACTGGTTCAGATATGTCGATGACACATGGTTTAAAATCAAGCAACAGGAGGTTGAGGACACATCAGCTCGATGGACTCCAATATCAAGTTCACACGTGAGGATGCCAGAAACAACCATTTAGCCTTCTTGGACTGTGATGTTACAATTGAAGAGAACAGGCAGCTCCAGACAGGGGTTTACAGAAAACCCACTCACACTGACCAATATCTGCTCTTTGACTCAAGCCACCCCCTTGAACACAACTGCAGAGGGAAGGGCTAAAGAACAACAACTTGTGTGGAAAGCCCTCACGGTATGTGGGTACCCACGGTGGTCCCTGGACAAAGTGCAGAAGTCCCAGAGAACAAAGAGACCAGATAGACAGGAGACGGAGACAAGAAGAAGAGGAGTGTCTCTCCCTTATTTAGCAGGAGTAGGGGAAAAGCTACAGAGGATCTTCAGACAGCACAAAATCCCAGTTTACTTTAAACCTTTTAATACTTTGAGACAAAG
The DNA here is from genome assembly GCF_902500255.1 of Thalassophryne amazonica. Lineage (NCBI taxonomy): Eukaryota > Metazoa > Chordata > Actinopteri > Batrachoidiformes > Batrachoididae > Thalassophryne > Thalassophryne amazonica. The sequence continues at coordinate 11,348,892 of NC_047118.1, forward strand.
GACAGGATCCCTAGTTACAAACAGAGCAATGTAGTGTGTTCTATTAGATGTCAGGAAAACTGTAACGAACACTACATAGGTAAGACTAAGCAACCTTTACACAAAAGGCTATACCAGCACCGCAGAGAGGGCACCAGTGGATATCAGTCTGCAGTTCATCTCCACCTTAAAGACACTAACCACACGTTTGAGGACAAGGAAGTTAAAATCTTAGCCAGAGAGAAGAAATGATTTGAGAGAGGGGTGAAGGAGTCATTCTATGTGAAACAGTTGAAACCCAGCCTTAACCGGGGAGGGGGTCTGAAACATGCTTTGTCCCCTGTTTACAATGGGGTACTCAGATCAAAGCAGTTTCAGTCTTTTGTTCCTGGTAATGAGTCATTCACGCTATCAGGAGAGGCGTCAGTCCCATCGTTAGGAGGGATAGCTACCCTGTCATTAGGAGGGTGCTAACTAGAGCACAATAGGTGCTAATTAAAGCAATTGTTTATTCACTAGCCATAGCAGTCTGCCTCCTGGTAGGAGGCGTCTGGTTCGGTTTAAAACTCCATCTTTAGCGGCTTCTGTTTGTTCTTCTCGACAAGGGTCAGACAGAAGTCAGACTACCAGAGCAAGAATTTTAGCTGAGGAAGCTTCTGCGATTTGAAGCGAAACGTCCTCGCGTCAAGCAACCCAGTCCAGTCGAAGATTCAAGCTTCTCTACTATGGAAACCACCTGGACAACTGAGAGCCTACACAGAAACACTGCAGATTAATTGCCGAGTTTATATAAGTGTGGTTTCATGGCATGGTGATTTCTTTCTTTCTTTCTTAAAGTGATAACTGTTAATTTTGTTGCAATAAAATCATAGTCTGAGTGTAAGAAATACAGCTCTGCATTCATATAGCCTGTTAAAAACTCAGTGAACAGAGCGTCCCTCTTGAAGCACGTGCGCAGCCGCCCTTACGAAAAGAAAATATATTTACCAATATATTTTCTTTAATATATTGAAATATATTTCAATACATTATTACCTCCAATACATTATATATTGTAAATACATGGATTAATATATTGTTGATACATATATTACACACCATATTATATATTCACAAAATATATTGCAATATATTGTAAAATATACAAATGATTGCTGCTTTCCATATATTACAATATATTTAGCATGAATATATAATATATGTGTTTATATATCCCAAAATATATGTAATTTTATGTTTATAAATATCAGCCATCATGTATTGCAATTTATATGGGCAAATGTATTGGTATTTTATGTAAAAATATATTGTCACATATATGTTCAATATATGGTAAATGTATTATACATGTGTGGAAAATTATATGGAAACATACATTAAATATATGTTAATATATATACACAATATATGGTGGAATATATTGTAAATATATGTAACATTATATGGAAACACATGAAATATATGTACATTTATAATGTTTAATATATGGTACAATACATTCTAAATATATGTTAAATAATATGGAGAACACCCTGCACTTCTTGTATGAATACAAAAATGTACACGATAATCAACACAAACTCATGGGTATCCATCCAATTCACCTTTATTTTCTTTTGAGGCACAAATCCTCAGGATGTTGAGGTAGATTTTACCAGTACAAACTTTGAACATGTTCAGAGACTCAGCTGAAACAAACTTCTACAGTGCAACATGCTGGTATTCAAAATTTAAATTAAAGCAACTTAAAATGTTCAGCAACACTTCTATGAAATTGAACAATATATATATATACAACCTTTCACCATGCAACACATATTGGTATAAAAATAACAAACTTTCAGCAACAGTTTTATATAATTGAACAAATATATATATATATATATATATATATATATATATATATATATATATATATATATATATATATATATATATATATATATGAGGTCTGTGAGAAAAGTATCTGACCTTATTATTTATTTTAAAAACCATATGGATTTGAATCACGTGTGATTACATCAGCCGAGCTTGAACCCTCGTGGGCATGCAAGAGTTTTTTCATGCCTGTCGGTGACGTCATTCGCCTGTGAGCATGCCTTGTGGAAGGAGTGGTCCAGCCCCCTCATCGGAATTCCTTTGTCTGAGAAGTTGCTGAGAGACTGGCGCTGTGCTTGATCAAAATTTTTTCAAGAACTGTGAGGCACATCCGACTGGACACCATTCGAGAAATTCAGCTGGTTGTCGGTGTAAATTTTAACGGCTGATGAGAGATTTTGGATTGTTTCTATCGCTGTAAGGACTTCCCACGGAGCGGGACGTTGCGCAGCGCTCCGAGGCGACGTCGTCATCCTGTTTCAAGCTGAAAACCTCCAAATTTAAGCCTCTGTTGACCCAGGACGTCGTGAGAGAACAGAGAACTTTCAGAGGAGGTCAGAATCAGCAGTTTATGCGGACATTCCACTGTTAAAGGAGATTTTTTTTTAATGAAAGACGTGCGGACGGATTGGTGCATTGGCTCGCAGCCGGCGCGGCGCGCCCGCCACAGGAAAAACACCTCCGTTGGAAGCCTTAAGGACAAGTTGGAACATGCCCTGCTGTTAAACAATTTCTCAGATACTCACTCAACTGAAAGCCACCAAAAGCCGCCTGGATTTTACAAATGGTTATCAACACGGAGGTGTTTTTCCTATGGCGGGTGCTCCGCACCGGCTGCGAGCCAACGCACCAATCCGTCCGCACGTCTTTCATTAAAAGAATCTCCTTTAACAGTGGAATGTCCGGATAAACTGCTGATTATTGCTGCTGCTGTTTCTTTTCTAATAGACCTCGTATATACACACATAACCATATATGGCACAATACGAGGGCTGTCCATAAAGTATAGGTCCTTTTTATTTTTTTCTAAAACTATATGGATTTCATTCATATGTTTTTACGTCAGACATGCTTGAACCCTCGTGCGCATGCGTGAGTTTTTCCACGCCTGTCGGTGACGTCATTCGCCTGTGAGCACTCCTTGTGGGAGGAGTCGTCCAGCCCCTCGTCGGAATTCCTTTGTCTGAGAAGTTGCTGAGAGACTGGCGCTTTGTTTGATCAAAATTTTTTCTAAACCTGTGAGACACATCGAAGTGGACATGGTTCGAAAAATTAAGCTGGTTTTCAGTGAAAATTTTAACAGCTGATGAGAGATTTTGAGGTGATTCTGTCGCTTTAAGGACTTTTCACGGTGCGAGACGTCGTGCAGCGCTCTCAGGCAGCGTCATCAGCCTGTTTCAAGCTTAAAACCTCCACATTTCAGGCTCTATTGATCCAGGACGTCGTGAGAGAACAGAGAAGTTTCAGAAGAAGTCGGTTTCAGCATTTTATCCGGATATTCCACTGTTAAAGGAGATTTTTTTAATGAAAGACGTGCAGGCGGATTGCAGCGTCGGCTCGCAGCCGCCGCGACGCTCTGCCACAGGAAAAACACCTCTATTGGAAGCCTTGAGGACAAGTTGGAACATCTCCAGCTGATAAACAATTTCTCATATACTCACTCCACTGAAAGCCATCAAAAGCCGCCTGGATTTTACAAATGGTTATCAACACGGAGGTGTTTTTCCTGTGCCGCCGCACCGCGTCGGCTGCGTCCCGACGCGCGGACCCGTCCGCACGTCTTTCATTAAAAAAAATCTCCTTTAACAGTGGAATATCCGGATAAAATGCTGAAACCGACTTCTTCTGAAACTTCTCTGTTCTCTCACGACGTCCTGGATCAATAGAGCCTGAAATGTGGAGGTTTTAAGCTTGAAACAGGCTGATGACGCTGCCTGAGAGCGCAGCGCGACGTCTCGCACCGTGAAAAGTCCTTAAAGCGACAGAATCACCTCAAAATCTCTCATCAGCTGTTAAAATTTTCACTGAAAACCATCTTAATTTTTCGAACCATGTCCACTTCGATGTGTCTCACAGGTTTAGAAAAAATTTTGATCAAACAAAGCGCCAGTCTCTCAGCAACTTCTCAGACAAAGGAATTCCGACAAGGGGCTGGACGACTCCTCCCACAAGGAGTGCTCACAGGCGAATGACGTCACCGACAGGCATGGAAAAACTCACGCATGCGCACGAGGGTGCAAGCATGTCTGACGTAAAAACATATGAATGAAATCCATATAGTTTTTGAAAAAAATAAAAAGGACCTATACTTTACGGACAGCCCTCGTATATATTGCCGTATATTGATGCAGATAAAGTCAGACTATTACACGTAAAAATATAGTGGCCTCTTTGGTCTTGATTGCAATATATATTTTTATATTTACCAATATATACACATATATGGTCTACGCATATATTGCAATATATTCAAAAATGTAAATGCAGAATCTCATATATGGAAATATATTGATAAATGTATTGCATGATATTCTCTAATATACTGCAATATATTTTTGTTTCATAAGGGCGAGGTGGCTGAAAGTCCACAGCTCTGGAAAAATAATGAGTTTTCTAAGTCTCTACTCAGCAGGACCACTGATATCAATTCATTCAGATCAGTAGATGAGTGTATTTATCCTGAAAAGGTTACGAATAAAATTGTTTTTGTTACCTTCTTACCAGACAATTAGTGCAGCAGCTAAGGTATAGTTTGGACTATCTATGACTGAATGTTCAGGAGTTATGGGTTAAAAACAGTAAAATGGTGACAAAGGTCAGTGTCAGTTTGTACAGGGGTCAAAAGTTAAAATTGCCCTAGTTTTGGTAAAAAAAAAAAAAAAAAATTGCAAATTATTAGTTGAGTTAACAGGGTTTTAAAAAGGAATAGTTTGGACCATGTATGATGCTTAGTTAGAATCCAATGTTGACCTTGTTTGACCTTTACTTTGGAGACCAAGCATTCAAAACTATTCCATTTATTAATCCTATTAGCTCAACTAATAATTTGCATCACTTTTTGCCAAAATTGGAGCAACTTTAACTTTTGACCCCTGTACAAACTGAAACTGACCTTTCTCACCATTTTTGCTGTTTTTACCCCATAATTCCTAACTTCTCATATCCTGCGGCCTTAAATGTAGCACGCCATTGTAGACTTATTTGAGTTTTTGTTTAAGGCGTTATATTTGATTACACGTGCGCGAGAGGATTATTGGAGTGCCAATTCAAGTATATCAGCACAAATTATTTACTTACCACTGATACATGATGCGTGTAAACAAGTATCATGGCAGAGTGTGGAGTATCGTTTTGTGGCATTGCTCACACGTCTCTAGTTTGAATCTGAACTATGCATATTTAAGAAAATGCTATTTTTGTTTCATTCTGTTTTTTAAACAGTTGGCCCAGCACTCTTTGACACTTTAACTTTCCCCAGTATTTGGGGTTCATGTGTGTAACTGTAGACAGAAAATGACATGTTTTGACTTGCAGGTAACATCGTGTTCCTCCACAGAGCAAATATTGTGACTAAAGTGTTCTTTGTTTGGACACAGGCCGTGTGTGCCGACGGGTCGCTCTTTAGCCATCTTGAAACGATTTGGAAGTTCACCCCTGCAGCTGGAGACCAGCAAGGATCCTGCCAGGTGGATTTCTATGTAAGCCTTTTAAAATCAATGTAGAAATAGCACATGTGAAATCAAAATAAATTTTTTTGGACATGCAGGATCCCATCAAAACATGGTGTGTTTATCCTTGAGGTCCATATTAAAAGTGGTCATGTCCGTGTGGGTGTCTCCACCCGAGAAATCGCTCTACAGAGTTCCTTCATGTTTAATATATTAACTGGTACTAAACCATACCTGCAGATTAAATGCAGCAGTTATTTATGTGTTCTTTGTGCAACCTTTCAGCAAAAAAAATTCAAAGCAATTCCAATATGTGTAACTTTTGAAGTAGGCGTTTACTGCCCCCTTATGGTTGTATGAAGACCATTCCAGTTGGTTTTGAGTAAAGCCTGATTTATGCTTTTCTCTGCCTCGCTGCGTACCCTCTCTGAGCACCTCTCAAAAATTGCAACTACACGTCAAAACGACAGAGACCGCAAGGGTTGTGATTGGTCACTTTTCTGGTTTCACTCCTTCCTCTCCCATCATATTTAAGTGTTTTTGCAGTGTGCTTGCAGATTACATGTATAACTGACTTTACAATACGGAGTCAAAAAACTACAAAGACACTCAAATGACCCCTAATTCATGGAGGGGAATTGCATGTGACGTTGATTTGGAGGTTGATGATTGTATAAAAAAAGTGGAGGTCATTCAGGGAGATATTAGTCTGAAAAAAACAAAAACAAAACAACAAAAACAACCAGGAACAGTGGTGGTGCAGGCAGAAAGAAAGTCTCTGCCTTGTTCTCCACATTGTGTTTTCTTTTTCTGGTGATAAATTGCATTACGACACCCACCAACGTGACGGAGAACTTCAAAAGGGTCACGCCCACGTTATGGCGTGGCACAGAGTTACAGAGTTCTAGAAGGATAAATCAGGCTGAACCTTTTTGACGGATAGAGTTGTCAAATGTGGGGGAAAAACTGCTGCAGCTAAAATAAGAGATAAAACAGAAGAAACAAGAAATCATTTTAATTGATAAAGCAGCAGCTCCAGTAAATCAACAATGAATTGATGTGTGTTCATGACCGTAGAATAAGTCATTCATTAACATGGCAGTGAGCCCCCTCATGGAGACCGCCATGTTGGTACAGTAGTGCAAAAGGGACATAATTACTCAGTCTTATGCATTTTGCCGCACTGCCAGAAGGCTGAAGAATTCTAAGTGGTTGCTCGTGCAAGCCAACAAGTTTGAGAACATTTTTATGACATGGAGGATCGCACATACTGATTACAAGATAAAGCAAGGGACCATGAATCCACCTAATGCCACCTAAGAAGCAAAACCACGAAGGGAAACAAAATCAAGATTGGTGACTGCATAGTGCAATCTGCAACCCCACCACTAGATGCCGCTAAATCCTACAAACTACAGCTTTAAATTTGTTCCAGTGGGTGTTTTGGTGTTAATATAAATCTGCTATCTGTTTAACAAATCTGAAAATGAAATGCTTCTGGGGACACCTCTTTAGTTTACCAGAGCGATTCTTAGTGGAACAGATAAGTTTGATTGTTGGCCAGAATTGTTCACTTGGTGATACAAACATCAGATTTGTCATGAATGTTCTTCATAAATCAGTGTTTGAGAAAAAAGTGCGGGCCACTTGAAAATCCAATATGGCGGCCAGGTAGGGGTCAATGAAGAATTACACAGGGGTCAAAATTTAAAAATGCTCCAATCATATTGAAAAGTATAACACATTATGTGTCTGATCATAAAGATTCCAAAAAGGTATAGTTTGGATTATCCATGACTGAATGTGATGGAGTTATGGGGTAAAAACAGCAAGAATGGTGACAAAGGTCAATTTCAGTTTGTACAGAAGTCAAAAGGTAAAGTTGCTCCAATCTGTATAAAATGTTATGCAAATTATTGGTTGAGTTAATCGGGTTTTAAAAAGGAATAGTTTGCACCATGTGTCATGCTTAGTTTTCATGTTACGGGGTAACATGTCACATGACATGTACCTTGCAAACCAAGCATTCAACACAGTCAAAACTATTCCATTTATTAATCCTATGAGCTCAACCAATAATTTGCACCACCTTTTTCCAAAATTGGAGCAAGTTTAGCTTTTGACTCCTGTACAAACTGAAATTGACCTTTGTCACCATTCTTGCTGTTTTACCCTATAACTCCATAACATTCAGTCATAGATAGTTCAAACGATACCTTTTTGGGAGTATTTTTAAATTTTGACCCCTGTGTAATTCTTCATTGACCCCTACCTGGCCACCATATTGGATTTTCAAGTGGCCCGCACTTTTTTTTCTCAAACACTGATTTATGAAGAACATTCATGACAAATCTGATGCTTGTATCACCGAGTAAAGGATTGTTTCAGTTATCTGCTACACTGTCTACAAATGTGTTAACCTTAAGATGCTTTTCGGGAAAGGAGGCCAAGATTATAACAGCTGAATGAGAGCCTAATCCTGTTCTTCCTGCAACGTCATGAATGGATCGCTGACTAAAAATCTCATTGTGGCCTGAAATAGCTCCTCCTGTCAGAGGACAGTGCTGAGGAGATCCTAAGGTGATCTTCGTTTTGGCACAGAGTGGGACAGGCAGTGATGTCGGTGGGACAGGTTGGCTAAGACATGATGTAAGACTCACGGTCAGTGAGGACGACACTCAGTGCAGCATTTTATGTAAGATGATGAAGTGTAAGTCAAATGTTTTTCTTTATTCTACCAGTCGGGTCAAAATTAAACGGTGCAGTATCCACTGCACAGTTGGACCTTTTTTTATTTAACTCAGAAATGGCAGTAAAAGGTGTATTAACTGACAATGAGAAGTGCTGTTGTGATGTTTGCTAAGACGTCAGTCCTCTGTGTCCCCCTGCAGATGTCCTTTGAGTTTAAATCTCTCCTGCACTCTCAGCTGGCCTCTGTGTTCTTCAATGAAGTTCTGAAGCAGATGGTTCGAGCCTTTGAGTCTCGTTTGGAAGCTCTTCACAGCAGCCACCAGGTGGCAGAAAAGAGTACGCAGAGAGATTCAGATTTATGACCTGGAGCCACACCCACTCAGCCCTTCAAACCAGTGGGTCTCTTTTATTAAATTTTTGCACATTAGAAGCTAAAAAATACTCAAAAACGACTTCCAAAATAATATTCACCCACTATCGGTAATGTTGAGTTGAATACTCATTGAAATTTAATTCATTTTTTCCCAGCTTAATAAATATGGATCCCTGAGGGGGCCTCACCCACAGTTTGGGAACCACTGCTTGAAGCAAAACCAACCGGCATCTTCTAAGTGAAAATCCTGCCTTGCTGCCAACACAGGGACTGGGTGTACTTTGTTTTTGTACTGGCTCATCATTCACTAAGTTATTTATTTGTGAGCCACAAGCTAATTTATTGTCTTTATTGTACATATACATATTTATTTGAGAAATAAAGGTGTAATTTTTAAAGATATATTTATATTATAATAACAAATTGTGGTGTTAATGTACAGACAGGTGAATCCTGTGTGATACACAAACTTGTACAGATGTTTGTTTGTTGTCCACATCTGTAGTCACTGAAATTAAAAAGATCTTTTATTTCAGTCATCTCGTGTCATTTTTGATGTGTAGACTTTAACAAAAGATTGCATTTTATTTATAGCACTTCTTCTTCTTTTTCTGGTTCCGGAGCACAGCGGTGTTCTGCTGTATCTGTTAGCTGTTTGAACTGAGCTGTTTGAGTTCTTTGAATTAACAGTCTTTTTCAAGACTTTTTTACTTTTTTTTACTTTTTCACCGTGCTCCAACGCCTAAAGAAGACCTCTAACGGTCGAAGCATCGCGACGGAGCTCTTTTATCAGCTAACCTTCATCAGCGTTGGCAAGCTAACTAGCTTGCTAACGCTTTCGTTTTTATTTTTATTTTATTTTTTAGCACTGTTGTCGTGCTGCTCCACAGCCTGCCTAGTGGATTTTTATTTTATTTTAGCACTGTTGTCGTGCGTTACCTGTGCTGCTCCACAGCCTGTCCAGTGGATTTTTATTTTATTTTTTAGCACTGTTGTCGTGCGTTGCCTGTGCTGCTCCACAGCCTGTCCAGTGGATTTTTATTTTATTTTTAGCACTGTTGTCGTGTGTTACCTGTGCTGTTCCACAGCCTGTCCAGTGGATTTTTATTTTATTTTTTACCACTGTTGTCGTGTGTTACCTGTGCTGCTCCACAGCCTGTTCAGTGGATTTTTATTTTATTTTTTAGCACTGTTGTCGTGCGTTGCCTGTGCTGCTCCACAGCCTGTTCAGTGGATTTTTATTTTATTTTTTAGCACTGTTGTCGTGCGTTGCCTGTGCTGCTCCACAGCCTGTCCAGTGGATTTTGATTTTTATTTTATTTTATTTTTTAGCACTGTTGTTGTGCGTTACCTGTGCTGCTCCACAGCCTGTCTAGTGGATTTTTATTTTATTTTTAGCACTGTTGTCGTGTGTTACCTGTGCTGCTCCACAGCCTGTTCAGTGGATTTTTATTTTATTTTTTAGCACTGTTGTCGTGCGTTGCCTGTGCTGCTCCACAGCCTGTCCAGTGGATTTTTATTTTTATTTTATTTTATTTTTTAGCACTGTTGTTGTGCGTTACCTGTGCTGCTCCACAGCCTGTCTAGTGGATTTTTATTTTATTTTAGCACTGTTGTCGTGCGTTACCTGTGCTGCTCCACAGCCTGTCTAGTGGATTTTTATTTTATTTTAGCACTGTTGTCGTGCGTTACCTGTGCTGCTCCACAGCCTGTCTAGTGGATTTTTATTTTATTTTAGCACTGTTGTCGTGTGTTACCTGTGCTGCTCCACAGCCTGTCTAGTGGATTTTTATTTTGTTTTAGCACTGTTGTCGTGCGTTGCCTGTGCTGCTCCACAGCCTGTCCAGTGGATTTTGATTTTGATTTTTTTTTTTTTTGGCACTGTTGTCGTGTGTTACCTGTGCTGCTCCACAGCCTGTCTAGTGGATTTTTATTTTATTTTTACCACTGTTGTCGTGTGTTACCTGTGCTGCTCCGCAGCCTGTCCAGTGGATTTTTATTTTATTATTTTATTTTATTTATTTATTTATTTATTTATTTTTTTAGCACTGTTGTCGTGCGTTACCTGTGCTGCTCCACAGCCTGTCCAGTGGATTTTTATTTTATTTTTTACCACTGTTGTCGTGCGTTACCTGTGCTGCTCCACAGCCTGTCCAGTGGATTTTGATTTTGATTTTATTTTTTTGGGCGCTGTTGTCGTGCGTTACCTGTGCTGCTCCACAGCCTGTCCAGTGGATTTTTATTTAGCGCTGTTGTCGTGCGTTACCTGTGCTGCTCCACAGCCTGTCTAGTGGATTTTTATTTTGTTTTAGCACTGTTGTCGTGCGTTACCTGTGCTGCTCCACAGCCTGTCCAGTGGATTTTTATTTTATTTTTAGCACTGTTGTCGTGCGTTACCTGTGCTGCTCCACAGCCTGTCCAGTGGATTTTTATTTTATTTTTTACCACTGTTGTCGTGCGTTACCTGTGCTGCTCCACAGCCTGTCCAGTGGATTTTGATTTTTATTTTATTTTTTTGGGCGCTGTTGTCGTGCGTTACCTGTGCTGCTCCACAGCCTGTCCAGTGGATTTTTATTTAGCGCTGTTGTCGTGCGTTACCTGTGCTGCTCCACAGCCTGTCTAGTGGATTTTTATTTTGTTTTAGCACTGTTGTCGTGCGTTGCCTGTGCTGCTCCACAGCCTGTCCAGTGGATTTTTATTTTTATTTTATTTTATTTTTTAGCACTGTTGTTGTGCGTTACCTGTGCTGCTCCACAGCCTGTCTAGTGGATTTTTATTTTATTTTAGCACTGTTGTCGTGCGTTACCTGTGCTGCTCCACAGCCTGTGTAGTGTCAGATTCCCTGTTTGGGAATCCGCTAGCTTAGCGTAGCTACTAGCTCTTAGCCGTTTTAGCATGGCGGCTTCTCCTGTCTCTCCCGTACTTTTCTGCTCTGGGTGTGAAATGTTTCGTTATTCCTCGGCCTCTTTTAGCAGTAACGGTACATGTAATAAGTGCAGCTTATTCATAGCTTTGGAGGCCAGGCTGGGCGAATTGGAGGCTCGGCTCCGCACCGTGGAAAATTCTACAGCTAGCCAGGCCCCAAGGTAGCTTAGCCGCCGTTAGTTCCCCCCTGGCAGACCCCGTGCAGTCGGGAAGGCAGGCTGACTGGGTGACTGTGAGGAGGAAGCGTAGCCCTAAACAGAAGCCCTGTGTACACCGTCAACCCGTTCACATCTCTAACCGTTTTTCCCCACTCGACGATACACTCGCCGAGGATCAAACTCTGGTTATTGGCGACTCTGTTTTGAGAAATGTGAAGTTAGCGACACCAGCAACCATTGTCAATTGTCTTCCGGGGGCCAGAGCAGGCGACATCGAAGGACATTTGAAATTGCTGGCTAAGGCTAAGCGTAAATTTGGTAAGATTGTAATTCACGTCGGCAGTAATGACACTCGGTTACGCCAATCGGAGGTCACTAAAATTAACATTGAATCGGTGTGTAACTTTGCAAAAACAATGTCGGACTCTGTTGTTTTCTCTGGGCCCCTCCCCAATCAGACCGGGAGTGACATGTTTAGCCGCATGTTCTCCTTGAATTGCTGGCTGTCTGAGTGGTGTCCAAAAAATGAGGTGGGCTTCATTGATAATTGGCAAAGCTTCTGGGGAAAACCTGGTCTTGTTAGGAGAGACGGCATCCATCCCACTTTAGAGGGAGCAGCTCTCATTTCTAGAAATCTGGCCAATTTTTTGGGATCCTCCAAACTGTGACTGTCTAGCGTTGGGACCAGGAGGCAGAGCTGTGGTCTTATACACCTCTCTGCAGCTTCTCTCCCCCTGCCATCCCCCTATTACCCCATCCCCGTAGAGACGGTGCCTGCTCCCAGACCACCAATAACTAGCAAAAATCTATTTAAGCATAAAAATTCAAAAAGAAAAAATAATATAGCACCTTCAATTGCACCACAGACTAAAACAGTTAAATGTGGTCTATTAAACATTAGGTCTCTTTCTTCTAAGTCCCTGTTGGTAAATGATATAATAATTGATCAACGTATTGATTTATTCTGCCTAACAGAAACTTGGTTACAGCAGGATGAATATGTTAGTTTAAATGAGTCAACACCCCCGAGTCACACTAACTGTCAGAATGCTCGTAGCACGGGCCGGGGCGGAGGATTAGCAGCAATCTTCCATTCCAGCTTATTAATTAATCAAAAACCTAGACAGAGCTTTAATTCATTTGAAAGCTTGTCTCTTAGTCTTGTCCATCCAAATTGGAAGTCCCAAAAACCAGTTTTATTTGTTATTATCTATCGTCCACCTGGTCGTTACTGTGAGTTTCTCTGTGAATTTTCAGACCTTTTGTCTGACTTAGTGCTTAGCTCAGATAAGATAATTATAGTGGGCGATTTTAACATCCACACAGATGCTGAGAATGACAGCCTCAACACTGCATTTAATCTATTATTAGACTCTATCGGCTTTGCTCAAAAAGTAAATGAGTCCACCCACCACTTTAATCATATTTTAGATCTTGTTCTGACTTATGGTATGGAAATAGAAGACTTAACAGTATTCCCTGAAAACTCCCTTTTGTCTGATCATTTTTTAATAACATTTACATTTACTCTGATGGACTACCCTGCAGTGGGGAATAAGTTTCATTACACTAGAAGTCTTTCAGAAAGCGCTGTAACTAGGTTTAAGGATATGATTCCTTCTTTATGTTCTCTAATGTCATATACCAACACAGAGCAGAGTAGCTACCTAAACTCTGTAAGGGAGTTAGAGTATCTTGTCAATAGTTTTACATCCTCATTGAAGACAACTTTGGATGCTGTAGCTCCTCTGAAAAAGAGAGCTTTAAATCAGAAGTGTCTGACTCCGTGGTATAACTCACAAACTCGTAGCTTAAAGCAGAAAACCCGTAAGTTGGAGAGGAAATGGCGTCTCACTAATTTAGAAGATCTTCACTTAGCCTGGAAAAAGAGTTTGTTGCTCTATAAGAAAGCCCTTCGTGAAGCTAGGACATCTTTCTACTCATCACTAATTGAAGAAAATAAGAACAACCCCAGGTTTCTTTTCAGCACTGTAGCCAGGCTGACAAAGAGTCAGAGCTCTATTGAGCTGAGTATTCCATTAACTTTAACTAGTAATGACTTCATGACTTTCTTTGCTAACAAAATTTTGACTATTAGAGAAAAAATTACTCATAACCATCCCAAAGATGTATCGTTATCTTTGGCTGCTTTCAGTGATGCCGGTATTTGGTTAGACTCTTTCTCTCCGATTGTTCTGTCTGAGTTATTTTCATTAGTTACTTCATCCAAACCATCAACATGCTTATTAGACCCCATTCCTGCCAGGCTGCTCAAGGAAGTCCTACCATTATTTAATGCTTCAATCTTAAATATGATCAATCTATCTTTGTTAGTTGGTTATGTACCACAGGCCTTTAAGGTGGCAGTAATTAAACCATTACTTAAAAAGCCATCACTTGACCCAGCTATCTTAGCTAATTATAGGCCAATCTCCAACCTTCCTTTTCTCTCAAAGATTCTTGAGAGGGTAGTTGTAAAACAGCTAACTGATCACCTGCAGAGGAATGATCTATTTGAAGAGTTTCAGTCAGGTTTTAGAATTCATCATAGTACAGAAACAGCATTAGTGAAGGTTACAAATGATCTTCTTATGGCTTCGGACAGTGGACTTATCTCTGTGCTTGTTCTGTTGGACCTCAGTGCTGCTTTTGATACTGTTGACCATAAAATTTTATTACAGAGATTAGAGCATGTCATAGGTATTAAAGGCATTGCGCTGCGGTGGTTTGAATCATATTTGTCTAATAGATTACAGTTTGTTCATGTAAATGGGGAATCTTCTTCACAGACTAAAGTTAATTATGGAGTTCCACAAGGTTCTGTGCTAGGACCAATTTTATTCACTTTATACATGCTTCCCTTGGGCAGTATTATTAGACGGTATTGCTTAAATTTTCATTGTTACGCAGATGATACCCAGCTTTATCTATCCATGAAGCCAGAGGATACGCACCAATTAGCTAAACTGCAGGATTGTCTTACAGACATAAAGACATGGATGACCTCTAATTTCCTGCTTTTAAACTCAGATAAAACTGAAGTTATTGTACTTGGCCCCACAAATCTTAGAAGCATGGTGTCTAACCAGATCGTTACTCTGGATGGCATTTCCCTGATCTCTAGTAATACTGTGAGAAATCTTGGAGTTATTTTTGATCAGGATATGTCATTCAAAGCGCATATTAAACAAATATGTAGGACTGCCTTTTTGCATTTACGCAATATCTCTAAAATCAGAAAGGTCTTGTCTCAGAGTGATGCTGAAAAACTAATTCATGCATTTGTTTCCTCTAGGCTGGACTATTGTAATTCATTATTATCAGGTTGTCCTAAAAGTTCCCTAAAAAGCCTTCAGTTGGTTCAGAATGCTGCAGCTAGAGTACTGACGGGGACTAGCAGGAGAGAGCATATCTCACCCGTGTTGGCCTCCCTTCATTGGCTTCCTGTTAATGCTAGAATAGAATTTAAAATTCTTCTTCTTACTTATAAGGTTTTGAATAATCAGGTCCCATCTTATCTTAGGGACCTCGTAGTACCATATTACCCCATTAGAGCGCTTCGCTCTCAGACTGCGGGCTTACTTGTAGTTCCTAGGGTTTGTAAGAGTAGAATGGGAGGCAGAGCCTTCAGCTTTCAGGCTCCTCTCCTGTGGAACCAGCTCCCAATTCAGATCAGGGAGACAGATACCCTCTCTACTTTTAAGATTAGGCTTAAAACCTTCCTTTTCGCTAAGGCTTATAGTTAGGGCTGGATCGGGTGACCCTGGACCATCCCTTGGTTATGTTGCTTTAGACGTAGACTGTGTTTCATAATTATTGTATGGCCTTGCCTTGCAATGTGGAGCGCCTTGGGGCAACTGTTTGTTGTGATTTGGCGCTATACAAGAAAAAAGTTGATTGATTGATTGACTTCTCCAGCAGATGCTCAAAATGCTTAACAATGATGCTTTACATTTTGCTTCCCCAACCAAGGTCTACATATTGACAAGCCATGTCCTTATCCACTGCACTACATATACTCTGGAGGGCACGGTGTCCTTCTAGCAATTTTTACCTGTAGACTTATTTTTTTAAAGCAACATACTGGAAAAATGCTTACGGTTCAACAACTGTAGTGTCGATGTCACGTCGTTCATGATTCTTAAAACACATACTGTGGCTCGAAAAATTATTTGGCTCCTTGGTATGTCACACATTTTAACTTGTTTATACCATTTTCAAAAACAAAAAGTAATTCAGGCTTCTCAGTATAAACAATTCTAAAATTGTCTTCCTTAAACTCAAAGCAAATCTCTACAACTTGATATAAATTAATTAAAAATATGCAACCCATCATCTTCACTTTTATAAGTAATGGTCCACTTTGGTATAATATATGGGTAGGCACACGCTGATCTGATCAGTGTGGCGAGTGTGCAGCCCCGGACATCTAAGGGCATCACAGACCTGTTATTGCTCAATCTTGTGTGGCTGAACGCCACTCGTCTCTCTAAGAACTTGACGCTGACCTTCTCGGGTGTTCCGAGTCCACCACGTGATCTCTGCCTTTACATTTGTTGTGCATTTTGTTCGTTAGCTTGCTGGTGGATTATAGATAAGTATTTATGATCAAAGTTAGACATTGGTCTCAAAGGTCAAGTAATCATGACAAAGATCAGGGTCTAAGGTCAGCAAGCGGGGTCAAAGATCAGGATCAACAATTAGCAGAGGTGGGTCTTCATGGCCTGCAAGGCCTTTTGTGTTGGCAGAAGAAAATGCATTTTCAGTATTTAATGTTTTCAATCATGTTAGGTGTCGAAGGCATGGCAAACCTCTGAAGATGAGCAATGATGAACAAACATCAGGATCAAAGTTTATGCAACGTAATGATTAAAGATGAGTAATCCAGATCAAACGTCAGCAACCAAGATCAAAGTTCAGAAAACAGAATGTAAAGTAAGGTTTAACCCTATAACGCCAAGTGTATCATATTTGATTGTCTGCTTCATCAGTGTGATATTTTCTCCCCAAAAAACCCATCGTATACAATGAGATACTTGTAGTGCACAGACAAACCACCAGATGTCAGTATCTTATGCATCAGAGGGCCTTCAGATGAGACATTCAAAATGCAGCATTTTATAGGTTTGAAATGTTATGTTTGCTCTGGATTTAAAATGGATGTTTTTATGCTAGAACGCCCAATGTAGCAAATATGATACAAATAAAAACTCATACTTGTATATGCAAAAAGGTTTTTTTTTTTTTTTTTTTGGTGGGTTTGTTAAAAAGTCCAATAAAGACTCTTGTTTCAAAAAATTAGAATTTTCTGACAATTATTTCACAGGGTGGGCTTTATAGGGTTAAGATGAGTAATACAGGTCAAAGGTCAGCTATCAGGATCAAAGCAATGGTCGTAATTAGCCAAGGGGATGAGACAGCGTACAGGCGAGAAGTGGAGAACCTGACACGGTGGTGCAGAGACAACAACCTCATCCTCAACACCCAGAAGACCAAGGAGATAGTTGTTGACTTCCACAGGTCAGCCCCCACCACCCCCTCCCCCCTCTACATCAATAGAGCAGCGGTGGAGATCGTCTCCTCCATCAGATATCTTGGAGTCCACTTCTCCAACACTGTCACCTGGCACAGCAACACCACGGCTGTCATCAAGAAAGCCCACCAAGGTCTGTATTTTTTGAGGAAATTGGGAAGGGCTGGACTGACCACCGAGGTCCTCAGGGCCTTCTACAGCTGTGCAGTGGAGAGTGTTCTGTCCTGCTGCCTCCCTGTGTGGTATGGTGGTTGCATGGTGGCGGAGAAGAAAGTGCTGCAGCGGGTGGTGAAGTGTGCACAGAGGACCATCAGATGCAGCTTACCACCCATTGAGGACATCTACATCTCCAGATGTAGAGACAAAGCCACCTGCATCCTTCGAGACTCCACCCACCCTGTGCACAGTCTGTTCACACCCCTTACCTCTGGAAGGAGGCTGAGCAGCATCCGGGCAAGAACATCCAGACTGCACAGTCACTTCTTAATACTCTTAATGCTGCTGCTGCTGCCAACCCTGTGCCTTGTATATATATTCTATGGCCACAGGGGTGCACATATTGCACATTGCAAAAGTTTATACAATAGGTTAGGTTAAAAAACAAACAAAAAACTGTCCCAGTCAACTACACCAATACCTGGAGAAACTGCATTTCGTTCTGCCTGTAAGGGTCGTGTGACAATAAAAGTGAATCTGAGTCTGATAATGAAGAAGTATCTGATAAAAAAAGAAAATGTCAACAGAGACATGAACAGAGGATGAGTTGATGTTTGGCAGATGTTTGCACTCTAACGGCCCCTTAGTTACAGGCTTCAACATTATAATCTCATGGAACAGGCTAAACGGGATAAGTTGCAAATGCTGGCACATGACAGAACTGATACTTTAGGTGTTCTGAACTTGAGATCACGCTTTCATTTTAATGCCATTATCTCATCACATCCAACATGTGGCGTCACTTTCAGTAAAATGGTTAATTGTCAGGTTGAATGACCTCAAGAGTTACGCGGCTTATTTGACACTTGCTGACATTTCCTTCTCACAGCTTGTTGGAAACATGCAGATTTATTGAATGTATTCTTTGCAACCATCAGCCTGTGATGTGTAATATATATGATTAATGAAGGAGGAGTTAGTTTTGCTTTGTGTTATCAGCTGTGGTGTTACAACGCAGTGATGAAATAACAGGAAAAGTTGTGCAAGATCACCAAATGAGATAAGGACAGAGTGAGAGCTGTGGGATACACAACAGAAACTCTGAGTTAACTTTTGCACCATCTGACTGTGACGTGCACTAGGAATGTGCTGAGGGTTGCAGGAGGGATGATGATAACTTTGGTGGACATTATCCCTCTTCTGATGCATTTTTTTGTCATGATGATCAAATCATGTTATTAAACGCATAGCCAGAAAAATAGGCACACTTAATTCTGCATTAAAATGGTCTTAATTTAAAAAAATTCACGCAATAAAACGCCAACCAAATTCAATTAAAATCAGATTTACATTAAAATACTAATTGTGAGCACATTGTTGGGATGTTAGTGACACAGTGAACTAATAACCACCAGCACAAGATGTTTTTCATTTATAGAATTTTTATTCTTTGGCTTTGTAAAAGCCTACACTTGTACATTGTGAAATGGAGCACGTGAATGAATGAATCCATCCCGTCTGACGTGTGAACACAGTAACTCAAAAATAATAAATACTACCATTTTGTAACTTAATTAAAAAGGCAAAAATGATGACAAACTGTTAAATTTGTAGGACCCGATCAATTTAAAAAGCTTTATATCAGCCACTTGCCGAACACTGCCATCTGCTGGATGCCTGGTAGGTGCTGTAAATTACGAGCAGGTGTGCAAGAATTTACACAAAGCTTGTCTGCCACCTGCTGGACATGTCTGGGAATGTTGCAGTGAATAATGTTATCACATGCATGATGTGAATCAGGAGCAGCAGGAGTGGCTGAACTTAAATGGAGCTTGAAATAAGCTTGTTTGTCAGTTTGTTTTTATTTCCAAACCCTCACGGGGTTCGTCTCCATGGCCACCCCGCTACTTGTGTTGCAGAGCTATGAATATGGTAATTTATTTAAATATATTAATGTCATTATGACTGTGGAGATAGAAGTGGTATATATTATGAAAATATATATTATTATGTTCAGAAGCAAAATAATAATAAAATTAATAAATGTAAATGGTTAAGTGGTTAAAATGTTGGTTTATAACCAGAGAATCCTTGATTCAATCTCCGCCTGACCAGAAATTCACTGAGGGCCCTTGAGCAAGGTGTTTAATCCCCAAGCTGCTGCTGATGTGCAGTTGCATGGCAGCATGCTGACGTGTGTGTGTGTGTGTGTGTGTGAGGCATCACTGTAAACTGCTGTGAGCATGATAGCGCTCTATGAATACAGTCCGTTTTCTATCTAGGACTAGAGCGAGAGAGAACCTGCAGTTCAAGACTGCACTTTATATATGTGCGGTGTGGTGGACGTATGAACAGACAGAACGTCTACTGTTTAACAAGGAGTTTGGCTGAACAGGACGCCTCTCCATGGTCATTAGTGGCTTTGCAGGTGTAAACGTTGGCATCACTGGAGCCAACTTTGGCCAAGATTAAGGAACAGCAACCATCTTCATCGTACTCTATCTGCACCGTGGGCGACTCCTCCACGGGCTCCTCCCCACACAGCCACACCACCTCCGGGTCTGGATATCCTGCCGAAACAGGTCAGAGGAAAAAAGTATTCAACCAAATTGATCAAACTGAGCAAATAGCACCAAAACATACTGAAATGTCCCAAACAGAACACAGAGATGTTGCACTGAGGAGGTGTGGATGACATCATGCTGAAGATAACTAGGAGGGCACAGAACGTCCAAACATCTGCTAAGGTCCTGCAGTCCTCTGGTTACTTCATTTGTATTGGCAATGTCCTTTCATTGATCCTGATAGTTGATCTTTAATCCTGATCGTTGACTGTGATGACCTACCTTTGATTCTGGACTTCAACTGGATTAATCAATTAATCAATTCAATCAATTTTATTTATATAGCGCCAAATCACAACAAACAGTTGCCCCAAGGCGCTTTATATTGTAAGGCAAGGCCATACAATAATTACGTAAAAAACCCCAACGGTCAAAACGACCCCCTGTGAGCAAGCACTTGGCAACAGTGGGAAGGAAAAACTCCCTTTTAACAGGAAGAAACCTCCAGCAGAACCAGGCTCAGGGAGGGGCAGTCTTCTGCTGGGACTGGTTGGGGCTGAGGGAGAGAACCAGGAAAAAGACATGCTGTGGAGGGGAGCAGAGATCAATCACTAATGATTAAATGCAGAGTGGTGCATACAGAGCAAAAAGAGAAAGAAACACTCAGTGCATCATGGGAACCCCCCAGCAGTCTAAGTCTATAGCAGCATAACTAAGAGATGGTTCAAGGTCACCTGATCCAGCCCTAACTATAAGCTTGAGCAAAAAGGAAAGTTTTAAGCCTAATCTTAAAAGTAGAGAGGGTGTCTGTCTCCCTGATCTGAATTGGGAGCTGGTTCCACAGGAGAGGAGCCTGAAAGCTGAAGGCTCTGCCTCCCATTCTACTCTTACAAACCCTAGGAACTACAAGTAAGCCTGCAGTCTGAGAGCGAAGCACTCTATTGGGGTGATATGGTACTATGAGGTCCCTAAGATAAGATGGGACCTGATTATTCAAAACCTTATAAGTAAGAAGAAGAATTTTAAATTCTATTCTAGAATTAACAGGAAGCCAATGAAGAGAGGCCAATATGGGTGAGATATGCTCTCTCCTTCTAGTCCCCGTTAGTACTCTAGCTGCAGCATTTTGAATTAACTGAAGGCTTTTCAGGGAACTTTTAGGACAACCTGATAATAATGAATTACAATAGTCCAGCCTAGAGGAAATAAATGCATGAATTAGTTTTTCAGCATCACTCTGAGACAAGACCTTTCTAATTTTAGAGATATTGCGTAAATGCAAAAAAGCAGTCCTACATATTTGTTTAATATGCGCATTGAATGACATATCCTGATCAAAAATGACTCCAAGATTTCTCACAGTATTACTAGAGGTCAGGGTAATGCCATCCAGAGTAAGGATCTGGTTAGACACCATGTTTCTAAGATTTGTGGGGCCAAGTACAATAACTTCAGTTTTATCTGAGTTTAAAAGCAGGAAATTAGAGGTCATCCATGTCTTTATGTCTGTAAGACAATCCTGCAGTTTAGCTAATTGGTGTGTGTCCTCTGGCTTCATGGATTGATAAAGCTGGGTATCATCTGCGTAACAATGAAAATTTAAGCAATGCCGTCTAATAATACTGCCTAAGGGAAGCATGTATAAAGTGAATAAAATTGGTCCTAGCACAGAACCTTGTGGAACTCCATAATTAACCTTAGTCTGTGAAGAAGATTCCCCATTTACATGAACAAATTGTAATCTATTAGATAAATATGATTCAAACCACTGCAGCGCAGTGCCGTTAATACCTATGGCATGCTCTAATCTCTGTAATAAAATTTTATGGTCAACAGTATCAAAAGCAGCACTGAGGTCTAACAGAACAAGCACAGAGATGAGTCCACTGTCTGAGGCCATAAGAAGATCATTTGTAACCTTCACTAATGCTGTTTCTGTACTATGATGAATTCTAAAACCTGACTGAAACTCTTCAAATAGACCATTCCTCTGCAGATGATCAGTTAGCTGTTTTAAAACTACCCTTTCAAGAATTTGTGAGAGAAAAGGAAGGTTGGAGATTGGCCTATAATTAGCTAAGATAGCTGGGTCAAGTGATGGCTTTTTAAGTAATGGTTTAATTACTGCCACCTTAAAAGCCTGTGGTACATAGCCAACTAATAAAGATAGAT
This sequence comes from Thalassophryne amazonica, assembly GCF_902500255.1. Classification (NCBI taxonomy): domain Eukaryota; kingdom Metazoa; phylum Chordata; class Actinopteri; order Batrachoidiformes; family Batrachoididae; genus Thalassophryne; species Thalassophryne amazonica. Next base: position 11,370,989 of record NC_047118.1, read on the forward strand.
TGATCATATTTAAGATCGAAGCATTAAATAATGGTAGGGCTTCCTTGAGCAGCCTGGTAGGAATGGGGTCTAATAGACATGTTGATGGTTTGGATGAAGTAACTAATGAAAATAACTCAGACAGAACAATCGGAGAGAAAGAGTCTAACCAAATACCGGCATCACTGAAAGCAGCCAAAGATAACGATACGTCTTTGGGATGGTTATGAGTAATTTTTTCTCTAATAGTTAAAATTTTATTAGCAAAGAAAGTCATGAAGTCATTACTGAAAAGAAACCTGGTGTTGTTCTTATTTTCTTCAATTAGTGATGAGTAGTAAGATGTCCTAGCTTTACGGAGGGCTTTTTTATAGAGCAACAGACTCTTTTTCCAGGCTAAGTGAAGATCTTCTAAATTAGTGAGACGCCATTTCCTCTCCAGCTTACGGGTTATCTGCTTTAAGCTGCGAGTTTGTGAGTTATACCACAGAGTCAGGCACTTCTGATTTAAAGCTCTCTTTTTCAGAGGAGCTACAGCATCCAAAGTTGTCTTCAATGAGGATGTAAAACTATTGACGAGATACTCTATCTCACTTACAGAGTTTAGGTAGCTACTCTGCACTGTGTTGGTATATGGCATTAGAGAACATAAAGAAGGAATCATATCCTTAAACCTAGTTACAGCGCTTTCTGAAAGACTTCTAGTGTAATGAAACTTATTCCCCACTGCTGGGTAGTCCATCAGAGTAAATGTAAATGTTATTAAGAAATGATCAGACAGAAGGGAGTTTTCAGGGAATACTGTTAAGTCTTCAATTTCCATACCATAAGTCAGAACAAGATCTAAGATATGATTAAAGTGGTGGGTGGACTCATTTACATTTTGAGCAAAGCCAATTGAGTCTAATAATAGATTAAATGCAGTGTTGAGGCTGTCATTCTCAGCATCTGTGTGGATGTTAAAATCGCCCACTATAATTATCTTATCTGAGCTAAGCAATAAGTCAGACAAAAGGTCTGAAAATTCACAGAGAAACTCACAGTAACGACCAGGTGGACAATAGATAATAACAAATAAAACTGGTTTTTGGGACTTCCAATTTGGATGGACTAAGACTAAGAGTCAAGCTTTCAAATGAATTAAAGCTCTGTCTGGGTTTTTGATTAATTAATAAGCTGGAATGGAAGATTGCTGCTAATCCTCCGCCTCGGCCCGTGCTACGAGCATTCTGACAGTTAGTGTGACTCGGGGGTGTTGACTCATTTAAACTAACATATTCATCCTGCTGTAACCAGGTTTCTGTAAGGCAGAATAAATCAATATGTTGATCAATTATTATTTCATTTACCAACAGGGACTTAGAAGAGAGAGACCTGTTTAATAGACCACATTTAACTGTTTTAGTCTGTGGTGCAGTTGAAGGTGCTATATTATTTTTTCTTTTTGAATTTTTATGCTTAAATAGATTTTTACTGGTTATTGGTGGTCTGGGAGCAGGCACCGTCTCTACGGGGATGGGGTAATGAGGGGATGGCAGGGGGAGAGAAGCTGCAGAGAGGTGTGTAAGACTACAACTCTGCTTCCTGGTCCCAACCCTGTATAGTCACGGTTTGGAGGATTTAAGAAAATTGGCCAGATTTCTAGAAATGAGAGCTGCTCCATCCAAAGTGGGATGGATGCCGTCTCTCCTAACAAGACCAGGTTTTCCCCAGAAGCTTTGCCAATTATCTATGAAGCCCACCTCATTTTTTGGACACCACTCAGACAGCCAGCAATTCAAGGAGAACATGCGGCTAAACATGTTTATTTACTAAACATATAAATTGAGGTTATGCCTTCATAGCTGTCTGTCTATCTCTGTCAGCAATAAATTGCCATAGATCTCTATTCTGATTCCAAAAATTCTGGTAAAAGGGACCAAAGATCAAAGGAAAGCAGTGTTAATTTCGATAGCAAATTTGGGTTAGTTTTAGTCATAGTCAATGACGTAGCAAACAAGAGACTTTGATCAACTAAATCTGCTGGAGACTTAGTTGACTATAATCTGATGATGATTAGGTGACTAAACTGCCATTTACTTTTAGCCATAATTTAGTCACCTGAATTGCCATTTTAGTTTACTAAATCAAATTTTAGACAGAAGATTTCATCAACCAAAGTCTCTTCTCTAAAATCTTTGTCAATGAGTATGACTAAAACTAAATCAAAATATGCTGTCAAAATTAACACTGATGAGAAGATCCACCACTTGTTCCAGATCTCTACCAACATCGAATCAATTCTTCCTTCACCAAAGTTGCATCTTGCCACCAAATTCTCTTTCCATCTTTTCATGTCTTTCTGAGATGAGATGTTCTGAGTACAGTACCAACATAACGTCTTCAATAGAGGTAGTAAGTCTTTGAATACCAGTGAGATGGCAGGACAGTCGGACACTGGATCCTTGTGCCACCTTCATATCCTCCAGGCTCTGGGTGAAGCGGGGAGGTTCTTGCATCTTTAGCTCCAGAGACTGCAGCACATGTGCTTCTGGGACCAGTGGAGCAACTGCAGAGAGCAGGAAGAGGAAAACAGCTGAAGGGAAAACCCAGCTGTAAAGTTAAACCTGGAAACAGAACGGCGAGTGCTGCTACATTACCCTCTTTGGGGCTGGTTGGAAATCCAGAGCTTTCTCCTTTGGACAGCAGAGCCATTCTCCTCAGGGCCAGCATGGCCTTGCCTGCTTTCTAAAGCATCAAATATGAATGCTAAAACCAAAGCATTTGAAATAAACTCCTGCTATCGTTTCTTACCTTCCACTTCTGCCTGGTGAGGAACTTCTTCATTTTCTCTTTGGACAGACTCTTGGTGACAGTGTGAGCTCCAGAATCAAATGCTGCCATCCACGGGTGAGCAAGAGCCTGTCTACAGGACATCCTCCGCCTGAGAAGGACGAAGAGGGTCAGAAATGGTAGATAGGGGTTGTTCATTACCGATTACGTAAGTGATGCTTCTGATTTCACCGCGTGTCCTTGGTGAGCAGCGCGCTGATAAAACTTTGGGCCTCCCCTGTGATCTCCTCAAAACTCTCCTCATCAAACTCGAACTGGGCCGCCGTCACCAAGGACAAGGTCTCTGCATCGCTGCTACCCTGGAATGGAGACTCACCGCTCAGTCTGAAAAGAAAGAAAACATAGCTATTATTATTACTATCACTATTATTATTATTATTATTAGTGCAGTGCCTTTAGGAAATTTGTATTGGGAGCTTAAGTAGATTTCTCATGTACGGCCGTATGAGGCTGTGTTTGAAGGTGGGATTATCTATCCATGAAGCCAGAGGACACACACCAATTAGTTAAACTGCAGGATTGTCTTACAGACATAAAGACATGGATGCCCTCTAATTTCCTGCTTTTAAATTCAGATAAAACTGAAGTTATTGTACTTGGCCCCACAAATCTTAGAAACATGGTGTCTAACCAGATCCTTACTCTGGATGGCATTACCCTGACCTCTAGTAATACTGTGAGAAATCTTGGTCATTTTTGATCAGGATATGTCCTTCAATGCTCATATTAAGCAAATATGTAGGACTGCTTTTTTGCATTTGCGCAATATCTCTAAAATTAGAAAGGTCTTGTTACAGAGTAATGCTGAAAAACTAATTCATGCATTTATTTCCTCTAGGCTGGACTATTGTAATTCATTATTATCAGGTTGTCCTAAAAGTTCCCTGAAAAGCCTTAATTCAAAATGCTGCAGCTAGAGTACTGACGGGGACTAGAAGGAGAGAGCATATCTCACCCATATTGGCCTCTCTTCATTGGCTTCCTGTTAATTCTAGAATAGAATTTAAAATTCTTCTTCTTACTTATAAGGTTTTGAATAATCAGTGTTGTGTGGGCCGCCAGAAGAGGAGGTACTGCTGGCCCACCACCAGAGGGCGCCCTGCCTGAAGTGCGGGCTTCAGGCACGAGAGGGCGCTGCCGCCACGGACACAGCCGGGGGTGACAGCTGTCACTCATTATCTCATGACAGCTGTCACCCATCTACACTTCATCATACTACTCCATAAAACCCGGACGTCATCTCCACCTCATTGCCGAGATATCATCTACCTGTGAAGGTAATATTCTCTGCTGAACTAAAACATTGAGTAATACTCTGAACTTCTTTGCAGCTGTTTTCCTGTAAGTGTTGCCTTATCTGTGGGATTGGCGTTTGGTGTGATCAGCGACGGCTTCGCTTCACACTCCAACCAGATAAGTGGATTAACAGGAGCTGCACGAGTGTGTGATTAGAGGTGGAGGTGACTTTCCACCTTCTGACTGTTTTTGTTACTGGGTGTGCACACATCCACATCTCACTGCTCCTCGCCAGCAGTACCAGATCCGACAGTTGGGGACGGTGATCACCTGGGAATTCGGGACTTGGCGGCTCCAGTATTCACCAGGTTCGGTGGCGGCGGAAATCGTGTGGTTCCGGCTCTTCTCAGGGCAGACGTCTTCTATCCTCGAGCCTGGCCACATGTCACCTTTGTGTATTGACTGCTATCAGATTCTGAGATTGTCTGTATACTCGTTGTGCACATTCACAACATTAAATTGTTACCTTTTGGCTCATCTATTGACCGTTCATTTGCGCCCCCTGTTGTGGGTCCGTGTCACTACACTTTCCCCAACAGGATATCTCGGCCAACGTCATGGATCCCGAGGGGCGTCAACCATCTGTTTGACACCCAATGGAAGAGCAGGGTGCACAGGCGTCGGCTGGAGGCGTGATTGGTGAGTTGCAGCACATCCTCACCGCCTTTACCGCTCGGATGGACCTGATGACTGAGCAAAACATCATCCTTAATCGCAGGATGGAGGCTCTCACCGCGCAGGTGGAAGCGCGCGCTCAGGGCGCTGCTGCAGCTCCTCCTCCTGCCGACCCGGTGCCGAATACAGACATTCCACTGGTCATTCAGCGACCCCCCCCCACCATCCCCTGAAGCATACATAAGCCCCCCAGAGCCGTACGGAGGTTGTGTGGAGACGTGCGCGGACTTTCTTATGCAGTGTTCGCTCGTCTTTGCACAGAGTCCCGTGATGTACGCGTCTGATGCCAGCAAGGTGGCTTACGTGATTAATTTGCTTCGAGGTGAGGCACGCGCTTGGGCTACAGCGCTTTGAGAACAAGGTTCATGGCTCCTCGCCTCTTATACTGGGTTTGTGAGGGAGCTCAGAACTGTTTTTGATCACCCTAACAGAGGCGAAACCGCGTCTACCGTGCTGCTGTCAATGAGACAGGGGCGCCGGAGCGCAGCCGAATATGCAGTCGACTTCCGCATCACGGCTGCGAGATCCGGCTGGAATATGACTGCGCTCCGCGCCGCCTTCATAAACGGACTGTCGTCGGTCCTGAAGGAGCACCTGGTGGCTAAGGAGGAACCGCGGGATTTGGCTGAGCTTATCGATTTGGTTATACGATTGGACAATCGGTTAGAAGAACGCCGACGGGAGCGAGGCGAAGGGTGTGGTCAGGCACAAGCCGTCCCTCTTCCTCCCGGGTCCGAAAGGGAGCCGTCTTCCCCACGCTCCACAGCCACAGCGCTCCGTGTGGCTACAGCTCCCCCTGCTGACGGTGCTAGGGACACAAGCAGGGCCACATTCAGACAGAGGAGGCTGGTCAGCGGGGACTGTTTTGTCTGCGGCTCGAGTGAGCATCAGCAGAGAGACTGCCTCAAACGGTCAAAACACAAATGCCCGCCCTTAGAGACTGGGCTGAGGGGGGGGTCAAAACATTCACGTGGGTCATACACATCTGTCAACACGACTCCCAGTTAAAATCCTGAGCGGGGATTTAACCCTTCAAGCCCCAGCACTGGTGGACACGGGGTCAGAAGGGAATCTGCTGGATAGCAGATGGGCAAGGGAGGTAGGGCTCCCTCTGGTGGCGCTTTCTTCGCCAGTGAAGGTGCGAGCACTAGATGGCACTCTTCTCCCTTTTATCACACACAAGACACTACCTGTAACCCTTGTAGTGTCTGGGAATAACCGGGAGGAGATTGAGTTTTTTGTAACTCCTTCTACCTCCCGCGTGATTTTGGGCTTCCCATGGATGATTAAACACAATCCCCGGATTGATTGGCCGTCTGGGGTTGTGACTCAGTGGAGCGAAACCTGCCACCGGAATTGTTTAGGATCCTCAGTTCCTCCCGGTGTAAATGCTAATGAGGAGGTTAAAGTCCCTCCCAATCTGACAGCGGTGCCGGTTGAGTACCACGACCTTGCTGACGTCTTCAGCAAGGATCTGGCGCTCACCCTTCCCCCGCACCGTCAGTACGATTGTGCCATTGATTTGGTCCTGAGCGCGAATCAATGGAGACCTACATCTGGGACTCATTAGCTGCCGGGCTGATCCGGAATTCCACCTCCCCGATGGGTGCAGGTTTCTTTTTTGTGGGCAAGAAAGACGGCGGACTCCGTCCATGCATTGATTACAGGGGGCTGAACGACATAACGGTTCGTAATCAATACCCTTTACGCCTGTTGGATTCAGTGATCACGCCCCTGCATGGAGCCCAAATTTTCACCAAACTGGACCTTAGGAATGCGTATCACCTGGTTCGGATCTGGAAGGGAGACAAATGGAAGACGGCATTTAACACCCCATTGGGTCATTTTGAGTACCTGGTCATGCCATTTGGCCTCACTAACGCCCCCCCGACGTTCCAAGCATTGGTAAACGACGTCTTGCAGGACTTCCTGCACCGCTTCATCTTCGTATATCTGGATGACATACTCATCTTTTCCCCGGACCCTAAGACTCATGTCCAGCATGTACGTCAGGTCCTGCAGCGGTTGTTGGAGAACCGGCTGTTTGTGAAGGGCGAGAAGTGTGAGTTTCACCGCACCTCTTTGTCCTTCCTGGGGTTTATCATCTCCTCCAACTCCGTCGCCCCTGATCCGGCCAAGGTTGCGGCGGTGAGAGATTGGCCCCAACCAACAAGCCGTAGGAAGTTGCAACAGTTCCTCGGCTTTGCAAATTTCTACAGGAGGTTCATTAAGGGCTACAGTCAGGTAGTTAGCCCCCTGACAGCCCTGACCTCTCCAAAAGTCCCCTTCACCTGGTCGGATCGGTGCGAAGCTGCGTTCAAGGAGTTGAAACGCCGGTTCTCGTCTGCACCAGTTCTGGTGCAGCCCGACCCTAGCCGCCAGTTAGTGGTTGAAGTGGACGCTTCTGACTCAGGGATAGGAGCCGTGCTATCCCAGAGCGGAGAGACCGATAAGGTTCTTCACCCGTGTGCCTACTTTTCTCGCAGGTTGACCCCCGCTGAACGGAACTATGACGTCGGCAGTCAGGAACTCCTTGCGGTGAAAGAGGCTCTTGAGGAGTGGAGACACCTGTTGGAGGGAGCGTCTGTGCCGTTCACGGTTTTCACTGACCATCGGAACCTGGAGTATATCAGGACCGCCAGGCGGATGAACCCCAGGCAAGCCCGCTGGTCACTGTTCTTCGGACGTTTTGACTTCCGGTTCACCTATCGCCCCGGGACCAAGAACCAGAGATCGGATGCCTTGTCCCGGGTACACGAAGACGAAGTCAAAACTGAGCTGTCGGATCCACCGGAGCCCATCATTCCGGAGTCCACTATCGTGGCCACCCTCACCTGGGACGTGGAGAAGACCGTCCGGGAGGCCCTGGCACGGAGCACGGATCCCGGAACTGGGCCGAAGAACCGTCTATACGTCCCAACAGAGGCCAGAGCTGCAGTATTGGATTTCTGTCACGGTTCCAAGCTCTCCTCTCATCCAGGGGTGCGAAGGACCGTGGCAGTTGTCCGGCAGCGCTTCTGGTGGGCGTCTATGGAGGCCGACGTCCGGGAGTATATCCAGGCCTGCACCACCTGTGCCAGGGGCAAGGCAGACCACAAAAGTTCCCAGGGACTTCTCCAGCCGCTTCCTGTGCCTCATCGCCCCATGTCCCATATCGGCCTGGATTTCGTCACGGGCCTCCCGCCGTCCCAGGGCAACACCACCATCCTCACGATAGTGGACCGATTCTCCAAGGCAGCCCACTTCGTGGCCCTCCCGAAGCTCCCAACGGCCCAGGAGACAGCAGACCTCCTGGTCCACCACATCGTCCGTCTGCATGGGATACCAACTGACGTTGTCTCGGATTGTGGTCCCCAGTTTTCCTCTCAAGTCTGGAGGAGTTTCTGCAGAGAACTGGGGGCCACCGTAAGCCTCTCGTCCGGGTACCACCCACAGACGAATGGACAGGCAGAACGGGCCAACCAAGAGTTGGAACAGACCCTCCGCTGTGTGACATCCGCGCACCCTGACGGCCTGGAGTACCCATCTGGCCTGGATCGAGTATGCACATAACAGCCAGGTGTCTTCTGCCACCGGCCTCTCCCCATTTGAGGTGTGTCTGGGGTACCAGCTCCCATTGTTTCCCGTGGTGGAGGGAGAGGTCGGTGTGCCCTCGGTCCAGGCCCACCTGCGGAGGTGCCGTCAGGTGTGGCGCACCGCCCGTTCTGCCTTGTTAAAGGCCCGGACGAGGGCTAAGGCCCATGCAGACCGCCAGCGGTCCCCGGCCCCTGCATACCAGCCCGGGCAGGAGGTGTGGTTATCAACGAAGGACATCCCCCTCCAAGTGGACTCCCCTAAGTTGAAAGACAGGTACATTGGACCATTTAAAATCCTCAAGATCCTCAGCCCTGCCGCAGTGAAGCTCCAACTCCCGGCTTCACTGCGGATCCATCCTTGTTTTCCATGTGTCCAGACTGAAACCACACCACACCTCACCCCTCTGTGCTCCCGGTCCGGCGCCGCCTCCTGCCCGGATCATTGATGGGGAGCCGGCTTGGACAGTGCACCGGCTCCTGGACGTCCGTCGTAAGGGCCGGGGGTTCCAGTATTTGGTGGACTGGGAGGGGTATGGACCCGAAGAACGCTCCTGGGTGAAGAGGAGCTTCATCCTGGATCCGGTCCTCCTGGCCGATTTCTACCGCCGACACCCGGATAAACCTGGTCGGGCGCCAGGAGGCGCCCGTTGAGGGGGGGGTCCTGTTGTGTGGGCCGCCAGAAAAGGAGGTACTGCTGGCCCACCACCAGAGGGCGCCCTGCCTGAAGTGCGGGCTTCAGGCACAAGAGGGCGCTGCCGCTACGGACACAGCCGGGGGTGACAGCTGTCACTCATTATCTCATGACAGCTGTCACCCATCTACACTTCATCATACTACTCCATAAAACCCGGACGTCATCTCCACCTCATTGTCGAGATATCATCTACCTGTGAAGGTAATATTCTCTGCTGAACTAAAACATTGAGTAATACTCTAAACTTCTTTGCAGCCGTTTTCCTGTAAGTGTTGCCTTATCTGTGGGATTGGCGTTTGGTGTGATCAGCGACGGCTTCGCTTCACACTCCAACCAGATAAGTGGATTAACAGGAGCTGCACGAGTGTGTGATTAGAGGTGGAGGTGACTTTCCACCTTCTGACTGTTTTTGTTACTGGGTGTGCACACACCCACATCTCACTGCTCCTCGCCAGCAGTACCAGATCCGACAGTTGGGGACGGTGATCACCTGGGAATTCGGGACTTGGCGGCTCCAGTATTCACCAGGTTCGGTGGCGGCGGAAATCGTGTGGTTCCGGCTCTTCTCAGGGCAGACGTCTTCTATCCTCGAGCCTGGCCACATGTCACCTTTGTGTATTGACTGCTATCAGATTCTGAGATTGTCTGTATACTCGTTGTGCACATTCACAACATTAAATTGTTACCTTTTGGCTCATCTATTGACTGTTCATTTGTGCCCCCTGTTGTGGGTCCGTGTCACTACACTTTCCCCAACAAGCAGGTCCCATCTTATCTTAGGGACCTCATAGTACCATATCACCCCAATAGAGTGCTTCGCTCTCAGACTGCAGGCTTACTTGTAGTTCCTAGGGTTTGTAAGAGTAGAATGGGAGGCAGAGCCTTCAGCTTTCAGGCTCCTCTCCTGTGGAACCAGCTCCCAATTCAGATCAGGGAGACAGACACCCTCTCTACTTTTAACATTAGGCTTAAAAGTTTCCTTTTTGCTAAAGCTTATAGTTAGGGCTGGATCAGGTGACCCTGAACCATCCCTTAGTTATGCTGCTATAGACTTAGACTGCTGGGGGGTTCCCATGATGCACTGAGTGTTTCTTTCTGTTTTTGCTCTGTATGCACCACTCTGCATTTAATCATTAGTGATTGATCTCTGCTCTCTTCCACAGCATGTCTTTTTCCTGATTCTCTCCCCTCAGCCCCAACCAGTCCCAGCAGAAGACTGCCCCTCCCTGAGCCTGGTTCTGCTGGAGGTTTCTTCCTGTTAAAAGGGAGTTTTTCCTTCCCACTGTCGCCAAGTGCTTGCTCACAGGGGGTCGTTTTGACCGTTGGGGTTTTTCTGTAATTATTGTATGGCTTTTGCCTTACAATATAAAGCACCTTGGGTCAACTGTTTGTTGTGATTTGGCGCTATATAAATAAAATTGATTTAATATGATTTGATCAATCAATCAATCAACTTTTTTCTTATATGTACAAAGAGGTGTACTTGTATTATTCTTTGAATGTAGTATTTCATATTGTTTAAAAAACTCAATTTCATTATCAATTATATGATAAAAGGATTCCTATTAAACAGGTTGTTGGAAGAGACTCAGTCAAAATTAAACAGAACATTTAGAATATTTGAAACAACAAATCCTCAGTACCCCTACCTCCTAAACATGGTTTATTTATTTATTCAGCTTATGTAATTAACGAAAAGTTGCACAAATTGTGGGAAAATATAAGATTTTATTCAGCTTATGTTGAAACGTTATACGGAAAAACGGATTTTAGCTAGTCTCCTCAGTGTTGTCAAGTTAAACTCAGTTGCAAGGAACACTGACAGCACGCCTTTCACAGTAAAAGTATTTACTGGAATGCTGGCATTAAACGTTTAATTTTGAAACGGTGCGAGCAAAATGAACTATCTGATGTCGTCTAACTTTGCTACAAGTAACGTCACCGAGTCACGCCATGTTGGAAGTACGAATGTGACAATGTTAATCAAAATTAAGGTTTCAAAATAAAGGTTTTGAACATTAATCCCAAAAAGTTTCATAATAAAAGATGCACATCATCATGCCATGCGCAAGACATATCTGAAAGCTGAGGCTGATTTGACAAACAGAGAGCTATGTGAGCTATGTGATGTTTCTTGCTTTATAGATACATTATTATATCATGTTATTATGACCCATTCAGTCTGCATCCACTAGAAGGCAATGCAAGACAAAAATAGTCCAAAATACAACCAAAAAAAAAAAAAAAACCCAACAAAAAAAAAAACACATTGTGGTCTGGTGGTACATGTGCTGCTCCTAGTGGTCCATGAGTATGTAGGTAAAATAATCACCTTTTAAATTAATAACTGAAAAATGTTTCTCAAACCAATCAAATACATGCAGTTGCCAGGATTAATTTCAGGGTCCAGGCTGATTCATACAGGCACATTCATAAACTGACTTTTTGTTTCTCCATATTGAATCGTTTGTAGATTCTCATTCACCAATGGCCTTGGAATGTACCATCAATCCAAAACCTTCCAACTGTGAAAAGCTCATCTCCAGTCAAAAGATTTGCCCCGAGAAATCGACAACTGCTGCCCTGCCTGAGGCCCAGATCAGCTTTGTAAGCATCTACAATGGGGTTTGCTGATTTCCTCGCTAAAGCTGGGTGAGGTCATCATGTAACAGACAGACAGGTAAACATTACAAGTAAATGTACATACATCATAGGGCCAGAGCTAATGTTGTGAGCACAAAAGGTCATAACGGAGATAAAGTTTGGATTTGGTCACTTCAATTCACTGGTCAGAAACTGTTAGAAGAACAGTTCCAGTAACTGATAGTGTGACTCACAAAATGTAGCAGATGACCCCGATGCTCCACATGTCCGTGGCCAAACACACGGGCTCATAACTGATGACTTCAGGGGCCACAAACTCTGGAGTCCCATGCATCACCATCAGAGGCTTGTTTCCATCTTTTAAACAAAAAATGTACACATTAGTACTGATGTATTTCCATTTTAAAGTAAAGGTGTGTCCACCATCAGCTCACATACCGAGCCAGCTGGCCAATCCAAAGTCAATGACCTTTATGGCAGTGCCGCTGCTGTTGACACACACGATATTCTCAGGTTTGAGGTCCAGATGGACGATGTTCTGCTGATGCATGTAGTCCACGCCCTCCAGGATCTGCTGCACGTAATGTACACTGGCAGCCTCGGTGTGCTCAAACTTATCATCCACGATACGTTCAAACAATTCTCCACCAGCAATGCTGCAAACAAGACAGTTTGTATTTACTGTAGCCGGCCGTATTATGAAGGTGTGTCAGGGAATAATGTATATATATAATAATGGCACTTACTACTCCATGACCATGACGATCTCAGACTTGTGATCGTACGCTGCCAGGCACTGAACCAGTTTGGGGTGATGAAGGTGGTTCATCAGCTTGACCTCTTTGCGAGCAGCCTCCCTGTCCTTGGCGAGACGGCCTTTGTAGAATTTGCCGGCGCACACTTGTCCTGATTGTTTGTGGATCAGCTTGAAGACCAGACTGAACTTTCCCCTAATGAAGACAAACCTCCGGTCACTTTTACCAACACTGAAAACATTGAATGAGGTATGTCATTTTTAAGAGGTTGTGATTGTCAGTGAGTCAGTAGTTTTCCATTATAGATGCGGTAAACAGAGTACGTAGCAGATGATTCTGTCCCGTTAGTATTTTTTGTGTGTTGGATGAGTCCTTCTCTGTATGTGTTTGCCTGTTATCACGCCCCCATGAGATTCTGTGTGCACCTGTTTCCCATGTGGAGCATGTGTGTGTGTCCGCACCTGTCACCCCTGGTCTGTGTCTGTCATGTGTGTGTGTGCAATTGTGTGTCTGCCGTCCTGTGTGTTTGTATCTGGAGTCTCGTGTGTGTCTCTGTCGTGTTGTCCCGTAGGTGTATGTGTTTGTGTGTCACTCGTGTGTGTCTCTGTCGTGTTGTCCCGTAGGTGTATGTGTTTGTGTGTCACTCATGTGTGTCTCTGTCGTGTTGTCCCGTAGGTGTATGTGTTTGTGTGTCACTCGTGTGTGTCTCTGTCGTGTTGTCCCGTAGGTGTATGTGTTTGTGTGTCACTCGTGTGTGTCTCTGTCGTGTTGTCCCGTAGGTGTATGTGTTTGTGTGTCACTCGTGTGTGTCTCTGTCGTGTTGTCCCGCAGGTGTATGTGTTTGTGTGTCACTCGTGTGTGTCTCTGTCGTGTTGTCCCGTAGGTGTATGTGTTTGTGTGTCACTCGTGTGTGTCTCTGTCGTGTTGTCCCGTAGGTGTATGTGTTTGTGTGTCACTCGTGTGTGTCTCTGTCGTGTTGTCCCGTAGGTGTATGTGTTTGTGTGTCACTCGTGTGTGTCTCTGTCGTGTTGTCCCGTAGGTGTATGTGTTTGTGTGTCACTCGTGTGTGTCTCGGTCGGGTGTATCTCTCTGGCGGCCTTCTCTCATTTGTGTCGCGTGTCAGTGTGTGTGGATGTGGGTGTGTCCCCCGCCAAGGGTGCAATTTAGAACTAGAAATGGGGGGGGGACAAAGTGCGAGGCCTGCAGGGCCGAAGCCCATAGGCCGGGGGTCTAGCCAACGGTTTCTAGATAAGCTCAGATGCATTCTGAGCATCCAGAACAGTAATTTTAATGTTTTGAGAAGACCATAAAGTGGACACCATTTGACTTATGCAATTTGAAACTGTGGATATAAGTACTTTATTCTGACAATAGCCAGCATTGATTTTATTAACATCCTGGTGTAAATAAGGTATCACCACATGTGTAGAACCCAAAAAGAATGATAGGTTGAGTTTTCATTAAAAAACAACAACTGCAATGTGGTAAAATGTATTCATAAATATGAAAGAACAGGCTCTTAATAATTATTAACTATCGCATACTGTATTTTTTTTTTCTCAAGATTTGTTTTTGCATAAGTTTGAAAAAACAACAGATTATAAGTTTAGGATAAATTACTTATCATGAATTTAATTTTCGAAATGGCACTAATGACAACACTCATACTGAACATCATTTCGCTTGCATAGACTGATTTTGGAGATCAAGCAATAATTGCAGATGGGCTTTCTGAGGTCCCAGATAGCTTTTCTGATTTCCTTTTCTAACTTTCAGAATTTAGTAAATTAGCATATGGTCCATTGATACTTATGTGTAGACACTAGTCCCAGGGGTGGGCAATCATGTGCCATAAAAGGCCGAGACACTGCAGGTTTTCTGTGCAACCAATCACCTCAGCAGGTGATTTCATTAATGATCATGTGTCTCAGCAGGTGATTTCATTGACAACCAGGTGTTTATGTTCAGAGCAAAAGCTCATCACCAACCCACCTGCTGAGGTGATTGGTTGCACGGAAAACCTGCAGTGTCTTGGCCCTCGACGCCCACCCCTGCCCTAGAGGCAACTATTTTTGATTTCAAATCTGGGCAAATGCAGTCCCAGAAAATTCTGAATGTGACAAACAAGAAACAGGTGTTGTAAACAAGTCAATACTGCTAAAAATATAAACTTGCAGAAACAAAGATACTATTCTGACATGGTTTTGCACATAAGACTGACATGGTTTTGCACACAAGACTGACATAGCATGTTTCAAGTACACAAATATATGTCAGAAGGTGGGGGGGCATACCATATTCTGTCCCCCTGGTTGAAAAGGTGGGGGGGGACATGTCCCCCCTATCCCCCACCAAATTGTGCCCATGTCCCCCACTGTCACTCTCCTTCTTGTTCACACTCCTCGGTTCCCAGTCCATCGTGTCTCTGTGTATTATACTCCCGTTCTGTCCCGGTCTCCTCCATCCTTGATTCTTCTTGTGTCTGTGGTTTGGTTTCTTGTGTGTCTTTCACAGTCTGTGCCGCGATTTGCCACCTGTTCACTGTTCTGTATTTTATGATTTGCATTTTGTCCTTTCGTTAGCCTTATGATGCTTGTCTGAGTGTTTATCATGTATCATGCAGGTTTCTATGCCTTTGGGGTTTTGTATTTTTATGTGCTTTGTGCATTACTTATGTGCATTGTTAGTTTGCACCTGTGTCTCATTTGTGTTTTTGTATTTAAGACACTCCTGTTTTGTTTTTCATGGCGGGTCGATTGTCGAGTGTTGTCCTTTTTGACATGGTGTCCTGTGCTTCCGTTCGCTCCCTGTTTATAAAGAGTTGTAAGTACCCTGTTGGATTCTTCACACTTCTTTTTGTCAGCCCTTTTTGTTATCACCTCACCGTCACACCTGCTGGCCTCCTTCAGTCCTGTGTTTAGCGTGACCTTTGTATTTTTGTTGTGACCCCCTCTGCACCTGTGTCTGTTGTTTTACTCACCGTGTGGATTATTAAAGCACTTTGGATTTTTTTTGTGCACTTATCCCTGGTGTCCTGGCTGATCTGCATATTTGGGGTTCAGTTTAGTTTCCGCTCCAGCATGCTGTAACAGATTTATTGTTTTGGTGATTTGGATCAACCTCAGAATGTTGTTTTTTTCTTTACTCTTTCCTAAGCACTGAGTGAAATGGATTCATTTAAAAAAAAAAAATTATTGCTATTAATGAGAAACCACTTCATGAGATCACAAAGATCTGTAAATATTCACCCACCTCTATATTGGTTATTTATCCAATGATGGAGGAATGAACTGTCTTAGTGCCCGCATTTTTGTTTGTTTGTGTGAATTTGTAGTGGTTATGATGGTATATGTCTAATTTTATATACATATGTATAATTTTTAATTTTGGTTTAAGGGGTAGGCCTTTACAAACTTCGTGGTATGTTTTTGTTGTTTTTGACTTGTGTGTGCCGAATTAATCCATTCATTCACTCATTCATTCAGTTGGACTGTGTTTTATTTTGGCAATTGAAAATCAGCCTATAAGGTCACTCAGTGGGTCTTGCATCCACACAAAGAATCCCCTCCAAAAACAGTTATCTTTCAGAAGGGAACAAACCTTTGCATTTCAATGGCATCCACTAGGGAGCAGTATGCTTTTGAGTTTAACCCACATGGGCACCAGAAAGCTGCAGGACACTCAGGACACAAAAAATGTCAACTAATGTTTCATAATATAAGAAAAGCAAGTTTGAAAATTAGTTTCCTGCCAGAAGCAAAAGTAAACAGCAGTGGTATCACACCTTGAGGGCAGGCACAGTTTGATCACGTTTCTTCTTCTGTCAGTACAAGTGGAGGAAGATTTTAGTGTCATATCCGCGTTAATAGCAGCCACTGTCACTGTGGAGCATCTGTTCTTAATAAAAATGACAAAGATCGTTGTTTGTCTGTGACTCGCTCAGTTGCTTTGTTAGTCAGTTAGTAGAATATCCCAAACAGATATCAATAAAACGTGGTAGAGAGATAGGCCTTGGGTTAAGAAACAAAGTGTTTAATTTTTGGTTCCGACCCAGATCAAAGGCAAGATTCATGTCTTTGATGGTGACCTGATCAAGGATGAATCCTTCCATTCATCTTTGATGTTTGATCCTAATTCCTTTGTTCCTGACTGCAGGATCAACACAACCAGAATATAGATAAGAATCAAAGCTCAGGCTCTACCTGTCGCTCCTTATATCTTTGATTAGCATTAAAGGATCAAAGAAATACACAAACAGATGGAAAAGCAAATGGTGATGAAAAATAGCTTCTGTGACATGGATCAAAGATGACTAATCAAAATCAAAGACAGGTGATCAGGATCAAAATTCAGTAATCCAAATCAAAGGTTAGTAATTAGGATTAGACCTGAGGATCAAAGATCAAGAATCAAAGATGAGTGACCAGAATCAAAGCTTGATGATCAGGATGAAAGATCAGACTCACAGACCAGCAAAATGACATGTTTATAAGAGATGTTAGAGAAGGGATAATAAAGAATTATCCCTTCCATGCATCCTTGATCTTTGATCTTTGTTCCTGATTGTTTTGTTCTTGATTACAGGATCAGTGCAACCCAAATCTAATTTCACTATCAAGAATCAAGGCTTGGAATCTACCCATTGTTCGTGATATTGTTGATTCTCATTAAAGTATCTAAGAAAGAGAGAAAGACAAATGGTGACAAAATCATAATCTCTGTGGCATGGATCAAAGATGACTGATCAGGATCAAAACTCAGTCATCAGAATCACAGTTTGGCCACCAGGATTAAATCTCTGTATCAAGAATTAATAATCAAAGATGACTGACCAGGATCAAAGGTTAGGATCACAGAGGTGTCAAAGAGATGTCTGAGATAAGTTAGAGAAGGGAAATACTGAATAAAAGAGACCAAAGTAAAATGCTGAAGGATGACTGTTGGGCGTTGGTAAAAGTTTTTACTCCCTGACTGTCCTTCTAGTTCATTTCGATGCAATGCTGAATTTTTGGCACTAATCTGTCTGTTGACTCCTCGCCTTTAGAAAATGGGATTTCTCCTGACTGATACTCACATTCCCAGTTTTTCCAGCACGTTGTAGTGATCTGTGACTTTGTGTGAAGAATCAACAGTGACATAGGCGTATGCCCGAGGAGCCTCCTCTTCTTCAGACTTCCCTGAGCCTACCAGCAGACACACTGATTAGAACATAGGCCTTGTTTCTCTTTTCCTACGCTGTGTCGCTGATCCGCTCACCTTTCTGCTCCAGCCTCACTGATGGTGAAACGGGGCCTGGCTCACTCATCCCCACAGCGTTATAGGCCCGTACTCTAAAACAGTATTCCTCCTCCGGCTCCAGCCCCGAACACACTCTGTAAGAAGTACTTGCGCATTGGGAGGTGATCTCAGTCCAGTCCCGAGGCTCAGCTCCTCGGTGGTTCTTTACTTCAATCACGTAACCAAGGATGGCACTGCCACCGTCGTAGCAGGGGCCCGACCAGGACAGCACGAGGCTGCTCGCGGAGACGACGGAGGCCACGGGGCAGGAGGCGGGAGGCTGTGGCTTTTCTGGAGGAAGAACAGAAAAGACTGCTGAGGACTACAGTCCATCAGGAGTCACTGCAGAGGATGCGGCGTCTTACCGAGGACAGAAAGAGTGAGCATGTGCTGTGCTGAGCTCTTGCGGTCTTTGACGATAACGGTGTAGCGACCTGCGTGCTGGGGTTTGGCCTCTACTATCACCAGTGTGCTGCTCCTGTCAGTATTCTCTGTCCACTGCTCCGGCCCGTCCACAACCTGAAAACAAACAAACAAAAAAAAAACCATGGAGATCAAGCAGAGCAGCTGGTGGAATATCTGAAATCGTGCTTTTGTCCTGCACCACCTGCTCTTTGTTTCTGATCCAGCAGGACACCACAGGAGGACTGCTGGTGAAGAGACACGTCAGATGGGCAGTTTGTTCAACATTCACCTCAACGTGCTGCGGAGGGTTTTGAAAATGTAATCCTGGACCTGCAGGAGCAACACCGATAACGTGAGAATCTTTCGTTCAAAAACGTGTGCTGAGCATAGCATCTTTATACGGCATTAAACCAGCTCAATTCCAAAAACTAACTACTACCAGGTCCATACGTATTTGGATGGGGTGTCACAAAACAGATCAAGCAGGGGACTGCCTGTTGGGGTGAAATATGGTGAGGACCTTGTATACCACACTATGAAGACCCAACAGGAACCCTGAACACGAGGTGGCTACCTGGGTTCTGGTGAAACAAGAAGTTCAAAACAGCAGATCAGGTGGAGGAGATGATCAAGAAGGAGAGTGCCATCTCCTACCCATAATCAACACCACTCACACACCACCAACTCCCCCAGGAAGAGAGGCAACCAATGGCATTGCACCAGTACCAGGTTAAGCAGGCACTGCTTGGCATCAGCGGCAGGAAGGCAACTGTTCCAGATGCTGTCCCAGGTCGTGCCCAAAAGTCTTGTGCACACTGACTTGTGGCTGTCTTCTTGGACATGTTCAGCAGGTCACTGAAGGAGGTCACAGTCCCCTCCTGCTTGAAGGCTTCAACCATCATCCCTGTCCTGATGCACTCCGCAGTCACGTGCTCGGCTCATTATTGGTCTGTTGCACTGACACCGATAATCATGAAATGCTTTGAGAGACTGGCAATGAGACACATCAAGGCCTCCACCCCTGCCGATCTGGACCAGTACCAGCACTAGTTTGCCATCAAAAGAAACAGATGCACCAAGGATGCCATCTCTCCTGCTCCACATTGCCCTCGCTAATCACACACCTGGAGAACTGTTGACTTCAGCTCCACCTTCAACACCATCAACTCCAGCAAGTTGGTCAACAAGTTGCTGTCATTAGGCCTGGACTACCACCTCTGCAGCTGGATTAAGGACTTCCTCTCCAACAGATCACAGCACAAGACTTGGAGACCTCATCTCCTCTCCATCTTCAACACCGGCACCCCACAAGGCTGTGTTCTTGTTCCACTCTTATACTCACAACTCCTCTCCCATTCATAGCACAAATTGCATATTGTAGTTTGCATATGACACAGCCATGGTGGGGATGATAACCAACAACACTGAGGCAGCCTACAGAGAGGAGGTCCAGGCCCTCACATCCTGGTGTCAGAACAATGACTTGCTCCACAGTACCAACAAGACAATGGAGCTTGTCATTGACTTCAGGAAACACAAGGCCACAGCATGTGCCAGCCTGGTGATCAGTGGAGAAGAAGTGGAACAGGTGAGGAGTTTCAAGTACTTTGGTGTTCACCTCTTAGAAGCCCTGAGGTGGGGAGTGAACACCAAGGAGCTGATGAAGAACAGCCCAGCAAAGATTCTTCTTGATGCAGACCCTCAGGAAATCTGGGATCCCACAGAAACGTCTCACCAACTTCTACAAGTGCACCATAGAAAGTGTCCTGAGCTTTGGATGCACGGTGTGGTTCTCCAGCTGCACCTCAGAGGAGAGGAAAGATCTGCAGCGGATCATCAAATCTGCACAAGAGATCATATCTGGACCATATCTACTCTGCCTGGCTGAGAAACAGAGCAGAGAAGTTCAGGTCTGACTGCACACACCCTGGACAATGTCATTTTGACACCCTGCCCTCTGGCAGGCTCAGAGTCATGAAGACATGGAGAAAAAGACTAAAAAACTGTTTCTTCCCCAGGGCTGTGAAAGCTCTGCAGACAGCCTGAGCCGGACCTTTGCACCTTCACTCTGCACTTTCTATTTAATGACCATTATGTCCTTTACATTCTAAATTGTAGTTAATTTTTATTACTTGATATTTTATTCCTGCTGCCGTGAACATAGGGACTGCTTTAAAAACACTACATTTCTTCAGAAACGACAAGGAACTAAAGTATTTTCAGACATTTTCCAAAACAAGGATGCTTTACGTATGTGGATCACAGAGCTGCGGGTCATAGAGCTTTCTCTTACCGTGCCCCTGTTTTGTGGAATGATCTTCCTGTGTCAATAAGGCAGTCAGATTCTGTGGACTTAAGACGGACTTGTTTTCTCTTTCGTATGGCTAGCATATTAGAATACTGTGTTACTATGCATTCTACTTAAAAAAAAATCTTTTAATTTTTTGATTCATTTTGTTTTGTTTTCTGAGTTATTTTGTGTGAAGCATCTTGAGGCGACTCTGTTGTGATTCGGTGCTGTATAAATGAATAAATTGAAATTGAAATTGGATAAGTTTTCGTCAGGCTGTGATGATGAATCCAACTGAAACGAACAGGTAAGACTAAGACTTTATATTTACTCCATGTGTGAATGGTTTTAATATTTGAAACAGTCAGAACCGTACGCATGACTGAGCCAATCCATGGACAGCATCAATGGACATATTTTGACTTATGAGTAACTTACAAGAAACATGTGTCAATAATCACATAACTTACCTACAACTTATGATACATCCCATGTATGCGGGATGTATCAGTCATGTGCTGGCATGTGTTGAAAATATTGTGCATGCCCAAAATTAAAAACTCGCCGTACACCAGCGTACTTCAACGTGCTGTTAACTTATACAAAACTTATCCATAACTATACCAGTGTATTCAGCGTATTTTTAATACGTCGGCATATGCTGGATAAATCCTCAAGGTGT
Organism: Thalassophryne amazonica; assembly: GCF_902500255.1. Lineage (NCBI taxonomy): Eukaryota > Metazoa > Chordata > Actinopteri > Batrachoidiformes > Batrachoididae > Thalassophryne > Thalassophryne amazonica. Next base: position 11,392,053 of record NC_047118.1, read on the forward strand.
GACAGGGCCTGTACTTAGAAATCCAGTGGGAAGCCAATAAACAAACTTTTGCCTTCTGACTAGCATGCTAACATTTGATGCTAACAATAGCTGGCAAGGGTGACGGAGGCCTGTGGTAGTCAAAGGCCTCACTCCCCCCGACAGCCAAAGGATACTCTGGCCACTCTGGCCAGAACCCAGGTTTTAGTCAACTGGACAGAGCGTCCACCTCCCATGCCAGAAAGCATGAGTTTGCATCCCAAGTGGAGCAAGTGGGAGGAGTCATACACAACGCAGAGGAAAACGTACAAGCTGCTACACAAGCAAACTTTTTTCATGTCTTGTATCTAATGTTAAGGTTAAAGTACGTTTGCTAACTAGCATTAGCAATAGATGCTCACTGTTCTTCAGTGGAGACACAACGTTCACAACACAAACGTTCATAAAGTCTGGGGAGTAGGTTGAGTTCCTGCCCTGAAAACGTGCCTTATATGTGCACATATCGCAATCCTGCACAGCAGCTAAGGTGGACCCTCATGCAGTTCTCATGCCCTCCCCCCACCCCGCCTTCTCCCACTACCCACATATATAAAAAAAAATCCTGGAGCCGCCCCTGCTCCATCATGAATCCCTGTATTATTGAAGCAAACACTGGACCTGTTGTTTCAAATAGAAACAAATTTACCAAACACAGATGACCTCTTGCACACGTATAACCAGTCCTTACGATATCAAAGAGAAACTTACTGAAAAGAGTCAAACAGATATATCAAATTATCAAATAATGTCCACATTAATCACATACGCTCACATTAAAATGAGTAAAAACCTCATTATGTTTGAACAGCAGTACTGTTTTACAGGAGTACTCATCGCTTTGCTGCACTGTAACATTATCCCCTGGCTTAATGTCACTTTGTGTCTAAATGAAACCATAATCCTCCATTGTATAACACAAACAGGTTATCTCTGGGCAGCAACAATGCCCTCTGGACTCATAATCGGAACGATAACGTGAGCACCTCATCCGTTTATTGTTGTTGCCATGCAAGTCAAGTTAGTCAAGAACAACAAATCTGAGCCAAACAATGTCATAAAAACAAACCGCAGCAATGCAACATGGAAGAGTTTCATTACCACAAAGGATGGAAGGATGATGTGGAACAGGTGCAGAGGTCATTTCATACCTGACGCTGAGTTGGCTCGCCTCTTTGGGATGACTTCTGCAGACAGAAATGAGGTGCAAGCATGTTTTAGTCAGTGGAGGTGTGGTCCTGCTCTCTCTACACCTATCAACTTACAGGGTTTACTCTACCTGCAGCACTGCACTTCTGTGAGGTCTTTATTTGGATCTTTATATAAAAGCCTACAGAACCCCCCCCCCCCCCCCACACACACACACAGGGACTGGAAGTGACACATTTCCTCTTCACTAAAGTGGATTACTTGGATATCCGGATGACATTGTTAACGAAGCCTAGATGTTTTCCTGTTTATGCGTCTCGTCTGTGCAACATCACTGTCTACACACTGTAAACCCAAATGTTCAAATTAATTAAAATGATTAAGTAGTGTAAACTCAAAGTTTTAAGAAAACATTCTACTTACTTAAATATTTCAAGTTTGTGTAACATGGTCTTGTTTTTAGTAAATTAAACTCAGAATTTTTGATTGATTTGAACTAATTGTATATTAAGTAAGCAAACCTTCAAAGCATAACTTAAGCACAACTTAAAAGAATTAAGTAATTATATATGAAAATATTTGAGTTGACATAATGAACACATTAGCGGGGTTATAGCCAAGTGGTTAGTGTGCTTGGTTTTGGTGTAGAAGGCTCTACTTACTTAAATATTTAAAGTTTGTGTAACATGGTCTTGCTTTTCAAGTAAATTAAACTCAAATTTTTTGATTGACTTGAACAAATTGTATATTACATAAGCAAAACCCCAAAGCATAACTTAAGCACAACTTAAAAGAATTAAGTAATTATATCTGAAAATATTTGAGTTGACATAATGAACACTTTAGCAGGGTTGTGGAGAAGTGGTTAGTGGGCTTGGTTTTGGTGCAGAAGGTTTGGCTTAATTAAATATTTAAAGTTTGTGCAACATGGTCTTGCTTTTTGAGTAAATTAAACTCAGAATTTTTGATTGATGTGAACAAATTGTAAATTAAGTAAGCAAAACCCCAAAGCATAACTTAAGCACAACTTAAAAGAATTAAGTAATTATATATGAAAATATTTGAATTGATGTAATGAACACCTTAGCAGGGGTTGTGGCCAAGTGGTTAGTGTGCTTGGTTCTGGTACAAAAGGTTTTACTTACTTAAATATTTAAAGTTTGTGTAACATGGGCTTGCTTTTTTAGTAAATTAAACTCAAAATTTTTGATTGACTTGAACTAATTGTATATTAAGTAAGCAAAACTTCAAAGCAATGGATTGCCTCAATATTATTGAGTTCTGCTAACTTATGCGGGTTTACAGTACCAGATAGCCACACTATATGTGTGTTTACCTTGTGTTGTGTTGTGTGTGTTGTGTTACCTTTTGGAGGTGGAGTCGGGTTGTCCTTTTCAGAGTGTGCCCCTGAGACACGTGCCGTAGAGCCGCCAGACTTCAAGACCTCATCTTTAGGGATCCCATTTTCTGTTATACTGTTGGATGTAGAACTGTGGATCTTTGGAATACGATTCTGCACATTGCAGATAGTTTCAAAGTCTGGCTCGGTTGTGTCCAGAACAACAGTGACAAAGCAGAAGACACAACAAACCACAGGACAGTGTTACCACAAATTAAACTGAGGCTCACTTCTTATAATCCAACTTTCACAGTTCAACAGCTGAATGAGAAACAGTCTATTTGTAAGATAGTTATAAAATGCTTTTGTATACCAAAAAAATAAAAGCCATTTATAACTTAGATTGTACACATTAATAAAACAGTCACCAACTATTTTTAATTTCGTATCTTAATTTCATCCTGTGAATTAAGTGAAGCAACACTCCCTCTGTGCGCTGAGCTTTTTTGCATCCTGTTTACAGTTTGGCTGCATGTCCACATTTCCGCATGTGCACTTCCTGCCCTATGAAATTGTTGTCCATCCCCGTGTTTTTAACCACATGGCTGTTGTATTTTTTTCCAAGATGGTGGATGGACACTATTCCTAACAGGATTCTGTTCCAGCTACTTTGCTGCTCAGCGACTGGAACAATCTGGTTTTATGCCCAAGAAGTGAATCATCAACTGCATTCTAGCGTGATTAAAGGCAATGCTTCACTGCAGTCTATGTTGCTTTTTGAGAGAGTTCAGCTCAGTTCACCAGGCTGCTCACTGGGACATGTTAATTTATGGATCTTCAAGAAATTCCTGGACATCATAGTCAACCTACACACAGACAGTGTGAGTGCTGCATGGAGCTGAGTCAGTGACTCTGAGTTTGTCCCACTGAAAACTGGTGTTCATCAGGGATGTACTCTAGGTCCTACACTGTTTAATGCTTGCTGGACTTGGTGTTGGGTAGGGTTGTGGAAACCCGCAACATACTTTTTTGGTGAGGAAACGTTTACTGACATTGACTTTGTGGATAATACTTTAACAGAATAAATGAACACCGTGATTGCAAGACTTTCTGGTTGCTTACTGTTCTACAATATTGAAGACAAAATATAAATAAAAATAGGTGTAAACTGTTGATTATGTGCGTTATGTGCGATTGTAGAAAAGGGAGTGTCTCAGTGTCCATCTCACCTCTGACAAACACGGCAGCACAGCAGGATGTTTTTCCCGCGCTGTTCTCGGTTAAGCAGGTGTAGGCACCAGCATCTTCCGGGAGGCATTCTTTCACCACAAAACTCACCTCCTTGTCATTGAAGGAAGACTTCCCAAAATGGGCAACTTCACCTGCCACAGGAAGAAAGACACTAGCAACACTCTCCTAATCCAATACTCCCACTGTTGTGTACAAGTACCTAAGCTAAACTGAAGTAAATCCCTAAAATCGTTACAAGCTACAACAAAAAGTTTTATTTTGTCCACAAAGTAGGGGCACAATATGCAAAGACAATATGCAAAACTCCACAGGATACTGACTTCTACATAAGTATCCAATGCAAGTCCACATCCTTAGACCGCAAGGCCTGAGACACCACGTAAGGCTCAACACTTTCTGCAACATAAACGAGAGCAAAACTATTCACAGTCTTATTGGTTAACAACAAATCCTTTAAATTGCCATTTCAGTTCACTGGAAGCCACCAAAGGTAACAGATCTAGTTTTAGTGAAAACTCTTGCAGTCATATTCTGATCTTTGTTTGGATTCTAAATTGTTTATTTAAATAAGTAATCAAATAAAGAGGTCATTTAAATAAGTCATGTGTCAAGTGTCAAGTTGATTTAAATATAATTATGCAGCCATTATATTTAAATCAATACTGCATGAACCTACACTTACAACAAGCAGAAAAACAACATTTAAGGGGAGCACCAGGAATCATAAAGGTCATTTATTTAATGAGCCTCACTCACACCCCAGTGTTGGAACAAAATAGCAGGAACTGCCGCAGTCCTAATTATTAACTACTAGCCAGATCACCAGTCCGTCTCCACCCCCTGAAGTTATCCATCTATCCGCCACCGCCAGGTAAAATCCACTGAGGCACCTGCATGTTGGATCATGCTCAGGGAAGCATGTCGCATTGCTGTCGTGTCATAGCAGTTACCCCTCCAGCAGTAATCAACAACTCTCCAGAAACACCTGTTATCAAAGATATGAAAGATCTTTGCTCGAGATAACCGGTTAGAGTGCATGTTTTACAACATAGTAAGACTGCAGCACCAGAAGCCCAAAGACTTTGAACTTTATTCCCCTGCAAAGATACAGTAAGAGTCTCACCAAGCCCCTCTGTCCAACTACCTCAGGACTCCATAAGCTCCTCACAAATGTCTCTTGACCTCTTAGTCCAAGCTTTCAGAAAAATTAATGTCAATGCTTAGATAAGTGAGTCTCTCAACATTTTTTAAGACTTTCACCACATACAGATCCAATTCTGAAGGTTGAACCCAGAAAGTCATTGAAAGCCTGGATTATAATCTTGATCCAGGACAACCGCAAGCCCACATGGTCCAACTCTTTACTCAGCTTCTCAAGGGCTACAATCAGAGAATCTACTGATACACACAACAAATAAAGTTCAGTTCAATGAGAATTACCCTTGCAAATATTGTACCTTGTCTGGTATGGAGAACAGTGTCAAACCTTGAAGTTTTTGCAGTCCAGGCAATCAGATGCTCCTTTCCAGAGAAGAATAACAAGTTCTTTCTTCCATTGTGTTGGGATGATACCTGTTTCCCAAATGGTAGCAATGATTTTAAAAGAGTTCAAGCCCTGGCAGCTTTTGTGGTTTTGTCGTGAAAGTCCAATGGTCTATTCAGATTATTTGTTATATTCATGTTTGCAAAGCTCTTTTAAGCAATCCTGCCCTTATCTATTAGTATGATGTTGAGGTCTAGTCACATGAAGCAATCAACTAAATCCTTGCGGAAGCTACAATTCTGCTGCCAGAATTTTAAAAACAGGCCCTTTTATAGACCCTGAAGTTCTATTTGAGTCCCCGGTGTCTTCCGAAGATAATCGATCACATTAGTTACACAACCAGTACTAGATAATCACATCCAGCAGTTCCGCTCTGTCTGCAGGAACTCGGCTCTACCAACTCACTGGCCAAGTCAAACAGCACTGAGACATTTTCAATATGGTTGCCAGATCCATGGGGTGTACTTGTTTGATTGCCCTCTGAGGTAGTTGTCAATCATCTAGTGAAGCTGCGAGCAAAAAGTGCACCTCAATAAGGTATCGCTCAAAGCCACAAACAAGAAACCCAAATCTCACCCAAGTCCGAACCTTCAAATACAGCAAGAATGAGATCTAACACCATCAGAAGGAGCCTGTCCCCTAAAACAACAACCATTCCTTCAGTTTGCCACCCATCAAGATCAAAGCGGCCAAAAAGCAGGTGTATCCACTGACTGAGATGAGGCATTTTCCCAGTTTGCAGGCTTATAAATGATTCAATTTGAATTTGAATTTTCGGGGAGTGCTGCTACAGCAATGCAGAGCTTTCCAAGCTACCTCAACAGCACTGGAAAATGGTGAGCCTTGCTGATAGAAAAAATGTTCCAAATGGTCTCTCACATGAGCATCTTCAGATTTGAGCCTATCTTTTGTAGGCATGAGCATCCAAATGGTTTCCCCCCATTCCCTTCACAACACGTTATCCCCTAGTGGAAGGCAGCAGCAGTGCAGAAACAACAGATCATCTTTTCCAGTGTTGACCGCTATGAAATATTTCATTGTGGCAAGAGTGACAACCCCCCCGGACCATAAGAATTTAAATACAGCCTGGAGAACCTGCAATTCTCCTGGATGCAGTGTAACCAAGTGAGAGACACATTTATTTCTTGCAACACACTTGACTCTTAAAACCATATTATTCTTGTTTTCTTGACAGTATGGTGCTTTGTTAGTTTGTTTCTTTCTTTTTTTGCTCACATTTGCATAAATTGTTTCTGCTCACCATTGTGCAACCATGACACCTTGATGGGCTGACTTCCTGTGAGAAACCCACGCAACACGATGTCACTTCCTTCATCCACACAGAGGTCCTCCAGAGGTTCCATGAACACTGGCGGGTCCAGACGTTTGCAAGACGGGACACCAACAGACCCTGAAAATGAGGAGGAAGGGATGGATGGAGGGGAAGAATGAAAGAAGGATAGAGCTCCATAAGCACGTCTGCGATTTAGAAAATTTATAAGAGCGCCACATTTCACAAGTTTCCGTGCTGCAGAAAACACAAATGTCTTCATACATAAAACCACTTCCTCTCTTTCTCGTCTTCATTCTTGTAAATGAAATTTGGAGCATCTCCGTGCACGCAGCTACAGAACCAACAGTGCACTAGTAATAATTAGGAAATGCATTGCTGAAGTTGTTGTATATTAATAACTGATTTCAATAAACACATGTCACAGGTGTTTTGGTGGCTCCCGTCACTAGTCTGCTACATGCATGGTACCCTGTTTGTTTGACAGCCTGCTCATGACAGACTTACCACATGGTACTATACTGTTTCTATATGTTAAGAATTTATTTATATGAACACAGGAGCCTATAATTCCTTTAGAGCTGTCACGGGTGTCTTGGTGGCTTCCCTCACAAGTGTCTTTCTTTTTGAGAACTGCCTGCTCCAGACATGTTTACCATACTGTTTGTATTTCTTAAAGACTGATGGAAATGAAGTCCAAGACATATTCAGTGACATGAAAATGTTCATGTATCCATCCAAACTGTAAAAGTGGTGATTTCGATGAGTTATATGGGGTGCATACTTATGGATTATTATTATACTTACCACTATTTTGTGCTTTATTTAACCCTCAAGCAACCAAGCTATTTTAGGAGCTAAAATTACTGAGTGGGGTCATTTCTGAAACTGTTATAGTTTTACCCGAGGCCAAAATACGGCCATCGGGTATTGTGAAGACTTTGCGTCTGTCTGTCTGTCTGTCTGTCTGTCTGTACTCAGTATAACTCCAGTCCTATTACTGCCAGGATCTTCAAATTCACAGGTAGCATTCTTGGGACACAGATCTTGGACAAGGTTGAAGATGGCTAACCTACACCTATTTTAAGAGGTCAAAAGGTCACATTCTGTTTCCTATTTTTATGCTCATACAGTTGAGGGTATTTTAGCATAATTTGCATTGAACACACCTATAACACTTCCTTTAGAGCTTCACCACACATAGTGCGAATACGTATAACTCAGTATAACGAATACGTATAACGGGCAGGCGTGCACGATGATGGTGCGACAGTTCATGCACACGACAGTGTCTTTCAAACAGGAACACAGTGTGAGATCGCACTGTGTTCCATGGGATGTGTTGCACCACATCGTGCCGCTGATGTGGAAGAAAATAAAATAAAAACCACTTGTATAATTAGTGAATATCACTGGGTTGATATAAATAATACATAAAAGGGGATGCAATACAGAAACCCGCAGTTAAATAACCCTGGTAAAAAACTCACAGGATTCGACACACACACTCTGATTACCAGACAGAAACTTTACCACTGCACTACAATCACTATCTTGTAACAGGAGCATGAAATCAATCAATCAACTTTTTTCTTGTATAGCGCCAAATCACAACAAACAGTTGCCCCAAGGCGCTCCACATTGCAAGGCAAGGCCATACAAATGGTTAAAATGAACAAGCAGATAAACGTATTTTCTAAGAAAAGAAAAAAGCGCTGTGCTAACTGATCAAACGGAGTTTGGTATGACATATTTCTGCGGATACATGACTGAAAGGGGTGTATTTGTCATACTGTTGGGTTGTCCTGGTCCTACGACATGCTGCTCACAGCCCTCACAGCCCGACACGCGTGTCCTGTCAGATGTGACGTTTGGATCACCTGCTGCATGTCCAAATGGACTGATGGTCCATTTTTCTCTTTTTCCACACGGAACAGCCGATAAGAAGCCCATGTCTGGGCCATGATCTGGGCGTTGCCATGTTGACAGCAGTGGCATGATGAACTCATCAGTGCATAAATGGGTGGCACATCGCTGGTTCCGTGTGTGACGAAAGCAACCCAATATCACTCCACTTTGTGATGCCATCACGAAAAGTAAATTCATCTATTAGTATTTTTTTTGACGGTATCACAAATTCATTTTGTGATGGTATCACGAATCACTGGGTGATCTCGAAGGGGGGTGTTGGTGGGGTCTCAGGGGGCTAGTGTTAGGGGAAAAGTGTAGGGTTAGAAATAGTAAAATAAAAAAAAGTCATGAAAATGTGACTCATTTTGTGATGAGACTACAAGAAAAAAGTGTGAGACTGGGCTGGACAAAAGACACTTGAACACGCCACTGTCTTAGAGTCCAAACCACCTAAGTCCATACGGAAGCAGAACGTCCATCATTTTCAAAAACTGCTCTATAAACACACCATTTCAAGAAATATCTGCATACATGCAAAACCACTGAAAACAAGAGCAAAAGATTTCTGACGTTCACCAGTCCGGATCTGGATCACCTCCAAAATTCAATGGCAGCCCAGTCTCACGGGTTTTTTTTCGTACACCCGTCACAAAATGATTCAAATTTTTGTGATGGTTTTTTTTTTAACTCATTATTAATAACCCTACTCCTACCCCCAACCCTAACCTTAACCATAACCTAACCCTACTCTTTCCCCTAACTCTAACCATCCCAACCTTTGCTGCACTTTTAATTACGTGCACCCGTCACGGAATAAATTAGAATAAATTTGTGCTCCCATGACAAAAATTTTGCACTTTTGGTGACAATATGACAAACCAATAGATTAATGTATATTTCATGCTGCTGAATCACGACATACCGTGAGAGTGGGTTGATGCCGTAATATCTATCTCTGGTGCACATTTCATGAGAATCCGTGAAGTAGTTTTGACTTAATCCTTCAAAACCTATATAAAGTGAAATCTTGATCCAGAATCTAGATTTGGATCTGGATCACGTCCAAAATTTAATGGAGTTGTTCATGGCCTAATATGTAATCCGTGGTGAAAATCTGGTGAGAATCTGTTCAGTAGTTTTGACTTAATCCTTCAAAGACTATATAAAGTGAAATCTTGATCCAGAATTTGGATTTGACTCTGGATCACGTCCAAAATTTAATGGAGTCTTTCATGGCGTAATATGTAATCCGTGCTGAAAATCTGGTGAGAATCTGTTCAGTAGTTTTGACTTAATCCTTCAAAGACTATATAAAGTGAATCTTGATCCAGAATCTGGATTTGGATCTGGATCACGTCCAAAATTTAATGGAGTCTTTCATGGCCTAATATGTAATCCGTGGTGAAAAGCTGGTGAGAATCTGTTCAGTAATTTGGCTTAATCCTTCAAAGACTATATAAAGTGAATCTTGATCCAGAATCTGGATTTGGATCACGTCCAAAATTTAATGGCCTAATATGCATCTGTGGTGAAAACTTCGTCAAACTATGTGCAGTAGTTTTGACGTAATCCTGCTGAGAGACAGACAAACAGACAAATAAATAAATCCCGATGATTTTATTATGTCCTTGGTGGACATAATGACTGAAAATGCTGTAGTATATATGCCAGGCCTGTATGTGGTGCTGTAATGCTTCCACGCAAACATGAAGAAGAACACATGCAGCATGCACACAAAGCTTGTGAAAAAGAAGAAGATGATAACGTCTTCATTTCACAAAAGTTGTGTATTGGTGGTTGTTCACACAAGAATGCACAACTGTTTTGAGATTTATCCACTCCGGGACCCGTTTTCAAAAATAGCATGTTCGGATTCTGAAAAAAACACTAGTTCCATGTGGATGAAACACCAATACAATACATAACTTTTGTGGACACGCCTAAACTCATCTCCATGTGAATGAGCCCTAAGCTAACAGGCTAACCTCAGTTCTGATGTTTACTGAATCATAACTTTGTGGACCTTGCGTTGCTTCTCCTAACGATTTGCTTTGGTGTGGACATTAAAAGTTATGAGCTGTTTATTTGCTTGGTAATCATTAATGAACGGGGCTTAACGGATCAGGCTACCGACGGCTAATAAAAGTGCTAACGCAGTTAGCATACAACATTAAAGTCAAAATCAAAAACATGCTTATTTACGGTCTGATCTTTTCTCTGCCCCTGACCAAGGCAGTGTCTGCATGTGGAGTTGGTCCCCGGGCGCTGGATTGTGGCTGCCCACTGCTCCTAGTGGTTAGATTGTGTCTAACTGTAATTAGGATGGTTAAATGCAAAGGCCAGCTTTCGTTGTATGTATATATGTGCAATGACAATAAAGGCTCTATTCTATTGTATTCTATTCTAAGTCTGTATCTCATGGAGCGGCAAATGCTGATGAACATCGAGAATTCAGGGGTTTCATCAGGGTTCTTAAAAGGTTGAAAAATAGCTTTCAAACCGGTTTTAAGGTTACAAACAGTATTTCTTGTCGCAAATACATTTTTGAACATGTTCAAAACTTCTTAGCGAATTTATTATTCTGCAAACAGTTGCTTTTTTTTTTTTTGCTTTTTTTTCAGTGTTACATCTGATTTTGTCACCTTTGAGATCGCCTGGCTAATTGTGTGTGATAAATTATACTGGGAGCCAATTTTCACTACAGACATGTTTAGCTTCACGTCTTGCTGTGAGGCTTGTTTAACTTGGGTGTGTTTGCAAATCAGCCCACAGAACCAGTTTAAATTTGAACAAGAACCAGATAAATGTTCAGGATCATAAACATGACATTGGATATTGTACATGATGTAATGTTTTCTGACACATACCCTCTTTTTTTTTGTTTTGCAAGGTAGCTAATGAAACATCATGTTTGCAGTGTGTGTAGCGGCTGCATAAGAAAGGCTGAGTAACCTTGTTCAGACTTGTATAATGTGTTGTGTAGTAGATGTTTGGCAAATGCCACCAGTGGGACTGTTTCCAGCAGAAAGTGCAGTCAGAGCTGATCAGTTTCTGTCTCTCATCCCCCCCATCATTCTCTTTGATCCCTTACCTGGATCAGTGCCTTTGACGGGGGTCCTGCTGTCTTCAGATCTTGTCCTGCTCCCCCGTGCAGAGGAGGTGCAACATGGCTTGATGTGCATCCTGAAGGTGGACACGTAGCGTTTCGTGCTGCTGCTGCTGTTGTTCATGTCTGTTTCGGGGCAGCGCTATCTCTGTCTGGTGCAGCAACAAATAATTTTCACAGTCATTTCCCCTCACGCTATCACACTTCCTTTCCCTGTTGCCCACCTCTCCTGCACTGCTGGGTGGACCTCCACTCTGCAGCCTGCTCTTCTGTGTGCCGACGTCTGCCCAGCTCTGACTCCTCTCCTCTGCATATGTTCAAACCCTTGTTTTTCACCCTCCCCTGACTCCACACAAACTCCACCTCTGCTTGCAAATCTTTCTCTTTTATTTGGACCCGTACAGACAGGACAGCCACCTCCATATGTCAGATCCCCCGCCTCTCCAAGCTGCCGCTCAAACCCTCATTATCGTGGTTGAAAGACACTGCACATAAACAAGGAGAGAGAGAGAGAAAGAGTGGGAGGACAGCAGGCAGTTATCTCCCCTTCCAGCCAAAGGTCATATTGTTTGCTGCCATTTATTGATTTCCCTGTTCGCTTGCTCATGGTCAGTGTTGCCACCGGTATCACTCTGTCATACCAGCAACACTGGCATTGGAAGACACACAATCCACACTGGTTGACAACAATAAATTACTATAGATAAAATAACATGAATATTAATAGCCACGGCCTTGTTAAGTAAAGCTTTGGTTTAGGAATTAACAAGGAGACCAATGTATTTACTAAATTCGATAAAGCGCGTGCCAACCTTTAGTCCAAATCATGATGGCATTCCACGTTACACCGAGGTGGGACCAGGATTTTGGGTTTGGGTCCTTGATTATAAAACTCTTCTTTCTGGTAGGCAGTTGATCAACAAGTATTAAAACACGAAAACTGGTAGATGGAAATTAAGTTAACCAATTTTTGCTCCAGAATTACAACAAATTGTGATATTTGTGAAAGACTTTGCTGTGCATCATTAAGTTGAAATGTTCAGCAGTAGATGATGCTAACCTGGCGCCACCTGGTGAGTGAGGCAAGAAACAGTCATCTGAGGTCCCTCAGAACTGGTACCAGCAAAGACCTAGAAAGAAATTTTTCTTCTGGGTGGACCACAAAGTTTGAGTTGTGTGGAAACAAGTCTCATTTCCAATACTTGCTTTTGGGATATACATTAAGTGTGAATGCTGCGTCCGGTTTACTCCTATTATTATTATTATTATTGTCATGTCATAACAACAAGCAACTCTATTTGTATGGTTTCTTTAGTAAAATTAAAGAAAGAAAGGTTTAATGAGTTAACAATTACAAAGTTTTGGTGAACTGGAATTTAATTTCACTATCTAACTGTCACCCACTGGACTCCCATGTGAAACTTAGCTGGACCCTGAATTCAGGCTCCTCCAGTTGAGAATCTGGCAGAACCGTTATCTTGGACTCCCTGAATTGAGAAAGTGGTAGGTCTTGTACACCCAGACTCCCCCTTGTGAAAAACTGGCATGACCCTAAACTTAACTTCACCCAGGTGAGAAAATGGTTGGGATCTTTGATTTAAAGTTACCCAATTGAGAGATTGGTGGGATGTGTAGACCTATGGTTCCCATAGTTGAGAAATGCAGCACAGTGCACAGTAAGTTCTACCGGGAGACTCATATCTTTATTAATTATTAATTAATTCATATCAGCTTTAACCGCCAAATGAAATAGGTCTATTACTCATCAACTCTCAACCAGTACGCACATTCCTTAAAATATCAATGAGCATGTTTACCTCTCGCTGTTTACAGATCACTGACAAGACATCGCCTCCTCCACCCCACCACCAGCTGTTGGTCCCTGTCCTCTACCTGGGGATCATCTCCGTCCCTGCCATTTCCATTGGCAGGATTTGCAATCCTCTCAGCCATGATGGGGACCAGTGCCAGATCTGCTACATCATAGACTATACCTTTCTATACATTATCTTGTTGCATTAAAATGATCAACTTTAACTTGCCTCCTGAGTCTTTCTACTAGAACTCAGCAGAACCCTTAACTGGGCTCCCTCAGATGAGAAACGGTCATGACCTGTAATCACTTTCAGCCGGAGACATTTCCTCCGTACATTTTTCCCAGCAAACGATGCAACAGAGCCACCTGCTGCTATGGTGACTGGGAACCATCTGAAGAGGGGCCTGCTGCTGATCATGTGGCAAACATATGGTGTTGAGGTGACCTACCAGGTATAATTAACGCAGGAGGTGAGCGCAACAATAAAGACATCCCACACTACAAATCAGTGCCAGTGTGATGCAACAATGAAGCAACAAATGTGCAATAAACATCATCTTTCATGCACATAACGTGTCTAAATGAATTAGTCCTGATGAGGTGATGAAGGCGCACATCACCGAACACAAAAGAAACCCACCGATCTGTTGAAAACATTCCTGTTGACTTTCATCACAGCTTCCCAAATTCCACATCAGTGAGCACACAGAATAGCACTGCGAGGGGCTTGTTTCATTTCGGGGAAGTGAGAATTCCAAATCAAACATTTACCCGAAGTTGTACAGGAACACAATAATCAGGAGGTATTCATAAACAGACCGTTAATACTCTGGGACGGTTTTTGTGCAGCTGCATACTGTAAGTTTATAGCACGGGCCAAATTTATGAACACATTTAATTCTGTGGCAGGAACTGTGATGCCTGCTTTGGTAAATGCTTCTGGATGTTCTCGTCTTTGTGTTTTTGTTGTCATTGTTCTGAGATTGTGAGTTGACTACACCGGGCAAGGACTAGTCAATGAAAAGTAGAATTTCTCAACGGTTCATAACTCATTTTCTTTCTGCAATTTGTTGAACATCCTCTAGGTTTAAGATTATCACGCCTCCATTTCTGACTCCAACAAGCAAGAACAGGACAGTCTGATGAGTCCACAAGATAATATCGCAGTCAGGTAGACCATACCTGAGCATAGTTAAGTTCATCTCACCCGCCGACCACACCAGTTCACTTCAGGCTGAAGACGCCAACTGGATCAGGGGTCAAACGCCTGCAAGAAACAAGTCTAATTGCTTTTTTTGGTCTCAATTCTAGCCATCATCTGGGAATTCCTCAGACCACTCAGTGAACACGATTAGAAGGAGACACGAGTAGAAGGGCTACAGAAGAATAGTTGATTCCAATGTGTCAGAGTACAAGGATAAATTGGGAAATGTTTAACTGTAACGTATCTGATAATCTGCAAACAGCAACCTGGAATAAAGAAATAACACAGAGAAAGTTGACATGAACTGTTGGATCTGCTCCATGAGATGGACCAAAGTGTTAGACTGCTGTCATCTCATCCTGTGCTGTAGCTTTGACTGAATGATGGCATGTGAGCAAAGGCTTTGATCAGATCTCTGAAAAATGTCTGCCAGGATAAAAAGGCTCTTATCTTTGTAAAACTGGCCTCCGTGTCTCCTCGTCACGGCAGAGGGAAGAAAGAATTCTGCATATGGCAATCAATGAAGACCATCTGAAAATGCTCTAAACCCTAAAAAACAAACCCAGAACAAATTTTTAAAAATGATCACGTGACCCCATATAATTATGAATATCTAAAAATGTTACACAAGAGAGGAATTTGTTTGTTTATTTGGTGCTCAGAAGGACACAAACAGATTTCTGTGAGGATAAAATGAAGTGGAATACATTTTGTTGAAGCTGTGAATCAACATGCAAATGTTGTCTTTAAGTGTGTTTTTTTTGAGAACCAGGACCTGAATGGATTTCAGGGACATTTGGTGGAGAGAAATTTGTGTCCAGTTTTATATCAACGAGTGAATCTTGCCTTTGATATTGAACTAAATCCTGCCTTTGATCTTTTAACCTGTTAAACAGGCAGCGCCTTCTTTGACCTGTGACCCTTGATCTTTGCACCAATGTCTTTGAACTTGAGCCTGCTTTAGATCATGACTTTTTTAACCTGGTCAAGAGATGATCTTTACTTGATATTTGAACTTTATTCCTGATTTCTTAAATCCAGATCCTGCCTTTGATCACTGATCCTACTCTGTGAGCAGGTCCTTTGTTTGAGCTTTGATCTATGATCCAGTGTTTTGGGTTTGATCCTTCTTTGACTGTTGATTATGACTCATTTGAGTCTGTTCAAGAGATGATCTTTACTTGATTTCAATCTTTAATCCTGATTTCTTTGATCCATGTCCAGCTTTTGATCACTGATCCTATTCAGTGGCCAGAACCCATTTTTGATCCTTGATCTCTGATCCTCATTTCTTTGATCTTGTCCCTGCTTTTGATCTTTGATCATGACTCCTTTGGACCCAATCAAGAAGTGATCCCTATGATCTTTTCTACTGACTTTGTTGGTCCTAATTACAGTATCAAATCAAACAGCAAACAAGATCTGAATTGAGCAATAAGGAAAAGTCAGGCTCTACCTCTTGTCTGATTCCTTTGCTCCTGATTGCAGGTTCAAAGCAAAGCATAGAAGGCAGTAACAAAAACATGACTTTCTTTGCAAGGTTGAAAAGTCTATAATCCGTGTTGGAGAAAAGATGAATTGTTGGGATTGAAAGTCAGCAGCCTGGATCAAAGCTCAAGATCAAAAATCCATCATCAAAGGTGGGCTTTAAAGTGGCTGTAAAGTGGTCTGCATAGCCAAGGCACAGGTATGGACTCTCTGAGTGGTCTTCTGGTTTCTAACTAATATATTTGAGAAATGTACTGCAGATACAAAAACTCAAATATTTTGATTCATGATAAACCTTGATTTTAATTACAACACACGTCAAAGAGTTCCTCAGCCTCACCTGGAAACAGACACATCTGAAGGCTCAAGATGTGACCTTCTTCCACGAAGGGACAGGGAAGTTTTAAAACTGGTGGACCAACTGTGACTTTCAGGGAGACTGTGTGGAAAAATAATGCAAGAACAATCTTTCTCCTGTGAGGTTTTCTGGGTGAGACAGAGAACATGCTGATGTACCCTCATAAATAAGACTGAACTATGAAAAAATGCATTAAATAAGTAACATCAGAAATTCTAATTGTCAAGAAATAATTATAAAATCATGAATATAAAATAAATGGTAACTTAAAATTCAACAATGACAGGATTTCTCCATGAATATTATTTACATTATAATGAACCTTGCTTATTATTACTTATGTGTGCAATCTTGTCCTCCACTTCATGATGCTCATATTCCCTCATATTCAATATATTGCACAGAAATATATCAACAAAAACGTGAATAATACACAGTAAATAACATTCATATTATCTGCATTGACTGTATGTTAAAATACAGAGAAACATACTCATAAGTCTGCTCATAATGTGTTTAATGTTCATATTTCTTGCATACTATAAGTATAGATGGACCAGCAGCGCCCTCTTGTGTAAGGGTTCTCTGCTTATGCTTGGAAAATATCGCCAAGTGTGGACTAGCTGGTCACGTGTGTGCATGCTGGCAAACTATATATTTAGTATTGTGATTTTTTTTTTCTTGCAATTGCTTCTGTTCAGTTGGGGCTCCCACAGCAAATCGCCCAGTTCCAGGACAGAACTCCGACTTTCTGGATCCGCATACTGATTTGGCACACGCTTTGCACCGGATGTCATACCTGAGCCAGCACCCAATCTAAAGGACAAACATCCTCATGTGCAGGTTTTGATGGTGGTATGAAACTGGAGTTGCAGTGAAAAATCATTCAAGCATGTGGAAAACATGCAGAATATAAACCACTGATTTTCAACAGATGGTGCTAAAACACCAAATATGCTACCATTCATTGAAAGTGGATGTGTAATATCACATAGGCTGCAGAACATCTCCAACATACTTCTTTGCTCTGAAATGCTGTAAATTGAAATGTGTGGGACTATAATAATACAGCAGCTGAATTAAAGGTTCAAACGTTCAAAGTTTCAAAGAGCTTTGATGTTTTAAGTGGAAATGAAATGTCATTAAGTCTTCCTCGTGCCAACATGTGATCGCGTCATCGCCGTGCTTTCTTCTTCTCCCTGTCTCCACAACCGGCAGACACGCAGTCTTTTCCAACGCGCCATTACATTCTAAGGTGGTTAACAAACATACCACCTTTCATCCAGAAAGCTTTTGAAGTGTCCGAGGCTACGTGAAACATGTGCCTTTTAGGATGACAACTGACCTCTGATCTCTCCCACAGCAGCTCCCAGACTTGCAGGACAAACAGGCATGCATAGCCTCTGGCTGGAACAAGGAGACACTGATGTTCTGCAGCCAGTTTTTCAAACTATTATTGCTTTTACTATTTACGTATAATAGCAATACTAATAATCTGTACCATCTATACCATAATTCTCTTATTTCTGTGCCATCTATACCATAATTCTCTTATTTATAATAGCAATACTAGTAATCTGTACCATCTATACCATAATTCTCTTATTTATAATAGCAATACTAATAATCTGTACCATCTATACCATAATTCTCTTATTTATAATAGCAATACTAATAATCTGTACCATCTATACCATAATTCTCTTATTTATAACAGCAATACTAATAATCTGTACCATCTATACCATAATTCTTTTTTATAACAGCAATACTAGCAATCTGTACCATCTATACCATGATTCTCTTATTTATAATAGCAATACTAATAATCTGTACCATCTATACCATAATTCTTTTATTTATAATAGCAATGCTAATTATCTGTGCCATCTATACCATAATTCTCTTATTTATAATAGCAATACTAATAATCTGTACCATCTATACCATAATTCTTTTATTTATAATAGCAATGCTAATTATCTGTGCCATCTATACCATAATTCTCTTATTTATAACAGCAATACTAATAATCTGTACCATCTATACCATAATTCTTTTTTTTATAACAGCAATACTAATAATCTGTACCATCTATACCATAATTCTCTTATTTATAATAGCAATACTAATTATCTGTACCATCTATACCATAATTCTCTTATTTATAACAGCAATACTAGTAATCTGTACCATCTATACCATGATTCTCTTATTTATAATAGCAATACTAATAATCTGTACCATCTATACCATAATTCTTTTATTTATAATAGCAGTGCTAATTATCTGTGCCATATATACCAGAATTCTCTTATTTATAACAGCAATACTAATAATCTGTACCATCTATACCATAATTCTTTTTTTATAACAGCAATACTAATAATCTGTACCATCTATACCATAATTCTCTTATTTATAATAGCAATACTAATAATCTGTACCATCTATACCATAATTCTTTTATTTATAATAGCAGTGCTAATTATCTGTGCCATATATACCATAATTCTCTTATTTATAACAGCAATACTAATAATCTGTACCATCTATACCATCATTCTTTTATTTATAACAGCAATACTAATAATCTGTACCATCTATACCATAATTCTCTTATTTATAATAGCAATACTAATAATCTGTACCATCTATACCATAATTCTCTTATTTATAATAGCAATACTAATTATCTGTACCATCTATACCATAATTCTCTTATTTATAACAGCAATACTAGTAATCTGTACCATCTATACCATGATTCTCTTATTTATAATAGCAATACTAATAATCT